>NW_004955446.1:16908635-16911425 GCF_000276665.1 Chinchilla lanigera | reverse complement strand
TCCCATCAGCAATGGAGAAGGGTTCCTATTTCTCCACAACCTTGCCAGCATTTGTTATTGGTTGATTTCTTAATGCTAGCCATTCTTACTGGGGTGAGATGGAATCTCAATGTTGTTTTAATTTGCATTTCTCAGATGACTAATGATGTTGAACATTTTCTCATGTATTTATTTGCCATTTGTATTTCTTTATCTGAGAAGTGTGTGTTCATCTCAGCTGTCCATTTTTGGATCGAGTCTTTGAATTTGAGGGGGGAGGCTGATATTTTTTAATTCTTTATATGTTCTAGATAGAAGTCTTTTGTCCGAGGGACAGTCAGCTACATTTTTTTCTGAATTTGTGGGTTTTCTTTTTACTCTGCTGGTGATTTATTTAGATGTGCAGAAGCTTTTCACTAGGATGAGATCCCAGTTGTTGATTCTTTGAAGTGTTTCACGTGCAGTTTGGTTTTTGTTCATGAACTCTCCTCAATTAATTTTTGACAAGTGAACCAAGACAACTCCATGGGCAAAGAACAGTCTTTTAAACACATTATTCTGGGACAATTGGATATCCGCACATAAGAATGAATTGGATCCCTCTATCATACCACACACAAATTGTAACTGAAAATAAATCAAAGGCCCAAGGGAAAGGATTAAGTTATAAAGCATGTGCAAGAAGACAAGTATAACTCTTTATGACCTCAGGTTAAGCAATAGTTTTTACATATGGCAATAAAATCATGAGTAAGAAAGAAACTTAATTGGACTTAATCAAAATTTAAAATTTCTTGGAAAGAAACTATCAAGAAAGTGAAAATATATTTCATGGAACTTAAAAAACTTGTAACTTGTATATCTGATAAGGGTCTACTAACCATAATATATTTTTAAAAGCTATTACAGTTGAAAAATAAAAGACAAATAGCTCAACTAAAAAATAGGCAAAGGATTTTAATATATATTCCAAAAAAAGATATGCAGTTGGCTGACAAACACATGAAATGATGTTCAGCTTCATTAGTTATTAGGAAATAGAATCAAAGTCCCCATGAAATATTACTTCAATATCATCCAGAATAGCTATGATAAAACAGAAAAAATAGAACATTAGCCATAATAGCACAAAAGTGAGAGCAACTCAAATATCCATCAACTGATGAATGGATAAATAAAACATAATACAGTCATACCATGTGCTTTATTCAGTCATATAAAAGAATGAAATATTGATTAGTAGTACAACATGAATAAATCTTTAAAATATTATGCTGACTGAAAGAAGCCAGACCCTGAGAGTCATATATATAATTGCATTTACACAAAATGTCCAAATAGGTAAATACACAGAGGCAGGTAATAGATTCATAGTTACCAAGGTTTGAGAGTGTCTTAGTTACTTTTCTCTCGATGCTGAGACAAAATACCCAATACCCAAAATTATGGAAGGAAATGTTTATTTAGCTTACAGTTCATGGAGGTTTCAGTCCATACTTGGCTGGTTCCAAGGCAGAGTGGCACATGGCAGAGGGCAACCGTTCATGGCAGCAGAACACAGCAAAAACAAGAGCAAAATCAAGGAATGGCAGCAAGCAGCCTCTTTCCCTCCCTTACATTGCAAACAGGCTACCCCCACCCAGGGGGTGTGTAGCACTCATATAATCTCCATGTCCTCCTCTTCCACAGGCTTAGGATGTATACAAAGTAAGCACCTTGGCTCCCTGCTGAGTCACTTAGCCAAACCTGTAGACTCTACAAGTTGACACAATGTATCAACCATAACAGAGAGTAAGAAGAGTGCAGAGCAACTTCTCTGATGGGTATAGGTGTGTCTGGGTAGATAATAAAAATATGCTAAGTTAGACAGTGGTAATGATTACATGACTTTGTGAATATACTAAAGTTTATGATATTTTAATTATATTTTAATTTTTTTAAAAAAATGAAACTAAAGACCAGACTTTTTGGGCAACAAGATAACACCTCTTGCTGTAACCTCTTAACTAAAGGTGATGATTAGCCATTTGTCAATGGTAGCTAATATATTTCAAAACTCACAATAAGTGTGTCTATTTACTCATAATAAGAGAGTAAAACTATCAGGTTAATAACGCTTAGATATTGCAGACTTTTCCTGCCCACAATCTCCCAAATGAGTGTATGGCAAAGGCTTAACTAAATGAGACAATTGAAGTGAATTTAGGACTCCAGGAGTGTCCAACTCTCATAGAATTCAAGATTCTCTGGGTTAAGACCAACACTGGAGGGGCTGGGGATTTAGCTCAGTGGCAAAACGCGCCTGCCTGGCAAGTGCAACGTCGTCGTGAGTTCGGTTCCCGGTACCAGAGAAAAACAAACAAACAAAAAAAAGACCAACATTGGGACAACTCCTGTCGATTAGGTTTTCAAACAAAGGAGAGGAATACTGAAGGAAATGCAGGAATCTGGGCAGGGCTTTGGAATCCCTTAAGGACTTTTCCAAGTAATACTTTATGTTACTTTAGGAGAACTCTGTTAACTCCAGGAAGGCCTTCACTGCAGGAGAGAGGTACCTGAAGCTATAGTCTCCTTTTAGTTAACTGGGGTTGGAGCCAAAGGTCCTAAGCTATGGCCTTATCTTGTCCTTTGAGGCATTCCAACTTCACAGGCCAAGGCAGGCCTCAGCAGGGACCAGTGACTCATAGAGGTTCACTTACTATGTGTCTACTGCCCATGTCTGGACAAGGGCCTGTATCAGTCAGGGTTTACTAGAGGAACAGATATAATACAAGATAAACAAATGTACAAGGAATTACAAGTTTGGCTTAC
>NW_004955446.1:16889435-16907940 GCF_000276665.1 Chinchilla lanigera | reverse complement strand
GCTGCTTCACAGTGGTCTCCATCATAAAACCATAATAAAGGGCAATGCAATGCAAACAAAATAAAAAATAATATTAATAGCAGCATTATATATTGAAAGCTTACCTGTGCCACAAATATATATATATATATGTATTACTTTATATAATATAATACATAATGTATATGAACTTATTCAGTCTCCACAACTACCATAAGACCCAAGTACCACTCAGGATATTTTTACAGATAAAGAAAAAGTGACAAAAAGTTAAGAAATTTGCAGTTATGCTATAGAGAAGGATTTCAAATCCTGCTGGGTTTGATTTCCAAGTTTATACATTTAACCCCCAAATTTTGCTACTTCTTCCACTTAATTATAAGTCATTTTTCTATCATGACTTCATTTGATAAACTATAAACTTTTAACAATACCAATGAGGTTCCATTTTGTTTATTTGCTACAGAGAGAGAGCATCAAATGAAATGTCTGTATTTCCTATGAAGCTAAAAAAGAAAGAAACTGGCCAGGTGGAGATGACAGGAAGTGCTAGGAGGCTAGGACTATGTTTCACAGAGGCAGGAGGCCAGAGTTGTTCCTTAACTGCTGAGGAAGGTGACTGGGTGGGAAGGGAATCACCACTTTTTAAAGTGACAATGATTTGCAGTAGAGCTGTTGCATCAGAATCACTGTGTATCATGGTAGAAAATGCTTTGATCTCTTCACATATGCAGCCTCATTTGCATTGCCTTCACATGCAGTCTCTTGGAACATTCAAGTAAATGAATTAGGCTTTCAGAAACAAATAAATGAAGGAAAGTCATCCCATAGATTATATGGGATGTCTCTGTTAATGAGATGCGAATTGAAAGAAATCATGCCTACTTTAACGACTGTAAAGTGATAAAATTGTCAGATACCACCAAGGTCTAAAGAATCACAAATAGAACTTCGCCCTTCCAGCACAAGAAGAGGATAGTCAGAGACCCTGTTGGGACTAGAGGTAGGATGTCCAAATATGTAGTAATTCTGCTGCGTGTTTGTGTGTCCAGAAGGACATCTGATCTACAGCAAATAAAAAGTAATATTTCTTACGTAAAACTGAACTTCAAATTTTATACATATGTCTGAAAACCCCCAAAATACATGGTTCTTGAGCCTGGAAAATTCTTCAGTATTCACTGGACTCATCTTTTGCACACACCACATTTAAGAACATGTCAGTTTCATTTAGCATATCTTTGATGAAGAAGAAAAAAAACAGTACTAATATTAAAACCACATTTGAATAAACATCTTAATGTATTTTAGTATTCTGCATAACAAGATGGGAAGTTCACATAACACATTCTACTCCATAACAAAGTATGATCATTACCTCCAGGAACAGCATTTGTGTAGCTGGTTAAATTGTGAGCCAGATTAGCTAATTCTCATGGGACACCATTGTTATTTGAAAGAAAGAATGACAAACTACAGCTTTTTCATGTGTAGGTACTTAGGAGTTTCTTCCAAAAAGGGAAAAAAGTGAGCCTCTGAAAAACAATAGCTAATTAAAATTTATCATTTTATCAGTGGAAAAATTTAAATTCTTAAACAAAATTTAGAATTTGGGGAAAAATTTAAATGCCATCCATGAAATTGGCAGATTCTTAATAGACTTCTAGTGAAAATTTTTTTGCTACTGTCTAATGAGGTATATCAATATGTGGAGGATCTGCATAATTCAGGAAAACAATTTTCCACACAATATTGTGAAATCCTGCATAAGTAAAATATTTTTTCAAAATGTGTCGTAAACCAAAAGATTTTAATGTAACAAAGTAAGAAAAGTTTAATGGTAAGATTTTAGCTTTCGTTTTGCAGCTACCCTTCAAAAATTATGTCTTATTGGGTTGGCACTTATATGCAAAATAATACCCAAAATGCCCCTAAAGACTGTTAAATTCTTTTCCAACAACTTCTTGTGTGTCTGAATATTCATCATCTAAATCAACCAAACAACCAAGTAAAACAGACTGAATGCAAAAGCAGATATGAAACTCTTCTGTCTTCTTAAACCAGACATTGTTAATTACATAAAGGTCAAAACTTTTTCATTCTCCTCACCATATTTTGTCTGTTATGGAAAGCAAACTTCCTTTTTGGTTTAAAAATATAGATATATAGATAAGCAATGAATTTGCCATTTTCTTAAATGGATTCATAAATAAATGCTTTTTAAATTTCAGTGAAATTTCACAATTTCCGATTCTAATACTATAAGTATACATTGATATAATCCATGTAAACAGAAGCACTTTGGTATCTTTAATGATTTTTTCAGAGCAGAGAAGTGTCCGGAATGCAAAAAGGTCAACGACTGCTAGCGTAGTGACTTCCTGTCACGTCAACTTCCTGTCGCATCAGCTACTTAGTATGTCACAGTGGAGTGGAGACCGACACTCCCCATGAGAAAGCTCCTTCCTAACCATTCATCTCTGTGGCAGTGCAGCGTCAGCTATGTCCCAAGTGAGGAGCTTTCTTGCTGGGTAAAACGTACATCCTGGTGAAACACACAGCCTGTTTCTGAGACTCAGTTTCCTCTGCAGCAAGCTGCGGACTAGTAACAGTTGGGTTGGTGAATGTTGAGAGTCATTAATTTAACCTCGGTGAAGTATGTAAAATAGTACGTGGTATACTGTAAACACAACATTCGTTAGCAGTGGTCTTTCTTGTGTATTATTGAGAAGAAAAGCAAGAAAGAGTACTGACTAAAAACACATCTTTTATTCAAATTTTGTTTTCTCTGCTTATTTTTTCTGAACCTTGAGAAAATTACTGAACCTCTGTGTCAATTTTCTTGTCATAAAAATTGTTATAATGACAGAATCCATCGACTGTGAATAGATAAGGAAAATTGAAACAATATTTATGAAGTACTTCAGATTATATCCTGTGCTTGTAAGTATTCAATAAATTGTGGTTCATAGATAATGATTTTCTTAGATGTGTGTTCCTGCTTAAAGATGTCTGCCTCATCCTATTCCATGTGTCTGGAGTCTGAGCCCACGACACCTAAATTGATATTGATAGTTTATAGCTGTTTTTATTGCTGTTGGAGTCTCTATAACCTTTGCCTGATGGTTCATCTAACTCCTGTTTACTGCTGACTCCTCGTTACCACCCTGACTGCTATTGATGGGCTTCTACCTGTTACCTCTGCCAGCACTTCCCTAAATAAGATGCTTCACTCTACCACTCTATTTCCATTTTCCTGCTTGGAGATTTTTCACATAATGTGATGTCCTTGTTTAACCCAGATCAAGGCTGAGTCCAATTATGCTAAGACTAAATTATTCTGCTTAAGAAAGAAAGAAAATTTAATTGTATGTGGATGTGTTTATGTGTGAGTATAAGAACTTAACAGAGTAAACATAAGCTCAAATCAGGCAGAAAATTCACTTAAGATGAAAAACTAGTCCCACAAATAAACAGTAGTCTATTAATTTTTAAAAACTCAATTTAATTTGTTTTAATTTATGACAAGAAGCAGTATCTTTAGCATTCTTTGTTTAAAATTAGAAAAATGAATCTTAACTCACAGGAAAGAAAAGTCTTTCTGATTTATATTTTTAGACATAGATTTTAAAAATCAGAAATTCATTTTTCATGTCATGTTATCCTTCAGAAATTTAAAGTCAAGTTTTTAGTTTTTTATTTTTGACAAAAATATAGTCTAGAATTTTTAAAACCTCAGATAATTTAATTTTTCTTAATGTTCTCTAATGTCAGTAAGGCGCTTAAATAACCAAAAGTACAATTTCAGCATGACTCTGACATTCACTTACAAAAAATGTTACTATATCACTTTATCATCTCATGATCAAACTGAAATTTACCTAATATATGATTTTTAAACACAAATAGAATTTAAAAATGTGGTTTTATCATGGTAGCACTTAATCTTAGCAGTTAAAACTTATGATTGTTTCCTTTGGTGATTGTTTAAATGCTTTATTTCAAGTTTTAGCTATATAATATTTGTTGAAACACCTTCTAGACTCCAGATATATAGTGATGAACACACTAGACAAACTTTGCATTCCAGTGGGAGAGGAAGAAAAATATGAGTCTTAATTCAAGTTTAGAAGGACAATAAATAAGATGAAGTAGGTATGAGGACAGAAGATAGATGCTTTTACAGAATGAATGGTGGAAAGAAATAAGTGATGGGGACATACAAAGACTGGGGAAAATAGTGGCCACACAGAAGGAACTACATGCACAAATGTCCCAAGAAGGAACAACCTCAGTTTTACTTTAGGGTCCCATATATTCAGTATCTCACACCTTGAAGTAGAGACTATTATCTTTCCTTTTCATCACAAAGATAGTGGGATTGCATAGGCTAAATTATTCATAAAGATTTAATGGCTATAGCATTAAAAATTGGGGGGCTGGGGATTTAGCTCCGCAGCACAGCACCTGCCTGGCAAACGCAAGGTGGTGAGTTCGATTCCCGGTACTGGGGGAAAAAAAAACAAAAAAAAAAAAAAGAAAAAACATTAAAATTTGGGTTTACATATAAATAATCTAGGTATAGAATTTGAAGGTTTAACTATTAAATTATAGTACCTGTCAATAAATTATATGACTTACCTAAATCCATGATTTTAATCTATAATCCACATGACTGACTTTGATTGTATATACCTTCATTTTAAACTACAAAATATACCAAAATATATCATTAAAATTTTAACTCTCATATATACAAGTTTTTCTAGAATTGAAAACTAGATTTGAATACAAATTATCTTACACCAATGTATATAACATTTATAAATCATGTTTAATATATCTTTATACTCTTGTTAGAAATAAAACAACACACCAATAATCTGATTCCAGACATTACTTTTAAGAAGTGATTCACTGAGAAGTTTTCATAAAGCTTGTGCTATGAGTAAGCACCAAGAGATTCCAGCAACAAATCTTAGAAGAAGGCAAAAAGCCAAGCAACAAAACACGAACACATATCTGCATATTGTGCAAGGAAAGCAGAGGACCATAAAGGGTAATGACAAGCTAATAAAATAGGAATTAACCTTAGGAAACTGAAAGAAATAACGTGAGATAATCCAAACACGAAGACAGACAAATGTCTTTACTTTGAAGAACCTTTGCTAAGGAAATGCAAATGTGAGGAAATAATTCTACGAATAGAAAAGACATCCTGCCAATTTGATACCTGTACAATGTCACTTCTTTTCCCATTATCTTAGGTTTCTTTAACAAATGCTTCCTAAATCTGTACAGCAGGGTTTACTGATGGTCTCCAGACGCAGAATTTAGGAATTTGCTAATAAGGCAAAAAAAGAGTTAAAAAAAAAAAAAAGTAAATGCTTTCCTTAAAAAGATTGTAAGATGTTAATATGTTATATCTGCCTATTTCACAATACCTATTATACATTGTCATCCTTATTTACACTTTTGATTTCTCATATCAGAGAAACAATGCAATATTTACACATTTGTGTTGGATTCATTTCACTTAAGAATATGGTCTCAAGATGCATCCATTTACCTAGGACGGTCTCAAGCTTATCCTTCATTGTAGCAGAGTAGCACTCTGTTGTATAAAAAACCATGGGGAGGGGGGAAGGGAGGGAGGGAAGGGGGAAAGGAAAGAAGGGAAAAGTAAAAAAAATGAGAAAAGAAGAAAAGGGTGAAAACAAAGCTTTGTGAATGGAGAGGGAAGGAGGACTTGAAAGGAACAGGGAACAAAAGAAACAAGAACTATACCATGTACACAGTACGGATTCTCTATGAATGTGATCATTATGTAAACCTAAAATGTACCAATAAAATCTGTTCTTTTTGGGATTTTTTTGTTTTGTTTTTTGTTTTTGCTTTTCGGGTATTTTCAATACAAGTTCTTGCTATGCAGTTCAGGCTGGCCTTGAACTCACTTTGTAGCCCAGGCTGGCCTCAAACTCACACAGTCCTCCTGCCTCAGCCTCCAGAGTGCTGGAATTACAGCATGTGCCACCATGCCCTGCCCCAATAAAATCTGATTGTAAAAATTTTTTTTAAAAGTTGTATCAGAAAAAAGAAATAAAAGTCATGTCTGGCCAATAAAGGAAGCTTTCCATTAAAAAAATTTTTTTTTTTTTTAAAAAAAGGAAGCTTTCCAAAATCCAAGAATGAGTGTAGCAAATTGCTCTATGGTTGAAAATTATCTAAAAGGGCCCATTTCCAGCTGTAAAAGACCAACAGAGGATCAGAAACAAATGCTGTTCATGATGCTTTTATGTACAGATCAAAAACTCTCAACAGTCCTGTATATATTATCCACGGGTTCCTCTTTGGTTTGTCTGATTGGATTATATTCAAATTTCACAGCCTGGAACTGAGGGTTTTCTCCTGTATCCTGTGCCTGAAGATTTCTCCTTCCTATATCTCCACATGGTCTCCAACATGACCCTGTGCTCTAGAGTAACTGGTGACCCGTGTTTCTCGGGCAGTACCGTGACTTTTTATCATAGTTTTGTGCATCCTCCTTCACCCCAACTATCCTGTCTCTAAGTATCAGTTCTCTAGGTCTCCCGTAGTGTTCATCTCATGTACCCTTCCTTCCTTTAAGTCAATTCAGATCCTCAGCTTCTTTTGCCTTTCTAATAATCCGGGGTGTAGCCATGTTTATATCACATTTCATACAATTTTATATTTATCTCACTGTTTTTAATACCATGCCCCCAAACTCTTATGTATTCACTGTTTAACAAATATTAGGACCACTGCCCCCCTTTAAAATGATGTAGCATCAGCTCATTAAGAGAACAAAATAAAGATCAAGGAGTCTTAATCCCCCATCAAGTTGCCCCAAATAAATATGACTATCTTATTATAATGACATTTTCTGATAAATTCCTGCTGAATTTGATATAATTCTTTTGAAAATGATGATTAAAATGCAATCCAAGTAGCATATGTTAGAAGATCTTGAAAATGTAATTATATGTTTAAGGAGAAAAAAAGTGTCTCTTTTCTTGCTTTACATAACATTATCCCTAGTTACAAGGAATTTCTTTGTTAGCTTCATCATGGAAAAATAAGATGCATAAAAGTAAACTTACGCTGCTTGCAGCACTGCTGTTGTTCTGCAGGATTGCAGGGCACTAAACATTGCTAAACATGCAATATTTGCATGACTGTCACTGGAAACCAGGCTTACTTTATGTTATAGGTGCATTGCCTGTTTTTGAAACAAGACTTCAGTGCCTTTTTATTCAGTGTTCTTGAGGCCAAAGCAGACTATTTTCTCTGATACTTTATATCAAGTTGACAGACTATGCTTTCCAGTACTTCAGTAATAGGAAATTTGACATGGTATGACTGGCCTTAAACACAATTACAAAGCCAAATATCAGGTAAGGAAATAAAGAGTAATAAGTTGGTAAAATGTGATATGGAATCATCTGTAATACACTGGCTAGCTGTATATTCCTAGCACTACATTTTTTTACAGTCACAACATATGGACATAAAACAAATAAATCTGGAGGAGAAAGGAATAACGCCAGGCTGGAGCAAGTGAGGTAGAAAAAATACTAGACACAACATTAGGCTACTTGGGGACAAGCAGAAAACTGATTTTTCTGAATGTTATTCACTGAAAACAGAATATTCAATAATCTTCATTTGAGATTTGATGAAGAAAAAAATAGTAAGTTTTCTGAGTCTTTAAAACTGGAATAAGTCATTGCAATCATTTTCTTTTACTTTCTTTTTTTGTATTTTTAAGTTATTCAAAATATATAAAGTAGGTTAGTGCTATAAAACTGAAGGGCAAGGAGAAACCACACTGGCAGTCATTGTTTCTTCTAGAAACTAGTGTGTCTTCCAGGACAAGCGTATCCTGGTATCCTTGAGCCAAGACACATGTCAGAATCTTAGGGTATGATGAGAATGAAGTCTAAACCCCTGTAAAGTTCTGACTTTTCAAAATTCTCACTTTCCATGTTGAAAGTACCAATAAATGGTTGTGCTCAGCTTCCAAGGAGTTCCACAGACTTCCAGCATGTTGTGGTTTAGAACTACAATGTCTCTGAAAAGCCATATTCATTCAGAGGTGGAGCTTCTGAAAAATGATAGGAGGTGAGGAAGGTTCGAAGTTGGTCACTGGGTACGTGACCTGGAGGTATCTCCTTCCTCAAATCCTCCCCTCCCTCTCTGCTTCCTGGCTGCCATGGGATGAGCCACTGTCCTCCACCATGCCCCTCTGCCACACCCTTCTGCCATGCTGTTATGGTTTGTGTCTGGATGTCACCCCAAAAGCTCATGTGGTCATGAGGTGAGGTTCTACAGTTTTTTGGTCATTCTTGGTCCAATGCTGGGATTATGGGTGTGAGTGCTATACCCACCTTGGGGTGGCTAGCTTGCATACAGTATAAGGGAGGGAAAGAGGCTTTCTCTTTGCTGCTACTTCCCCCTTTTTGCTCTAGATGCATTTGCCATTTTCTGCTGCCATGAACTATTGCCCTCTGCCATGTGCCACCCTGCCTTTGAGTCAGCTAATTATGGACTGAAACCTCCACAAACTGCAAGCTAAATAAACCTTTCCATCTTAATTCTAGGTTTCAGGTATTTTGTCACAGCAATGAAAGAAAAATAACTGAGACACATGCTCATGTACCATGCCCTTCCACCATGGTCTGCCTTGTACCCAGCCAACTACAGACTGAAAACATAAGCCAAAATGAGCCTCTGTCCTCTAAGTTGTGGGTGTCTGCTATTTTGTCTGAGGATGAGACAGTGATTAAGGCACACTTTTTACAACTAGATGCTCACGGTTTTAAATTAGATTTTGTCATTTATTTCTCTTTCCCTTTCTCCCCTCCCCCATTTCTCTGGCTACCTCGAGACAAGCTCAGCACATAATTCCTTTTAAGGCTTCACTTCTGTTCTTTCTTTTCCAAGCTGACAATATCTTCGCTAAAACTAGGGTAGTTAATAATTTATTTGGAAGGACAGGCCACCTTCTGTTCCATGGGTAATATAACACTGGTGTCTTTTCCGGTGTTGGCTGATTGTTATGTTTGTAATAATTTCATGTGAGCTCATCATTCATATCAAAGACATAATAATAACTTTGGAATTGAAGTAATAAGAAAGTAGTCTTTGTTTGCATGGGTAGTATAGTACATTTGCTTTTTGAAATCTAGTCTGAGGAAGAGAAAACAGTATATAATACTGAAAGACATGGCCTTTTTATAAATAGAAAATCCAAGTATTTAAAGCATAAATTCTCCTTTATTGTATCTTTGAATCCAGTAATCCCAAAAAGATATTTGAGGAATTTCATAAAGCTGATTCTTAACTGATGTAAAGAGAAAAAGGCACAACTATAATCAAGATGCTCCTGAAAAAGCAAAACAAGGCAGTGAACTTTCCCTGCCAGACATCAGTACTTACTATGGAGCTACAGTAATCATGACAGGTTACTGCAGGTCACAGAAAGCAAAAGTGACAAGCAGAGCATAATAGAATAATGAGCTCAGAACCGGATTTACAACAGAAAGCTTACTGAAGAGCAAATGTTGGCAAGGACATGGGCACTGGAGATACATATCCACTGGCGATAGGACTCTGAATCAGTACCCTTGCCTTGAAAAATAATTCAACATTATTTAATCGTTAAATATGTAGATGGCCACAACTCATAAACTTCACTCTCAATTATTTATTCTAAATAAATCAGACACATGTGAGGTAGAGACATATATGGTGACAAATCGTTCAGCATAAACAAAAACTGTTAAAAATCTAAATATTGTTTAATTGGAGAATTCACAACTATATTGCATATCTCTCTCTACACCCAAACAGATGGTGTATATATGTATGTACACCTGTACAGAGTAAAACAGAGTTAAATGCACCATTAGGGTGAATCATAGAAACAGAATGTTGAGTATTAAGAGTAAGTTTTCAGAAGTCTTAGGGTATCACTTTTAGAAATTTCAGATCTCATAAGAACAAAACAACATATTGTTTAGTAAAATTTAAATATGTGGTGAAATTAATTTTCAAATGCAGAGGAATAAATAATACAAAATTCAGGGTAGTTGCTGAGCAGGAAGAAGATTTTGTATTTACAAATTGCTTCAATGGTACTAATAATAATTGTAACGTGATACTATTATAACTATTCAGCTGTACATTTTATAATAAATATTTTACTATTGTGCTTCAGAACTTACCAAACATTTAAGTGTATTATTTTATATTATATATTAATATAGTAAATATTACACAAAATAAAACAGAAATCCAGTAGGAAAATGAGTGATTATCATTGTATACTCATTGTATAATGAGTGATATCATTGAATATTTTTAAAAATATTCACTTAAATGCATAACAAAAAATTGGGAAATGTTCAAACCAAATTTACAATAGTTCTTACCTCTGGAAAATATTTTTATATTTCATATTGTTTCCCATAAGTCAAAATTGGAGTATTATGTACTGCAAACATGTACAAAACAAAAACCAAAAAAAATAAAAACACCAAGAGGATCAAGAGATGGGTAGATTGGGGATGAAGGGAAAGGAGAAGGGATGAAAGAAGATATTCAGATGTGTTATGTACACATAGCAACTTCCCACAGAGTATGTCAACATTATGTCCTACACACTTATAATAATAACCTAAAAACTGGAGTATTATATATCTTTTTCCTATATCTGTAATGCAAATAATATTTATGGATTTATATTGCCCTTTACAGGTTAATATTTTACTGTAAACAATTAAAAACAAATTTTAAAAGTACATGAGTGAAAAATAAGCACACCAAAAAAGAAAATTATCACCCTTTCTGAACATTCATGTTGATCCAATATCCCCACCTTTATCCATCAGACAGGTCACTCCACCTGGGGCATATGGAACTAAAGAGAGAGAAATAAGGACTGCTACACAAACAGTTCCCTTTCATTTCCTGCTAGAAGGTAACACCTCTCCTTGCCCCGTCATCCAGATGCAGTGCACACTGAAGGTTGTTAGAAATACAGGTGTGTGGGCTTCACCCTAGCCTTACAAAACACACTCCCTAGAAGGGATCCTTTGTAGTCTTTTGATAAGTCTTGAATTTGAGAATGACTCGTCTACTTTCTGATACCTCATGTACAAAAACTTCAATTTTCCCTGCCTCAACAATAAGATAATTATGACACTGCATCTAAAATAATCTAAACATTTCAATGAGATTTGACTAAATAGAAAGAGTAGTTTGCTGAGAATAAAGCGATCAGTGTTGGAATATTTTCCCCACTTACCTGCCCTCTTAAATTGGATCAAATACTCTAAGATTCTAATCTTCATGAATATAATGATAAGTTTGGGCCAATCTCCAAACTCAAATCTTCGATGATTTTGGAAGTGTGAAGCTCATCCTAGTCAAACATTTTTCTACTATTTGTTAACCATTTCCATGGCCCTGTCTTGTGTGCTCTGAACTTTTAGTCTCCCCTTTATTCAGTAAACATACACTGGATACCCACAAGGTCTAATACTTGTGAACAGAGATAAGAAGCACAAAGACAAACTAACCCCTGCCCTTGCCCCAAAAGAATGTAACAGGGACTGCAAGCCTGGGCCTGCAGATGCTGGATGGATAGCTAAAAACAGGATAAAGCTTGGCATCTCTGCCTTCATGTTATATCTTTCTTCATTGTTACACTAGAATTTTGGATCACATACTTGCTCAGCTCTGCACATACAGGCATGTTAATAGTATGTTCATCATAAAAAGCATCAAAAACTAGCCACGTAGGGTTTCTTTGTCCTAAATTTATCCAGCTTGTGTCTTCTCCCTTGAAGACTGAGGGTACCAATATAAGAGTAACTAAAGAATTTTCCAGAATTTTCAAAGGCAGCTAATTGCCAGTTTTCACAACATTCACTTTCAAATCCCCTGGAGTATTGCCTGGAAGTCTCCAGTCTTGTCCTAAGATCCCAGAAAAATGTATGGAAGACCACCCCACAATGAGCCCCCCCCCTCCCCCTGCTCCATAAGAACAATTATACATGACAGGAACTGAGGCAACACACCCTCCCAACACAGAGAGATCAGCTCGTGATGGGAACTGAGTTGCCTGCTCAAGCTATGATGGGTGACCCAGAGCCCTCCACAATCTGTCCTGAGGAAACAATCAACCAGACCAGGGCTGGCCCAGAAATGCCTACCCCGCTAGCTGTGCAAACTCTGTAGCAGTGCAAACCCACAACTCTCACCTTGGTCACCTTTTCTATAAAACCACAAAGTTTCTACCACCCCTCAAAGACAGATATTAAACATCTTTATCTGTCCTTCCCACAATGTCCATATTGATTAAACCTTCTTTCCTGCTCTTCACTACTGCCTGTTTCCTTGATTGGTTTTGGGTGACAAGTCACCAAGCCTGGTTTTTTGAGGTCCCTGGAGCCAGGGATTTTGCCCTAAAGCTCTAGTAACAAATATATAAAAACCTACTAGGAAGATTCTGAGAGTAACTATCTGTCTTTCAACTAGTAAGGAAAAGAAAGTTCCATTATGACTTGGCTATTTAATAAAAAATCAGAACACAGACATGATGATAATAATAATAAAATGGCTCACTGCTTAGTGCATTTTTTGCAGTTCTGTTTTTTTTCGGTTCCAATACTGGAACAGAATTATTATTCACATGAGTGAAATTGTGAACATTTTAGAATCATTATTCTTCTTGAAAAATTATTGTATGGAATAGAAGTTTTATTTTTATAAAAAAATGTACATAATTTTCTCCTGGTAATGAGAGAGAATTGCTAACTGTATGCCATCTCTCTTATTTTAGTGGTTTGATTTTAGCTGGGGTTCGCTCTAAATCTGAGACCAGTCTCCCTCTGCTGTGCAGATCTCTCCCCTGAAACACCAGCAGTAAAATTCTTCAGGGTTACCCTTACAGTGCTTTGAGTGACCTACACTCAAGACAAGTTCACTATAATATTTTCCTTCTTCACCAGGAGTATATGTTATAAATTCATTGATGATTTTTAATGAATTGAACATTTTTATTTTAAAATTTATTTAAAGCATAGTTACATAGGTTTCTATAGGGAAAGACGGTCCAGGAAAAAGTGATTGCCTAAAACAGACATACTACATTTTGTTTTCAGTGTCTTAGTGACTAACTACTGTGCATTGACCTGTTTAATCAGGATCTCATTTCTATATTTACTTTGTGCTCTATCCCAAAGAGGAGTTGTCAGACCCTTCCTTGTAGGCAAAATTTACGTCTGGAATTAATTTCACATTAGTGATTATCCACAGTACAATAATAAACCTACTCCCAAAAATAATTCAAGAGAGTGATGTTTCCTCATGCAGAACTCTAGCCTGCATAGGTTACTCAAAGTGTTTGTTTTTACTTTACTGGGATGCCCACAAAATCCTCCTACT
Source organism: Chinchilla lanigera (assembly GCF_000276665.1). Lineage (NCBI taxonomy): Eukaryota > Metazoa > Chordata > Mammalia > Rodentia > Chinchillidae > Chinchilla > Chinchilla lanigera. Next base: position 16,894,488 of record NW_004955446.1, on the reverse strand, counting down.
CTTTTTTTAATTTATTTTTTCCTGATATACATTGCAAATCTATTGTGTGCCAAATGGTCCAGGGTATACAACATTGCATTAGGTATGCTGTTCTCCAAGACCTTACAATTTGAAGAAAAACATTTGATGGAAAGTGACTTAAATATCCACAGAGGGTTCCATAATGCAATCTTTACCACAAATTCACTTCAAAATAAGAATTGAACATATGAGTTAACAAGTCAAAACAAAAGCTTCTGATTTTTCCAAAAGTTTCTATTGATTTTTAAGGATTCATTAAATCATGCACACAGGAAGATTTTTATCATAGTAATTGGAATAATTAATTATAAAAATTTGTTCAAAAATCAATCAACCCATTTTCATTTGCAGTGCTTTTTTAAAACAATTGAGTGATTTAAAAAGAGTCCTTATTTAGATGAAAGGTTACAATACTTTAATATCATTCTTGAGGCTGGGGATTTAGCTCAGCGGCACAGCTGCCTGGCAAGCTCAAGGTCTTGAGTTCGATTCCTGATACCGGAAAAAAAAAAAAGAAAAGAAAAGAGAAATATCATTCTTAATTTGATGACTTTCTAGGAATATGACCTTAAACCAAAAAAGATTAACCTTTCTGAACTTCAATCTTTATCTGTACAAAAGAAAATATGACTAATTATGTGCCTACCTTCTAAAGGTATGTGGCAATAATACAAATGAACAAGAGCAGAAATTAACTGTAACCTGTAAAACACAATAAATTGTTTTATTTATAATAAATAAGCTGAAGGGATAATGGGTCCTTTTATTTAACACTTGCATTCATGTTTCCCTTAATGAAAGATCTGTGCAGCATCATTCCCTCTTTACTGCTCCAGTGAGTCATTAAGTGATGGGGGATAATAAAATCTTATCCTTGCCTTTTCTCTTTTCCCTTTCTGATCATTATTAACAAGTGAAAAGATTGCCTAGAGATACATCTCTTTCCCTTGCCCTTTCTCTCGGGGACAGGTGCTAATGCGTAACAAAATGAGAAAAAGCAAAACATCAGGAGAGTAAGGACTTTCACATTTCACACAGAAGATAATCAAATCCTAAATAATCACAAGTTGATATAAAAAGAGTAAGAATGTCTGAGTTTCCATAATTACTTTTTCTAAAATAGAAGTGGTATTTCGACTTGTGATATTTAACATTTAAGGTTCAGATTCTTTGAGGGAGAAAATATTTACTGGTATTTCTGAATTACAGATTTATTCAAAGTGAGTATTTGATGTAGATGAACACCTATTTGTGTTAGGAGTACTTTAACCATTTTGGAACGAATTTGATCCTCCTTTTTAAAACTAATTTAGTGTCATATTTGTCTTAACAGAATTTACTATTAAATAATTTCCTATTATAATTTATGGGTCAAATTCTTCTCAGTTCAGTCAGAAAGACAAATGACCAAGTACTCCAGCCCTGCTATTAAATCTATGAATACAAGTAAATCAGATAAGCTGTTCAAAACTGTTATTCCTTACCCACTAAGAGAAGCTGGCTTTAATTGATCCCTTTGCTTATACCTACCTCTAGCAATCTGAGTTTTGTTTCTTAGACGTACTGACCCAAACAATCAAGAAAGGTATAATCAAATGGACATTTGAATAATTTTTCTGAAGTTAACAGTCATATCTGGACATATAATCACTATCCTAAGCCACATGTGTAAAACATTCTAAGTATTGAAACTTAGTGATTATATATTATTGCAAAGCAAGTCAGACAGGCCAGGTTTCTGAACTTTAGCACTAAATTTATTGTCCTCAAACACAAAAAGTTACTCTTTTCTTCAATTCTGTAAGCAGCAATACCAATATAATTATCATATATTTATGACCATGACAATAATTTCCTTTAGAATTAGTTGAAATATGCATGTTATATTATGGAAAAAAATATATTTACTCCCACAACTATCTACAAGATAGTTAACTTCCAAAAGCAAGTCTCAGAACAACTAAAATGTCACAGTATTTTATTACAATAACAATCAAAAAGAAATGAAACTAATAGCAGAAATTAATGTTTTAGTATGACAATTCAATATGGGACCAAAAAAATCAGCTTAAGTCTCTGGAAAATTGGGCAACTGTCACATTATATCCATTAAGAATAATTTGTAATATAACAGACTTTTTCTGTATTTAAAGAAGATATGGCCTAAAAGAGGGTTAGAAAGTGAGAACAGTATACATGTTACATATTGGGTAGGGTAACATAAAGGTACAGTTTTAATCCACAGTGGCTATTCTTCAGCTTCAGAGGAGTTCTCTCTAAAGAAGCCCACCACCCACTGCAAAGAAGTCCATTGGAAATGGGCTGCTGATTACAACTTGAGTTCACTGGTTGTTTTTAATAGATTGTGTTTTGCATGACATATAGGTGCTTTTTTAAAAGCCTGAGCAGGAGACAATATTGCTACAACCCAGGAAGTGGGGAACATTTGAAAAATACTCTACATTTCAACTGTTGTGAAAGTAAAGAAAAATTGAGTGGCAAATGCTTTGAGCACTAGATAGATGATAGATAAATAGATAGATAGATGATAGATAGATAGATAGATTTTGATATATATTGATATATTTTGAGATATATATATATGTATCATTTAGTTATTTTTCCCTAATAACATATGTTTCAAGGTAAGATATGCCTGCAATCTTTCTAAGTCAGAAAAAAATAATTTTTACTAGCTTCCTGCCTTGATTGTCCTCAGCTAAGGTCACATTTAGTTCAAGTTTCCAATATTTAGAGTTAGATGTAACTTTATAATTACAAAATTCCCATCCACATATTCACATCAATCGGTACATCAATTATTTAGTTGTCTTGGCTTTACACCCAGGTAACATGGTCAATCAGAGAGTGAATTTGTATTGATATCATGCCAGTGACCAAGCAGATGTGTCTCCATGTATAATTTAATTGGCTTATTTCTGGGCTTCTGCTTATGATCATCTGTTCACTTCACAGATCTCTCCAGCTAGAATGCTTCATTGCTGAACAGCTCATATTTAAGTGTACAGAGGCTCAAGCTTAATGTAAATAACAATGCCCTTGTTAACTGATATTGTCTGTATTATCTTGCCTGACAATGATATTATTCATGTGATCTCACTACATTGTTTTTAACCTTGTACAGGTAAATTAATATGGCTTTTCATATAAATTATTAACATATGAGGTCAGACAAGGTAGCTATTGTAAGTAATTTCTTCCATAGATTTAGAAAACAGAAAAATATTTGAGGAAACTACAGTACATTTCACAGACACACTTTCCTTGAACTGTAATGTCATTAACAACTTTAACCCATTGAGCTGCTATTCCAGTAAATGAGGTGACAGGTAAAATAGTGACATTGATTTTCCTATGTGTCCTTAACACTAATCCATATTTTTGTGGACAGTGCTTTACCCTTACTTAGCAATGAAAGTCACAATCTGTCCTTTGACTTATTCAGCTATTACCTTAAGTGCCCTGTGTGGAGTTGTTTTTGGGAATTCTATGCAGTCTAATTTTCTGATGAATTTTTCTAAAACATTTCTTTTTTATTTTTTTATTTTAAAGAGAAAAAATAATAAAAACAATGATACAGAATTTCAAAACGATAATAGGATATTAACAGTGGTTACTATACTGTGTATTATTACTTTCAAAGTAGTTGTGAAGATCACAAGATACAGGCATGAAAAATTAATCAAACAATAGAAGCACAAACCAGTCTTTTTAATGAACTAATAGAAATTACTAGTATGATATCTTAGCTATATATTTTTTCTTTTCCCTTCCTTCTTTCCCCCATCCCAGTTGTTCTTTCCTTTTAAGCAGTTTCTTTCCTTTCACAATATCTGTCATACGTTTTGGATCTTATTTACTCTTTCAAAAGCATTTCTTATTAGGGAAATCTGGTAACATTGAAATATGCTGTCTTTTATTTAGGACTTTTAAAAAGATGTTAGGAAACCAGACGGGCTGCGACCTGCTCCCACCGCCACTGTTCCCAGCTGAAACTCGTGGAGAGAGCCAGGTATTTCCCATCTACTTCCTGGGGGCAGAGCTGGTGACCCAGGACCCCGCCGCCATTACATTCTGACTCTCAGCCCTGCATGCACCTGTGGCAGACAGGAGGTAATCACTCAGAAGCCCCAGGGACTGCTCTAACCAGGGTCCACATGTGGGCCCTTCCTGCATGGGCTCTGCACCAAGTGAGTGAGTGCTCTAAGAGCTGCTGGTCCCACAGTTTGAGTCAGTGCTTTACCTGACCCCGGGCCCCCTGGGGGGTTGCAAGCACAGGCAGTCTGTGATTGCTGTCTGTCCGGCCCGCATCTGGCTCCTGTATGTGTCCTGAACTGACTGGAGACACAGAATCAGGTGGTTCACAAACTGTCAACCCTGCAGTTCATGTCTGGGTTTTGCCTGTACCCTGAACTGCCTGGGGACATAAGTCCACTGGACCAGGATTGTCACACCAGTGCAGCCTGAGTCTGGGCCGTGCAGGTGCCCTGAACTACAAGGGGATGCTGGATCAGATGGTCTGCCACCAGCTGAAAGCAATGCCCACGTCTGAGACCTGGGATAACTAGACAAAAATCAACAACTGCCAGAAAACCCCAGACTAAATAGTGCTTCTCAGCAGACACTGAGGGGCAAATGTGATCAACAGGAAAACTAGGGACACTAATGGCCTTTGCTGTGCAGCCACTGAAGAGAGAAACTGAGCTTTCTGCATCTGGTATGAAAAGTGACAAAACAGAGGACTAAAACACAATCTCAGAACTCCACCCCACTCAAAACAAGTCCAGGAGACATCAACATAGGAGAATTTGGTAAACACATGCCTGAAATAGCTGAAATGATTGCAATGGAAGTAACAAAACAACTCCATAAGGTCATAGAAGAGATGAGGTCAGAAATAATCTCACAGGCAAAAAATGAAATGACAATAATAATGAAAGCACTGCTCAAAATGTCGGAAGAAGAAACATATAAGAAAATAGAAGAACACAGGCAATGGACAGAAGCATTA
>NW_004955446.1:16851357-16885365 GCF_000276665.1 Chinchilla lanigera | reverse complement strand
ACTTCTCAGACAAAGAAATACAAATGGCAAATAAATACATGAGAAAATGTTCAACATCATTAGTCATTCGAGAAATGCAAATTAAAACAACATTGAGATTCCATCTCACCCCAGTAAGAATGGCTAGCATTAAGATATCAACCAATAACAAACGCTGGTGAGGCTGTGGAGAAATAGGAACTCTTCTCTACTGCTGGTGGGAATGTAGACTGGTGAATCCACTGTGGAAATCAGTTTGGAGATTCCTCAGCAAACTGGGACTAGAGGTTCTGTTCAACCCAGCTATTCCCCTTCTGGGTATTTTCCCAGAAGATCTAAAAACATCATATCACAGAGATATATGTGCACCTATGTTCATAGCAGCACAATTTGTAATTGCTAACTTGTGGAAGCAACCCAAATGTCAATTGACCGAGGATTGGATAAGAAAATTGTGGTACTTTTATATAATGTAATATTACACAGCTATAAAGAAATATAAACTCGAGGCTTTTATAGGTAAATGGTCACAACTAGAGACCATACTCGTAAGTGAAATAAATCAGACCTGCATGTACAAGCATTACATTTTCTCACTAGAGTAAAACCTGAAAGAGTGAATAAAAACTCGGAGTTATAATAGACATTGTGAAATGATAGGAAAATGCTCAAGGGTAAAGGGCAACTGGGATGTAGGAAAAGAGAAGGGAAAGAAGGAGAAATTTTGTTTGTACGTATATACAGGATAGTTAACATAATTGATCTACTGTCTTCTATTTCTTTGCTGAAAGAAACTGTTAATGAGTCCTTGATTGATCAATATTGCATGTTTCTATCTGTTTTCATGAGAAACCACTTTGAAGATATCAATATGTAATACAACAAGCATTGTTAATTTCCTACCACTTTGTTTGTAACTCTATTGTCTGTACTGTTCTTTTCCTACTTTGTAAAAGGTTGTCTGTGTGTTAATGTTTTCCTCCTTTTATTTTTAAAATAAAAAAAGTGTTAGGAAAGTTCTGCCTAATGTAAAAGCAGTCATTTTGATTCATAAATGCCAGGATTTTATGTTAAGCATTATTTCATGAAAACTACACAGTGCATCTGTTATCTTAAATTTCACTTCATTTCCTGATGATAAAATATTAATAATACCAAAGCATTACATCACTAACCCCTTAAGCCCAATTTTGATTGATTGGAGATACTGTCAGCATACAACAGAGTTCTAGAATTTATAGGCCAAGCACTTTATATATGGCTATGTATATTCAGTAAATACAGTGTCTTAGTTACTGTCTCGTTACCAAGACAAAATGCCTGACACAGCTCTAAGGAGGAAAGGTTTGTTTTGGCTCACAGTTTGTAGAGCTTTCAGCCCATAGTTGGCTGGATCTAAGGCAGGGCAGCATGGCAGATGGGCATCGCAGAGGAGAAAGAGCTCATGGCATGGAAGGAGTAAGAAAGGAGAGAGATCAAGAGGTGGAAGGGAAGATAGACCCTGCCAAACCACGCCCCCAGTGACCCAGCCCCTCCTACTTGGCTTCATCTCCCAACATCACTTTTAGCTATAAACTCATCAGTGAGCTAACTCTTACCATAGCCCTAATCCCGTGATCCAGTTACCTCCCCAAAATCTCCACCTATGAACCCATGATGCTTTGGGGCACACCTACATATAAGCCATAACATACGGTACCTCATACACATATTTAGGCAAAATCTAAATACAAACCATAACATATAGTATCTCACACATTCTTGAGCATATGAATATACTAAAATATGAAGATAATACAATTGAATAGGTGTGGATTATAATCCCAAATCCAACTTTACTTACAATGTGGATTTATCTATTAAATTCTCTTACATGAATTTTTCAGAATTAATAAATAATATATGTAAAGAGCATCTCTGGCATAAATTATAAAATTTAAAGCATTAAATATCTTTATCAATATTTTCTGTGAACATAAATTCTAATTTGAAAATTTTTAAAATCATACAGTAGAATGAATAACAGGTTGAAATTACTTTTACTATAAAGGTTAACAATCAGTTTATATTAAAAGTACAACTGTTATTTGTGTGGGACATGTGTAATTTTTGACAAAAAGACTACTCACTCTAAAATTTAGGTACAGTGCTGTAGGATAAATGATTGTCTCAGAATTACATAGCATAGTGCATAGAGAATTATAATAAGAATCAGAGGTATAGCTTTGAGCCCAGTGCCCACCACTATCTGAGTGTGTGATTTGGGAGAAGTCATTCACCATTGCAACCACTTTTTAATCCAAACAGTAAAAGCAGCACCTTTTGATTTTTCTTAATGTATATGCTAGCATCATAAACAAATTAGAATGGGACAAAACCTTACACAGCACAAAATTTTAATTTTTAATAAAAGTATTTTGAACTTGAACAAAAACTATGACCTTACAGCAATTAGGTTCCATAGCAATTAGGTTTCCATACAGATAAATGCAAAGGAAAAGGAAAGAAGAAAATCATCTAATTAAGCTCTATTTATACTAACATAGAAAGGAGAATCAACTCTTTATCTAATTTAAACTAGTTTCCATCTTATTCTTTCCTGAATGTGTGAGCCTAGAAAGCAACTTAAATTTTCTGTGGTGCAAGTTTTTTATCTATTAAGTGAAGTGGGAGAAGTACTTTGACTACTACATATTATCTTTTTCCTTACTAATAAAACCCCATATTTGGAATGGTGGGGATTCCAGTAAAAGGAAAAACAGCTCTTCAGCCTTTCATCAGAGCAGTAATCAGTAAGTCATTGATGAAATCATGAAGTGGTAAATCAGCCATGAAATTTCTTCAAAGACAATAAACCCAGTTGGCTTAACCTCCTACCCTTATCATTTGTCCCATTCTTTTTCCTTGCCTATAATTGAAGGAAATATCTTGCCCTTACAGAGTGAAAAGCACAATTCAAAAGTCAAAATAACTCAAATAACTGACAGAAGAAGCATGGTATAGTAATCTAGAGGCTGTATCAATCATTGGCTAGCTGATTCAGATTTTCTTCTTAAGTTGTTTATTTTAGTTTTCAGTGCCTCAGGTAAACACAATCCCTAATGCTTTTTTTTACAAAGTTTACAAAGTGTGGGTTATAGTTGGTACAACATAACAGAATGGGGAATACTTGAAATATTTTAGCTGCAAAAGCCAATCTTTCAAATGGTAAATGCCATTTCTCCCCCTCTTGCTTCTTCCAGTGCAGGGTGGAAGTCTATCATCCATAGGCACAAAAAAAAAAAAAAAAAAAAAAAAAAAAAAATGCTGAAGGAGAAAGAAAAGAAAATGTCTGTGAATTTCAAAATCCCAGGCTCTAAGTTATAAATTATGTTTAAATGCATACAAAATGTGGTGAACTGACAACTGGGGGTCAGCTTGTAACAGCCAGCTGAACTGAACCAGCGTGACACTGGGTGTGGGGCGCCCACCTGAGGACTGTTGCCAGCAACATAAAAACGAGAACTGGAGAGGAAAAAGGAGAGCTAGTAGGAGCTGTTGGTTGTCTTGGGGGATCCAGGCCCTCAGCTGCATTCTTTGGGTCTTCAGTGTGTGGACAGATTTCCTGCACTTTCTTTGTATATGACTCTTTGGGTGGCTATTATAAAATAATCCTATAAATTATGTGTCTTGTAGTGCATTGTTTTCCTTGCAAACCCAGGCTACAACATCTAATAAGATCGAATTGTTAAGAGTAGAGTAAAGGGTTCACTTTTGTCATTGGGGAACAGTTGTGGACCCCAGAGCACACAAAGCAGTGCAGCCACAAGCCCTACACTCCCATGAGAATTCATCTTTGTTCGTCCCCTCTAAATTTCTCTTTGTGTGTGCAGGGAATCAAACTCAGGACCTTGTGCTTGCCAGGCAGGCACTTATGCCACTGAGCTATATCCCCAGCCTATCCCAGCCTAAATTTCTCGATAATTTAGGGAAATTAGAGAGCAAAGGAAATCTGCAGATCCATTCACAGGGTGTCGGAATGTCAGCAAATCCCCCCAAAAGGAAATGGATGTGCAAAACAACCTACTATCCTCCTGCATCTCATACTGAAGTAGAAATAAGATGTACAAAATGAATAGCTCTCCAAATTTTGCTGTAGCAAATCTTCACAAACTTCTTAATTTCTTTAAGATATAAATTCTGGTTTGACACCAAACATGCCTGGATACAACTCACAAGTTTACTCCTTATTCATTAGTCATTTTATCCAACTTTTCTGTGCTTCAGAAGATTCAATAAAAATGAAGATACCATAGTGGGTGACATCATTGACTGATAATACATCCAAGAACAAAATAACATCTGTTGCCTGGACATGATACAATCTTTTACGTTTCTGGAACTAAACTCAGGAATGGATGGAAGAAAGTCCTCAAATTGACTAATATCAAATATCAACTATCAAAGTAATAGAAATTGTAGCTTTATAAGTAGAAATTGGATTCAGTTATAGAAATATATTGATGCATACCTTTCTGGATTTGGAGATCTACCATCTAAACTCTATATGAATATAAAATGTGATAAAGCAATTATCCTAACTGCAAGTCAAATTATATTCAATCATTCATACTTAAACCCACAAGGATCTCACAAGGCAATGCTTCAAACGTGACGATAGCAACAGCACAGCATAACAGGGTTTTGCTTATCTGCAACCTCCATATGATGCATTTTGATGAGCATAGAATGCATCGTAAAACTTACTGTAGTCTACCGATGCTTTATTTAATGCAATGTTTCATTTAAAAGTATGACAAAGTAAAGGAAAACAGAAAAAAAAAAAGAGAAATGGAATAGAGAAAGTGAACAACTTCCCAAATTTTGCTTTCACAATAAACTTTTTTTTAGGCTGGGGATATAGCTCAGTGGCACAAGTCCCTGCCTGGTAAGAACATGGTCCTGAGTTTGATTCCAGGTACCAAAAAAAAAGAAACCACACAACAAACTTTCTTTATTTACTTAAGAGATAAATTTAGCCTCTGAATTTAAATGTGCCCAGATGCAACTCAGAAGTTTACATTTTATTTGTTGATCAGCTTATCCAACTTTTCTGTGCTTCAGTTTTTGGTCATGTTAAATAAATCTTTCCTCAAAGTTATTATAAGTAAAGCATAATAGGGGCCAGGGGTATAGCTCAGTGGTACAGCACTTGCTGGGCAAGCACAAGGTCCTGAGTTCAGTTCCTCACACACACACACACACACACATACACACAAAAGACATGATATAATATGTTTATATAACCTGAAAATTAGAATAATTCATAGTGGTATTGGTTATTATTATTATTACTATTATATGAATTTCTAAGGTAAGAGCTCAAAGAAAAATATAAATGCATTCTACACTATTTGAAACCTATCAATTCTCCATTGAAATAAAAGTTCTTTTCCATGGACATTAATAATTTCAAATTAATGATAATTACTTTCTCAAAGCAGTGAACAGTTATTTAATACTTTAATAATATGTACAGTTTATTTTGGCTTTCAGTAAAGATATAAAATTCAGAAAAGAAATTGTCCCTTGTCTTAAGACCTTATAAACAACGTAATCAGAGAATATCACCAAAACTAATACTGGAAGTGAATTAAAGAAACAAGAAAAGAGGAGAATAAAAGAAATCAACAAAAAATATAGAAACATGCTACTTAAGCTAATTTAAATAGAAACAATTCCTAAATGAAATTTTGAGATGAGCTAATCAAAACATACCCAGAATGTATTGTTAGAATATTTATAAATTTTAAGTTTTCTTAAGGGAAATCTTCTCTCTCTTATGAAGTAGATTCGCAAAACAAGGAGAAAAGCCAAGCTTCACAATCTGGTATAAATCACATAATACCTTGATACCTAGCTTTAAAACTAAAGGACAGAGCTGGGGATATAGCTCAGCGGCACAGCGCCTGCATGGCTAGCGTGAGATCCTGAGTTTGATTCTCAGTATAAAAAAAAAAAAACTGAAGGACAGAGAATGGAACACAAAAGTGAAAATACAATAAAGGAAATAGATCTTTAAAAAGAAAAGAGCAGAGGAGTAGTGAAATATTAGAAAAATATTAGAAAAAAACTAAAAATGGATAATATGCCAAATTTTTCCTTGATAAAAGGAAAAAGCTTCAGATGGCTCATAAGAGAGACCCCATCCACCATGAAGTAGCCAGGCACAAGCTAACCATCACATGGAATTGCTCTGACAGTTGATAGGGGGAGGGGGCTGGCAGGGATAAAAAGAAAAAAATAGAGCTCTGGCAAAGACAAAGAAAGCTAGTCAGGAAAAGGAATATGCAAGCCATGTTTTAACTTAAGTATTAATCAGAGCCTCTAACCCAAAAAATAACCATCATAAAAAGTAAATTTGAATGACATTGCTCTGAAATATATTTCCCAACATAATTCCAATGTAAGGCAGTCACAAATATAGAATGATTCCCTATTTCCCCTGTTGTGGTCAGGGTTTGCAAGGGAAACAATTCAATATAGGACACATAATTTATAGGATTATTTTATAACATTCCTCCAGAGTCAAATGCAAAAGAGTGTAGGAGATCTATTCACACACTACAGACCCAAAGAATCCAGCTGAGGGCCTGACTCCCATGGTAATGTCCTGCATGCGTCCAGCTGCAGGCCTGGAGCTTATGACAGTGTCTCATGCAAGTCTCTATCAAGGACCTGCACTAGGAAAGCCCAAAGTTTGATGGTGGGAGCTAGAAAGTCTGCACCAGTGAGATGAAGGATCTGTGCCAGCAGGCTGAGGGATCTGCATGGAGCCAGTAAGTGATGCTCAAGGTAAGAACCAGAGCTCCCCGGAAGAGAACCTCAGCCATCTTTAGCAACAGCAAGGTACCAAGCTCCTCCAACAATGACAGCAGCTGAGTTCATATCAGGAAAATCAATGTGACATACTTCTCCAGGGGAATCAACAACACAGCATCTTCCTCTCCAGGTCTCCTTTTTTTTCTGTTAGCAACAATCTTCAGGTGGGTCTCCCACATCCAGCACCAGGCTGATTAAGTTCAGCTGGGTATTACAAGCTAACCGTCTGTTGATCAATTTTAATATGCAAGTATCTAAAGGACAAGCAAAATGGGCAAATACTGATTTTAATATGTTTACATGTACAATTTTTCTCCTAGGTAATAAAAACTCAATCTTGAAATATTTGGCCACTTTCAATTTAATGTAAGAATTAAATAATTATGTTCCATCTTTGATAATATGAAGTCAGTAGTTATCAATTAAATCCCAAAATCAAGGAAAAAACTTCTTGTTTAGTGTTCCACAAGTAGAGTATCATTTGACACTGAGAGAAATTATATGAAAAGGAAAAGAACTGCTTACATTATAAATCTTACATATTTGACTTTTAAATCTATGTGCATCTATTAAAAATTAAATTTAAATTAGAGCAAAACATAAATGATTACTTTGTGAAAATCAAATATATTTTCTGTATAATAAGTTAAATATTAGACCTCTTTCTCCAAAAGGATGATGTGTATATAATTAAAGAGACTCTTGGCCCTACCTTCTCTCAATAGTTTAAACTAGACTAGGATTAGACTTAAAACATGTCTGGGTTGGGGGTTTAGCTCAGCAGCACAGCGCCTGCCTGGCAAGCGCAAGGTCGTGAGTTTGATTCCCGGTACCAAAAAAAAACCAAAAAACAAAACGAAAAAAGCAAGTAGACTTAAAACGTATCTTGGAGAGATGATATTTTGCGCCAGATGGGCTCCTCACCTCCTTTGAGCTAGCTTTGAATACATCTCTTTTTAAAACAGAATAAATGGCCTCCTGTGATTTGGTCGGTGGTGAGCAAAAGAACTCAAGCATATGAACCTAAGAGGCTGGTGACAGTTTTGGCACAGCCAGTCTGGAGGAAGTTTCCAGCTTCTGAGAGCCTCAGATCTGAGCAAGCACTTGGGAAAAGAGACCAACTGCTGCGGGTAGCTCTACCCAAACTGTGAAGAGGGCTTCCAATCTTGGGACAGGACAATACTCTCTGAGGAGGTATTCATGTGGAGGTTTCAATTCACTCCACAAAAACAGTAGCCTCATTCTTCTTCTGTCTTGCCTTTGAAGATTCTCACAAAGCCATTAAGGGTTTACGTAAGGCATTCTGGGTCTTGAGCTGTTGTGATGTCTTCATGATGAACCTGTCTGGAGTTCAGGAAAATTTGGACTAAGAGACTTTAAGAGGCTGGAGACACTGTGACATATCTAGTACGAGTTGTGATTCGCTCAGGAATAAAAGTGCTTGTCCTACTTCAAAGCTCCACGGAGAAGTTTTGGTTACTTGTGACTTAGAAAAAGGTGATTTTATTGTGACACATGGTCTGTATAACTGAGAGCACGCTTTGATTTCATGCAACTACCCTTACAAAGATTCTCTGATGTGACTTTGGCTAGGATAATATCCATAGTTGTCCCTTCCTGGATTAGTAACAAGTATGAGCAGGAGACTTCTGTGCTCACTTACTGCATGGAGGATCCCGCGGGTCTTCTTTTCAGGTTCTGGGTGTCCTGAACGAAGAGTGAGGCAAAACACACAGAAATGCCAGCAGAAGGGTACATTTATGGAAGGAGGAAATGAGGTACGCTCTGCGAGGTTGTTACTGGGTTTGGGGGTGCTAAGTCTCCTCTTGGAGGTGTTGTCTAGCTTCATTCTGTCCTCAACAAAGAACTGACCAAAAAAAGTGCAAATGGTAGCAAGGCTTTACATTTATTAAAGGTGGGGAAAGGAACATGGCTCTGGGTGCTGAGCCAGGAAAAAGGAGTAAAAATGTACCCATGAGAGCCTGAGAGTGGACACAGTAGCAAAAGTCTCACAGGTGATTTCCTTTTTTATTTTGTGATGCGTGTGTATTCCTCAGGCAGGCATAGGTTTAGGACATCCTATCAAAAGCCTGAGGTCTCCAGAGAAGTCCACAGGCAGGGCTCCGTGAACTGCTCTGCACATGTGTCCTGGGATTCTACAATTAACAGGGCACACCTACTTCTCCAGCCAGTCTACCACACTCCACTTTCATGTCTCAGGATGAGAGCAGGTTGGTGAACAGGCTAACAGTGGCCCCAGGGATAGAGGTCAGGAACTTTTGTATCCAAAATTTCCGGGTTGGCTTTCTATTTATGCAAATAACACATTGAGACCTTTGTCCTATCAAAAACTCAAGAGTTTAAATAGTTCTTCTGAAAGACTTCCTTGTCTTCCTGTCCGATGTATGTGAAGGATTAAAGATAGAACTTTTCTGATTTGTCCTACAAACCATACCAGATTCAAATGAGGAATTGAAAGTATCATCTTCTGACTGGTCCCTGCTCAGGAGCCCTGGAGTCCCTTCGGGTCCTGCATTCTGTGCATGGCCTCTGGGGTTTTATAACCTTTGATACTTTCTGCCCCGTTGTTTCTCAGGCTTGCCACAGACCTAAGCTACCTCACACGGCCCTTGCAGCTGTGCACTAGAGAGTGTTGGCGAGTTTCTTATTGGGGCTTAAATTTCCCTTCATTTTCGCTCATAGTCTTTGGTTCACTTTAAACTGGTTGTGTTTCAAAATATTTGTCAAAACTTCTATTTGCTGGAAATTGATTTTTGTCTCCTGCTACCTCCATTCCTCAACTAGAAAAATGGAGAAATTTGATGATAGATGACTTGTTTTTGTGTTTTTCTTCAGTGTGGAATATTGTTCCTAAACTGATTTTTTCACTGTAGAGCCCTTGAGCAGTAGAGCCAGGACAAGATTTATAAACTTCTGACCAGTTTTGTCTGCATTTTAGTAAAATGGAAAGTGTCTTAAAACCTGGGGTAAGGGCTTTTTAAATTGACTAAGATGAATGATAAAACAGCGATACAAAAACCTCAGAAAATTCAAACAGATTAATGTCCAAACAAAGTCATTTGAGGTGTATATTTCCCACCTTGCTACAACCTAGAATCCTACCTTCAGACATGCAAGTTTAGAACTAAGTATTGTTTAAGACTGTAAAAGAAAAAAGCATGCCAATGGAGCAACTTTAAAAGTTGGGGGCTGGGAATATAGCTCAGTGGCACAGCCCTGCCTGGCAGGCACAAGGTCCTGAGTTTGATTCCCTGTACAAAAAAAAAGTTGGTCAGTGGTAAATCTGTGTTTATGTGCCATAGTACTAATGTGTGGTATATGTTATGGCTCTGAGTGTACTTGTGTTTGTATATCATTTAGATGATACCAGGTAAATGTTAAATAAGGGCACCCAGCAATTAAGACAGCAAACCCAAAAGTCTTTTAGTCCACATATCTTAAGCAAATGTTTCCAAAATAAAATAAAATTGTCTTCAAAATTGTTAGCATGCATTGTGCCCATGTTAGCCAATAAAAATTATATTTTAGGTGCCTGATTCAAAAGAATATTTTCAGTTATACAAAGGTTAGGAGGAATATTGAAGACCATAAAGGAAATTTAATAAAAAGTTTTGAATTTATTATGATCTCAAAGACTCTTAGATGTGAGAGTTGGTTAAATACTGAAAAAAAAATGTGGTAGGGGCTGGGGATTTAGCTCAGCGGCAAAAGCGCCTGCCTGGCAAGCGCAAGGTCGTGAGTTCGGTTCCCGGTACCGGAGAAAAACCAAAAAAAAAAAAGTGGTATATATGTTAATACAGTGCTGTCTGGCTGTATATTCTTTTATTTAAAGGTTTAGATTGTTTGGCTTCTCAAAAATGCTAAGTAACAATAGTCAGTGTGACACCTCTTTCTAGTATTACCAGAAGGGATCCTAGGAAGCAGTATTTTGTAGATATAAGTTAGAGGAGTTATGAACTGAAAACGTCATTAAATCCCTGAATGTCAGGGGGAGACAGGGAGAGAAGAAAATACAAGTCATGCTTTTAACGGTAGCAGGTAAAGGCCCAGCTCACCCTGTTTCCTACCCTTATGATGGTCTGTAGGTCATGACTGTCTCAATTTTAGGAGAGTTCTTCCAGAATGCTTTCAGGACTGCTTTCTTGAGCAAGAGTGGTTTACAGAGATTGGCAGCTTTTGCTTGGTTGTTCTACTCAGCACAAGTCACGGTGGATAACAAACATCCCTTATGGCTTATTAGAATAGTTCAGTGGCCACAATTGAAAAGTTTCTGTTACTAGACATTATCTAATAATATTTGAGGGCTTCTTTACTAAGTCTATGGGAAGAGATAGATAGCTTCATCTGATGTGTTAACGTGTGTCTGAGTAAACATTATCTACCTGAGTGCCTTTCTATTTCCTGAAAGATCTGGGTCCTTGTTTACATGATTTAAGATTTAGCTACTCTGAATCTTGCTGCTATAAGTATACATATGCTTAGGCTTTACTGTATTATGAGGTCTGTAACTCAGGATAATACCTGCAAAGTACCTAGAATAGCTGGGTTGAATGGAATGTCTATTTTTAGCTTTTTGAGGAATCTCCATGCTGATTTCCATAGTGATCTTACCGGTCTACATGCCCACCAACAGTGGAGCAGGGTTCCCACATACATACACCTGCAGCCTTGCCCGCATTTGTTATTATTTGATTTCTAGATGATGCTTATTATTTCTGAAATGAAGTGAAATCTCACTGTAGTTTTAATTTGCATTTCTCCAATGGCCAAAGTATTTCACACAATTTTTGATATGCTTAATTTTAATTTCTATTCAGTTCAATTTATTTGTTTCCCTGGTACTTCTTTGATCCATGGATTATATACAAGTATATTCCTTAGTTTCTCTGGGTTTCAAAGATTTTCTGTTCTGTGTTTGTTATTGATTTCTATTTTGAGTCACTGTAATCAGAAAATATACTGTGTATGATATCAGTATTTTTACATTTCCTAAGGTAGGTTCTGTGATCCAGGATATGGTTTATCTTAGTATCATTCTATGGGCAGTTGAAAGCATTATACTCTGCTGAGATTGTGCAGTTCATTCTATAAACACTGATAATATCCTGTTACTTAATAATGTTTTCAATTTTCTATTTTTTCCATGAATTATTGAAGAATGGCAATGTCTTCAACTATAATTGTATTTATACTTGATTAGGTTGCCATTATAAATAAGATATTCCCATCATATTTTCAAAACATTTTATTTCTTATATTGAGGGTTGTTACTGTACTTTTTTAAATAGTTGTCTCATATGTGGTAAATTTCCATGAACACTTCATAGGTCTGACAATTCTTCTAGTGTCATCGTTATTCTATATATAAAAATGTAACTCTTTTGGCTTCTTTCCAATTTTGTTATGTCATAATTTCTCTCATTGTTAATACCAGCTAACACTTTCAAAAATATTTTTGTGGTAATGACCTGGAAAGGAGAAGGAATTTGATGAGCGGGGTGGTTCTTTCCTGCAGCGCCAGTGTGTCAGAGGGGTGCTGCTGAGGTCGCCGAGTATGTTCTTCTGCTGAGTATTGTGCAGTGTGGTTTACTTACTGAACTCAGTGGGATTCATTGATCTACTGATCTTCCTACATACTCTCTCTTTTAACAGCCTGTCTATATAGAGAGAGTGTCCCAATTTATGTTTGCCATTGTTACAGTGAATAGAAGCATACTTTTAGCAGGACTGAATATTGTAAAGGTTAATGATTCATGTATGGCATTAACAGGAAAGTAAATATGAAGATAACAGAATGTTCTGAGCTTGTGTCATGGAAACTAAAAGATGTTTACATCTTTGAAAAATAAATTCATCTTCTGTTTTCAAGCCTGTGTGCAATAAGCTCAGACAACACTGGAAACTATTTTCGAGTTTGTCAGTGTAGGATAAGATTATGATGAGCAGAAAGCCAAGAAATATAGACACAGTTGTGATGATACGATTTTACAAATTTTGTATTTACAACACATAATGTGGAGAGAGAGACAGAGAGACAGAGAGTAAATTCTGAATCAATACCTGACCTAATGGTGTTGTAATAAGTAAACAAGTTCACAATAAAATGAATTTTAGCTGGTTTAACATTTTAAATGTAAATGATCTAAATTTTTTAACCATGATTATAAAAAACTTTAAAAGTTTATAATATTTATAATCAGGTATTCTACTGGTGATTATTGTAGCATCCAAAGAAATGATGTTCTAAAAAAACAGTGTAACATTCCTTTTATTAAGTACAATGTCAGAAATCTTAAAGACAGTAATAATATCTGAGCACTAGCATATGTAATGTTCATTCAATGAAATTTTTTATAGAAGTTTACTATTTTTTCCCCAAAAGAATGAAAGTAAATTGAATTAAAATGATCTATAAGTACCTACTTTCAACTCACCATTTCTTACTGAAACAATTCTGATTAGATATCTGCTTTAAGAAATCAATAATTTTAAGCTGAATGAGAAGGCTACTTTAAAATATCTTTTACAAGAATAGCTGCTCCCTAATGGAATTGTCATATGAAAAATAATCCTTACTAAATAATAGTTATAATGTTCTCCCTGGCTTCAAAATAAGTTTAAGGCCATGTCACAGGGCAGCTGAGGACAACTAATACATTGTATATAAGAATACCACAGAGCTCAAATGGCATTCACTCAGGCGTGACAAAAAACTCAAGGAGGTAATATGACTCCTGCTCTTTTAAAAATGATGTTGTTACAAAAATAAATCATGTCTTTATTATCCCAATGCATGCAAAATCACCCAAAGAAAATGGACAAGCTGATAAATGCTACAGTGAAATACCATCCAAACCAATATAAATTGTTTGTGTTTGATGGGGTGCAGGAAGTATGAGGAGCTTTATGGCTTACTTGTCTTGCAGGAAAGTAGATGCGCCAGGAGACTATGTCAAGTGAAATAAATCAGACACACGTTTAAATATCACACGGTTTCCCTTATATAAGATACCCAGACTGTAAGTAAAGAGCAAAATAGAGATAGGTCTTTCATGAAAGAGAATGGGGCCAAGAGATGGAGGCATATGGGAGCGGAGGCGGAGGGGATGGAAAAGGAATGAAGGTGTGTTGTGTACATGAACCGGCGTCCCATGAATGGAATCATTATCTACTGCAAACATATGCTAGTAAAAATTAAAATAAGAAAAACTAAAATGCAAATATAGATAAACTGTTATTTATAATGTACTTCGTTTAGTTTCTACTGTAACATTTGATGGAGTTTTTCAAAAGAAATAATTGGCCTTTAAAAATAAATCATTTCCTGACTTAAAGAAAGGAAGTAGGAAAAAATGGAAAGCCTTGCCTGGCACATGTAACCAACAGAATTTACTAGGATTTATACTTGGACCAGTTTTATGTAGCATTTTATAAATATGCCTATATCTTGTAAATCATATTATAAATCACACTAACAAGGATAGATGCAGGTTAATGTAAAGAATTCTTAGCGAGTAGAAAAATAGTAGCTGGTTTTTCAAACTGTAATTTGTTTGCAAAGCTGATTTCAAAATCTAGCTGCAAGGCCGGGGATATAGCTGAGTGGCACAGCACCTGTCTGGAAAACACAAGGACCTGAGTTTGATTCCTGGTACAAAAAATCTAGCTACAACACAGTGAGCTCCAAAAAAAGAAGTAAGCCAAAGAACTATATTTAAAAACCAGTTACAAGTTCATAATGGCGACTAAAACATAGTGTTGACTATGATTTCCATAGATTGAAAATCAGTAATTCTGGCCATTGTAAAGAAATTATTTGAAGAAAAACTGTACATGTACCATTACATTTACAGTACTCATTCATAGATCTTCATAAAAACTAAAACTCTTAAAGGAACAGTCCTGTTTCTTATGATTCCATGTCAGGTAATCTATTTATTGGGTCCCTGAAAGGAGAAACAAAGTATAAGTCAAAGCAAAACCAAGCACACATCGAACTACAGAGCTAACGGAAAGCTGAGTCACAGAAAACAGCTGAAGTTACATAGAGGATACCCTGTTTGTTTTGTTGTTATCGCTATTATTGAGGTTGCTGTAGTAATGTCTGCTTTGACTTGGCTTTTAAATTCATTCTTTTCTATAATCTTACCACCCATGCAGGTGACAGTGTAAAACAAACTTTGATGAAATAATTGGAGACAACCTTAGCCTAGTGAAAGTTCTCTTTCTTTCTCAATTATTCCATCCTGTGCCCATAGGAAGATGAGGGACAGATTAGACTAACTTTCCTCTGCACCGTCCATATAAATTTGGGGTTTTTCTTCTTGGTACGTTGTCACTTCTGCTCATTTCTATTTGGATCTTCTGACAGGTACAGTTAGGTATGAAATTAGATTGTGTATATAGAAAAAAACCTGTGGAGCCCTGATCATATATTTCAGGAATAAAAGGGAAAACTAGTGGACCAAACAGATCTCTGAAGCCAAATCTCTAGCTAGTAACTCACTAATTTGTCTGCTTTTGTCTCCTATTTACATATCCTCCCCCCATTATTTGATTTTTTTTTGTTTTGTTTTTATTTTTGTGGCACCAGGGATCGAACTCAGGACTTTACGCTTGCCAGGCAGACACTTATGCCACTGAGCTATATCCCCAGCCCACCCCCTGGTTATTTGAAATGGCTCTAAGTAGCTGGTTGAGGATGCCCGGTATTAGGATTTCAGGCATCTCAAATACAGTTTCATCTTTTTAGGACTAAAAGAGAGAGGTGAAAATAACTTTCCTGCTGCAAAAGACAGTCTAGATTAGATAATAGAAGACGTTTAAATTATACTTGTTCTGACATGATAAATATAAAATGCTAAGGAAAAAAATCAGCCGCTAGACTTAAAGCTACAATACCCCTAAGAAATAACAAGTGCCATATTCTTATTAATTTTATTCAATTGCAACACAGGGTCTGAGGAAGCAGACTACAAAAAGAGTAAGCAATTACCTAAAGAGAGTTTATTATTATTCACTTTATTTAAAGCAGAACCACAATTACTAACAAACTCTATAATAATATATGTAATTATTTATTGTTAACTATGTAATGTGTGATCATGCTATAGTTAAGACGCTGTTTAACAGTGATTGAGCTGAAAATGATCAAGTTGAAAATTAACACACTCAATACAGGAAATCCATTTTTGCTTTCAAAAACCATTAGCTGTCAAATACATCACCTGTCACTCACTGGCTACTTCCATAACTCTGAGATAAATAAGCTATAAATCTGGAGACACTTAGCATTTTTTCCTGAGCCCTGAACTCAAGAATTTACAGGTCAGATGAGGAGACAAGATCAACATATATGAAATATTAAAAAATAAAGGGTAAACTGTTCTTCTCTGAAATGTGATTTCTAAATGACAGCTTAGCAACCAATGCTACAGCAAAGACTCCCTAGACTATGACTAAAAATCAGAAGAGGAAAAACAAAGCTTATGTTCTCAAGTCAGTGATAATTTTGATTATAAAACGCGTCCCTTAATGACAGCTTGTGTTACTCAGGACTTTTCTCATCTTTCCACAGGTCCTATGTGAAAGGTGCCCTTATCTGAAGTATACGTGATATTCCCCATAAAGACAGTAGAGGGTGAGCCATCAAAGCATGAGAACTGACATTTAAAGATGAAGAAAAATAGAACTGTAATTAGTGCCACCAGCAATTTTTTATTTCTCCTTTCTTCATCCCGCTTACCTACCCCATTCTAACTCCTATTAGAAAAAGATGATTAAGACTAGTTTTGGTTTGACTTGTGTGAAGTGTCCCCCCTGATTTGGACTAGATTAGGAGGGCATTAAAAATGGGAGTCTGGTGCAGTTAAATGTCATCCTAGACACAAGCTGGGGAAAAAAAATTAAAAAGATTGCTCCAAGTTGGGGAAATAATAAAATCTACCAAAGTAAACATTCTGATCAAATTTAGAATATATTATAGCCCAGATTTTGTAAATGTATTCACAGTAATCTCAGAGAAGCACTTAGAGTATTGAGCAGGAAGAAATAAAGAATTAAGAGTTTACCTCTAAACCACAAAGGAGAGCAGTCTTTCATAGTTGAGCTGAGAGTAGATAAAAACTCAGAGAAGGGGAAAAATGTTACAAAGAAAAGTGTATTTTGTTCATGGGGCACAATTTTTGAATAAAATTCTTGCTCCATTTTTTATTTAATAATGTGCTTCTTAACTGACAGTAAATCTCAATAGTACATTTAAAACTGGAAAATGTTCTGACTCCATTATTTACTTGTTTTGTACACTGAATAGTCAGAGGACTTCTTAGCTCCTCAAAACCAATTACTGAAAAGCACTAACTAGGATAAAAGGGCGATTTAATAAAAATTTGATGCAGTTATTAAAGTGGATTCAAATTACAATAGTGACAAATTAAAACTGCTTTTTAAAAAGAGCTGCAAGAAAGTGGAATTACGGTCAAAAATAGAAAGTTGTCGTATATTAAGCTATCTTTTTTTCTGTAGGCACTAGAAACTTAAAATCTCTTCAAATGTAGCACCTTTTGGGGAGAATTTCCTAAAAAATATTCAGTTTGTTAGTGTAAAATCAGTGCAGATGTCAAACATCTGATGGTGGAAAAGCAAGATTATATTTAGATTTAACTGAGAATTTTTGGAGAATTGGATTTGTGTTTACTTACAAAAGCATATGTTCACTTTGCATTTTAGTATGTTGATGGAAAAAGAGAGAAATATTTTAAGGTGACAACCACAAAGGCAACAGAAATTGAAAACAAATAACATTTGTTGCTGAAATCCAAAAGATTATTTGTACATACCAATTAATAAGCACAGAACTGTATTCACCAGTAAATATAATGGCAATAAAAAGAAAAAATATCTAGTACAAAACATGCTTCTTAGTTCTACCAAGGCAGTCTCATTCAAATACTATAGAGTTTAACGAAATTGATTTTAATTTGTGAGCAGAATATGTATTTCTGCATTATACATGCAACCAGTCCGTTTAACGACCAGTCAATCTGTTACAAAATTTTTGTCATTATTGTTTGGTCCTCAGCTAGCTAGTTAGCAAACTGTATTAACACGTCAACTCCTGACATTTGGAAAATAATTTCCTTATGGTAATGAGAAGTTGAACTTATCTGAGGCTGGAAACAAAAACAATTCTCTCTTGTTCAGGGTTTCCAGAAACACCACTATGTCCCCAAATCAATAGCTATGTGTTTTCTGGTACTCAGATTTCTTGTATAGGAGTTTGTAATCCTTCAGCTCATTCTTTGATTCTATTTTTATTGAAATCAG
The DNA here is from genome assembly GCF_000276665.1 of Chinchilla lanigera. Lineage (NCBI taxonomy): Eukaryota > Metazoa > Chordata > Mammalia > Rodentia > Chinchillidae > Chinchilla > Chinchilla lanigera. The sequence continues at coordinate 16,867,179 of NW_004955446.1, read as the reverse complement.
CCTAGAAAAGAGTAATACTTTAAGAAATGAGAAGGCAAATAGCCTTCAACACAAGAAAGTTTCATATTCTCATTAAGAATATAATTTGAATGGGTAGTAGCAGGACAATTCTGGAAGCTAATATATGGGGAAAAGGATAACGGGGGTGGGAATGAAGAATAACTTCTGAGAGGAATCCCAAAGCCTAACTTAACTTCCACATGAGATATCTTTATGGAAAAAGTAAAACAATATTTCATAACAAAATAATATGAGAATAACAATAGTTAATGCATCGAGTATTGTTCTCTTTAAAGTAGTTACTCAAAGTACAAGATATGGGCATAAAAAATTCTCCAAACAATGTTAGCACAAACCTTTCTTTTCAATGAACTAAGAGAAACTAGTAGTACACCTGTCTTGTATTTTGGGTTTCTTTCTTTTTCCATTCTTTCCTTTCTCCTATCCTAGCCTTTTTCATTTTGACAAATTCTCCCCATTTCATTTGCACATTTTGGACCTCATTTACTCTTTCAGTTTCTCACACCAGGGAGACAATATGATGTTTACATATGTGAGTCTGATTTATTTCACTTATGAGTATGGTCTCTAGTTGCATCCATTTACCTATAAAAAAGTCTCAAGTTTATCTTTCTTTATGGCTGAGTAGTATTCCACTGTATAAAAACACCACCTCTTTTTTATCCACTCCTCAACTTATGGGCATTTAAGTTGTTTCCATTATTTATCTATTACAAATTGTGCTGCTAGAAATGTGGGTACAAATATATCACAGTGATATGATGTTTTTAATTCTTCCAGGAAGATACCCAGAAGGGGAATAGCTGGGTCAAATGGGAACTCCAACCCTAGTTTTTTGAGAAATCTCCACACTGATTTCTACAGTGATTGCACCAGTCTACATTCCCACCAATAGTGGAGAAGGGTTCCTTTTTCCCTCCAGCCCCTCCAGCATTTGTTATTGGTTGATGTCATGATAATAGCCATTTTTTCTAGAATGAGATGGAACCTCAGTGTAGTTTTAATTTGCATTTCCCAAATGACCAATGATGTTGAACATTTTTTCATATATTTATTTGCCATTTGTATTTTTTCATCTGAAAATTCTGTATTCATCTCAGATGCCCACTTTTAGATTGCATCTTTGAATTTGGAGTCCTGATTTTTTTTTTCAGTTCTTTATATGTTCTAGATATCAGTCCTTTGTCTCAGGGTCCACATGAGACTTTAATAAATCTTAAGAAATAGTTTGAGAAAAAACAGCTTCAGAGAATTGCAAGATATATCACAAATTTTAAAACACTCAAAGCACCCAAGAATATATCATTTAGGACACTATATCTGTAGTAAACTACTTTTAAAGGACAGGGAAAACCAAAGGAAAAAAAAAAAAGAAGAAAGTTGGCAAAGCACATAGGTAGTATCAACATGATTGTTAAAGTAATTAATCTTAAATTGGATAGTGGATTCCAGGTAATTATTTAATTTACACTTCACAATTTGCATATCTATTCCAGTACTATCTCATATGAGAAGATAAGCCATAAACAGAGAAAAAAATTTTCAAAATATATCTAATAAAAGACTAGTATCCAAAATACACAAAGAACTCTTAAAGCTGATAATAAAATTGCAAAATAATAAATAATAATATAATGACAAAACTTAAAATGTGCAAAATACCTGAACAGATCCCACCCATAGAAAACATACAGGCAGCAAATAAAACTCTGAAAACATGTTCAATATCCTATGGCTTTAGTGAATTGCAAATTGTGTTGCTCTCAGAAATTTTAGTGATTAAGGTGTGCTATGAATGAAAATGGATCTTCCAATGGAAAATTTTGTATATCATCAGTATGAGAGGATAGATTTGTTACAATATCTAATGGAAAGTATCAGAAATACTTATTTCAAATTGAGATCCAAATATAAAATTCCGGGATGTGTGTTAGCCAGCTTTCTGTCAAATACCTGGCAATCAGCGTATGAAGGGAAAAGGTGTATTTTGGTTCATGGTTTCAGAGTTGTCTATCTATTACCCACTGGCCATGTTGCTTTTGGGCTGGAGGCAAAGCAGCACATCGCATCAACACAGGAGCACATGAAGGAAAAGAACACTCAGCTCATGACTGGTATCTTAGTTACTTTCTCGTTACTGAGACACAATACTCAACAACATGGTTTCAGTCCATAATCAACTAGTTCTGAAGGAGAGACATTATGTCAGAATTGTAGAAGTGCAAAGATACTTAATCCATGATAGCTGGTAAACAGAGCAGGAAAAGAGTGCCAGAATTGTAGGAGCAAGAGACAAGACATAGACTCCCAAGGCCACGCCTTCATGACCCAATCAGAACCATATAGGAGTGTGCTCTATCAATCTCTGGGGGATATAAAAACTAATCAAGTTGAAACCACCGTAAATGGGGGCTGAGGATTTAGCTCAGCAGCACAGCTCCTGCCTGGCAAGTGCAAGGTCATGAGTTCAATTCCTGGTACTGGAAAAAAACAAACAAAAAAAAAAAAAAAACAAAAGAAACAACCCTAAACACCATATCCCATTCCTTTTCAACTTGCTATCCAAAAACACCTCCTTAAACCATATTTAATCTCCAAATAATTCAATACAAAGTTCAAAATTCCACCTAACATCATACAACTATCCTACGTAAACCAGAAAGTCAGTAATCCCTTATCCAATATCTCAGCAGTTCCACCTATTTTCAAAAGTCCAAGACTTTTGAAAAAAGTCTATTGAGTCTATTCCAAAACTATTCCAAGTCTATTCCAAGACTCAAGGTAAACTCTTAGCAGTGAACCTCTTAAAAGTCAAAAATGAGTTACATAATTCCAAAGTACAATAGCACAAAGTAAACATTTCCATCCCAAAGTGAAGGAATGTGAGGACTGAAAAGAATTGGATCATAGTAGGACCAAAATCCAGCAGGGCAAACTTTAAGTCTTATACCTCCATATATGGCATCCAGGGCACAGGGTGGTAAAATGTTATTTCCAAAGTCCTTGGGCAGTATCATCCTTAAGGCTTTGCAGGTTATAGCCCACAAGTCTTCTGTCCTTCCTTGGTAGACATTCCATTTTTCTGGTATCTCAAACAACCTGAGATCTCCACTGCATTTTTGGCTTTATTCCCACAGTTTCATGCACTGCACATCAAAGGTTCCTTGCCTGGCCTTCCTTTAATATATGAGTGGAAGCCTCCCTTGTCCCACAACCCTTATATTCTATATATCAATAAAACTGCCATCACCAGGATGATGTCAAGGTCTTCTGTCAGTGGAAGAAATAGCCAGGCCCACTTGAATCATGGCTTCAGTGGCCTCTGAATGGCTGAGCATGATGAAATAAGTCCTTGAGGACCAGTTCCTTAAAAGGCCCTTCTGAGCAAGGCTCCCATGGACTCTTCTCAAAAGAAAGGTTGACACTTTTGCTCCCTTGTTCCCACAATGGATAGGATCTTATCAATTCCTGAGATGCTCTAAGGTATCTTCCTTATCTCTGTACAAAGTACTTGGCTCTTTATTAATGTTACTAATGTTCTTAGCAGCCACATCTCCTTTGGCCCACTTTACACATGGTTTCTTTTAGGCCAAAATTTAAGTTTGTTAAATTTTCCTGTTCCGCTTTTTGCACCAGTTCTCACTATAAATCTGGTGAAAAGCAGAGAGCAGTACCCATACCACACCCTGACAGTTAGTCTGTCTTGAAATTTTCTTCACCAGGTTAATTAGTCTATCACCCTTAAACTCAGCCTCCTGATAGTCTTGGGACATGGTCAAAATGTAGACAAATTTTCTGTCATACCATTACATGCATAGTCTCAATTGCCAATAAAATCTGTGTTCCTCCCTGAAACCTTCTGAGCCTGGCCTTTACTGTCTGCATTCCTATCAGCATTCTGGTCTTCTGAGCTCTGGCCGGAATAACCAATCAGGTTCCGCTTATAGAATGCTATGGTGTCTCTAGCCTGTATCTCCAAAACTTTACAAACTCCTACAAAATAGTTTCAAAGCTTCTAAACCACAGGGTCAGGTTTAGTCTCATCAAGAAATCCACTTCTCTCTCTTAGTCACATTCTTATGCTGAGACGTATTACCTAATACTCACAGCTTAAAGGAGGAGTGGTTTAATTTGTTTATAATTAGCTGGTTCCAAGACAAAGACATCGTGTCAGAGGAATATGGAAACACAAAGCTACATTGTTCACTGCAGCTGGGAAGCAGAACAGGAGAATATGAGAATGGATAAGAGACCAGAAAGACCCATAGATCACTCCTTCATAACTTACCCACCCACACATAAAACTGCACTCCACCAACCCCCAGCATGGATCCCAGAGCAAATCAATTTGAAACTCCAAGCAAACTGCCACTGTCAGGAAGAGTAAGAGAGAAATTAAAAGGGCAAAAATTGCACAATCCCTTTGCAGGCCTACTTCCAATGATCTAACTGCATTCCTCTGAGCCCCGTCTTCTAGAGTTTCAATCAAGCTCCTACCAAGCTGGAGACCAAGCCTTTCAACACACGGATCTTTGGAGGACACTCCAGATCTAAATGACAGCAGAATACCACTCACTTCATTATTTAACCTTCTCAATGGCAGATCCAAGGAAAGCCTTTAGAAAAACCTAAATCTGCCTTTTACAAGAAATCACCAATGATTGAGGTATTATTTTTCCGAGTTGTATTTTGTGACCCCACTCCAGGGCCTTCAGCATTTCCCCTCAAGCTTCTCTGCTATGTACTGCCTTTGGGTTCAGTTTCCAAGTCTGCCTCTTTTTACCCAATTTGACTTTTATTTTCTTCTGACATCCACAACTAATACTGACCTAAAGTTTCAAACTAATGATTAAGTTAGGAGATATGTGTGTATGCTTACACATATATGTATGTACATAAATATATAAATGTCTGCATTAAAATATATGCATATTTATGTATATGTATATATGAAAGAGAGAAATTGGTAACGATCACCACTTTGGCACTTCCTAGGCTGAATTATCCAGGAAGGTGTTATAATAAAAAAATGCACGAATATCCTTTTTTATAAAGGTAAACTATAAAATGGTAAGGTTCCTAAGCATAAATAACATAAACATTACCACAAAAATGTAGCAAATCCATTTTCCAAATAATGACTCAATGCTTTTTTCTGACCTATAAAATATCTTACACCAGTGCTTCTTAAGTTTTAATGTGTACATAAATCTACTATGGATCTTGTAAAAATGCAGGTTCTGACTGTAAATACTTAGCAAACTCCAAGTTGATGCTAACAGACCTGGTCTTGGACCACATTTTGAGGAGCAAGTTTCTAGGTTTTTTAACTGACCTATGCCATTTTGCTTCTTTGTTCCATGTATACTAAAATTACAGTTAGAGTAAATGAAATAGCAAATAATAGCAACAAAACCTCTGGTGACATTTAAAACCTAAGATAAATGAACTACAAAAAGGTTCAAGTTATATGAGAGCTTGTATTCAAAAATACCCTCATCAAGTCTTTCTTTCCCCCTACCAGAAACTCCCTCATTAAATGACAGGGTCTAGCCCTGCACTCCTTCGAGTTTCACTGGCTACCATGCCAGTTCAGGGTCCAATCTGCAGTTCTCCTTTATCCTTCCTGGAGCTTAAATTGTGATGTAAGATTCTCAGTGCAAATTATAAATGTACACACACACAACAGCAGAGTCCAAAAAGAATGGAACCTTGAAACAAAGACTGACAAAATTGTAAGAATAGACATGTTGTCAATCATAGTAAGATAAAAATAGTAATAATGGTGAGATATTTCAACACCCCAGTCTCAACAAGTGATGAGACAACTAGAAAGAACATCAGTAAAAGTGCTTTGAACAACACTATCAACCAAATGAACAGACCAACATTTCTAGAACACTCCACCCAGTGATTGTAGAATATGAATTCTTTTCAAAAGCATACGAAATACTCTTTTCAAAAGCATACAAAATAAAGAAAGTATAAGTTATAATTCTGAGTGTGTCCCTATGCCAAACAATCAAGCTCAATATTTTCTATCCTATCTCATTTTTCCCTTCTCCTCTTCCTCTCATTCTGCCCTACCTGCAGAATCGTTATTGTAACAATGCACCATTTTTCAGAAGAAATCCATTCTTCTACAAAGAACACTTGCTTTGTCACAAAGAAAATAGTAATTTTTAATTGATTAAAAATCCTTATTCTTTCTGAGAAAAATGTAAACCAATATGAAACATGAAATTTAGAATAAATAAGATGTTAATGTTGTTTGAAAAGATGTTATACTGTAGGAAAAAAAGTACTGTTCTACCCAGTGTTGATTATTATGCTGTCTACAAATTTACAAAAGAGTTTTTACTTAAGTCAACCTGAAACTTGAAGTTTTGTATTAGCACCCTTGGAGTAGATTTTAAAGATATTTTCATTAGTGTCTGTACTGATGAGCACAGGTAATCTGTGATGAATTCTACAGTTAGGAACTAAGAATGTAGGAAGATGCTACTCTACTTTAGAAGCTTCTGTCTCTTAGACATGGATAAAAATATACACAGTAGTGTGAGAATTCAGCTTAAATTCAGATCACAAAACAAGAAGCACAATGACAGTTCTACATACCTCTTAACAGAGGTTTAACATGCTATTACTAATTTCATTTACCTAGAGGACCTCCCATGTTCCAATTATACCTATTTAAAAATATTTTATCTGGGGCCGGGGTATAGCTCAGCAGCATGGCGCCTGCCTTACAAGCACAAGGTCCTGAGTTCAATTCCCAGTACAAAAAAAGATATATATATATATGGCAAAATTCACACAAAAGTGTTCTTAAGAGTTTAGAGTGAAAAATAGGAGATGCATGATAGAAATAGTAAATGTAAGTGAACCATTTCTTGAATTTCCTCATGCATTTTCTGCTGATTATAGAATGAGCAAGAAGACTAAGAAAACCATTGACAGACACTCTCATATCCTCTTTTTAAAAATTCATCTTCAATACAAATATTTCCATTATCTAGAAGAATTCTCCCCTAAGTTCTTACATTGTTCTTAGGCCGAAGTTCTTACACTGAGAAGGGGCTAGCTTCGGCACCTGATACCACAGACCAGGGGTCTGGGGACGTGGCCATTGGGCAGGAGAAGGAAAGTTGAGTGGTTGCCAGGAATGTGAGTTCCTTCATGCACAACCTTTGCTTCCAGTTCGCATCGGTTTTGACTACTCACCCCTCCTAGAGCAAGGTAGGTGAGTGGCAAAATATTGAAATTATTTACTTGTTTCCAACTGTCAAGTGGATCTCCATCAACAACTTAAACAAGTATCTGCTTGTTTGCAATTACCAAATGGCTCTTCATAAATAAGAGGTTATAAATAAACTTATACATAGAAAACATTATACAGGATTCATATTTTAAGTTTGTTGTGTAAGAAAATTTTGCAATAATTAAAAATAAACCCACTTCTAGAATTCTTAGCTATGAGGCTTAAAAAAAATCTGTATCCACATACTACTATTCCCTGTCACAAAATGTATAAGCTTACATAGCTACATAAAATCCCAACACTAGAATTTCTGCACTTTCAACATAAAATTTAGGCAAATTATTCCCCAAAAACCATTTAACAAAGTACTAAGTAAAAGTTTTAGCTGAAGTGTTGTTATAATTAAGAAAATTCTGGTCAAAATTTTATTTTAATCACCTTTTTCTAAGCCCAGCAAATTCCAAACATAAGAATTTTCTTTTTCTTTTTCTTTTTTTTTCTGATCTTTTTGACACAGGGTCTCGCTGTGCCGTTCAGGCCAGCCGTGAGCTCACTTTGTAGCTCAGGCTGATCTCGAACTCACATAGATCCTCCTGCCTCAGCCTCCCGAATGCTGGGATTACAGGCGTGCCCACCACGTGAGGCGCTGAGAATTTTCTTAATTTTTTAACTATAAAAACATTTCTGTGAGACAGAATTGGATGATTTTGGATTTATTTGTGTTTCCTAACCCATTCTAATTCATAAATCACCTGTGAATGTGCTAAAACCTGCCATTAAACTGTCTTCTTAATTACCTTTTCATCTCTCTCCCTGCTGGATCTTTCTATAGTGCATTTTCAAATGTAGCCTATTCTCTAAGGCCTATTATACTGCTATTGCCTAGAGTGATAACAACTACTCACAACACTGGCTCTAAGACTCCTTCTAAGTCACCCAGGAGAGAGAAAATTACATTTTGATTAGTTTTAATGGTATATATACTCTTACTAAACAGAAAAAATACATGTCAGCTCTTTCTAAGTAGAAATTAAAATTGAAATTCTTCTTTATTTTCACTTTAATGATATCACCTCACTAATAGTGAGTGCTCTTTAAATACACATGGAATAGATCACTGGCCTGGAAAACTAAACTATCTGTATTGGTAACTTCTTTTCTCTACTATAACTCACAGGTGTGCTATAGGAAGCTTATTCACAAACATCAGCAGATACCCAGACATCTGAAGTTAACAGAGGTGTATTCTTACAATAGCTTAAAGTGTATAAGGACATTGATATTTCATGTATTTTCAAGGGAGATTAATTATTAACACAGAACACTCATAGCAATATATATAATATATAAGGGTTTATTTCAAATAATTGGCACTTCAGTTAGAAGATTCCATTTCTGAAATTGAAAGTAGTTTAAAAATTACAGCAAAATGTATAGAATATTTATAGCAATGTAAACCTGAATAATGTATAAGTGTTTCTTTGACTAGGTACTTCATTTAGAAAAGTTCACGTCAGATGTTGAAAGTAGTTAAAAATCACAGTAAAATGAGGCAATAGCCATTCTCATAGTAAAATACCATAAGAGATGATTTGTAAATATGGTGCTGCTGAGTGAAGTTAAGTTTCTCTTGGTCTCTATCAAGAAAATCATGTTATACTCGCAAGATGCTATAAATACGAAATGTTAATATAAAGAAACGTTAATCAATCCATTATATTATAACCTGACTTTCAAAATGTCCAAAGAATGAATTTGGACTAGTGTCTTTTCACCTTGCTCTTATAAGTAGATAAAACCGTCCAGTAGTTCTGTATCTACCAAACCACCTTTTTGTGTTTGCATGTGAATTTTCTTTCTGGGAGAGAACGTGCTGACCAGCTGTATTTCCTTTTTCTTGGCAGATCTATTTCTAATTATGAATTAATGAACTAGCCTTCTGGTTTATCATGAGTCTCTTATGAGTTTCATTACCATAGTCAGTTCCCCTGAGTCAGATCAAGTCTGTGTTTAATTATGGGATTGAATTTCTGGCCCTCCAAAGCTGAAAATTCAGTCTCTAAGGACCACCAGGTCACTAAGGGATCACATATCCAGGGCCTATGCCTGAGTTTCTAACTGGTCTTTTACTGTGTTTTTTTAAATTGAAGAACAAGAAATTTTTTTAGTGCAGACAATTCCTTCAAGAAAGTTTCAAATAAAAATTACTTAAGAGGGTCAGGGGACAAGTCCTATGGGAAAGGGAGGACTCTGATATTCTATTTTTGGTCCTCTTACTTGACCTATCTGAAAGTGCAAAGGAAGGCACAAATCTAACCATTTCTTCCCTGAAGCTGATCAACATAGATATTTAGATTTTAGTCAAATCAGGTCAGAAACCTGCATATCTGCAACTATTCAGAGGATACAGTAGTCATGGTTTGCCTTAGACAATATCCTGTGTCCATTTTACCTGCCTAAATAGACAAAAATATTTGCCTTCTTTTGGTGCTGAAGTCAAATGTTTAAAAAATATAAAAGAAACTTTTAAAAGTGACCATCTGCTCATTCCAATCCAGAAGAATGTGGATATTTTTCAACAGTTCAGGAAAAAAAAAATCCTTTCAATTATATAAACCACTATTTAGAATATACACTGTTAAATTAAAAATTTAAAGACAGACCATTCTATGCACATGGAACATACGCATAAAATTATAAGCACACTCATTTTAGAGAATAAAATTTTCATTGTTGTTATCCTGGAAAGGAGACAAATTTCTAAAGCAGCAGCATATAAAATCACATGTGATTTAGTAAAGAAAAACTATAAGCCACATGCTGATCTTGTGATCGGAATGACCTGATATTGACCTAATCAAGGCATCTCTTGAAGCAGAAACTCTGTCATTCCCTCCTTCTAATTTTCCCCTGATGTATGTTCTTGATAGAAATATGTTCTCTGAGAGAAGAGAGAATGATCAGGTTTTTTCTTACCATCCTGACCGTCTATCATGGCCAACACTGGATATTGACACCCAAAGGACTAGCTTGAAACAGAAAAAAGGAGTATAGATAGTTTCCATGAGTGTAGAAGAAAACCAATATTGAATTCTTAGACATCAGTATTTCAACACAAACGCAAAACTACACAGCATGTTCTCCAAACACAAGAGACATGGAAACTGGTCAGACATATTGAATAGCATGCTAGCTATTCGTGACATATCAAAGTCAATGCTGTTTCATACCTTTACAAGAGCCTATTCTCTGAAATGCTGATGGAAAATATTTAATAGCCATACCTGTATGAAAAGTGAGGTTGGTACTACTTTATTGGAAACATTCTAAAAATTTAATAAGCTGAAATATACAATACTACATATGTTGAAACAGTACTTTAAAATTCCCTTTTCTGATTATCATGACACATTTCTCAGAACCTTAGAATAGTCCATGCTAAATCTGAATTTCCTTTGTTGATAGGGGTAAGATTGAATCAGGTCTAGTGGAATGAGATATGGATCTCCTGATATCTCTATGGACTTAGCAATCTAACCTCAATAAATTTTTTTTTTTTAAGGATAAAAGGAGGGAAACAATAACAGACATACAACATTTTACAACATATCATAAGCACAATACAGACAATACAGAGTTAACCTCAATAAATTTTAATTACAAAAATCAAGCTAAGAATTTGGGAGAGAGGAAGACGGCATGACATTAAGAATAAAAAGAACTGTCAGTTAGTGCTATTATATGATTTATTACATACACACATGCCTATAGTTCTTGGATATGAGCTACTTCAAATTGATTTGAAAAACTAATCAAGAATTCAGTTCATTAAATGTTGCAAATGCTTCATTTAGCATGTAAAATTCAGTGTAGCTATGTAATTTTAATAACACAGACACTATGTAGGTAATTCAAGTAGTAAGAAGAGATATGCAGGTAAGGGAAAAGTTAATCATATATTTAACTTAATAAGAAACCATTGCAAAACCCATTACCAAAATGAAAAGGACTAGGAATGTTACTATATTGTATGAAGCGTCTGAATTGATGACTTCCCTCTAAATGAAAAATTATACCCAGGGGTTTCTATTATCTTCGTCTGTTGATTATAACACATTTTAATGAAAAGGATTAATTTTCTAAATTAGAATTATATGCAGTGAGTATTTATTGTTTCCCAGAATATGTGCCAAGATTTATTGTATGTTTTAAGAAAAATACAATTTTTACTTTCTGGAAGCAAACAGCCCTTCAAGAAAAAAGTACTGTTTTTCTGTTCAAGTCATATTTTGTAATTTCATTGGAGTTTTTTTTATTCTTTTTTTTTTCTTTCTTTCTTTAGTTATCCTACAAAAGATTTAATAACAAGCAATGAAATAGCATGACCACCTTTGAAGAAGCTATTGCAATTTCATGTTTATTTCAGTAAAAGTGACTTATTTTAATCTCTTTATCATATAAATACTATGTAGCACCAATTAACAGTGCAGTTTTCTGAAGTTCTAATGAAAGTTGTTGAACTGTGTTGAGAATTCCAACTGTTTTATATCAGATGCCAAAAAAGAAGGAAAAAAATTCATTTAAAGATCCAGCCCTCCTAACAATTTTGATCATTATATTCAGAACTATCTAAATAAAGCTATATATTCAAAAATTAGTCCAACATTGTGTATGCTGCCTTTTTAAACATGTATGTCTTAAATTCTCCTAAATGCATTCATGTGCATTATAATGCTTGATTTCAACTTTGAATTTGGAATTACTAACCTGGCAAAATGAGTCAGAACATATTCCAAAAAGAGAATAGCACTGTGAGCATTTTAAGCACATATTCAGATGTTAATACCCAAAACTATTACTTCATACAGACCCATAAAAAAATGGAAAATTCCACCTACATTCTAGTCCTCAGAAAATCTACCACTGTACTCAGTTGTGAAGGACACGCAAGGGTGAGAATAACTGCAAATTTTTGACAATGCGTTTAATTCTTCTTAAAAGACAATTCTCATTGCCTATACATTTGCTGAAGCAAAATTAATGAAATGTAATTTTTTAAAAATACAAATGCACCAAGAAGTTTTTAATCCTAGGAACATACACAGATATGGGAAAAGTCATGCACTGCTTGCATATGCAAAACCCACTCAGTGGCATGAGTTCAGAACACACTAGACCAGAATTTCTGTGCTTGGTAATTGGGTTGTAACATTTTGCTACAGTCCATATTTGTCAGAGATTGTCCCCACTGGGTTTATCAACTAGTTTTATTTCTAGATTCCACATCAGTGTAAATGAAAGCACAAGAGGAAATTCTCAAATTTCATTTATATAATCACACAGTGCTTAAGTATTATACAATAAAAATATACATAGATGCCATTTGAGAAAAATTAAATCAGACAGAACTGAGTGACAAAACAGATGATGGCTCTGTTTAGTCATTCAGTCAACAAGTTTGTGACTAAGATCTCTTAAATTATACCTCTTTATTATAAACAATTGTTAAAAATAGCTTTAATCTTTTAACTTACAAGGTCAAGGTATATCTGGTTAAATGAAAAAATGAAGGTGTACATCATTTAAAAAAATCTGCCTTATGGGCTGAGGATTTAGCTCAGCGGCACAGCATCTGCCTGACAAGTGCAAGGTCGTGAGATTGATCCTTGGTACTGGAAGGAAAAAAAAAAATCTGCCTTGATGAAGACAAAAAGAAAGAATGAGAATAAATACAGCAAAGATTAAATTTCAAGACTTTACTAAATGTTTCTCTTGTCAGGAAAAATGAATAGTTTCACTTGTTTACATTTTATTCACTTTTCTGTTTATCAAATTACTTATTAAGCTTATTACATAAACTGTCCCCTGTACCTGATTCTGCTTGTCTTATGTCATAACCAGATAAAACATAATAGCTCGTCTAAAGTCTCACGGTTTACTGAGAAAAAATGCTATGAAATTCTTTCTGGTAAGATCGCAAGTAGTTTGGTTGAGACAATCCGGAGTTCTTCAGGAGAGCCACAGTGCGGAGTGACACTCCTAGATGGTAGCAAGGGACATGAAATAGCATGGCCTGCTCTGCCTTCACACTATGTTCTTCTCTGGGGAGCTAACTAATGGTTAATAGGACACACGCTCTCGGTCCATAATATGTTGGAACGGGAGCTATGGGGCAGAAACTGTCTGGCGCTGGGACAGTGGGGGAATTTTAGCAGCTGCTTGGAGGTCTTCTTAATGCAAAGCAAACTGCAAGAAACTCCATATCAGCTCTCCGCTTTGCACCAGTGCCTTCCTTGGGCAAAGCTTCCTGGAAATCTGTGGGTGTCCCCAGATTAGGCAGAAAAGGAGAAGAAGAAAGGGACAGGTCTGAGAGTTAGGTGCTAAGGAGGAGAGCTGAAAAGCAGCAGGCCACACAGAGATGAGGTCCTTTCATACTGGAATCTCTACATTTAACAAAAAGCAACTTGAAATTCTAGATAAGAAATTTTAGATAATTTGCTACAATGCTATCACTGGCTAAAGTACAAATGAGGGGAAGTTAAGTAGTGAAATTGTTCACAGATGATTTAAGAAATTAATCTTTCTACTCCCATTTTATTTCAAACTAATGATCCTACAATTTTAATAATTATAAGTAAAATTCTTTTCTAAGAAGTAATTAGAGCGAAGCAACTGATTAAATAAAAGCAAACTGGAAAATTAACACAATTTTAGCATCCTGAGCTTTTAAATTGCTGCAAAAATGTACCCATTGGGAAAACATCTTTGCTATTAATTACCCTCCAGTGGGCTTTAAACTAAAATCATTTCTAATCAAGTTTAGTTTTTATAAAGTCATTAAGCTTCCTCTTCAATAAAATATCTATTTGCTTAAACATTGCTGCTAAGCGTTCACGGAAAAAAAACTTGAGCATCATCTGGGATATTATCTAGTTGAAGTAGAAGCAAGGTACCAAGTGCTGGTCCTCACTGCTACCGACTGTACAGTTTTGTAAACGAATTACTAGACTCACCTTCCCCTCATAATATTTAGGAATAAACACTCATTCTTGTTTCACGAATCACACAATTGTAGTGGGCTTCAAAGTAATTCTATTTTAAGCATACAGTATGATAAGACACCTCATGAAATTTAAAATGATTAAATCATAAAATGATAACAATTATCCAAACTAAGAAAAATTGTTTAACCAGCTTCCAACTTAATATAATGAACATTCACTATTCAGCGAAGTAGCTTGGAAGATGAGTGGTTATATAAATTCATTAGTGCTGGCGGAAAGGGAACCTTTAGTAAAGTGATTTCCTAGAATATTATAATCATTAAAAGTTCTGGGAAAAATCTCATGTCCAGAGAATTAGTCATGTTCATTCTGTTTGTCTGGGAAAGGCTAAAAATATCAACTCTATAATCATATGATAATTTATTCTGTTTATTGAAACTTTTAAAATCACCAGGCATGTTTTTTATTAAAATTTTATAAATATTATCAACTCTGAGATCTAGGGAAATCAAGACAAAGACTTAATTAAATTGAAGAGATTGCTCCAATAGTCAGTAATGATTAAATACACACAGTGCTATAAATACAATAAGAAGAGTTCTATGAGATTTTGACCATGTTATTTTAAATTGCTTCTAAAATAACAAATGGGAGAGATTTTTCCAACAGACAGATAAACTAACAGGTCCATTGTTATACTGAGGGTAACAAAAATTAACTAGACAGTCTAATAAATACTGTAAATGTAACAGAAGAACCAAGGAAACCCAAGAACCCAAATTCCCGCTGGAGCTATTCAATCCTAGATGTGCTTTTAAGTCTTGTGCTAAAACTCTAGAAATAGTTGTTTTGATTTATTAAGTCACATTACATAAACAGAAATATTAGTCGAAGGTACTGGTCTTGTCTTCTATAGTAAATATATACTCTTCCTTTTCTGAAAAGCATAATAGTTGGTATTTCTCTTTTTTTAAATCAGATTTTATTGGTACATTTAAGTATACATAAGGATCACATTCATCACAGAGAATTTGTACTCATATTTCTCCAATGTAGATTGTATCTTACTTTACAGCATGCTTTTCTCAAATTTTTGCATGACAAAATTGTTTTGTGGGTCTTCTCAAATGTTTTGCCATTTTTCCTTGTTGCTGTCTTCATACAACATTTGGGAAATGTTTTTTTGTGTGTGTGATTATTGGTGTTTCATCTAATGGGTGAAAATATATTAGTCATCAGTACATGCAGGGTGCCAGAGTCTGCCCTGTCTACAACAGGAAACAGCTTTGAAAAACATTAATCAGTGAATTCTTATTTGCAGAATTAGAAGTAGTATTTTGAGATATAATTTAATGTCTAGATAGAAAAACTAAGAACTTCCAAAAATGCTGTGTAAGAATTCCAACTATAATGCAAATTATAGTAGTTAAATATAAAGGACCTAGGGGCTGGGGATTTAGCTCAGCGGCAAAAGCACCTGCCTGGCAAGCGCAAGGTTGTGAGTTCGGTTCCCGGTACCGGAGAAAAACCAAAAAA
>NW_004955446.1:16842322-16851257 GCF_000276665.1 Chinchilla lanigera | reverse complement strand
ATATAAAGGACCTAACAATAAGATATTTCAGAAATCAGATAGTCTAGTAGAAACATTTAGTTAAGTGCATACAATAAAATATTAATTTTCATTTTAATCTTTTATGTAAATTTAAGGAGATGGGTTGTGGAATAATTCTCCACCATTTCAGATTTCAGCTTTAAACCATAAAGTTTATATTTTACTTTAAAGACAATGAAATAAAAAATAAGTGTTTAGCATCAATGTTGTGAGTTTTAATACTTTCTCCAATATGAGTAAAATTAAAGGACTGGAAATATCAATTATTGATGAGAATGTAAGCAACTGAAATGTTTATGCATTAATGATAGAAGGCAAAATAGTACAACCACTTTGGAAAACTATGTCAGTATCTAAAAAATGTAATGTATACCCTGAAAATTCCACTTTAAGGCCCATGTCCAGTAAGAATAAAGGTATATATCCACCAAACAATATCTCCAGTGTATAATACCAAAACTAGAATGAACAAAATAGCCACAAAAATCAAACAAATTGTTTATGATTCATACAAGGAAATCTAAGCAACGAAGAAAAAGAATGGGCTACTACTGCTTTGTATAATGAAGTGGAGAAGTTTCAGACACAGTCATGGCCTCCCTGCTGACAGATTTGTGCCCTCACAATGCAAGCAGAGGATTTCTACTGTCCCCCAAAGGCCCATGTGTTGAAAGCTTGTGTCCTATAGTTGGCTATGAGGATGTTGCAGAGGTTTTAAAATGTGGGGCGCAGTGCACAGTCTTCAGGTCACAGGGAGCGTGCACACCTTCCGGGGATGGTGGATCCCAACCCTATTCCTCTTTCCCTCCAGGCCAAGAGTAGAACAGTTTTGCTCTGCTTCTTGCTCCCTGCTGTGATGATTTTACCTTGCCACAGCCAAAAGCAATGGAGCCAACTAACCAGGGACTGGAACCTCCTAACCCGTGAGTCAAAATAAACCTTTTCTCCTGGTAAGATGATTATCTCAGGTATGTGTTATAGTGATAGAAAGCTGACTAACAATGTTAAAACTCAAATAGATGATGTCATCTTTCTTAGATGTTAGACAATAAGTAGCAAAAAAGTTGTGATTCGTGAAAAAAGAAAAAAATTAGTTGAGCCCCAAATTGTCCTATGACTAGTCACTTCCTATGGACTCAGTGCCTGCACAGACAGTCCTAGGAAATGAGCATAGGAGGCAGAACTGGAATTTGGAGCTACTTAGAAGGGTGCAATTTACTGGGCAGGATACTAGAAAGAAAAGATCTGCAGAAGAGAGAACAAGGGATCTAATTAAGGTTACCATGTGATTTATCATCTTAACTGGAATACTGAAGGAGTCAAATGACATGGCATCAATAATGATGCCAGGCCTGCACATATAAATTAGACCTGTCTGGCAAACAGAAGTCATTGATCCCCTACCTTTTTCCTTCTTGCTACCATAACAGATCTCTAGAAGATTTGTCTTAAACAGTTTCCTGGAATACTCAGGATGCCGCTGCTGTGAGGTTCTTTTCCTGCCAGCCCACAGTGCCCCCAGGGGAGCCCCTCCCATGGATTTGTTTGTTTTAATCCCATGTTCCTAGAAGACTGGTCTGTATGTTTCACTTGGTAATTTAGTTGGGAGCCTCATGTAACATCCAGCTGGGTCATGCTCCTGTGAATTTCAATCTCAGAAAGTGAGGGTGGGGATTCAGCCCTACATTCCACATACAGATTCACTCAGGACCATTTCATTCAGGATCATTTCTGTGAGAAGACCATGAACTAAGGATTTTCAAAGAGTCTTGATAAACATTTATCAGGCATATCTGGAAGGTGCACTGAAGGAAAGTTGGCTTCACTTCAGCTCCAGAGGGTCTGATATGGGTGTGGTCTCAGAATCGGCAACACAAACAAGTTCCTAAGCAGCTGATATTGCTGGTTCAGAAGCCACACTCTGAGAACCACTGAGCTAAGTCATCAGATATGAAAGAACAAGAAAGCAAATAAAAAAGGTCATTTACACTTTTCCACCAGGTGTCTCTTTGCCTTACATTTGCAAAACTAAAAGCCACTCAAGTGACTTTGGTGCAAGCATGTGCGCACAAATGCACATGCATGTGCGTGGGTAAAATCAGCATCCCTAAGTTATACTTTTCAAATTGAACCTGCAAGAGAAGAAAAACATATTCCAGGTGAATGGTGAGAAACTCACCCTTTTAGTGACACTGAAACATCTGAGAGATGTTGTTGCACATTTGGGAACTAGGGTGAAGGTGGGAGGAAAATAGTTAATAATTCAGTTTTTGAGTGTGAATTCCTTTTGCACGGTCCTTCAGTGGAGGACAGCTGAGAGCAAAGCACTGCGATTGCAGGTAGCTCCATAGTCCGGACAGAAAAAAAGAGTTAAGAATGGAGGCAGAGGAGGGGGGAATTCAGAATGAAAGCAGGGCAGGATGGTGCTGTGAAAGCAGGCAAAGCCATGTTACAAGGCAGGAAACAGCACAAAAGGCAGAAGGAAAATACAGTTTGAAAAGGAAGTCTTGGATTTGTAGAAGACAGATCAAGGTAATTTTGGAGCCGGCGGCAATGCTGTTGATGACATAGGCAGTTGTCAAAAGTATTTGCTCACCATCTCAAGTAGAACTGTTTTATGTATCAACAAACACCATACAAATAACACACTAAAATGAAGGCTTTTTTAAAAGAAGTACTCTTTTCTATTTTCTACTTCGTGAGGTCAAATAACAGGTCATCATATGAACTTGAAAAACCTCTTTGCTAGACTAGCGTACTCAGTCCACCAAGCATGGCAGTGCTGAAAAGACGCAAATCTGAGACTCATTTGAAGATATCTGACTCCTCTCCCAATGTTCAGCGATTAAAGGATCCTGGGCAAGCATTTGCCCTGGCCTTGAGCGTGTGAAATACCTCAAGCTTAGCTGGACACTTGATTAAGCTGAATACCTTCACTGATTTTCAAACTTTAAGCCCTCAGTGATTATTATTAATCCTGATATTGTATATGAATGTAGATTTTGGTTCTATCTACACAGATATTAGAACAATGAAAGCCTGCCAATATACTTCATAAGTACCCTGTTTCAATTCCACATAGCAGTGATTTTGCTTGTCTGCTTATTGCTATTTTCTGAGTTTTAGCTGTAGACGTCTTACTCAGAGGGCTTCACTAACTCCTAGTTCTGGTCCTCCAGTTTTTTTCCCTATGCTGATCTTGTCTTTTGAAGCCAGGAAACAAGAATGATGAAGTAGCAACGCTGGAGTCCTGGCCAGGAGACCTGGCCCAAAAATAATTTGCGTGATTTTTTGTCTGTGGGATGTTGGGCAGGTACTTATCTTTGTCTGTGTTTTCCTCATGTCTAAGATCTAAACAATACTGCTGACTTTATGTAATATCAAATGAAATGCTATAAATATAGCGCTGTGTAAACAAGAGCTCTCTCTTTTTTTTTGCCTGCTGAGATGCGGCAGCCCTGTGGCTGGCATCAAGTGATACTCAGTGAATGGCACTGCCTACACCATTACCACCTCCCTCCTTGCTCCTCTTCTCCCAAGGACTCAGTACTGCTCTAAATCCACTCTTCCTAGTGCCTCTGCTCTCTGCTGTGCCAAAAGCTAGTATAAGTAATTTGAGCGTTCAGTGAAGGGGCAAAACTTCAGGTTTTCTCTTTACAGAGAAGCTGTTCTTTTAGGAGACTCAGCATTGAAAAGGTAGAAAACAGAGGAACAGGGATAGCCAAACAAAGATTTTTCAACACCGTAAATAGAAATTATGAGCATTGCTCTTTGGAAAGACTTGGTGTCAACCTGGCTCTTCATAGCTTTCCTCAGCACTTCCTATTTTACGTCTAATTCTTCCTACCCAATGAGAGCAAGGCACAGCTGCGCTTCTCAGAGCCTTCCGAACCAAGTCCATGGCTGCCCATAGCCTATGTGGGTTTGTGCCGGCAGGGGCGGGGTTTTCTTTATCTTCCAACCCTCCCATGGCCAATTGTCTGCACACAGGAAACTATTAATTGTGTGTGTGCTTCAGTAAGCCCGGCTCGTATTCAAATTTGGGCCTGAGTATTACGTAATTGTTTTTCTTCTGGAACCCAGGTTGTTCTTAGGCAAAGAGCAATGAGGAAGCAGTCTGTTACAGAAGGAATAAACAACCCTTCGTTCTACAAAAGCATCCAAGGAAATGCTACCTATGGGGTCTTCTCAATGGAGATTTGGGCAAACAGACTAAAAATAAAACTGAGCTACTGCTTTTCTGCCCCAACAGCTTCAAATCTGTGCTTTGATTTGGAACAGATGGATTTGCTCTGAGTGCAGTACTCCTGACGGCTAAAAAGTAAAACAAATATCCTTTCTGATACTTCAGAGTATGCATCACCCATCATTCAGGAAATGACATGGGAAACGTCAGCACCTGTTCCAAAGTTTCCAAAATAAAATTGCTGATGCTGTTTAGTATGACTCATGTAAATAGTTTTAAAGGGAAAGATCTAGACTTTCCTTTAAGACTGTAATAAATCAGATACAAAAAGGCTAAATTCCTGGAAATAAATTGATAACATTTATTTGTATAGTGATCAAAATAAATGGTGAAATTAAATTTTAAAAAAATTAATCTGTCTTAAATTATTCCCCCTCACTTAGATCACGCCTATCCCATCATCCTGCTGCCTTCTGAAACAGTTCTAGGAGTCCTCGTTTTGAATGTCTTTATGAGCTATGCTCAAAAACATGGAGACTACTGCTGCCCAGTACCATCAGAATGAAAGGCAGACCGATAAAAGCATTACAGTGTGTGTACATCCACCTAGTCACTGAATACTGCACTGTGTCCTGGCTCTTCCCCAAAGTCAAAGAGACCATGGGAGATAAACATTTTGAATCAGTTCAGAACATGGAGGGAGCCACCACAGCCCACCTAAAGATATTCACAAAGGAGGACTTCCAGAAATGCTTCCGGGAGTGGCAGGAATAATGAGATATGTGTGTTTGAGGAGAGGGAGAACATTTTGAAGATGAATGGCAATATGTCTTTTACTGTAATAAAATTTTAATTTTAAATATTTACTGTATTTTCAATCATGCTGCGTGCTGAAGCTGTTTGTCATTCCCAGAACACTCCTATTCATAGATAGGCCTCACCTGATTTGCTCTTTGTAATCATTCTGAGAAATACAAATGTTTCCTTTCTAGTTAATAGATGAGGAAACTGAAGTGTAGTGATGCGGTTGTTCCAAAGTCATCACCCAAGGTTAATTTTTCCACATCCTGGCTTGTTTGGGCCTTTAAATCATGCCATTTCACTACAGATCTGTGGCACTGTATTGTTCTGGTTCTCCTTTATTCTGTCTTGGTGCCTGAGGAAAATCTTGCTAATGAAGTACTTTCCTCTGGGATGGTTACCATGTGATGGCAATTTCCACCTGGAATCAGAGCAGTAGGAACAGTAACAAAGCAAGGATCACAAAGAACATCTGCTGATGATAGCAAAGGCTATGAGGGGCTGGGATGGAAAATTCTGGGAACAAGCCTGGAGCTTTCCTTAGAAGCTACACAGCACTTTATGCATAGGTATCCTAACCATTTTTCTTCAGTCATCAGTAGATGCAGTGATCTAAAATGTAGAACTGCAGTAAGCAATTTCAGGTGAGCTAATGGGGGAGAATGACCTGAAAGTGTGCTTGTGCTGTCACAGTGTATATACAACTTAGAAATTTTACGATACAGCATTAAATAGGGATGCCTTAGCTAGATAGTGTGTATAAGCAGTGACCTTTCACTGCCCTCATGGTTTCACGGTAGCAGCAGATACCTTCATAACTACCAAGATTGATTCATGTCATTCTCCCCTAATCGGGCAGCTTTCAAAGTCTTCTCTATTGCTGCAGTAAGTGCCAATGTAGCTATACTGCTTTGCTTTAAGGTTTTTCAATTTAATCTAAATCCTGCCTGCTTCGTGCCAGTTTCCAGAACTATCTGCTTTAATCTGACATTTCAGAAAACAGAATTTCAAATATCAAATATGCATTTCATATTTCTCTCCTTAAAAAAAACATTCATACTGTGCCAATATTCATGGATTCATTTATTTGATCAAAAATTTAGTAATAAGTTGGTATAAAAAAGAAATGCTAAAATTATTCTGGGAACAATTGGGGGAAACTTTAATTGTGAAGTGGATGTTAGATATTAATAAATTGTATAATATCATTAAGTATCATAATGATGGGGTTTGTAGGGAAAACATTTTTATTCTTGAGAAATACTGAATTATTCATAAGTAATGCGCCATGATATCTGCAACTTATTTATTTATGGGTCAATCAAAATATATATATCTGGATAAATAATATATGATAGATGATATGATATTATCTTTGTACAGACTGTGAAATATGTGAGATCTGTGAACCAGCACTATATCATTTTAGGTGATAATGTAGATTAAGCAAATATAAAAATCATTGTCAGTGAGGGATTTATGTGCTAATTACTTTGATTTTGCATCTTTTCTGTGTAGTTGAATATTTTCATAGGAAAATATTTGAGAAAATTAATCCTGTACTACATATCAAAGTCAGAGGCATAAGGCTGTAAAGAATCAAACAAAGCCATTGACTTTATTCTGCAATAGTTTCATAAAAATATGTCCATAGATAGACTTATTGCAACTTATAATGAATATAGTACTATTTTAAGTGAGAAGATTGTGAACATAAAGAAGATGAAAATAATTCTGCCTGAAGATGTCAGGCAAATGTTCCCCACAGGGACTCAGGGTCAAAACCTATGCACACACAGGAAGGGCACTGCAGACAGGGGCAAGCAGTGAGCTACCTGCGGAAGCATCAGCTGGCCTGAATGGGCTAGAGAATGGCCCACTCGGGGTGACCGAAGCAATGAGTATAAAAGGGAAACGTAACAAAACAGCAGCCTGGGAAGCCACACAAATACTTTATCAGGAGATCTGCTAAGAAGCATAATCCATTCTGCTCAATACCTCAGGATTGTTCTGTAATCCGTGGGAATCTGTTCAGAAAAAATCATTGGAAACAGAATGACTTATCCATTGATCAGTTAGTTCCCAACGGAATTCAAGCTCCTGGGTCCACACATCTTTTTGGTTAGTGTTGTATAGAACTCACCTTAAAGTTTCCTCTTAATGAGAAGAAAATCAAGGTTGATTTTTGTACTTAAAGGATCTAATTCTAACTAATTTGGCCCTGAAAAAGCTTGTCATTCCTGAATCAACAAAGACTGAACAAGAAAAACTGTCGGTGATGGAAAATGATGCATGGACAAGTATATATCATTTAAGAAAATTTAGTGTGCACATCTAAGCATAAAAAGTAGACCAGAGAACAAGGTGATGTAAGGATGACTGTGCCTCCTGTGGTTTGGGGTTTCTGCAAGGGAAACAATATCAGACAGGACACATATTTTATAAGATTATTTATAATAGTCATCGAAAGAATCATATACAAAAGAGTGCAGGAAATCTGTCCATACACTAAACACCAAAGAATTCAGTCCAGGGCCTGGATCCCACAGAAATGTCCTGCATGAGTCCAGCTGAAGACCTAGAGCCCATAACAGTGCCTTCCATGTGTCCAGCTGGAGGCCTAGCACCCACAACAATCTCTCATGCAGGCCTGTTTCATGGATCTGCGCTGGGAAGGCCCAAAGGTCAGTGGTGGAATCTAGAAAGTCTGTGCCAGCAGGATGAAGGATCTGTGCTAACAGGCTGAAGGATCTGCACTGGAGCCAGGAAGCAATGCTCAAAATAAGAACCAGAGCTCCCCTGAAAGGTACCACAGCCATCCTCAGCAACAGTGAGGTCCCGAGCTCCCCCGATGATCAGGAGAGCTGAGTTCCCATCAGGAAAACCAATGCAACAAGCTTCTCCAGGAGACTGAGCAGTGTACCACCTCCCCTCCCCTTCCTCTTTGAGGAAGCAATGCTCAAAGTCAGGACCAGAGCTCCCCCAAAGTGAACCAAAGCCATTCTCAGCGACAAGAAGGACCCGAGCTCCTTGGAAAGTGGGAACAGCTGAGTTCATCAGGAAGGCCAGCATGACAAGTTCCTCCAAGAGAACCAAAAGCTCCTTGCAGCTTCTCAACAGCTTCTACCAGCTCCCAACAGCGTTCCTCCTTCTTCTCACATTCTGCCTTTTATGCTGCTGGCAGCAGTCCTCAGGTGGGCCTCCCACACCCAGCACCACACTTATTAAGTTTAGCTGGGTTTTACAAGTTGACCACCCGTTATCAATCCACCACAGTGCCTGTTAGATGATTTACTTTGAAGTTTTTACTTGTGTGTTTATCTACCATAAACACCAAAAATATTTTTCCCAAGGTAATTGACTACTCTCTAGAAGCGTATGAAAAAACAATTTTTCCAAGCTGTTAAAAAGACTTGATTCTGGAGGAATCTACTGGGGGAAAACTACTGTTCTGAATGCAAACATCTATGTAAGAGATACCACTGAGAAATTTTAGGGATCAAGAAAACTTTATAGTGAGTAATATCATAGTCCTTAGTAAGAATATTGACAATAAATCCTCGAGAAGAACTAGAGCATTTGCTAGGCTTTTTCCAACTTGAATTCCCTGGCTACCAATTAGAAATGGAAAATTTCTTAAGTTGTTTTTTATCCTGCAGTAACTATTCAGACTCTTCAGTTTCTCCTAGAGCCCATGGTCAACTCTGAAGGAAAACAGAAAATATCAACATTTTCAGAGAGAAACCAAATGCTCTTTAGCTACATACAACGAGGGCATGGGAGGGACGACACAGATATCTCGGCTGTTGTTTGTTTGTTTTCCCTAGAGAGTTTCAGAAAGTGAATATATTGAAGATAATACTTTTTTTTAAAAGAAAATAGTACAAAAAAAGAACAATAGCAAACTGCAAACAACACAAAGCAAGG
>NW_004955446.1:16835472-16841887 GCF_000276665.1 Chinchilla lanigera | reverse complement strand
TACGTATTGTCTCTAATGTTCTTTTAAATTGTTATTTTCTTATTCCCTTTAATGTTACTTGTTTTTGTCAAGAAACACCTGGGATAAGCCTCTTGAACGTCTCCTCTGAGTACATGGCGTGTAGGCTTCAGGAAGATGAGGCACATGGCCCAAAGTGACATCTAAACTTTGAAATATTGAAAATGCCAGTATAATCTTGTTAAATGCTTGTAAATGTTTGATTCCACTTCTTACTTTAAGTTTCTTTTGATGCAAAAATGATTTCAGCTCCCTATGGGTTAAATTATTGGTACTTTTCATAAATGCTTGAATGAAAGCAATGTCCTCAAGGATAGTGTCATGCTTATTTCTCTGTTTATAAACCTAGACATGCCTGTACCTATCCCGAAAACATTGACATGTGCCCAGCTTGAGAAGCGTGAGCTACACACAACCTGAAGTGTTCTGTGTGAGCTGCACGCTCCTGAGGATAGTGTTGAGGCCTCTGAAACTCCAGAGATGGAGGACTGCCTGCTCTTGGTTCATGCTTGGAGAGAGAGGAAAAAAAGAACTTGCTTTTCAGCTAAACCAAGGAACATTCAAGGGAAATACAATGCTTCCCTCACCTTAGGTCTTGCTTACCCCTAGATCAACAGCAGTGAACTAAAAACTGAATATCTTAGTGGCCCCAACATAAAATGCTGGGGTTTGATCCCCAGTCAGGTGGCATGGAAAGAAGGGCTATAACTGGAAATCTGAGCCGGAACTTTGACTCAAGTGGAAAAGAACAGCTTCCCCAGGGAGAAACCTATGGCTTCCTCAATACATGAGATAAGGAGCAGTGTTGGGCTTGTGCGGATGAGCCACTGGGCTCCTCTTCACCCTTGGGTCTCACTCTAGTCATGGTACACTCAAAGACGCCTTTCTTGACTCCCAGGCATTGATAGAGTTATTCCTGTCACTTACGCCCTTAGATGAGGCTTTGTATTGATGAGTATTGATATTTTAGAACTCACTGTATGAACTTCTAGTTCCAGGAATGATGTTCTCTTATTCTCAGTGTCTTAAACACGGTGAGTGCCCGCTAAATACAGATTGGTTGCAAGATTAAATAATAATCACTTCTCTACTAGACATTAACGGTAAATCAATAATATGACTAATAATAGAGTTTTATGGCTCTCTTTCTCTCTCTCTTTCTGTGTATGTGTGTATTTTTCTATCATGATTTGTCTTCCATACAGAAAGGCATTACATATACCTTTCTGTTCCCAAATCCATTTCAGTGCCCCTAGAAAAGTCCATCAATCATGAAATCTGGCTAATATGCTATTCTCAGCAGCCATGGGCACTGTTGAAGCAACCTTCATTTGTACTAATATCATCACTGCAGTGGAAGCAATAGAACAAAATCATACTTGTTGGAATGGCTTAAATATAGGACATAATTCAGCTGGTTAGATTGCAATGATGTGGGAAAGTATGTAGATAAAGAGGTATCTTGTTTATTGGGGCTCTTTCTCAGTATCTATATGCGTTGAGAAAGTCTTCAATAAATTATGCCTGGTTGATTATTTCCCCAAGTAATTGCAAATACAGATTGTAAAATGTTAATCAGCTTCAGCCTCTATTTATCATGCAGGACAGATGGAAAACTCAGACACAAATGTTATCAGTTATGATTCAGGTCATTTGGAAAAGAGTTTTCTAGAGCTGGCATGAACCGGTCAGAGTTCAGGATAAATGTGATTGGACAGTAGAAAATAGAATGATGTCATTGGTTAAGTCAGCTGAGAGAAGGGGTCTGGTGACTGCACCTTAATTCCTGTACTGTCTTCATATTTGTCAGAAGAAATTAATGACTCATTCCAAACAACAAATGGCTGCGGTTTGAAGCTGTAAACAAATTGCTTTGCAAGGTCACTGCATGTGAACAGCACATACTTCATTAACCTCAGGATGAGAGAGTCAATAGGGAAATAATGAATTTGAATTGGACAAATCCCAAGAAATGACAGTTTTATTCTTTTTATTTAATTACCATCATATTTTATAGGTATAAGTACAATTATTTACCTTCATGGAAACAATGTGTTCATCTGATAATGGTAAAAATACAGACCTAGGCAGCACCGTAATTTCAGAGCAAAATGCAAATATGAACAACCAAAATAAACAGGCAAATAATGAAATTTTAAAAGATTACACATTAGCTAGGGAAGAACCTCGGTGACTTTTTGTTTTGTTTCATTGTTGAAACACGATCTCACCAGGTAGTTCATTACCCTTGAACACACTAGAGGTAATCCAGACTGGCCTCAAGCTCATAATCACCTTGCCTCAGCCTCCTGGGAAACACATTCAAGAATCAATATGATTTTACCTTACATGTACACAGATCTTCAACCTAATTCATTTTTGTAAAATACTTTTTCTATTTGTTTTGTTTTTTTGGTACTGGGGATAGAACCCAGAACCTTGTACATGCTGAACAGATGCTGTATCACTGAGCTATATCCCCAGCCCCTAGATGTTTTGCATAGAGTATCATTTAAAACCTCAAAACTATGAGAAAGTTAATATTATATTCATTTTGTAGAGGAGGGAAGTAAGGTTCAATGAGATAAATACCTTGCCCGAGTTTACCCAGTTAGCAGATGACTAGGATGAGACTGAACCATAAGTGGTCTGATACAATAGATGCTATATTTATTCTTGTTTTGTTTTGTTTTGTTGGTTTTTCTCCAGTACCGGGAACCGAACTCACGACCTTGCGCTTGCCAGGCAGGCGCTTTTGCCGCTGAGCTAAATCCCCAGCCCCGATGCTATATTTATTCTAACCATAGCCTGCAGGTGAGGGAAGGGAGAGAGGGAAAAAAGGGGAGGTGAAGACAGAGGCAGAGTGAGAGTAAGAGAGAGAGAGAGAAAAGATGAAGGCTGTGTCTATGTGTAAGTTTTCCCTTCCTCTAGCTAATGCTCATTGAAGAGGGGAGAGTTTGACAAAGACTATGGTGTCTAGTTATATTTTGCTGAAAAGATAAGTGACTGGACAAACCTGAATGACTTTACAGCCATTCAGTTGGTCAGAACCTTGAAAATCACTTTAGATGGTATGTCAAACTGTATTATAGCACACTGGATCCTATTAGGTCACCCCTATGGCTCACTTATTGATGTGGTGGGCACCAGGTAACACACTGCCCAAAAAATCACAGAAATAGATTAGTATAAGAACTTTGAAAAAAGTAAATTGCAGGAAGCAGGAAGCATTGACAGACATTCCAGCTATATATAAAGATCATGGCAATTTTTGTAATAACTTCTATAAGAAAACATTCATATTTTAAATTACTCCATAACATCAAAATCCCTTGTTAACCCTGTGTATTTAATTACTAGAGCTATACTAGTTATCAGAAAGCTTCTTGATCTCTACTTTTGCCAGTATGTACCTTTCATATTCTTTCAGATTAGCCTGAACTCCATGGGAGGTAGGTCAGTACTAAATGACTAAGAGAATAAATGCTGGAGCCAGTCTGGGTTTGAATTCTGATAACACATAGTTGTCCGGCTGTGGGATAGCTTATGTTTTCTGAGTTCTGATTTTTCCATCATCTGAAATAACAGCATTAAATTATATAGTGATCATACGTAAGGAAAAAACAA
This sequence comes from Chinchilla lanigera, assembly GCF_000276665.1. Classification (NCBI taxonomy): domain Eukaryota; kingdom Metazoa; phylum Chordata; class Mammalia; order Rodentia; family Chinchillidae; genus Chinchilla; species Chinchilla lanigera. The sequence goes on along the minus strand of NW_004955446.1, from coordinate 16,838,242 downwards.
TATAAAGCAAGAAAAGCGCTTACAACTATACCATGTACATGGTAAATGCCAGTCATCATAACGGTTATTAAGTATGATGGTTCTTTCCAGTTCCAGCTCTGATATTGCCAGCTCTCTCCACCCTGCCTTTCACACTAACTGTGTCCATAAATCTTGCTATAATGCACGGAGCAGCTGTTCAAGAACTGTGGTAAGTCAGTAGTAACAGATGTACTGTGGAAGAAGACTCGAATTAGAAGTACTTTGAATGGATGGTTAAATTTACCGTATACATTTCTCCCCAGTATTCCCTAACCTAGCATCAAAAAAGCCTCAGATGTACAAACAGGCACCAGAGCAAACAGAGGAAGCTCAGTAGAATTCCATCTGGCTTGAGGATTAGGACACGGGTTTCATAATGCTCACAGAGAAGCAGAAAGCTATCATCTTTTTTTTTCTTTTCAGTATTGTCCCTTGCCCAAATCCATTATGACCTTCAGGTGCTTAAACGTCTGTGGAACAGGAAACATCCCCTCTAATAAGAGGAACTGTGTGCCCACTGCTCTCTGTGCCTATCCGTTCTCCTACTGCTTGGCCACAGACACGAAGGTTCAGAGGAAAGAGTGGCAGTGCAGACTCAATAAAACCCCATGAGTGTCAGCCAGGGGACTTGAGGGAATCAAAGAGTACTGATGAGACTGCAAAGAGGGTGAAGGCTGGGAAAAGGGACCCCATAAGCCTATTAGCTGGTGAGTTCACCGCTGAGCTGTGCATATGCAGTTTTGAGCTTTACTAGTGTAGCACAAATGCAAACACTGAACTAAGATGTAGATCTCTATCCACATTGGCCCCTGGGTGGCACCTAAGCGGGGAAGATCCAAATAGCACTGAAAAGGTTTTGAAAACAAAATTGACATTGTAACCACAACCAACAGATGGCTGGATGGAACTTGTGACCTGAATGCCACTGAAAGTTTTGCCTGTGAAAACAAAAATGTCAACATTCTCTATAGAATTTTTTTAAAGGCTCAGTCTCTTAATGTAATAGGCAAAATGTCTAGAATACAATCAGAAATTGCTTGGAATAAAAAAGCTAGAAAAAAATCTCAATTTGAATAGGAAAAAGTAATCAACGTATGTCAATGTCAAACTTACAAAGATGCAGAAATTATTTGACAAACACTTTGCTACAACTATTTTAATTGTTGCAAAAATGAGGACAAAAACTCTTAACGAATGAAAAGTTAGGAAGCACTATAAAAAATAAACGTTATAAAGAAGAATCAAATGGAAATTTTCAGGATGAAATAATAACCTAAAAATTAAAATACCACTTGATGGGCTTAATAGCAGAATGAACCTGACAGAGGAAAGGATAAGTAATCTTCAAAAGAAATCAACAGAAACTATATAAGCTTAACATAATGAAAATGTTTTGTTTGTTTAAATAATGAACAAAGACTCAGAAATTTGTGCAGAATTACCAAATTTTGATATTTGTGTTATAGGAGCTCATAGAAAGAGGGGAGAAAGTATGGCATAGAAAATGTATTTCAAGAAAAATAGTTTAAAACATCTGCAGTTAGCCTGTAGATGGATCTAATGACTTTAGCAAAACCCCGAAAGAGTCAATACCAAATAAAATCCATGACTAAAGCATCTCAATCAAATGGCTGAAAGTTATAAATGGTATTAAAACCAGTCAAAGAAAAATATCACCCTACTTCCAATGGAAAACAAAATTTTTAAAAAAAGGAAAGCACTTCTCATCAGAAATAATGGAAGCCAGAAGAAAATAGAACATTTGTAAAATGATGACAGAATTTATAACCCAAACCTCTGTATTCAGCAAAAATAGCTCTAGAAATTTAGGTGAAATACAGACAAATGAAGGAAAACAGAAGACTCACAGATAGTAAAACTGCTTTATTTTTTTCATGGAAAATTTCTTTTTTTTTATTTTAACAAATAAAAGAAGGAAAACATATTAACAGACAGAAATCCATTTACAAAATAGCATAAGAACAATACAAACAAAACAGAGTTATAGACAAAGTTGTAGGAAATTAACCATGGTTGTTGTATTACTTATTGATATCTTCAAAGTGGTTTCTCAAGGAAACAAATAGAGACACACAAGATTGATCAAACAAGTAATCATTAACTGTTCCTTTCTGCAGAGCAATAGAAGACAGTAGTACAACTATGTTAGCTACCCTGTATATACATACTTACATATTTATAATTACAAAACTGCTTTAAGATACTTACTAAAGCTCTTCAGGAAATATACCAGAAGAAAGTTTTGATCAGAATGAAAGGAGAAGCCAGTTGTGGTGTTACATATCTGTAATCTCAGCACTCTGGGAAGCTGAGGCAGGAGGATCAAAGGTTCAAGTACTGTCTTGGGATGGAACTTAGCTCAGTTCCAAGGCTCTGGGTTCAATCGTGAGTACTACAAACATAAATAAATAGATGGTAGATGATAGGTAGATAGATAGATAGGTAGATAGTAACTATTTCAGATACGTATAATAGGTCATTTTTTCTCCCCTTGACTTCTTTAATATGTTTGATGATTTAAAGAAAAATTACATTTTCTGATGATTTGAAGGGTGTAGATATTATATGTAAGATAATTATGTCATGAAGAGGAAGGTTAAAACACTTATATGGTAATATAATTTCTATCTTCATACTTGAAGTGGTAAAATATTTATCTCTCATAAACCTCATGAACTTAAATATGCATCTGTAAAACCTAGCAGAACCCATTTTATTTTTTTGTTTT
>NW_004955446.1:16780267-16829892 GCF_000276665.1 Chinchilla lanigera | reverse complement strand
CCACTTTGAAGATATCAATATGTAATACAACCACCATTGTTAATTCCCTACCACTTTGTTTGTAACTCTGTATTGTCTGTATTGTGCTTATGATATGTTGTAAAATGTTGTATGTCTGTTAATGTTTCCCTCCTTTTATCTTTAAAATAAAAGAAAAGCTACTCGAAAAAATACAGAAATATGTAATAAATAAAATGTTAAAATATGTTGAAATAACAAAAGAAAGCAAGAAAGGAGACCAAAAAACAAAAAATGAAAAGAACTATCAGAAAACAAATGACAAAATGGTAGCCCTAATTCCCAAAACATCAATAATTACATTAAATGTAAATCAAATAAACATACAAATCAAAAGTCAATCATCTTCAACATGTACTTGAATCAAAGTGATCCAAGTCTATCTGCAAGAAACTCAATTTAAATCTAGTGATGTAAGTCAGTTAAAAGTAATAGAATAGAAGATATATGCCATGCAAAAGCTCATCACGAGAATGCTGGAGTGGTTATGTTAGTATCAGACAAAGTACCCCTCAGGCAAAAAAAAACAGATAAGTACTAAGTAGCTAAAGAGTGACATTACCTGGTGATAAAAAGAATTAATTCATCAAGATTTACAGCCCTGCATGTATATTCTTCTATCCAAAGCTTCAAATACATGAGGCAAAAACTTAAAAAACTAAAATGAAAAAATAGACGCTTACCAGTTCACTGGAGACCTGAACACTATTTTCTCAGTAATCAATATAAGTAGTAACAACATCAGCAAAGTTTTAAAACTATGTAACATGATCAACTGATAAGATACAGTTGACAATTATACAGCATTCCTTCCAGTAAAGCTGCAGTGCACATTCTTTCTAAATACACATGGAAAATGGCTAGTATAGAATGAAATTGCATATTACAATAATATATAGAATAATGTTAAATGTTAAAGTAGAATTACATCATACAAAATGTGTTCTTTGTCCATAATAGAATTAAAGCAGAAACCAGTAATAGACAGATATTAGGTAAAATCTTTAACACTGGAAAACAAAGCCAATTCAGTCTGAAATAATTCATGATTCCAAATATAAGCCTCTAAGGAAATTACAAAAGAATTTTAATTAAATGATAGTGACATACTATCAGGATTTATCAAATGTAACCAAGGCAGTGCTTAACAGAAATTTTATAGGGCTGAATACCACCAGTAAGAAAGAAAAATCCAAATTATAAACCCAGGCATCCACCCTAAATGGCTAGAAAAACAAACCCAATATAAAACCAAAGAAAGCAAAAATAAATAAATAATAAAAATAGAAATTGCTGAAACAGAAAATGATGAGAAAATAAAGGAAGCCAAAAATTGGTACTTTTGACTGAGCACCTTTGTTGAAGATTACAGTAAGTAACATAGCAACCTTTGTTAATTCCTATCATTTTGTTTTGAGGTCCTGTATCATTTTTGTTGTTTTTGTGTCGATTTGATTTTGTCTTCATTGTTGTTTTGTTAGCTTTTTTTAGTTTTAAAATAAAAAATTGATATTTTTAAAAAGTTAATAAAACATATATGTCTAGCAAGACTGACATAAAAAGAGAAAAGATACAGATTAGTAGTATTGGGAATGAAAGGAGGATTATCACTACAAAGCATGCAAAATTAAAATGGCCATAAGAGAATACAGTTGACAATTGTATGTGGATAAATTCAACAGTGTAAGATAAAATTGACTAATTCCGTGGCAACTACTTTGGAAGCTACCATAACTCACCCAAAATCATACTCAGAATCATTTTTGAAGGAAATACTCTGTCTCTAGGTGGCTGGAAAAATATATTGAAAGAAAACTTTCTAAATGGGCAAAAATATAGAATGAAAATACTTTCAGACTTTTGTCAGAGATAGAGTATTTCTTTCAAAAATGCTTGAGTGCCGGTGTCATTCGGGTCAGCTCAGCACAGAAGACTATACAACAGTGTTCACCTTCCTTGGTGTCATACAGGCTGCAAGTCATTGGGGTTTTTCTGTTTTTTCTTTGCAGCCTTTGCTCATCTCTGATCTCATTTTCAACTCTCAGGTTCTGTGCAAAATCCCCAACCAGAGAAGAAACATTTGGTACATCGGGCTGTTCATCCTTTAATAGTCTTGCTGATCTTTGCGTCTGGCACTTCCTTGCGTTTTGTAGTCTCCCGTGCAGTTTACAAAACTGTTTCAAAAGGTTTATTTTAGCCCAAGATGGTGTCAAAGAACAGTATCAAGTGTTCACATAAGTACCTGCCAGAACAGTAGTGTTTCAATGCTCCAGTGGAAATCCAAATGAAATTTAAATACTTTCTCTAGGTCTGCTTTTATATGAAATCTTGCTAATTTAATGGTACATTTTTTAATGCTAAGCTTTACTGAGCATTGCACAGACAAATTGAATATGAAACTGCTAACCTGAATGCTGCTCCAGCTGTAGAAAAAGGTACAGTGTCTGACTCATAGTTACTTTCCCATCAGGGAATAAGAGGAAACAGTTGCTCTGGGCAATTTCTACTGACTCACCGCTTCGGATTGGGAGGTGACGCATCTCTTAAGGACAGCAACCTATAAAGATAAGGTACATGTGAATGTGAGATTCTACTTGTCATGGAGAAAGAGGTAAAACATAAAGTAAAATAAAATCTTTTCCTCCCCACTCGCAGCCCCACTTCCGGCATTTGGTTGAGAATGGAATTCCCTTTAGAACGAAAGCTGATTCTTGCCTGCACGTTTGCATACCAAGAAGCAACTGTACTGGCAACAAAGTTCGAGGAATGGATTGATTCAGACAATTTCATGACTGGGAATTAAATCCAATATGATAGATTGGGTTTTATTCAAGAAATATATTTGGTAAATTTATTAAATTATTGGTCTTGTTCTGTGACTTTTAAGTCTAATAATTTACTAAAATGTGGAATTCATTAAATTCTAAGATAAACTTTGCAAGTCCCAAGACCCAAATCTTCTCCCTTCACTTTTCAAAGATTAATGTAAATACTCTTACTTCGATAAAATAGCACGTAGTGCAAATAAACTCCCACATATAGATTACCTTTTATTCTTACTTACATATATTTTTCACCAAACTTTACTTCTGTCTCGTGGGGTGAGGGCGTTATTACTTTGCAAGACAGAGAACTTCCCTTAGAACACCCAGCTTTTAAGGAGAATTTATTTAACATCTCTGCTAAATTTCTTCTCTTAATATAATATGAACCTGACATTGCTACTATTTTTTTTTTTCTTCTCCTATTCTCACATCTGGAGTGAGTGGTGAATATTCTCTGGTTCAGCTACAGAAAATTGTTCCTGGTGAACAAGGTTATCTATTAAGCATACACATACATGCACATGCCTATCCGGCGTAACTCAGCTCCGGACACCCATCTGAATACCCACACTTCCGCCAGTTTATGAAACACAATGAGAAAGACTGATGCTCTGTGTTTACAGTGACTTTTCTCATTTCTCAATAATGAAATGTTAATTGTGAAGAAATAAGAAACTAGTTTTGAATTTAGGCCATAAAATGGGACTTCCATTCCTAAAAACTGTTATGCAAACGGTTTTTCAGGATACAGATGCAGAACCTTTACAACCTAAACTGAAATGACCTAGAGAGGCTGGAGGAACAAGCTAACCCTGAAGAACAAGCACAGGACATGGAGAACCTCAGTGAGAAGCCAGGGGCCTGCCCACAGTCCCAGCCATAATAATGAAGAGAGGAAACTCCCTATTGCTCACAAGTTCCACAAGATCCAGGATAGCCACAAGAGAGTACCCTCCCTGATGCCCCGGTACACCCCCACCATCTCCTTCGCTTTACCCCAGGAGGCGTAAATTTCCCACCAGCCAATCCAGGAGACAGACTTGGACAGGCCTCCTCTCTCCTTGTAGGTTGATTTAAATATTTTTTTAAAAAGCTCTTTATTTTTGCAAAAACCAGTAACTATGAGACTTGTGCAATCATTACTTGAGACCATATACCTACACATGTTATATGTTTGGATATCATATACACATACAATGGGAATTTTTTCATACATATTATTTACATATTGGACATGCATTAGGGATTTATTAGCCGGGTATGGGGGCACACACCTGTAATCCCAGTACTTGAAAGGCTGAGGCAGGAGGATCACTATGAGTTCAAGACTAGCCTGGGCTGTATAGCAACTTCAGGGCCAACGTGAACTACATACCAAGACCCTGTGTCAAAAAACAAAACAAAAAAAAAGGATTTATTATGTAGGGGAAAAGACAACAAACAATAAAATCTAATATTTAATATGTACCCAGTGTTGTTTCAGGCTGTATGGGTAATAATCCTTTTATTCTATAAGGTAATCCTTTGAAGTAGGTGCTATGGCTATACTTACACTACAGATAAGGACAAATCAGATATAACTAATGTACTCAAGGTCACACATGTCAGTCATGGAGCGTGAATTTGAACTCAGAGACTCGTGTGAATGTGCTCTCCTACAGAGAGGAATTATGTCAGTTCCGACAGCTAGAGGACTCCTGAGCTTTTTCTTTTTCATACCGATACCAAGGAAAGGCTCACTACCTTGCACACATAGACACCAATGCCATGGCACTGGTTTTCGCAAAAATAAAGAGCTTTTTAATAGGTAAGGAAGAGGAGGTTAAGAGAGGTTATATAACCAAGTCTTACATCTAATCAGACTTCAAATCCAGGCCTAACTTCCTATGACCTCCCTTTCCCACTCACAAACACTGTAGTAGGTAAGCAAATTTATTCATGGCAGTGCATAGCACTTAACTAAAATTCTATTGCTATATAGATCTTCTCTATTTTCTGTGAATGCTCAATGGGGATGCAGCATGATTTGTTAATTAATGGTAAGTTCTTGCCACACACATAAAAGTACCTCCACCCTCAAGCAGACAGACAAGACAGTGACTGGGCACAGGACAGTACTAGGATTAACCCCGAGAGAGACAAAGTGCAGGGTGAATGTTATGGTTTGTGTCTGGATGTCCCCACAGAGCCTCGTTTGGTATGAGGAAGAGGGGACTTCTCAGAAGTAGCTAAATCTAGAGTTTGTGATTTGTTCATTGTCTAGTGCTGAGACTGGGGGTGTGACTGCTACACCTGCCCTAGGGCGGGTAGCCTGCATACAGTATAAAGGTGGAAAGGAGGCTTGTTCCTCCCTTTCACTCTTGTTGCTTTTGTCTTTTGCCACTGTGCATAGTTGCCCTCTGCCAGGTGACACCCTGTCTTGGAGCCAGCCAATTATGGCCAGAAACCTCCACAAACTGTGAGCTAAATGAACCTTTCCTCCTTTCACTTGTGGGTGTTGGGTATTTTGTCCCAGCAACCAAAAACGTAACTAAGACAGTGAATGACCATGTTTAAAGAAGTTTACTGGTTCCAGGCTTGCTCCCAATCTAGAGTAGGGTACTAACAAGAGCAGTGCAGAGTTACAGTGACCACCAAATCATCTACTGGAATTCCTTACTTTTACATTTATTTTGTTAATATATTTTTATTAGTATATGTTTGCAATGCATAATGATTATATGTATGTGGGGAATTCATACATGTACATAATACACTTAATTCCTTTTTTTTGGCTACTTTCCTTCCATCCCTCCCCACTCTCTCCAACTCTTAATCCATGTTTTCTCTTATATATCCACAAAATATCAATGAAAAGCAAAGTAAATGAGAGATAATAGGAAGTAGGGAGATCTTTTCAAATGGGAAAGAGTACAAAAGATGAGGGGGAAGGAAAAAGGATTTAAAATAAATCAAAGAAAAAATAAAAGTAGAGCTATCTAAACTTCTGAGGAAGGATTTCATGGCATTGAAGGAAGCTAATAAAAATATATATTTATTCAATTGAAACTGCAGTCACTTCCTGGGAGTTAGAGAACTATTTCAATTTATAGGACATACAGTACTAAGTTCCTAGACTAGATCAATTTCTAGACAACTGATTCCTACTGAAAAATATAGGAAACTGAGGCTCCACCCCCTGCTACATTCTCTTTCATTATTACCCATGTATGAGAGCCTGAAGAGTGGAAAAGAGAGGACCATTATATGGAGATATTAATGAAATTTTAGGCCAACGGTGTATAGTGCCTACAGTTGCCAAGCACTGTTCTCAGAACTGGTAGCATATCGTTAACAAAGCAGATGAAAAATTTCCAGAAGGATAATGCCCACAAACGATTACAAAGAGACAGATAGATAATAAATGAATAATTAACTGAGTAAAGCAAAAAGTACATTGGCGATTGGACTAGGAGTGTAGCTCAGTGGTAGGGTGCTTGCCTAGTATGTGTGAGACCCTGCATCCAATCCCCAGCACCAAAAAAAAAAAGGAGAAAAAGACTATATCAGCTGTTAACAGTGGCCATGAAGAACTCTACCTTAAGCAAAGTGACTTAGAAGAGATGAACATAATACAAATAATGTAATAAGGGAAGGTTCTGCTGAGAAAGTAATATAACAGCGGCGAAACAGACTTGGAGAACTGTAAGTACTGTACTTTGTGATTGTTCAGGTTTTCGGCACTAAGGAGAAAAGGATGGACACAGCCAGGGGCTGGTAAACATGCCCACTCGTAAAAGGCTTTTGTTGTAGCTGAGGTTTTGTAAGGGGAAACAGTACAATACAGGACACTTAATTATAAGATTATTTTATAATAGTCACCCAAACATTCATATACATAAGAAGGGCAGGAAATCTGTCCACACACTAAAGACCCCAAAAATCCAGCTGAGGGCCTGGATCCCATGACAATGTCCTTCATGAGTCCAGCTGAAGACCTAGAGCCCATAACAATGCCTCCCAGCAGTCCAGCTGGAGGCCAAGAGCCCACAACAATGTCTCATGCAGGCCTGTTTCACAGATCTATGCTGGGAAGGCCCAAAGGTCGGTGGTAAAAACGAGAAAGTTTATGCCAGCAGGGTGAAGGGTCTGTGCTAGCAGGCTGAGGGATTTGCACTGGAGCCAGGAAGCAAAGCTCAAAGTAAGAACCAGAGCTCCCCTGAAAAGTACCACAGTCATCCTCAGCGATAGTGAGGTCCTGAGCTCCTCCAGTGTTGAGAGCAGCTGGACTCCTATCAGGAAAGCCAGCATGACGAGCTTCTCCAGGAGACTGAGCAGTGCACCATCTTCCACTCTGGAGCCAGGAAGTGATGCTCAAAGTGAGGACCAGAGCTCCCCAAAGTGAACCACAGCCATTCTCCATGACAACAAGGTCCTAAGCTACCTCAATGATAAGAACAGCAGAGTTCATCAGGAAAGCCAGCATGACAAGCTCCTCCAGGAAAACCAACAGCTCGCTCCAGCTCTCAACAGCTTCTTCTTCCTCCCCACTGCTGCTTCTTGTGCTGCCGGCAGCAACCCACTCTCTGCACCTTGCTGGTTCAGTTCCTCTGGGGGTTACAAGTTGACCACCAGCTGTCAATCCACCACAGCTTTGTATCTGGGTTTAGTGTATTTAGGTTTAGCGCTGCAGGGAGTCACCAAACATCTGTGCAAAGCCAGAAGCAACGGTAATTGTGTTTCAGAAATGGCACTCTCACAGCAGTGCCTAGGCTGCATGGGATAAGCAGAAGATGAGAGAAATTTTTCTTGAAGTAGTTTGTGAGATGTGAGAAAGGTAGTCAACAGGAATACCCTCGTCCTGGGGAAAGGGGTGTCTGCCTCTTACACGTTCTCAGTCCTCTCTGTCTGTCTTTGCCTGAGCGCAAGTCCAGTCCCTTCTCACTCTAAGCAGAGCGTTCACGAGATGAGGAAAGTGGGAAATTAACCTGGAGAAGCGCTCCCTCTCCCCGCTTCCCTCTACTCAGCAAGCAAATGCCACGGGCAGAGGATGATCACATGGAAACTTGTCAGTCCCCCAGGGATAATACCAGGCCCCATGCAGGGTAGTAAGTGAGGATTATTCCTTTAAATGACATTAGAGTGCACAGCTGGCCTCCTATAAGATGTGCAAAATTTACCTTAGAGCATTTTAAAGTTTCTTTCTTCATCCTTTTATTTTTTATTCCCTCTTCCTGACATTTTTCCTCTATTCCCAGCATGTATGTCACCATCCCTTTCCCTACAAGAAGACAGAGAAACAAAATAAAAATGCTAACTTCTAATTTTTATCAGTTCTCTTCTCATTGCTAAATGATACTGGATATTACACAGATGCATAATTTTTAAAACTATAGACCACAATCTAGAAGAAAATAACACCTACCACCCAGATTTGTCCTCTTTAAACATCCGGCCATTTTAGATTTCATTGCTTTAATTCTCTCATTTCTATGAACATTATATATACACTGATTATAACCAACCCAGAAAGCACTAAACCGCATATTTAAAAATCACCTCAAAACAACCACTGAAAAATGATTGTCACTGACATTAAATGAAATTCATTCTAATTCTTTGGAATGAATAGAGAAAAGTGGAAATATAAAAGTAACAGTGGTAGATAAATTGGTAGGTAGATAGGAGATAGATATCAGAAATATTTTTAATTAATTGGGACCAGAATATTTTTCTAAATGAAATACATTTTGAACATATTGTTTTTACTTTATTTAATTAGAAAAAAAGATAAAGACATGAACTTCAAGTTCTTCCAATATTATTTTCTAAGGGATCTCAACAACACTAAAATGAAAAACAATACGTTAAAAATTGGGTATTTTTTAAATCGTATATTGTTTTGAGGTAGGGTCTCATTATGTTCAGGCCGGCTTGAACTCACTGATGTAGCCCAGACTGGCCTCGAACTCATGGTGATCCTCCTGCCTCAGCTTCCCAAGTGCTGGGATTACAGGTGCTAACCACACAAAAATTGTATATTTCTATTTCTACTGATCCTTCCTTTGGAGGATATAAATTTTAGCATCCACATGGTTTCTCGTCTTTCCTCAAAGAGCTCAAATATTTGTTACATTGTCATATTAATATATCTCAGACGTACAGTATTATATATTCTCAGCTTCATTTTTGTTCTGCATCTATTATTTGCAAATTGTTTCACTATATCAGCTAGTGTTTATTAGATTACACAACCTCTGTTTTGTTGTTTATTTCATTCTGAGATTTTTGTTCTTGGTCCTATCTTAGCACTCCTACTTTATGAGGGTTTCCAGGTCTAACAAATAAAAATGCAAGCTACCCAGTTAAATTTGAACTCCAGATGAGTAATAATTTCTTCAAGCATAAGTATGTGCTATGCAATTCCTGGAGCACAGTTATACTAAATTAATATTCATTGTTTCATCTGAAAGTTAAATTTATCTGATTATCTTGTATTTTTATTTGACATATAAAGTCAAGTTCAATTTGATTTTTAGATAGAGTTAGTAACCAGTATTGCAGGGATTCTATCTGGCAGCCCTGTGTTTTAACTGTACATTTGGGGCGAGGAGGAAGGCGAGGCCATTACTGTGGGACAAATACCACTGAAGTCTGAATCATTTCCCTAATCAGGCTGTAGCACCAGAAGTTCAATTCCAAAGCCCTATTAGTGTCTTTCCTTTATTTCTGCTGGTCTGATTCTCCACTCTGTGTCTTCAAAGGAAAGGAGAAATGGCTCAATATTCTGCTTTCCTCCTAGCTTGTGGATAACTTGCATTAAACTGCTTGAATTCCTTTTTTTTTTTCTTTGAGAGTAGTTCAGGCTGGCCTTGAACTCACTATATAGCTAGGCTGGCCTCAAACTCCAGCGCTCCTCCTGCCTCAGCCTCCCATGTGCTGGGATTACAGATTTGCGCCACCACATCCAGCTACTGCTGGAATTCAAAGCTCAGTTCTATGCTCTGGAAATCTGGCTCCATCTCATTAAGTTTCATTTTCCCACTGTCAGCGGGGCATAATTGCACTATCTTTTTCACAGGCATTTTCTGAGAATAAAATGAAACCAACCATGCTACTTGTCAGAGTATAAATGTTCAATGTGAGTATAATAATAGTCATCAATTTTATTGACCATTTTTCTATAAGCACTGATGACTTTATTTAACCACTAAAGAATACGCTAGTAATCTTAAAATCATTATTCTAAGAATTTTCTATGGTTAGTTCTAATCATTAAAGCTGGAAGAAACCTTTATGCTTGCTCAAAAAAAAAAAATTTAAATGCATATGGTAGTTTATTTTTTCTTGGCTCCAGAAAGGATAAGTATTATGAACTGTACACAACTGTATATGCTATACATTCATTTGACTAGCAACAGAGTGATTTGTTTGACCAGTATTACCCCAAACCCATAAATGATGCATTGTACTCCAGCATTGGGATGACTGTGATATCTCCAGGCATTAGGAATTTCTCATCTCCTTAAAATTTCATGGGACCACCATCGTCTATGTGGTCCATCACGGAACAAAATGTCATCAAGTGGTACGTGGCTGGATTGAGACTTTTATCCTAGATAACCAGAGTAAATCCAGATGCTAAGAACCTTCTAGACCACAGACTGGGCCTTTATTCATTGTCTGTGCTACTGAGGCTGCAATGAAGATACTCTCAAACACATCATAGCTTAAGACCAGGAGCTCACACGTGAGCTCACCGCTGTGAGGCGGAAGGATGCCACTGCATAGTGACACAGTCTGTGGCTGGCTTCTCCGCAGACGGCTCTCTGCTCATGTGCCACTCCTCCAGGCCCAAGAGAGCTTGCGCTGTCAGACTTTAGGAGCAGACCTGACGCAGCAGCCTGCCACGCACACTTAATTCCTCTCCTCTGAGTTTACTGTTGTGTTAAAGTGTCTCCACAGTCTGATTTACTAAATGATAAAAATAAAAACTTGATATGTGGGAAATATCACATCTACACCATTGATTCTCAATCCTAAACTATATTTGGGAGTAGAGGCTAATACTGAGATTACAAGTTTAATTCTCTCATGGACCAATTAATTCCTTTCATTCCACATCGCAAGTTGTACGCACTAATTCATTCAAGCCTTCATTAAGTCCTTGGCGCTGGCGAAGCCCAGAACCACCTCCAAGGACACATCAACCCTTCGGCAGAGCCAGACTGTGTTCTTCAAAAGCATGTTTTCTTGACAGTGCTCCTGACGCTACCTGGCTGAACTCTCTGCGAAAATCAAAGGTGGAAGAGAGACCAGAGACAGGAACAGACGTGTGTCGCCCTTACCGGAAAGTGATCTTACCAGGAAGTCATCTCGGCATTTCCGGGAAAGCGTCCTCCTCATCCTAGCCAGTATTCCCTAAGTGCATGTCCAGCCCCCGACAGCGTGCACGGGTAAGAGACGTGAGGCACAGCGGTGACGCTGCAGAGTCGGGAATGCGCAGAGACAGGCCGGCATGGGCTCTCAGTGCGCAGACCTCGGGGAGAGGGACCTTGCTTGTTAAGGCGGCTTTTTCATTTGACGGAGAAGCTTTTTTAGCACTTTAGAAATGTACTCTTGAAAACAGTGAAACAGGAGAGAAGGCAAGGTCAGGCCCCGAACATACACGCAAGTGAGCAGCAGTCTCGCGGCTCACACAGCACTGTCAGGAGGAGCTGCAGTCTCATGGCTGAGTTGGTATAAACCCAGCAAAGAGCTATCTCTGGTTATCACCAAAAATGAGATCTGTGTCAACTCCCTCATCGATCCTGCTAAGTATTCATTTGGGATTTTTCAAATGTAGAATTGCTTAACATCTTTATCAGAACAAAGCTAGTTCAAGATTATTACTTCATGGAGTGCAAGGCTATTCAGACACCCTCTGGTGATAAGTGGTTATGAAAAACATATTCATTCGAGATTGGGCATGGTGGTGCACATCTGTAATCCCAGCACTCGGGAGGCTGAGGCAGGAGGATCCTTGTGAGTTTGAGACCAGCCTGGGCTACAAAGTGAGCTCAAGGCCAGCCTGAACTGCATAGCGAGACCCTGTCTCAAAAACACACACACAAAAAGACATGTTCATTCGGCAATTGGAGAAAAACCTGTGAAGATGGGACTTCAATGGAATGCATTAAAGGGTCTTCCTGGAGAAAGAGTGGATGCTTCACATATTCTGGGACAGTTGTTGCTTGGTAAGTTCTTCCAATAAAAATAACTGTTATTTCTGTCACCTCCGTCCCACTAGTTATACACTCAAAAGCTACATAAGTATTTTTTAAAAGCTCCTGTCTGTAGAAATAATACACTATCCTTGGTTAACATTTTAACAGCCTGGCTCTGGGTTGCCAGAATTGAAGAGCAGGCTCTGTTAAAATCTTCACTGACTCTTCTGGCCCCTGGCTAAATGCATGCTGGGGTCCTTCCCGCAGGTCACTCCACGCTTGAGGGTTTCGGGCGTTTGATCTCGTGTGAGGTCGGACACACTGGCAACCTTCACAGAGCAAACGTGCCCATTCCCTTCATCTCCACTCCTGTTCCCTCCTTCACGACAGTTGGTTCCCCCTCTACATAAATTTTTCTTTTCTTTTCTTTTGCTTTTTTTAAACTACTAACATTATTAAGGTTTTTTTCATGCAGAACTACCTGTCATCAGAGCATAATCTATTATAAGAAAAAATGTATAAGGAATCATTGATATTATTTTAGGTAAATCTGAATACTTGAAATAATTATTACTAGTTCACTTAGAAGCATTCAAATCCATGATTGAAATTCCAAAAAGAGACAATCAAATTTTCACAAAAAGCAACAAAGCTTACAGAAAGCTAGGTGTGGTGGCACACATCTATAATCCCAGCACTCGGGAGGCTGAAGCAGGAGGATCCCCATGAGTGCAAGGCCCACCTTTGTTACAAAGTGAGTTTAAGGCCAGACTGAACTGCATAGGGAAACCCTATCTCAAAAAGACAAAAGAAAAAAAGAAAAGCTTACAGAAAAAGAAAAACAGAAGTTGTAAAAGAAAATTAAAACTTCTTTCAAAAGTACTTTTAATGTGTAATAAAATTTCTCACATAAATGGTACAGTGATTATGTGCATTTATAAGAAGCTAAAAACCATTATCTGGATTCCTAATGGCTCTTGAAGAGATTGTTAGTTTTTAGTGGTTAGAACTAAACACATCCTATTAGAAGCCTTCTTATATGATTTCACTATGGAGATGCTTTTAAAATCACATTTTGGTAAGTGGCCAGCTCCTTTCAGAACTTTATTTATAAAGCAAAAATATTCTAAAAGCCTTTGAGTTATCAATGGTACCAATTACAACACTTTCTGTCACAACTTTTTATTTTAGGGAACATGCAAGATACCATCTATTGGACAATCATTTCTGAAAACTATGGAAAATAGACAGTATTTCATCCATAATGTCTCCTCTTTAAAAAAGAATCTGTCTTGCTAAGTTCCAAACTCAGCTCTCTTTCTATCCTTAGTTAGGAAAATGTATGCTGAATGCTGTGCTATGCAAAACCACACATCCTCGTCTCAGCAGATAGGAAAGTCTGCTTTAGCAAGACAAGACATAGGCGGGTACCACAGTCTCACACCATCAGTAGCAACACATAATTCACTGACCTCCTGTTCCAGAGCACATTCACCCTGTATCTGGCCAACTCACTTCAAAAACAAGCAAGTAAATGAACATGAATAACAAAATCTTGAATATTCACACGTGTTGATTTCCACTCAAGGCGCAGGAACATGAGTCAATAGAGAAGCAGAAAGTATTGCACAACTTAGATTGCAGAACTGTTGCATTCAGGGTTTACTAGGGAAACACTTTAACACAGGACACATAATGCATAGGATTATTTTATAATAGACCCCCAAAGAGTCAGATGCAAAAGAGTTCAGGAGATCTGTCCACACACTACAGACCCACAGAATCCAGCCGAGGGCCTGGATCCCACGGCAATGTCCTCCACAAGTCTAACTGGAGGCCTAGAGCCCACAACATTGTCTCATGCAAGACTGTATCAAGCATCTGCACTGGGAAGGCCCAAAGGTCAGTGGTGGAAGCTAGAAAGTCTGCACCAGTGGGATTAAGGATCTATGTCAGGAGGCTGAGGGATCTGCACTGGAGTCAGGAAGCAAGACTCAAGGTAAACACTAGAGCTCCCCGCAAAAGAACCTCAGCCATCCTTGGTGACAGCGAGGTCCTGAGCTCCTCCTACAAGAACAGCTGAGTTCATATCAGGAAAGCTAGCACAACAAGCTTCTCCAGGAGAACCAACTGCACCACATCTTCCTCTCCAGTTCTCCTTTTCATGTTGTTGGCAACAATCCTCAGGCAGGCCCACACCCAGCACCAGGCTGATGCGGTTCAGATAGGTACTACAAGTTGACCATTAGTTAATCCAGCACAATAACATTTCACAGATGCTAACTTCCTAAGCAGTGTCTGCAGCGATCCACTACAACTTAGCTACTAGCTCCTGGGTGCAGCCCTTCCTAGAAAATGACACAGTTTATACTTCCACTCATACAAGGGGCGGGGCACAATAGGCAACTCCACTGGAAGACACATTTTGACGAGGACAGAAGCTACAGAGCTGAGAAGCTGCTACAATATAGCATATAAAAAGTAAGCTAACAAAATGTAGTGGAGACCCACTGAAGAATACAGCAAGAGCTCCAAACAGTGGAGCGCTGAGGAATAGCAGCAGCAGGAAAAAGCAATTTATCCTGGAGTAGTCATGAAATAATAATCAAGCAATAAGAATCATGAAATAGGGTCCTCGCTCCCTGTCTCTGTCTCTCTCTCTCTTTCTTTCTCTCTCTCTCATGAAACAAAAAGGGAAACTCAAAAGCTCTGTCACACAGCTACCATTCATCGATGTGCAACTGATTCCCATTCATTGTAGAAATAATGGGTGTATATCTCAATGTTGGAATTTTCTCCCTTTAATACTTTATGATATGGTAGAAAATACTTGTGCAATAGTAATAATGTTTCCTAGTATTTTTCCATACTCCCCTGTTGCTTTCCTTTGTGCAAACTAAGCATTGTTGTTGGCTTGTTTTATTTTGTTATTCTATTTCCTCAAGCGAAAGAAATAGTAAGCACAGGACATGGGAGATGGAGGACAGGTGCTCAGTACCCCAGAGCAGCCTGGGAAAGAATTAACACTGCGGATGTAAGATCAGAAGCCCTGTGGGTCTCTGTGCTGCCGGGGGAGAGAAACATCCCATCCCCCCGCATCCCATGGCATTGCCTTGGAAAACTACAAGACCCCACGAAGGACCAGCTGTCTACTGTGCAGGGACATACAGAGCTTTCACATCCATCCTTGGAGATCCCTTGTGCTTGTGGGACAAGGAGAGGTCAAGAAACCCCCATGCTTGTTATGGTTTATGTCTGTGTGTCCCCCCAAAGCCTCATGTGGCCATGGGGCAGGCTTTTAGAGTTTGATTGATTATGGGTGTGAGAGCTGCACCCACCCTGGGGTGGATAGTTTGTATATGTAAGGGAGAGGAAGAGGCTGCTTGAGGCCATTCCTGCCCCATTCCACCCTGGTGTGTGCTTGTTGCTTTGCTGTGTTCTGTGCCAGGAGCTGCAGCCCTCTGCCATGTACCACCCTGCCTTGTAATCTGCCAAGTATGGACTAAAACCTCCACAAACTGTAAGTGAAATAAACATTTCTTTCCTTAATTTTGGGCGTCAGGTATTTTGTCCCAGCAACGAGAGGAAAGTAACCAAGACAATGCTTATGGAAATTGTGTATCTATAGGAGAGAAGCCACTAGACCTAAGGTAGACCTTACCTCATCAGAAGAATTAAACAGATCCATGCACTGCTGAAGCACCTAATCACCGACACGCGAAATGCAACAAGAAAACAGCGGCCTCGCAGAAGAGCTGAGGCCCTGGGCTCAGGGCCGAGGCGAGTGCTGCAGACGACACTGGCTGGGCCCGCATCTCCCACCCACGCAGCTTGCAGACCTTCCCGCTTCAGAGATTCCCGCCACCCGTCCTCGGTTCAGTTCTTCCCGACTGCAACACAGAGTGAACGGGGAGTTCACATTGGGCAGAATCCATTTAGGGAAACGCTTCTGGTTAGTATCTGTATTGTAGAAATTTCAGAAGTTAGAACAAATAAGATGTAGAAAAGGAAAACATGTAAACAATGCTGCCATCCATAAACAATTACTGCTAACGATGTCATGCTCTTTGACATACACTTTTGAAACTTGACTCAGATGCATACACACCGGCGTTTCCCTCGGTGTCAGGGTGCATAGAAGACAGTGTCCACAAGGTTACGTCACCCAGCGTCATCACGGCATCTTAGTGTGTGTAGCTGAGCTCCATGATGCTTACAAAACCGTAAAGCATGTTTCTCAGAAAACGTCTCCTTCACTGAGCAATGAAGGACTAAATATATACATCTACTATGCTAACTGTGTACTGTTCTTTTCTAGTTAACAATTGCTTATGAAATTATTGTCATATTTTATAGATAAATTTTACTTCATCTTAAATTCAAACTGTGAGTTTTTTGTCTATGAATAAAGAGTGTCAAATTACTTCCAGACTTTTCCATTTCACAATTAATGGGGAAAGAGTGATTATCTAGAAACATATTTAAAGTGTTTCTCTTTCAACTCTGAGACAGTACTTTGTGTTTTTCTCATACTCAGTTCATTTTATTAGCAACCAAATCCGTCGGGTTGTAATAGCATTGTATAATACAGTACAAGCCTGACCCCTGCTGGTTATTTAAGAAGTTGCAGAGCTGCTGTCAGAATTTTTAACTTCACTTCATAAAGAGAATACAGCGTACACTCCTGGGAAAGGTAAACTTATTACTCATTTCCTGTAGTAATTTGTTTTCAGTTTCTAGTTTTCTTAATAAATTTTATCATTTCATTATTTCTACCATTGAAACGAGTCGATATTTTAAATAGAAGTTTTAAGAAATAAATGTAAAACAATAGTATTTAACTCAATGCTGTCATATAATATTTTAAACTAAGTTTTTGTTTGTTTGTTTTTTTGAGACAAAGTTTTATTATGCATTTCAGACTGGCCCTGAACTCACTTTATAACCCAAGTTGTCCTTGAACTCAAAGCTCTCTTCCTGCCTTAGCCTCCCCGGAGGGCTGAGATTACAGGTGTGGACCAGCACGCCCGGTTTAAACTAGAAGACATTTTTAAAAATCAGGCTCCTCAAATTCAAAGACCCAATCCAAAAATGGGCATCTGAAATGAATACACACTTCTCTAATGAAGAGATACTAATGGCAAATAAATACATGAAAAAATGTTCAACATCATTAGTCATTCAAAAAATGCAAATTAAAACAACACTGAGAATCCATCTCACACCAGAAAGAATGGCTATCATCAAGAAATCAACCAATAACAAATGCTGGAGAGACTGTGGGGAGAAAGGAACCCTACTCCACTGCTGGTGGGGGAGTATAGATGGGTGAAACCACTGTGGAAATCAATTTGGAGATTCCTCACAAAACTAAGATTGAAAGTCCCATCTAACCCAGCTATTCCCCTTTGGGTATTTTCCTAGAATTGAAAGAAGGAAGGCAAAGTATAAATATACATAGCTGTGATAACTCTATTGCTGATGTCTGATGATGTATTGAAATGAACAGTTAATGCTTACAATTTTTTATGTTCTGATTGATTGTGCATGCTTGTGTCTGGTGGTCTGAGCAACTGATCTAGAGGTAACAATACGCACTGGAATTACAATGGTGAACTCCTACCATCTTGTTTAGTGCTACTCTGAATTATCTCTAATGTTTCATGGAAGAATTATTTTCTTATTCTCTTTAATGGTTTGAGCAACCTTTCATTCTTACATCTGGTAATCTGAGCAATGTAGTTGAGGATAGTGATATGTAATGTAACAACCACTGCTGATTTGTATTATTTTGTCTTGAGACTCTGTATCAGTTTGAATGTTCTTGCTTTGATTTGGTTGTTTGTGATAATGTTATGCTGCTACTGTTCTACTTTTTTGTTTCTTTGTTTCTCATTTACTACTCTCTTTAAAGTAAAAAAAAAAAAAAAAGCAGCGGGGAGAGGTTTTTCTTAGCTCACCATTCTCAGAGGGTGCAGAATTCAAGTCCATAGCTGCAAGGCAGGAAGGGCTCAAAACCACAGGCTTGCATTGGCACCAGCGCCCAGAGATTTTTGTCTCTTCCATTTCCCCACCATCTATGTTTCTATCTATCACGTTACCTCTTCTAATGCATCCTTTGATAATTCCTGACACCTGTGAACAGGCAATATACAAAGTTCGATCATATGATTATTCAAAATCAGATCCAGTCTGTGACTACAATGAAATCTGCCACATATTTCATTCATACTTCTAAGTTCACCACTCTCCTTAGTGAGCCATCCGTCTCAGCCCCCTCATACAGAGAGATGATATATATTAATAAAAATGAGACCTACTGTTGTGTGTAAAGGAGCGAAGACATCTTTAGGTCACCGAATTATATCACCAGCAGCAAGTTTCTTCCATGCTCTTGCTTCTGTCCTCTGAGGTCAGGTCTCGTTTCTGTCTTGAGCCTCAGACTCATCTAGCTGTCTCTGCAATGCTAATGGCTGTCAAACTGTAGATGTCACTTTCTATTAAAGGAAAAGCTGCTTCCCGTTCCTTACAAGCCTGACGAACACCTCACTGACTCCGGTTTGCTTACCTGCCCAACACCATACTAATCGTTGAGGAAGAAAATGATGGGAACTTCTTAGCCGAAGCAATCTGGGTACAGCTTCATAGCTGAGAACAGAAAGAGTAACGAAAGGAGTGTGGCCCCCCACATTCAATTCCGGGTCTCAGTTAATGCTCTCCTAACGCCTAACATGGCCCGCAGCTCTGGGTAAGGTGGTCTTCAAAAGGCACCCCTACCCTCAGCTCCTTTTCCTCTCATTCCAGTAATTCACACCCTGCCGGTCCGTGGGATCTCAGCTTACAATTGACTTTGGCCTTTCGGAAGCACATTTGTCCTCTCCCTCTCGGTGTTTCTTCAGTTTACTTACATGATTCCTTTGTGTATCTTATATATGCTTCTTTGTATCTGGCTAGATTATAAATAGCTGTGAGGCTGGAACACATCTTACTGTTCCACCCTCCTTTAATATCAAATAGAGCATCAAACACATAGTCTACGTTCACAAGCAATTACAGAATAACTCCTATTCCATTTAAATGGAGCACACTGAGGTAAAGGGGCTCTGGAGCTGGAAATAGAGATGTGTGCTTTAATCCCAGTCCTACCTTTTGCCATTTGGCTAATTTTGCACAAAAGTCTAGGAGTCGCTTTATTACCATCTATAAATTAGGTAGAATTTTATATGCAGGGCCTCTCTCACATTCAGCTGTGGAATCAGATGAAGTAGTTTTATCAAACGTGAAAAACACAAAGAAAGTCAAAGAAAAATCTGAAAATGAATTCCTAAGCCTTCAGGGAACACTTGCAGGTGGAAAGTGTAGCCAAGCTTTCATGTGCGCAGACCCTTAGAAGAACCAGCGGAAGGAAAGGTAGCCTCGCTCCTGGAAGGAAGATAAGAAAGTGAGATCAGCAGCGAGCTCGGTATTCCCAGGGGACAGATCTACGCCTACGCAGGGCAGACCCGCTGTTCCCCTTTTTCTTGCAGTTCTCAGGCAGAAGACAGCAAGAAAGCAACATCTTGAAACAAGGATGAACTGTCCGAACAGCCACGGGTCCTTGTCTCTCCTGGGATAAAATATCTGAGCGTGTGGTGCTTTCGGAGCCCTCACCTGCTATGGATGGGCGGCGGGCACCGGCAGGCGGGTGAGCCTTGCACCCTAGACCGCGGCCTGGAACCCCAGGAGACTGGCACACTGTGAATTTCAAACTTCCGCGGTCTGTGGCTGCTGATAGATGGGCAATAAAGGTCTTTTGCGCTGGTTGGATGTGTGTTTCATCCCACGTGACAACGCTCTGGCAGGTGAGTTTGCGCCAAATCTAAGCATCTTAGCAAAATTGACCAGTAGTTTAGTCTCCCCATGAGACTGGTCACTGGTGCCTACTGTCCCCTCCCAGTCTGCTTGACATATTCCCTGAGCCACGGGAAAAGCAGCCTGCCTCCACTCATGAGATCCAAAAAAAATCCTTTTGCTGTTACTGTCTTGATAACCGGAAATGTGGAATTTTCCAGTCATTTTTAGTCAGTGTTTGACCTTAGACCTGTAAAACACCAGAAGGAATTAATTTAAAAAAATAAAACCAACTATTGCTATTTCAACGAACTGTATGCCAGGAGCGAGGGAACAGGAGGAGCATATCCGGTTCTCACAGGCCTTAGTTCAGGAAAAAAATCCTCATCTTATAGACAAGAAACCAACTTCTCAATGGCTGCAGCCAGATTTTACAGTCTTTTTTAGATGTGGATTCTTGTCATAACAGGGAGCATAAGCATATAAATGTATTGATTAGTTCAAAAGTGCAAAGAGCTGTAATTCTGGAAGAGACTGTCTCTCAGACCCAAGTCAGTGTTCTACTCACAGAAATTCTTTGTGAAAACAGCTACTCCCCTAACCCCACACCTGGTTCTTTCCATTGCTTTAACCTGCCTTAGTTAACCTGTGGTTAATGTAAAAGTGATATTCTTGAGAAAAATCTCAAATCCCCAGCAGGATTATTACCTAACAATAGTGACCAACAGGAAAACACATGGAGTTCATTTAGATAAATTTTAAATCCCTGGCCATTTGACTCTCACAAACAAATGTAAGCAATTATAAAAATAACATCTACAGGACACCAGTTTACTTTCCCTGGTATTTGAGCCATCTAAGTTTAAGAAGAGATTACTTAGGCATTATTACTGATGAGTTTAATAATCACATAATAATGACTGTGGCTTTGTTCAATAATCAGCTGAAAAACTTCATTCCTTATTGCTTCTCAGTTTACATGTTTTTTTAACTCAAGATATATTTTTACAAATTTTGATCTTCTATATTTGATCTTGTATAAAGAAGTACTACTCATGTGCCTATTTCTAAGGAGTATAATAACAATCACATAGGGGCTGGGGATTTAGCTCAGCGGCAAAGCCCCTGCCTGGCAAGTGCAAGGTTGTGAGTTTGGTTCCCGGTACCGGAGAAAAACCAAAAAAAAAAATAATAATAATAACAATCACATAAAGAGTAACTACATCAGAGTACAAAATTTCTTTGATGATTACTTTTAAGTATGTGATATTTAAAGATATTTCTTAAGCAAAAGTTTTACTACAAGTAGGGATATGGAGAAAAAATACCTCATTCATTATTGAATATATAATAATACAAACTCTACAAAGGACAATTTTTTTTTAGTACCGAGAACTGCACTTGCCTGGCAGGCACTGTGGCACTGAGCTATATCCCCAGCCCACCAAAAGACAATTTATTCACATTTTTAGGTGTTACCTAGAAATTCCACTCATGATTTTACTCTACAGACTGATATAACTGCATCAAAGTATGTGTATAAAGATTTCATTTCAGCACTTTCATAGTTGCAGAAATAAACATCAACAACAAAACAACAAATATTATAAGCTGCTCTTTTATCTAGAGAAGACTAACTTTGGAAATACTACTACCAAATAAATAGTCACCACAGATGATAAAGATTGAGCATTGACAGTTAAATCTCTCCAAAATACACATTCACATATAAGACTCAAGGTGCAAAACAATGCATATTATAATCTCTTTTCTGAAAAACAACTAAAGCAACATTTAAATAGATGTATTTCCGTTTTCTTTTTTTTTTCTCTTCAAAGAACAGAGAAGATTTCAAAAATATTTTAACCATGACTATCTCTGAGAAGTGGATAAGAAAGTGGAAGGAAGAGCTATCTCTTGTGGCTTGGTTTGATTTTAATTTTGTTTTTCAATTAACTATCATTCCTATGTAGCAATCTGCACATTGCTATTAGCTTTGCATACTATAACAACGTGACTTGATCACAGTTGCTTGTATAAAGTAGATGTCTATGTTTCTCCATTTTAATTACATCTTTATGACAATAACCACGTATATTTATGGAGAATAGTATGCTGTTTCAATGCACTATGCAATGTGTAATGATCAGAGCAATGGACGTATCCATCATCTCAGATGTGCATCATCTCTTTGCATCATTTTGAATGTTCAAAATCCTTTTCATTAACTATTTTGAACTGTTCAATTACTTGCATCAACCTACTGCACCCCATACTCATTAAATACCCTCTAAAGGAGGAGACTTATTTTTTAATCCTACAACTTCCCATATACTTCATTTGCTACCCATGTCTGTGTACAGCTTTGTCTTTAATTGGTTTTAGTTTCACTAGTGTTATTGATACAATAAGTTTTGAGACTACAATTCTTTTCTTGTTTGCACTATAAAAAGTCTTTTTAGAGATACATTTTATTTTACACATAATAAAAAGTGAGAAATGTGCCTGCCTCTGTTTTGGGGAGTTTTTTTGTCTTTTTTATCTTTTTGAGATAGGATTTCACTGCAAAGTTCAGGCTGGCCTTGAACTCACTTTGTAGCTGAGACTGGCTTCAAACTTACAGAGATGCTCCTGCCTCAGCCTCCTGAAGGCTGAGATTACAGTATAGGCATGTGCCACGACACCCAGCCTTGTTCTTATATTAGCAGTGAGTATGAGAATGTTCCAAGGAAGGAGAATGATATGCAGTGGATTTCAAAAGTGCTTAGGGCTGGGCATGGTAGCGCATGCCTGTAATCCCAGCACTCGGGAGGCTGAGGCAGGAGGATTGTTGCGAGTTCAAGACCATCCTGGGCTACAAAGTGAGCTCAAGGCCAGCCTGAACTGCATAGCGAGACCCTGTCTCAAAAAGACAAAAAATAAAAAAATAAAAGAAACAAAACTGCTTAACTGCAGAACTGATTTTTAAAGGAATGTGTACAGAAACCTCTATTCTATGTAAGAAATGTTAGAAAACCCTGACCACAACAATCAATAAAATATCAATTGAATGGACTCCTACATGTGATTATAAAGAACATGATAAAACTTAGTTGATATAGGACCTATAAATCCTTTTACCTTGATGCGTATCTCATAACAGTTAGAATTTTTTTTTTTTTTTTTTTTTTTTTGTCTTTTTGAGAAACGGTCTCTCTATGCAGTTCAGGCTGGCCTTGAGCTCACTTTGTAGCCCAGGCTAGTCTTGAACTCACAACGATCCTCCTGCCTCAGCCTCCCAAGTGCTGGGATCACAGGTGTGCACCACCCCGCCCGCAACAGTTAGATTTATAATTATCTGATTTATAGCATAGATCAACTTTATTTTGGAAAGGGCCACATAATAAATACTTTCGGTCTTCGTGAGCCATCTGCTCAAAATTGGAAAGCAAGCACAGCCAGCATGTGAAAACCTGGGCATAACCAGTCCCAGAAAATCTTATACACAAAAATAAAGATCAGCAATCCAGATCTAGTCCATGGGTCATAGACTGCAAATTCTTGGTTGTTATCACTTTGATACAGATTGTTAAAATAATTATCAAATAGTTCTGTAAAGCTTCTGGTGTGTGTTAGTTACTTTCTCTCATTGCTGAAACAAAATACCTGACACCCAAAGTGAAGGAAGGAAGGGTTTAGTTAGCTCACAGTTTGTGGAGGTTTCAGTTCATAGTCATCTGGCTCCAAGGCAGGATGGCGTGGCACAGGGGCAACAGTTCAAGGCAGCAGAAGACAGCAAAAGCAACAAAAGCTAAAGGAGGGTAGCAAGCCTCTTTTCTTCCCCTATATTGTAAGCCTGTTACCATGGGGGGGACGGTCCTTTACAACCACACCATCTCTGTGCCTTCCTCTTCTATAGGCTGAGGATGTTTACAAAGTGAGGACCTTGGCCCCTTGCTGAATCACAGTGAGAAATATGAGTATGGTTTAACCTTCAACTTGTGGAAAGGCTTTACCAGTACCATTTATTAAAGAAGCTATCTTTCTCTCAGGGAAAATATTTGGCCCCTTTGTCAAAGATAAGGGTGCTGAGTGTGTTTGGAGTTGTTTCTTCTAGTCTGTTCTGTTGATCCTTGGGTCTGTTTTTTTGCCAGTATCATGCTGGTTTTTTCACAGTGCCTTTGCAGTATAATTTAAAGTCAGGGACTGTAATGTCCCCTGCTTTACCTTTGTTGCCCAGAATTGCTTTTGCTATTCTAGGTCTCTTCTAGCTCCAAATAAATCATAGGTTTAGTTTCTCTAGTTCTGTGAGATATGCTGCTGTTATTTTGATCAGGATTGCATTGTCTGTATAACAGTTTTGGAAGTATGGTCATTTTTACTATATCGGTTCTGTCTGTCCAAGAATAGAGGAAATCTTTCCATTTTCTGATCTCCTCTTTGATCTGCTTTTCCAAAGCAGTGTAGTTTTCAATGTAAAGTCTGTACTTCCTTTTTTACACTGATTCCTAACTATTTCATTGCTCTTAATGTTATTATGAAAGCTATTGTTTCGCTAATATCTCTCTCACTGAGTTTATTTGTGTACAGGAATGCTATTGATTTTTGAGTGTTGACTTTGTATCCAGCTACACTCTGAATTTGGTTAATAAATCTAGAAGTCTTTAGGTGGAGTTTTGGGGGTCTTCTATGTAGAGCATCATGTCATCTGCAAATAATGATAATTTTGCTTCTTGTTTTCCTATCCTTTTTCCTTTTATTTCTTCTTTTGTCTAATTACTTTAGCTAATGGTTCCAGAACTATATTAAATAGGAGTGGTGACAGTGGACATCCTTGTCTTGTTCCTGATTTTAGATGAAAATTTTCAGTTTTTGACCATTTAGTATAATGAAAGCTGTTGTTTTGTCAAGGATGGCTTTTATCAGATTGAGATAAGGATCTTCTATTCCAATTCTCTGTAGGTTTTTATCATGAATGGTATTGTACTTTGTCAAATGCTTTTTCTGCATCTATTGATATATTATGTATTTTTCATCCTTGGTGTATTACATTTATTGATTTTCATATATTGAACCATCCCTGCATCCCTGGGATGAATTCCTTCTTGGTCATGGTGTACAATCTTCTTGATGATTCACTGCATTCTGTTGGCCAGTATTTTATTGAGGATTTTTGCACCTATGTTCATTAAGGAGATTAAAATGTAGTTCTCTTTTTTGGTTGGATTCTTTTCTGGTTTAGCCATCAAGGTTATGTTTGCTTCCAGGAATGATTTTGGGAGTGATGCTTCCCTTTTAATTTTATTAAAGAGTTTGAGGAGTAGTGGCATTAGATCTTATGTAAGTTTCTGATAGAACTCAACAGTGAATCTTTTAGGGCCTGGACTTTTCTTTGTCAGTAGTTTTTAAATTATATCTTCAATTTCATTAACTAATATTGGGTTATTTAGAATGTTTATATCTTCTTGATTCAGTCTTGGCAATTCATATGTATTTAGGAATCTGTCCATTTCTTCTGTATTTTCCATCTTATTAAAATACAGGTTCTTGAGGTAGGTATTGATGATCTCGATATCGGCAGGATCCATTGTGATTTCACCCTTTCCATTCCTAATTGTATGGATTTGAGTCCTTTCTTTCCTTTTTCTGATAAGATTGGCTAAAGATTTGTTTATTTTATTTAATCTTTCAAAGAACCAACTCTGATTCATTAATTCTGGATTAATGGATTCGTTAACTCCATTGCATTAATTTCTGCTCTGATCTTTACAATCTCCTCCTTCATGTCTGCTTTGTGTTTAACTTGCACTTCTTTTTCTGCAAACGTGAGGTTATTTATCTGAATTCACTCTGTTTTTCTGATGTGGGAGTTCACTGCTACAAATTTCCCTCACAGGATCACTTTTATTGTGTCCCCTAAGTTCTGGTATGTCATATAGGCATTATTATTTAATTGTAGAAACTATCTAATCTCTCCTTTAATCTATAAAGCATTGATTATTTGGGAGGGCGTTATTTCATTTCCATGTGTTTATACAATTTTTGTGGTTTCTTTTGCCATTGATTTCCAGTTTCATTACACTGTAATCTGATAACATGCATGAGATAATTTCAGTTCTTTTGCATTTACTTAAGCATGTTTTATGAGCTAGCATGTGGTTTATTTTGTTTTTGGAGAGGTGTCTGCTTGAGACAGGGTTTTACTATGTAGTTCAGGCTGGATTTGAGCTCACATTGCAGCCCAGGCTGGCCTCAAACTCTCACAATCCTCCTGCCTCAGCCTCCCAAGTGCTGGGATTACAGGCATGCACCACCATGCCCAGCTATGTGGTCTATTTTGAAGAAAATTCCATGTGCAGGTGAAAAGAATGTATGTGCTGTTGTTATGGGGTGGAACACTCTGTAGACATCTAAATCCATTTGTTCAGAGGTTTGGTTCAGGTTCATATTTTTTTTGCCTAGTTGTTCAGTATATTTGTGATAATGAAGTATTAAAGCCCCTGCTATGATTATATTAGTATCTATCTCATTTTTATATCCATTATTTTTTGTTTTGTATAGTTGGGATTGCTGGCATTTTATACTTATATGTTTATGACTGTTATCTCTTCCTGTTGAAGTGTTCCCTTAGCAAGTATGTAGTGACCTTCTTTTCTCTAATGATCAGTCTTGACTTGAAATCCACTTTATCTGCAAATAGAATAGATACCCCTGCTTTTTTCCAGGTTCCCGTTGCATGGAATGTTGTTTTTCATCCTTTGACTTTTAGTCTATGCATTTCTTTTTGAGTGAAATCTGTTTTGTGTATGTAGCATATTGCTGGATTTTGCTGTTGATCCATTCTGCCAGTCATTTCTTTTGATGGGTGAGTTGAGCCCATTTACACTGATGGTTATAACTGATGTATCTTGACATATTTTCCTGTTGTTGGTTCCCTTTCTTTTCCCTCTGTTTAAATGCTTGCCTTCCCTGGTGCATTCATTCTTTTGGAATTTGTGGAATTGTTGTTTTCATTTACTGTCTCTAGAATGTCCTTCAGAAATTTTGGAGTGCTGGTTTGGTGGTCATGACTTTCTTCAGATGTTCTCTTTCATGGAAGGAACTGATTTCTCCTTTAATTTCAAAAGATAATTTTGCAGGGTACCTCAATCTAGTTTGTAGGTTGCTTTCTCTTAGGGCTTGAAATACTTTACTCAAATATTTGCCAGTTTGTGTTGGGAAGTCTGCTATGATTCTGAAAGAGCTTTCCTTTATGAGTAATTAGTTTCTTTTCTTTGACAGCTTTTAATATTTGATCTTATGTCAAATTTCTGAAATCTTGATTATTGTATGTGTTGATTTATTTTTTCTCATTATGGCTAATTGTAGTTCCATGTGCCTCACTATATGTATGTCAAATTTCTTTTTGCATACTTGGAAAATTTTTCTATTATTACTTCTGTGAACATGTTTTTTATGCCCTTTGTGCTACCTTCTGATTTTTCAGAACATTTTGATTCCAATTAATCTTAGATTAGTCTTCTTTGCATCATATAGCAGCTGTTGGATTGATTTTTTTGTTGTCCTTTCCCTCTTTTAAGAAATCTCTCATTTGATGATCAGTAACTACTAACTTGTCTTCTAGTTCCAACACTATATCCTCACATTGGTTGGTTCTGTTGTGTATACTTTCAATAGAATTTTTAACCTCTTGGGTATTTGTTTGAATCTGTTTCATGAAATCCAGTTCTTTCCTATTTTGGGCATCATGGTTTTCATCACTTTCCTTAGTGCCTTTATTTTTTTATTTGTATCTACTATAGATTCACTAACCATGTCCTTCATATGGTCATCATCTCTTTTATTATCTATTTAATTATTTCTTTCTTTTTTTCAGACTCATCCATTTGTCTTGTTACTTCCATGGTTACCATTTCAGAAAGTTTAGCTGGGTGGATTTTGATTCCTTCCAACTCACTGCCCTTTGGGTTTACCATAGGTAAGCTGGAGATCCAGGGTTATATCAGGCCTCTGTTTTCTGTCATTTTCTTTTTTTTTTTTGAACCCGTTTTCTCCATTGATACTTAGAAATTGCTTGTGGTAAGTAACTTTATTACAGGTATCAAGATCTCCTTATGAAATCATTTCTTCTCAGAGATGTCTTCTAGGTGTAGCTGGTTTTTGCCACTTCAGTCTGTCCCAAGATCTTGCCTCTTTGATTTACTAGGGATAGGAGGTTGGTGCCTGTCTGGCCTATCACTCAGTTCTCTGCTTATATCCCCCAGACAATCTTAACATTGGCATACCAGGAAGATCAACTGATCACAATGACTACGTCTCCTTGGCTAATGCAGTGCAATCAGTAATAACAAGGGCCAAGCACCCCCTCCAGGGGACACGGCAGGCACAAACCAGAGTCACTGACCAGATGTTGTAGCCCACAGCATCCACTGGTGTGTTTCTCCCTGGAGACCTCTGGAGTCACCTGTCCTCAGCATGTCTCTATAGATTCGAGCTTCCTCTCTTATGCTGCAACTGGGAGTCAGAAAGTGGCTTGTTACTTCCTTGTTCTGCACTGAGGTCTGTCTCTTCATTTTCTTTTTTTTTTTTTTCTGGTACTGGGAATTGAACTCACAACCTTGCACTTGCCAGGCAGGTGCTGTGCCACTGAGCTAAATCCCCAGCCCGTCTCTTCACTTTCTCTGTGAGCTTCAAGCTCCCTTCCAATCCTTCTTGGGTGTGGAGGATCCACATCTTCCTTTTCTTCCCCAGTTTGTGATATTGCAGTGTCTGGATTCTAAATCTTAGAGAGGCTCCTTTTTTTTTCTTCCATAAATTGTTATTTCCACTGTCTGGATTCTAAATCTTAGAGAAGCTAATTTGGTGCTGTTTACTGCTCCACCATCTCTCTGGATGGCCTGGTTATATTTCTATTCTTTCAATTTTTCCTTTGCTCTGCTTTTCTTATTTACCCTTTTACTATCTTGGTAGTCAGTTTGCAGTGCTATCCTTTGACTATACTTATTTCCAATATATCAACTAATGTGTTTGTTCTGCTTTTGTCTTTTGCTCTTCATTCTCCCATTTTAGCTGTATTAGTTTTACTATCTAAAGATAGAATAGTTGTGTATTATTCTTTAACCTTCATAGCCACTTTTGTTATAGTCTTAGATCATTAATTAAAGATATTAAATACTAGCACTTCTTTTTTTTTGTTCTTTAGAGACAGAATCTGGCTGTGCAGTTCAGATTGGCTTTGAGCTCACTTTGTTGTCCCAGCTGGTCTCAAATTTACAGTGATCCTCCTGCCTCAGCCTTCCAAGTGCAGGGATTACAGGCCTGCACCACCAGATGCAGGGATTACAGGCATGCACCACCAGATGCAGGGATTACAGGCATGCACCACCAGATGCAGGGATTACAGGCAGTAATGCAGGGATTACAGGCATGCACCACTAAGCCCAGCACTAATAATTCTTTTTGATGAAATTTTCTTAGTCAACCTTTGGTTGGACAAGCCTCAGACTGTTTTATAAATGATCTTTAATTTATAGAATGTTTTAAATTTTTCATCTATAGCCTTGACACTTGAAAAACAATTTACTTTATTTATAAAAGAAAAAACAAGCTTTGTTCATATGTTCTTTCTTGAATATCCTGAAAAATGTTACTCATTGTTTCTTGATTTATATGCTGCTTTTGAGAAGTATAATTTCATGGAATGGAATGGAATTGGGATGGAATGGAATGGAATGGAATGGAATGGAATGGAATAGAATGAAATGTGATGGAATGGAATGTGTCTATTTATTGATTAGTTTGTTGGTTTGCTTATTTACTTAAGCCTGGAGGCCTATGCAATTTTTTATCTTTAAAATTTAATAATTTTACTAAATTATATCTACACTTTTATCATTCTGAATCCATTTTTAAAGTAACTGGGAAACTCTACTGATTTATGCATCTTTTGTTTTGGGAATGTGTTCTATCTTATAAATACAAACACTACTTTTATTTCAGTGTTTCATTTTTCCTCTTTGGTAGTTTTAATCTTATTTATGTAAATCTTTGCATGTTCTGGGTTTTTTTCCCACTACTATCACTCTTATTTTACTTCTTTCATATCTCAATGTTTGTTTTCTTATGTTTTCCTACTTTTATTTCTCAGGCATCCTATAATGTAGTCTTTATTAGATGACTTTTCTCTCTTTATTTTTCTCTTGTGTTCTATCAAACATTACTTTATTCCTTTATGCGCTTGCTGCTTTAAAATTTCTAGTTCAAGGTCATTGGAATCCTTTAACATCATCAAGTGTTTGATAATATTTACTTTATTTCAGAATGTTGTTTACGGGTCTTTTTTCTGCTGTGTATGTAGGGAAAGGGAAGATCTCATTAACTAACACACTTGGATTGTCACTTTTGGGTTTCTTCTTATACTAGCTTTGTTGGGGTCCAAACTTCTACCTTACATTTCCTGGGTAGGGTTACAATATTAGTTTGGGATTGGTTTACCATTTATTTGTTTTGTTGTGTTGTGTATTTTGTTTGGTTGTGAATACCAGACTTGCTCATTGGGCTACACTTCCAGCCCTGCCTCAGCCTCCCAAGTGCTGGGGTCACAGACATGTGCCACCACACCTGGCTTCACATATTCTTAATTAAAGAATAACACCTCCACTTTTGTTACTGAAACAAGGTCCAGTTTCTTTAATTGATGACACTTTAGACTTAGAGGATAGATTTTTACATTTTGAACTCTGGGATTATTTTTGTGTTTCATTATCTGCAATTCCTACTTGTTCCATTTGTTTGTTTTCACTACACAATTTTCAAAGTCCACTTCTCTCTTCCCTTTTTATCTGATCCATAGCAGAAGCAATAATTTTCTACATTTGCACACTTTTAAGTACACTAATACACAAGGTCTTCTTTTTAATATTTTTCCCTTAATGAAGACTTTCTTTTTCTTGTGATAATTTTACTTCAGTCTTAGGTCCTCCATTTTCTTGTCCTGTCTTAAAGTGAGTTTTTCAATACCCTTGCTCTCTGCAACTGGTGGGAACTCAGCAAATAACTACACACACACACACACACACACACACACACATAAATTGATGTTACTTTTCTATCTACATTTATGTGATGTAGAAGTGTGGCAGAAGATGCCCCCCCCCCCAGCCAATATACTCAGTGTATTAGTTGCTCAGGTAATAGTTCCTGTTACTTTTCTTTCTTAGAAACATCAGGTCACTGTGCTGTGTAGCTGATCACTATAATGCATATTGTAAGAACCAATCCCAAACTGACAACCAATCTGCTTCTGTACTTCCTGCTTGCTTATCCCACATAAGCCCTAGACCACCAGCTATCAGGGCCTGACATTTTGCAAATAATCTCAATCATAAATCTGCCTCCAAATCCTGGGTGTCATTTTGGTGTTTCTGTTTGCCATTGCAGAAGCACTCTCTGTTTCTCACTTACACTGAGCTTTGAAATTTGTGTGGTTTTCTTTGTTGTTTCAATTGATTTGTGTCATTTTGGAGGATGGGTTTGGAAATTTGAATTTAGGTTGTCACTGGTACTTTAACTATCAGTAGTCTATGTTGATTTAAAGAATGATAGTTGTGGTCCAT
Organism: Chinchilla lanigera; assembly: GCF_000276665.1. Taxonomy (NCBI): domain Eukaryota; kingdom Metazoa; phylum Chordata; class Mammalia; order Rodentia; family Chinchillidae; genus Chinchilla; species Chinchilla lanigera. The sequence goes on along the minus strand of NW_004955446.1, from coordinate 16,798,440 downwards.
CTGCAAAACTGTGCATAGAAGAAAATAACTCCTTGAAGTTCTCAAAATCTCAACATGGTTCCCAATGACTTTACAAGGATCATGGACCAATACTTGACTCCCAGCACCCCACATCTTTTATTTTAATAATTCATGGCACAATTTTTAGCATTCTTCATTTCTTAATTTTGCCTAGCACTTCTAATATCTATTCTTTTCCTGTGTTCTCTCCTGCATTAACTTATTCACTAGTTTAATATGTTACTTGTCCATTACATTTCTGTCCTTCCCTTTAGTCTTAATTAAAGTTTTATTTTATGATTACTTGGAGAGAAATTAGATCAAGTAACTTCCCACTCTGGAGATCGATACCATTCAGTGGGATGATTGAAAGTTACACAGAAGCAAGGGAATATTTTTCTTTCTTTCAAAAGATAATTATTATGGAAAGAATCAATTCAACTAAATGAGTCATCTATGAGTCATTTAGCTTAAACTCCCATTTAACATTTTGGCAACATATGGTGACCTTTTACTTGGTAAACATTGTGATTATCAAGTTTTAATTCCTGTAATATATCATGTGCTTCTAAGGAGACATTTTAAAGACACAGGCACTTCAAAATTATTAAAAGGGCCTCCTTCTTTCACAGCATGAGTAGCTTTTATTTTGACCAACTACTGCACAACACATTATTTAGACCTTTGGTGCCAATTTCAAATTTTAAAAAGAAAATATGTGCTTTAGGAAAGAAGACATTTTGACACTTTTCAATCCATAACTTCAGAGTTGACCTCCACCATCTCGTGTTCATAAACTAGGGTGTTATTTAGATTACATCTAAACATCAACAGAATAAGAAGGAATCCAATTCATGAATCTATCAACTTAATCAGAACCTATCAGCCTATCAGTCTAATTCAAAGACTAATCAACAACTTCTAAAGCAACTAGCCATTCTTAGATGGTAGAGATTGGCCTATTCTAGCTAAATTAACTTTATGCACCCCTTAAAGAACCCCTCGATAGCATAAGTGTGAAATTGATATGGCCACATATTGCTTATCAAAGAATTTCTAAAGGAATTCTATTCAACACCACTCCATACTAAAATGAAGCATTAAAGAATTGAAACATTATGCCTCCTAGGCTGTTTATAGGTAGACACTTTGTCATCCACCACTATCACTGTCACCCTTAGAAAACAGACTTCTGGAGTTCTATCTGTGGCTTAGATGTACCCTTGACCCACTAAGTGGTTTTTTCCTAAATTAATTATTTCATTGAGAGAGAGCATGAAATCCTTATCATCAGTAGGATTGTCCTAATACCTCTTACCAGACTGCACAATTAACTGGCTTTGATATCAAGATACCAAACACATCCAGCAATTTTGGAAATCAGATTTAAGGCACTTGAGCTGATGAAAAACTAATGACTTGTTTCCTGGCTTCTTTCTCCTCTCACATTTTTGTCTCCCTCTACTTTGCCCTCAAGCATGCATGACTCAGAGCCAAGCTGGAAGACACGTCTGTTTGAAATAAAGCATAATTCCTCTCTCCTTGGTGAAAAAGATCTGTGTGTTATTAAGAACATTTGGTGGGAATGATTAAGATGAAAAACTACAGAGTAACAGTCAAAACTCCAAGTAAATTTTCAAGAGTATTGTCTTGTTGCCTTAATGTAGCCCTGCCCCTCCATGAGGATCACGTCCATCTCTCTGAATAATATCAACTATGAGGTCCGGCTTCTCAATGGACAGATATACATATGTTTCAAACCAGAAATTGAACTCATGACCTCATTCTTGCCAGGCAGGCACTGCACCACTGAGCTGTATCTCTGTCCCTAGATATTTTTATCAAGTGGAAAATATATTTCATAATCTAGTCTTTCCAGGAGGGTGAGAGTATGACAGAAAATGTCATGAGATTTTCTTGTTCAGTTGATAACACAGATTTCAATGATTTCTGTAAAAACTAGTAGTATACCAAACCTGTCTTAAATGGTCATAAATTTTTGTTCAAACTTTATATTTAATATACAGATAGAATTTCCTTTCAATAAAATCTGACAATCATCTCAGTGAAGTAGGAGTTCAGAGAAATGTTTTTATATCTTCAGCTGGCTTTGTGCTATTTTGAAGCAACTGTTTAGTAAATGAATAGTCAAGGAAATAAAAACTTGGAAAAGTAACGACTGACATTCTGTGAGTTGTCAGGTAAACTTTGTAACTACAAATCTACTAAAAATTACTAGGAAGCCAAATTAAGGGAATTTAATTATTATTATCATGGATTTTTTAGCTGGTCTCGCTGCTTGACTCTGGAATCCTCCGTCCTTTGCACAGCAGTCAAAATGATCCTCTAGTTATGTAAATCAGCCCATGCTATGCTTATGTTCAGCACTGTCCAGTGATTTCTCAAGGTCTCAGAGCTTTCTCGTTTACCATCAATTCCCACTTACTAATCGTCTTTGGAAGTGGAATCACTAAAGTATTCACAAGTGACTGGAATGAAAACTACATTTCTTTAGGTGGTACATTCCTGGAATACCACATCCTGCTGGAGGTTGAGGTGGGAGGAACACAAGTTCACAGCCAGCCTGGGTAACTTTGATCCTGCTCCAAAATGAAATTGCAGGAGGGCTCTCTGGGGATGTAGCTCAGTGGTAGAGCACTCGCCTGGCATGTATAAGGCCCTGGGTATTCAACCTCCAGCACACACATCAAAAAACATCCTACAGATTCTACTTTCTCCTAGAGGTAACAGTAATAATAAAACTCAGTCCTACTCAGTAGAATACAGGTAGAAATGTCTTGAACACTTCCTGGGACATAACCTTTATAAATTGATGTCTTTTTTGTTGTTACTTTGTAATTTCTTTTCGTTGAAATATAAAGATGATAACTAGGGTTCATTCCACCCTTCAGTCCCTGGGCAGAAGTCCAAGGGTCACTAACCAGCCAGACAGAGGAATAGAGGGCCCTGACAAGTTTATGAAGCTGAACAGGATGCCTACACATATCTTGATGTCTTCAATAGGAATGAGAACTAATATCTTACCTTTCCCAAGCTATTCTAAATGCATATTTTTCATTACTTGCAGTTATACCTAATTCTAATTTGTCATGAATTTGAGAGTAAAATTCAAAATTATTTCTGTGGCCCACATGTTCCTATACAGTGTATTCAGTCCTAGGCTTTCTCCCTTATCTCTTTTTCTCTCTCCCTCTCTTGTATTTCTACCCTTCTCCCTCACCGGTTTCTTCTAGCTGTCTTGGACTTCTTACTGCTTCATAAGCATGTGTATTTCCACAAGGTCTATGCACTTTCTCTCCCTTATACTGCAATGTTCTTTCCCCAGATAGTCACATGTCTTCAGTCTAAACTCTGCTTTGACCTTCTCCAGAGATGTCTTGGGATTACTATATCTTTTTTTATTTCTTTCTTTCTACCTGTCCCCATGGTGCTGAGCTTTGAACCCAGAGCCTTCACGTTGTACTACATCCCCAGACCTTTTTTTATTTTGTTTTGAGACACAATCTCGGTAAGTCACTAAGTTTCCCAGGATAAGCTTGAACTTGCAATCCTCCCGCTCAGCCTCAGAGGGCTGGATTACATGTGTTGCCTGGATCTAATCACTATATCTTGAATAAAAGCACAAACTAGCCTCTTCTGACTGCATTATTTCTCTTTGTGGCATTCAATAATCACAGTTAATGTATTAAATATCATTTCCTTTTTAGTTTATCTGCCTTCTTCTTTAGAAGGTAAATTTCTTTCTTTGTTTCTTTTTTTTTAGATAGGGCCTCACTATGTAGTTCAGACTGGCCTTGAACTCACTATGTGGCCCAGACTGACCTCAAACTCATGGCACTCCTCCTGCCTCAGCTTTCCAAGTGCTGATATACAGGTATGTGTCACCATGCCTGGCTCATTACAAGGTAAATTCGATGAGGCTAGGTACTGCATTTTCTTTAATTTGCTGTCTTCTAGACCAAAAGCCATTCCAAGCACAGTTGCAATATATATGTGTATATATAGGTAGATGTGTATGTAAATGTATATATGTATATATGTGTGTATATATACATGCAATGTATGTGTATATATACAGACACATATATGTGTACATATATGTTTGTAATTGCAGCATATATAATTTAATTGCATATATGTATATATCTACAGATATACATATATTTAAATGTATACATATATGCATATACAAATTTGTGTATGTATGTACATATGTACATATATTCATTTGTACATTATATATACATATAATTGTGAAAATTTTAAGTATACTTACCTAAATAATTATATTGGTCAGAATAGTACACATTACACTACTCTTACACCATCATGAAGTATATATCCAAGAGACAGTATCCAGGATAGTTAGGGTGTAAACTGATATGACATGGATCATTTTTTGGATGTTGAATTTATCAAAAGTCTCCAAAAGAATCTTCAAATTTCCATTCAGTGAATTATTATATTGTTAGCTTAATTTTTAATTACAGAAAACAGGAAGTGGGATGTGTCGCTATCCGTGTCTGCTACGCCTCCCAGAGCTCTCCATGAGAGCCTTACACCTACACCCCAAACAGGATGCTCTTCGTCGGCCGTAGCCTCTTTCTCTGGCTTGCCTGGCTTTCCACAGAAGCCCGTTTCCTTGCCCCAACAACCCACCCTCCCATCACCGGCCTTTCTGAGAGGCAAGCGGTGAACCTGGGTACAGTAACATTCCCAGCCAATAAACTGGGCTTGGGAAAAATTCTGCTGCACTGGGATGTTCCTGTGTAATAATTCTAAGTTATCTTCTATGCCGTATTTTCCTTCCAACATGGTCAAGCCCTCAATAAAATCTTGACAGATGTTCCCTACATTGCTAAGAAGTTAAAACAAAGGATTCTTTCACATCTTAGTATGAAGCAGTCAGAGAAAAAAGAGGCCCCTTCCAAAAACTCAGAGGGTTGATCTCACTTTGGGTATGGTTATCCCTAACACACTGGTAATTAATCAAGACAAGGTAACTGAGGCAGAAGGATTATAGGAAGAAGGAGGTCTGAGGGGAAACCCCACAAACCTAATTCTTCAGAGCTAGGGCTCTGAAAAATAATTTAGGGATTTTTAAATTGTAGAAGTGTTTATTTCTCCAGTAAAGCCAGGAGGAGGTCATCCTATCTTAAAGGTTAGCTAGGTAAGATCTCTTTCCTAAACCCCTTTTTTTTAAGATGGGTTCTCACTATGCAGTTCAGGCAGGCCTTGAACTCACTTTGTAGCCAAGGCTGGCTTCAAACTCACAGGGATCCTCCTTCCTCAGCCTCTCAAGTGCTAGGATTATAAGTGTGCGCCACCATGCCCAGCTTCCCTTTTTATTTTTATTCTAGACATTATTTAGTCCAAAAAAAGCATTTTTTATATTGCATTAAATATTCTTGCTCATTTTTCTACCCAGAACTAACCTGTAAATTCTTTAAAGGCAGAAACTGCTTCTTTTATCTATATATTTCTAGTGGCTAACATATTGCTAAGCAAACTAATCCCACAATAAACATTTGTGAAAAGCATAAAAAACATTCAAATAGCATTTACAGTCATTCTCACTATCTGAATGAATTAAAGTATCCAAAATATATCTTAATAATGTTAACTGAATCTTAAGTCATACTAAGGACCTTGTACAGACACACACTAAAAAAAATTGAGCAAGGAAAATTTCAGTAAATTTTCATTGCAAAAACACTCAGGTACTATCATAGAAGAGAAAGTTAAATGAAATGAAAATAATGCTTCATATAATTTCCATCAAGAATTTCTTCCATTCAGGTTTTACAATTTCTATTCTGTCTGTCAAGACCATGCAATTAGCATCTGAGAAGGAGGAAAAGAGCCTGGGAAGTAAATATGGAAGTAAAACATTCTCCTCTTGGTCCAGTTATGACCGAATTCCAAGAAAGCATATTGGCTCCAAATTATGATCCCTCTGAATGCCTTAACTTTCTTCCCCAGATGTAAGTTCTTGGGATTTTTGAGGCTGAAGCAGAAGGAAATACTGGCTGGTTTTTAGCTCTCTACCTCATCAGATACTGGGTGGCAATCATTTTGCCAGACATAATGTAATTCTGACACATTATATTCTGCATCGTGTAAAAGGAAAACTGATAGAAAATGCATGTTCAAATTCTTATTTATGATCTTGGGGGTTCAAAGGTCACAAAAGTAAAACATTTTGCTATAGCTCCCAGGAATTTGCAAAAATTCAGCTGTATCACAGGTTATTTATTTGCCCTGCTCTTTTTAGGTGAGTCCAAAGCAAGGGTATTCAGCAATGATCTTTTATTTTTTTTTTTTATTTTAAAGATAAAAGGAGGAGCAATGATCTTTTAATAACTGTCATTTGTGCTGACCTTCCAGCCCAAGCTCAACCCTGTGGATAGTGATTACCTTTCCGAGGCTTATACTAAATTAATTGGAACCCATTTATTCTGTATCTGCCATAGCATGCACACACATTCAAAAGAATTAGTATTTTGGCAAATTGGTATGATTGAAACAATAGTTTGAGTGACAGATGGATTTCAAGTGGGGTAGAGCTACATTAAGACGCAAAAATTGGATAATGCGTGTTCTCATGATAAGGTGGAGCATCCACCATTTCTTTCCTTCCTACAACTGACTTTAATAGACAAGTTTGGAGATCTCAAGCTCAGCCTATAATTTTACTGTGTGTGGTTAATATCAGAAAAACAGCATAGATTATAGCAAGACATTACTTCATAATTATAAACATAGAAGTTAAAGTTTCATGGCTGAGATTTAGTTTTCTTTGTTTTGGTTTTGCCTGTATAGGCAGATCTGTAGTTTTTTGTTTTTTGTTTTTTTTTAATATAATTCAAAACATTAGAAAATCAATTTTGGGAGAGTGATGTCAGCAAGATGGATTAGAAAGTTACCTCCCTCCACCCCCTACCCCTAGGAGGTACAGAAGCCTGACCTCCCCACTCTTCACTGTGCTCTCCAGGGCTGGTTTCTCCATCACTCACACCAATCACTGAAGGCACCGGCAGAGTCCAGATGCCTAGAGCAACTAGGAACAAAGAGGAAAGGGTGGGCAACTCCCTACAGCTGGGCCACAGCAGACTGTGAAGCCTAGGAAAGTGCAGAGCACTGAGACTTCTCACCTAAAAAGAAAGAAAAGGAGCAGAGCCTGACCCTAGTGACCCCAAGCCTCAGGGATCAGTCCATAAGGGGTTTGTTTCTGATTTACTTCAAAAGCAACCGTGTGGACTAACTCCAGAGGAAGAGAGTACAAGCTCCAGGTAAAAAAAAAAGGAGCAAGGGGCTGGCTGGTGGGGGCCACTGGAAAAAAAGGCCCAGAATCTCTAGCTAGGTTGGTCAGCAAAGATCTCTGTGTCAGTCAGTCTGTGCAGAGATGCCGGGAGGAGTAGTTTACTCAAATGTGCAGACTTCAATGCAGAGTTACCTCCCATCAAAAAGAAAAAAAAAAAAAAAAAACAGGAAAAATTGACAGACCATGATGCAGTCAGAACAAAGTAAATCTCTATTAGTTAAGCCTAAAAAATGGAGATCTGAGAATTGCCTAACAAAGAATTCAGATAATCATCCTTAAGAGGCTCATGAGTTGCAAATGAACATAGAGATAACTAAACAGACTCAACAAAATAATACACAAAATAAGCCAAGTGTGGTAGTACATGCCTGTAAACACAGCACTCAGGAAGCAGAGGCAGGAAAATCACCACTTGTTGAAGGCCAGCTGGGGCTACCTGGTGAATTCAGAGATGATCTGAACTACACAGTGAGTCCCAAACACAAATAACAATAACAACAATAATAATACATAAAATATAAGAGCATCAACAAAAAGGAGGAACCGAAATGGCAGAATAGCTATCAGCAGCAAATTCAGCCGCTCTGAGACCCAGAATCCAAACAGTTGGACAATAATAACTTGGCAGAGAGAAAAAAGTAGATCTCCAGAAACTAGGAAAAACTGACAGGAAAATTAGAAGTTATAGAGAAGCTGGAGAAATGCACTACAATACAAAGAAAATAAACCAGTTTAGAAGCTTGCCCCAGCTGCTGTGATGGGGAATTTGCCTTTGTGGACATGAGTTAAGCACACAGGGCTAGAAGCTCCAAGAAGAAACTCAGACCAGGACAGCTGTGCTGGGTCCAGGGAAACCCACACCTATTGTACACTGCAAAGGTAGCACGTGGTTTTGATGGGAGCCATTCCATATGGCAGACAACCACTGGAGAGAAAGTCCATTGGGACACCTGCAGTATTGCCAGGGAGTTTAATCAGGTGCCATTTCAGGAAGGGGCTGATTATTTAACACTGAGACTCAGAGCTAAGAAACAACTTCAGGGTTCCCACAGCAGCCTTTCCACAGTGACTGGGTGAGAGACAGCCCTGGGAGAGAGTCACAGACAGGGAGTGGGATTGACAAAGATCCCCTGAGAAGTGTTTAAGCTTAGGCGCAGAAGGACATGGGCCTCCCCTGTTATGGTGAGAAATCAGACCCAGCTTGTGTTGCACTCAGAAACACAGGGGTCTGAAAGTGTTGCCATTAGATACAAAGGATACTTGAGTATACACCCAGATACAGAGTCAATTTGAAAGAATATACTGGTAGATCAAACAAAACATGTATATAAGAATTAAAATAGAGGTAATGGCCTGCGGGGGCCAGTCCACTGTACCTCTGCTCTTGCACACCCAGAGAGCAGCCATTCAGAGAACTTCCCACATCACAGGAGGGATTCGGCAGCATGGCAGGGTCTAGCCTCATAGGACAGATTGGGGGAACTCAAGTCCATTTGTCCTATCACCCTCCCTCCAAACACTGAACAGGCAGCAGCCCCGCAGCATCATGGCCACTACATACCAGGGTGAAAAATCAGTGGCAGAAGAGGCCCCCTCCCCACCTGCCCAATCTCTGACTCTGAGAGAAGAAATGATCACTGCCTGTTGCTGGAGTCATTGTTCTACGATCCTGGGCATGCCCAAGTCACCACCAAGTGCTTCAAGCTTGTCCCACACAGACTAGGACATTTCCCCAGCACACAGTGCTAACACCAGTCTGATCTGAGTTCACAGCTGGCATCCAGGACTTGCTTGAGTCCACACCCAGATCCCGTGGTCCCGCACCACTTATAGACAGCTGGAGACTCTGTCTGATGCCTGTCACCAGTCCTGAGCACCTGGGTTTCCACCAGGAGCTCCATCTTAAATAAGTCTTCCTGATGCGTGCAACTCCGTAAGCGCCCATTTAGTGCCAGGTGCACTGGGTGCAGTGAAGTCTCCACCTTGCACATCACCAGACACTGGGCAGAGTCCCTACTGGAGACACTGCCTGGTTGACAGTGAGGGCTAAAATCTGCTAACCTACCTTGTGCTCTAAATGCGCATTATACAACACATAGCACCTTGTGCCCTTATGGGGCCTGTGGGAATCTCCCCACATTAGTGCTGGGTACAGCTGGGTCTTCTCTAGGCACTGTGATGCGACACAAGTCTCTACCTAGTGTCTTGAGCTGATCTCATGGACACCAAGATGTACAGCAGATACCCAGCATTGGTTCCCCAGGCAGAAAAATCCACCACAGAAGATTCCAAGGCCCCATATCTGCCTGGTCCAAAATCACAACCTGAACATCCATCACAAATGGGATTGCAGAGACTGGTCCCTTGAACTGAATGACCTCTGTGCAAAATCCCAGACTATGAAGAGGGCCAACGAGGAATGCAGCTCGTAAGATTAAAGACTATTGGCCCTCAAGGAAAACATTCTTCTGGAAGTACATAACAACCTCTCTCTCTCTGTCTCTCTGTCTTCCTCTCTCCTGATTTTCTTGCTTTCTTTCAACTTGTTCCCTTAGTGTTTTTTCTTATTTTTTTTTCCTCTAGTTGTTTAGCAGAAAATGCCCACCCCACCCCCACCAGCCAGTCTGTTTTATTGCCCAGGTAACAGTTCCTGTTACTTCTGTCTCTTAGCAATAACTGGTCACTGTGATGCATAGCTGGTTACTACAATGTGTACTGAAAGAACCAATCAAAGACAGCCAAGTACTCTGCCACTATACTTCCCCTTTCAACTCCGAAAAACCTCCTTCCTGGGACTTTGGGGCCTGATATTTTGGGAATGATCCTGATCAGTGCCTATTGATGTAAAATAAATCTGCCTCCAAATCCTGAGTGTTGTTTTTTGTTTTTGTTTTTGTTTTTGTTTTTCCCCACGGTACCGGGAACCGAACTCACAACCTCGTGCTTGCCAGGCAGGCGCCATGCTGCTGAGCTAAATCCCCAGCCCCCTGGGTGTTGTTTTGGTGTTTCTGCTTGCTACTGCATCTGGTGCATCAGCTAGAGAGACCAACTGTGCTGACTTCTTTGGTCACTGGTCATGTCCCTTGCAGTTGGAATAAGGACCTCTCCAGGTCCCAATGGGAAGATAGACCCTCAAGATTTCTCAAGTCCTCTCAGAGGACTGAAGGAGGATTCTTGGCTCCCTGCTGAGCAGCTCACATCAGATCCAAAGGGGAGGGAGATGCAGCCTGCCTTCCTGATTCCAGTAAGATCCCCAGGAGCACCCCAGTTAGTCTGTCAGTCTTGCTCAGTTTGAGCAGGAGAGCTTGATGGTCCTTTAGTGAGGACCACTCTCAAGGGAAGGCGGTTGGAATGCTTAACCTCTGAGTGCCTGCTGAATGAATGTGTGAATGAATGGAACAGACAGCAGAAGCAATAGGCTGCTCCATCTGTGCACCAAGACTGGGAGCACTGGTTGCAGTGGCTGATTGGACCCTCCCCTGCAGTTCCATGGTGATAGACATATGGCATAACAGAGGCCTCACACCCTCCTTAGCTAAGCTGCACCTAAGTCCCCATAGGGGCATGGCCAGATGGGAAGCTGAATGGTCTCTCTCTGAGGGGCACCCACTCTTTTTCTGCTGTGCCATTGTTCAAGGATACACTAATTAGTCAAAACCCACAGTCCCTGACTGCAGGAAAAAGGGCTTTTCTGAGTTTATGAAGTTAAACCAAACCACTCAAAGGAAAAAGAAGGCCCGTTCTTCCTGAGAATTCAGCCTTGGCACCCTCATTGGCGACCAAACGTGCTGCCTCACCATGACCTCCATTACTGTCAGAAAGCAGTTTGGGATTCCAATGGACTACTAATCACCTTGGAACTCGCTTCTCCTCCCATTAAAAATGCCCAGTGGGGATTACTAGCCAGTGCAAGACAGTGCTTTCAACAGTGCAACCATCGCCTTGCACTCTGTGGTTCCCCGCTCACACCCTCTTCTTGGACGGCTAATTGGACTCAGTTGCCACAAGGGCCTGAGAACTCTCCCACTATTTTCAGGAAAGGTCTGACAACAGATATGGATAAGCCATCAGCACCTTTTCTCTGAGACAGCCTCTTTCTCTGTCCCTGCCAGCTTCACCATGGTCCCTTGAGAAAGAAAAAAATGAGGCTTCAAAACTGCAACATGTCTATAGACTGTCAAACTGCTAAAAAAAAAAAAATATATATATATATATATATATACATATATATATATTCCTCTCCTGCCGGTAAAGCCAGTTCAAGATCTCTGAGCTGTCGATACTGCTGCAGTTGCCATATACATTGTCTTGGTCTTCTGCCACCCGCAGCCTGCTGGTACACCTTCCTGGACCTAAATAACACCCTCTTCTGAGCTTCATTGGCTCCTGTCAGCCGGCCTCTCTTTGCCTTTAAATGGAAAGACCCAAGTTCTGGACTCAAAAGTCAACTGACCTGGACACAACTCCCTAGAGGTTCAAAAACTTCTTTACTCTTTTTGGAGAAGCCCTCACAGCTGACCTTGCTAGTTTCCCAGCACAGAATATCACTGCACTTCTAACACACAAGCTGCTTGCTGGAAAGACACAAAAGCTCTGCTGCAGTATCCAGCAGAAACTAGCTACAAGCTATCTTGGTAAAAGGCACAAATCTGCAAACAACATGTGACTACAAAGATGCTTACTCAGACTTTCCACCCCTGGGAGTGCCCAGTGGCCTACCGGGCACTAAGGGCTGCATCCCCACTTTGCCTCTGAGTTCTAACAGCCACTGTTCTTCCAATCAAAAAACTGACAAGCTTACCTTAGGTCAAGACCTAACTGTCCAGGTCCCATACGCTGTACTGGACCTTCTGAATAAATGAGGACCACTCAGTCCTGCCATGTACCTTCCCACCAAGCTGGGCCCACCAGAGTATAACTGCCTGGCACTGACTGATAAACTGTTCTTGAGCCAACCAGCCTTAAAAATAAACCCCCTGACAAATGCTGAGTACACCCTGTTTATGGATGGAAGCAGCTCTGTTAGAAATGGAGTCCAACAGGCTAGCTATGCTGTTGTCACCTTGAGCAAAACTATTTTGGCCAAAGCTCTCCTGGTACTGCTTCCTTCTGCTGCTTGGAAACCTGCCACCAATGATACCGAACCTGTGCTCAAAATAATCCAGTCCAGACCCCTCCAGGGATCCAATTGACTGAAATATCAACCCCAGCCAGAAAAAACTTTACCTGGTGCTCCCGGAAGATCCATCTTAATCAGAACCAGACCTGACCCCACTGTGTGTTCTGCAAGTTCAAGCCACAGTGCTGGCACCCATACCCCTGCAGCTGGCTCGTGCTTCAGTGTCTGTGTCATTGGCCCTGACAGATTTAGTGCTTGTCTGCACCTACTCAGGTGGGCTCAAGGCATTCCCTACCAAGCTGAGAGGACAGTAAAAGTTTGTAGGGTCCTGCTGTGAAAAGTCATCCCTAAATATGGCCTACCCCTGACCACTGGCAATAACAACAGGCCTGATTTGTAGCAGAGATAACTAAATAGAAACTACATACAGCATACAGGCCACAAGCTCTTAAAAAGTTGAGAAAATATAATACAACCCTACAGAAATAGCTTTCAGCTAGCTCCACAAAATTTTAGCTAAAAGACCAGCTACACTTCTAGGCACTCCTGCACACACATATATAACCCACGTGCATATTAACTACCTCTAGAGCTCTTAAAGTTTCAGAAATCCAGCCTTAGATCCACCATTCCAAGTTAAAAGAGCCCATCCAGATGATTGCTGCAGAGTTTACCTGGACCACACAGCTCTTCTGAAGCTCACTGTGAAGAGATAACACACTCAAAGCCCTGCTCCAGTCACTCCAGATGCTGACCAGTCCACACATAGCTGAAGCTTGAGAACACTATTCATAGGATTGCTCCATACCTCAATGCATTGTTCTTTTTCATTTTTTTGTGCCTTTCAGGCTGGTTAACCAAGTCCTTGCTTCAGCTTAAATATGTATTTGGTATACAGATACAGATAGATATAGATGATATAGGTATAGATAGATACAGATAAAGATATAGAAATATTTACTTTTAAGTATTTGGTATTGCATTGTACTTTTGCCTGAGCTCCATGGATGATTGCCCTGAAAGAATAGAAAGTATCCAGGAAGGCCCTTACAAATGATAAAGATTTGACTAGTGTCCAAGGTACCTTGCACACTCTCCTAGATCAGATTAACTCATTTACTCCTTTGTCAGAGTCAATTTAGGAAGAAACCCTATAATAAGGAAAACGAACCACAAACTCCTGGTAGGAAAACTTTCAGTCTTGGGAACCTTGGCTAGGGCCCATCCTTGGACCACTGACACCCCTAATGATACTGCTTACAGTTGGGCCTTAGCTCAAAAGATCACATGTAAAATGCCCAGCAGAAATTTTCTGGGGAAACTAAAAGAGGGGGGAAATGTAGCAGAAAATGCCCTCACCCAGCCAGTCTGTTAGTTGCCCAGGTAACAGTTTCTGTTACAAGTTCCTGTTACTTCTGTCTCTTAGAAACATCTGGTCACTGTGATGCATGGCTGATCACTATGATGCATATTGGAAGAATCAACCAAAGACAGCCAAGTACTCTGCCACTGTGCTTCCCATTTCAGCTCCATATCACCCCCGTCGGGACTTTAGGATCATTGAGAATGATCCCAATCAGTGCCCACTGGTGTAAAATAAATCTGCGTCCAAATCCTGCCTGTCATTTTGGTGTTTCTGCTTGCCACTGCAATTTAATCTCCACTTCTTATTTATATCCTTTCCCTAGTTAGGTTTCTCTGTTACTATTCTCTAATAGTACTAATTTCCCTTGTTCTTTAATAGTATCTTTTACATCAATCTTAGCATATTGTTCACATCTTTCATTGCTTAATTTTTCATAATCTATTTCCTTTTTCCTCATGTTTCCATACCTGTGCCATTTACCCTTATGAATTTGTAGATAGTTAACCATATCTTACTAAAGTTGAATACTGCTATATGGTTAAAGGATGTAAAACTACTCCACTGAGTGGATTTTTACTGTATATAATTATCTGATTTGTCTTGGACTTTGTTCTATAACTATATATCTTAGACCTATGATTAAAGGTGAACAAATGTTGGTTATTATAGTTTGTCATTATCCACATTGTGCTTGATGCTATCATTGCTGATTGTACTACTTTAGCCAAGGTGATATAGTTATTGTGATCAAGTGGTCTTTCATGTATGCCTATAGCTAGATTGTTTGGGGGTCATAAACAATACTACACTCCAGTGTCAAAGGACTGGGTGCTAGGTCAAATAGCCTAAAACCTTTCATCCCTAATAAACAGAAATGGTAGGATCCTGGTAGGATGGTAGGATACAAATGGTAGGATACAAAGCCAAAAGCCAGCTATGCCTAGAAGACATCTCTGAAAAGTAATCATTACCTAAAGAGGTCTCAATACTAGTAGCAAAGCTACCCTCCATAAGCAATTTGCAAGCCTCAACACAGAAAAAAAAAAAAAAGAAAGAAAAGAAAATGCAAAAACATGGCAGCAAAATACACCCCAAAACTCCCAACTGTCCCAAAGCAAATTCCAGGGGTGCTGAGCATAATAATTCAAAACCCACACAGCTAAAATAGTAGCAGCAGCCTGCCAAGCGCAAGGTCATGAGTTCGATTCCTGGTACTGGAAGAAAAAACAAAAAAACAAAAACAAAATCTTGGGGCTGGGGCTTTAGCTCAGTGGCATGGCGCTTGCCTGGCAAGTGCACAGTTGCGAGTTCAATCGCCAGTACCGAGAAAAAAAAATCAAAAAGTAAAATAGAAGCAGCAGAAGTAACAAAGCAGGTTAATAATACTCTTGACAAATTCAAATCAAATATAATTAAACATAATTAAAGAGATGATGAACATAATGAAGGAAATAATGAGTTTAGAGTAGATACAGAAAAAAAAAAATAGAGGAGCTAAGGAAAGACATGGAAAACATGAAGACCTAACATAGGAAAGAACTGGATTCCATGAAACATTCAAACAGGTATCCTGGAGATTAAAAATTCTATTGAAAGTACATGCAGCAAAGTCAACCATTGTGAAGACAGACTATCAGACCTAGAAGACAGGGTTGTGATTGGTGATTATCAAATGAGAGATTTATTAAAAGCCAGGGATATAGCTCAGTGGCACAAGCACCTGCCTGGCAAGCACAAAGTCCTGAGTTCAATCCCTGGTACTGTGAAAAAAAAAAATCATCAGAGATTTATTAAAAATAGCAAGGGACCATGGAAAATCAATCCAACAGCTGCAACATGATGCAAATAAGACTAACTGAAGATTAATTGGAATCAATGAAAAACCAGAAGGTAGCACAAAGGGCATAAATAACATATTCACACAAGCAGTAGCAGAAAACTACTAAAAAATAAATTTGCCATACATGTAAATGAGGCACACTGAGCTCCAATTAGCTGTAATCAAAAAAATACACCAATGAATATAAAATAATTGAGTTCACAAATTCAGTACAGGAACAGAATATTAAAAGTTGTTAGAGAAAAGAAGCTTCATCTGTAAAGGAAAATCTTTCTGAATTACAGAAGACTTCACAACATAAAGGGCTGCCTGACAGGAGCCAGCTGAAAAGCCAGAAAAACGCATTTTTTAGGTCCGGACAGGTGTGGGTGGCTGTGGGTGGCAGAACACTGAGACAACACATACATAGGGCAATCACCAAGGCATTAGCAGCTTGGAGATCTTGAACTGACTTTACAGGCAGGAGAGGTGTACTGTTTGATGCAGGGGGTGGGGGTTTGCCTTGAGACAGACCTCAATCACCAAAGGGGTGTGATAGCAAGTCCCTATGAAGAAGCCCCAAGCAGGACTTAAATTAACCAATTAGCTTTTTATGTTTACTTGTAAATCTTTGCAAAGCCTACGCCTCTTGTCTGACAGACTCATAGTAAGTGAACCTCTGTGAGTCTCCAATCTCTACTAAAAGCTGTAATGGAAGATAAAGCCAGATGACTCATTGACAACCAAGGACTCATTGTGAATGAGTCCTTGGTTGATCAGCTTTGTATGTCTATATCTGTTTTCATGAGAAACCACTTTGAAGATATCAATATGTAATACAACAAGCATTGTTAATTCCCTACCACTCTGTAACTCTGTACTGTCTGTACTGTTCCTTTGCTATTTTGTAAAATGTCGACTGTCTGTTAATATTTTCCTCCTTTTATTTTTAAAATTAAAAAAATAAATAAATAGATAAAGCCAGATGAGACAAGACCACAGCCAAGGATACCTGGACCTGATCTCAACTAGATAAAGACTGTAGCCTCAGACATGTCACCCCTGGGTGGATTAACTTAATACCCTGCTTGGAGAAGCCCTTGAGTGATTCGCCCTTCTTGAGTACTCCCCTCACTTCTTCTGATAGCCAAATAAATATGGGCCACCAAGAGAAGATCTCGGTCTTAGGTCTGAGTGAATCTCAAATTCTGTGGGAGGGCTTTGCTCCTCCTAGGGCCCTGAAATCATTCCATTTGCCTCTTTTTATTTAGCCTTTACCATCTCTTGTTTGGGAGATTGCAGACCTGATCAGCCTGCAATAACTGAGGGATATCATTAACCCAATAGTCTATACTTCTGGAAATGAGTCTTTCAAAATTTCAGGGATATGGTTAACAGGCATTTTAGGGTGATGTAATGCTATTCTTCTTCCAAGGGTAGCCAGGGTCAATATCAATTCCAGGACAGTGGACCTAAGTGTAAGGGAGGCTGGTGATGTCCCAGAAGAGGTATAGGGCACTCAAGCATGTACAACAAACAATTCCTGTTTGATAAAGTGTCCATCAATCTCACCCGATCTGCTTTGGCAGAATTTTTTCAGTGGGGGCTCCAGTGGGTAACTTCAGTAACTTTAGACATGTTTATTGGCTTCTTAGCTCCCTCTTTGTGATCTAAGTCCTCGTGATCTCTATCACATTACAGCCCCAGTTTCAATGCACTTGCAGAAGGACTGTGTTCACCCAAGTGTCAGGATCAGCCACAGTGGTGGGGACTTCTGACTTTAACCAAGCTTGGGCCCCATCTAAAATGGCAGTGACATTCGGTATTAAACAGAGTCAGAAGGAGTTGCTGACAGTAGAGCAGGAAGCTGTGGTGCAGGAGGCAGAACTGGCAATGGTGGCAACATGGCAAGCTGAGCAGCTTGGGGTTGATGAATGTAAGAAGGGAGGTCAGACTCAGGGTCCTAGGACAAAACAGGACAAAGCTTTTCTGGTTGGGGTTGAATCTAAGAGCCTCTAGAATGACCTTGTGGGTTTGTTTTGATGACTAGGATGGCTTTCTTGTCATGTGGGACACAGGTGTGGAGCCAAGGTGGGAGAGTTTTTAACCCCTTGTGGCAACTGAGTCCAAGTGAACTGGTCTTTCATGTCAGGATCTTCCCAGTCAAAAGGGTTTATGGCAGCAACTCCCAAGCAGAGGAAGGCATCCAAAATGGTGTATGAATCAGGACATGGAAATCTTGCCCAACTGTGATATTAATACTAGCATACATTCACAGAGAACTAGGTGTTCAGCCAATAAATAGCACATCCTCCCCTGCCAAATTAACCAAGATGGCCAAATCTTGGGGCAAAGCCAAGGGACTATAGTTACCCATGCAATTAGAAATGGAAATTATGAAATTACAACACACTCTGCGGAAATCAAGATTACTAGTAACTGCCTTGAGAACCGGTATTGTAACAACATGAAGGATTCAGAGCTGGACAGATTCCTAGATACATGAGAGCTACCAAACCTGAGC
>NW_004955446.1:16775422-16779279 GCF_000276665.1 Chinchilla lanigera | reverse complement strand
ATTCCCAGTACAAAAGAATAAAAATAGCAAGAAAAATTAAATGTTTAGCAATTAACCTAACAAAGAAAGTGAAAAACCTCTACAATAAAAACTACAATACTCTGAAAAAGGAGACTGATGATGTCAAAAAATGGAAATATATTCCCTGTTCATGGATAGACAGAATCAATACAGTCAAAAAACTCATACTTCCAAAACTGATACACAGATTGAATGCAATCCCAGTCAAAACAGCAACAGTATTCCTTACAAAACTAGAGAAAATCCTAAAATTCATATGGAATCAGAAGGGACCTAGACTAGCAAAAGCAATTCTGTATAACAAGAACAAAGCAGAAAGCCTCATAATTTTGGACTTCAAGTTTTGCTACAAAGCTACAGTGATAAAAACAACGTTATTGGTAAAAAAGAAAAGTGGGTTAGTGGAGGAGAACAGAGATGCAAAAACAACTCCAACTACATTCATTTACCTGATGATCTGTGACAAAGGAACCAAAAACATATGCTGGAGAAAAGAGTCTTTTTAACAAACAGTTCTGGGAAAACTGACTCCCCACGTGCAAAAAACCATATTTCTCACCATATACTAAGCTGAAATCAAAACAGATCAAAGATATAAATGGTGAAACAAATACTTAATCTGATGGAAGATAAAGGTAAAATCCTTGAGGGCACTGGCATTGATAAAGACTTTCTCCACAGAACTCCAGTTGCACAAGAAATAATATCAAGAATCAACAAATAAGATGGGATTCTATCTTATTCAAGAAAGAAGGGCAATCATCAAGAAATCATACAATAACAAATGTAATGGTGAGGCTTCAGGGAAAAGAAACCCTTCTACATTGTTAGTGGGGTATAAACTAGTACAAGTCTTGTGAAAATAAGTATGGGGCCGGGGATATAGCTCAGCAGCATAAGCTCCTGCCTGGCAAGCACAAGGTCCTGAGTTAGATTCCTGGTACCAAAACAAAAAAAGAAAAAGGAAAAGAAAACAAGTATGATGATTGCTCAAAAACAAAATCTAAAGATAAAAATTTCATTCAACCCAGCTATTTATTCCCCTGGTATGTTCCTGAAAAATGATGTGTTATGTACATGTACCACCTCCCCATGAGGAATGTGATGATTATGTACTACAAACATGTACTAGTGAAAAATAAAATTGAAAAAACAACTGAAATTCTGGAGCTGAAGAATACAAAACTCAGAAATATTCACTGCAAGTATTCATGAACAGACCTCATTAAACAAAGGAAAGAATAAGTTCTTTCAAAGGCAACTCAATAAATATCAATCTGTCAGAGACAAAAAGAAAAATAATACAAACAAATAGAGAAACCTTAAAAGATTTATAAGACATAATCAGGGAAGATATGTCTGAGTCTGTGCATGCACGCATGCGCACGCACTTTGTGTGTGTGTGTGTGTGTGTGTGTGTGTGTGTGTGTGTGTTTGAAGTCCCAGAGGAAAAAGAAAGGGAAAAGAGGAAACCATTTATTTAAAGAAATAATAGCAATAAATTTTCAGTGGATATCTTGATTAATGATCTCCAAAAGATTCCAAATAGGATGAATAAAAATCCTCTACCTTGAGATACATTAAAATGAAATTGTCAAAAGTCAAAGAAAAATTTGGAAAGCAGCACTAGAAAAGTGGCCTGCAAGATTGTGGTCTGTTTCGTTTGGGTGTTTTGCTTTGTTTTGTTTCCGTTTTTTGTCTTATTTGAGACAGGGTCTCACTATGCAGTTCAGGTTGGCCTTGAGCTCACTTTGTAGCCCAGGCTGATCTCAAACTCACAACAATCCTCCTGCCTCAGCCTCCTGAGTGCTGGTATTACAGGTGTGCGCCACTATTCCCAAACAACATTGTGGTCCAGAAGAAAATAAGAAAACACACTTAAAAGGCAGGCGGTGGTGACCGCAAACCTCCAGCCCAGATACTTTGCCTGATAAAACTTTCTAAAACTAAAACAAGGTAAAGACTATTCCAGACAAAGTTGAGGGAGTTTATCCCTACAAAATGTACCACACATGAAATGTTAAAATGAGTTCTTCAAGTAGAAACAAAACAACACTGCCTGGCATGGTGGTGCATGCCTGTAATCCCAGCACTCAGGAGGCTGAGGCAGGAGGATCATTGTGAATTCGAGACCAGTCTGGGCTACAAAGTGAGCTCAAGGCCAGCCTGCACTGCATAGCAAAAGCCTGTCTCAAAAAGACAAAAAAAACAAACAAAAAAAACAACGCTAATAAACAAAAAGATATATGAAAGTATAAATTTCAATAAAAAGGTAAGAATATAACAAAATCAAACATATCTCTGATCATGGGACACCAATCATTTATAACTCCAGTACAAAAGTTAAAAGACAAAAGTACTAAGACTAACTATAACTACAAAATGTATTAATGAGTATACAATATAAAAAGTATAAGTTAGGACATAAATAACACACAGTCAGTGAGAAGGATGAGTGTAGTTTCTGCATGCAAATGAAGATGCCATCAGTTTAAAATAGGTCATTATGACAAGTTCTGAGTAAGCCCTATGGACAATCACAAACAAAATGTCTGCTATAGTCTATACACAAAAGAAAAAGAGCAGGATCAAAGTGCATTGTAAAAATCATCAAATAACAAAAGAAGGAGAAGTAGGAGGAGCAAAGGAGAAAGATAAGAACAAATTAGCAGTGATACAGATAGAAAACAATGAATAAATGCAATAATATATCTTCACCTGTTAGTCACTCCTTTCAATGTAAGTGAATTAAACTTCCCAATAAATTAAGCAGATAAAAGAAATGATAGAACTAAATTAGAATGAAAAAAATGAAATCAGATTTTCAAATGGCATGATCTTACACATATGAAAATCTAAAGACCACACACACACACAAACTGCTAGAACTAAGAAATGAGTTCTGTAGTCTCAAAAATACAAAATCAACATTCAAAAATCAGTTGTTTCTGTACATTAGTAATGAAATATCCAAAAAATAAATTAAACAAATTCCAGTTAAAATAGCATCAAAAAGAGTAAAACATTCATAAATAAAAACCAATAAAATGAAAGATTTGTACACTAAAAACTACAAAATATTGATGAAAGAAACTAAAAACACAAAAACTTGGACAGATATCATGTTCATGAGTTAGAAAAGCTAACATTATTAAAATGTCCACCCAAGCATGCACACCTGTAATCCCAGCACTCAGGAAGCTGAGGCAGGAGGATCGCTGAGTTCAAAGCCAGCCTGAACTGCCTAGCAAAACCTTGTCTCAAAAAGAAATAAATAAATAGATAAAAATAATATGTCCAATATACCCAAAGTAATCTATAAATTCAATAGAATTCCTATCAAAATTCCAGCATTTTTCACAGAAATAGAAAAAAAATCTGAAATTCATATGGAATCACAAAAGGCTCTTAATAGCCAAGGCAACCTGTGGCATAAAGACCAAAGTTAAAGGTATACTACTACCTGATTTGAAATATACTACAATGCTACAGAAATTAAAATGGATGGCAGCAGCATAAAACCAGATATGTGGGCCAATGGACCAGAACAGAGAGGCCACTGTGTCATACCCCTACAGAACATTGTGACTGATCATTCTTCTCTCCTGCTCCACATTGAAGCCACCCTAGTGGCTCTAGGACACCAGCTCAAAGAAGGAAATGAGAAAATACAGGTCTGATAGGGAGGTGGCATGAATGTTCAATATGATCTTTCTGTGTGTGCAGATATATTTTTACTCATGTGCAAAGATTTGATTCAAGTTTAATAATGTCATAATTTCCAAAATAAAATAAATTTTTTTCAGCATAAATTATCTGGTGTAGCTATGGTGAAG
>NW_004955446.1:16771758-16775252 GCF_000276665.1 Chinchilla lanigera | reverse complement strand
CTATTTACAAATAATCTTTATAGAGTTTGTATATAAATATTACCAACCATTCTGTGATGGGGAGAAAATTTAAAATGCACTGTCATTTAAATGGGACTTACAAAGGCTTTTTAAGGCAAAACTTCTTTGGTAAAACATTGTATCTGAATATACAGGCTTTTAATAGATCTTATACTTTGATTTTTAGCAATGAGTTTGGTTGATCTCTTAAGTTAATTTTCTACCTGAACCAATGATAAAGAAGTCAAAATCTGTAGCATATACAACTTTTTGTTTTGCTTTGGGGTGTTCTGTTGTTTTTGTTCTTGTTTTTCTTTTAGAAACAATGAGATTAAACCCAGGGCCTTTCACTAAGTTACATCCTCAGTCTTTGTTTGTTTAGTTTGGATTTATTTTGTTTGTTTTGAGATGAGTTTTGCTAAGTCATTAAACTGGTCAGGATGGGCTCAAACTTGAGGTTTGAGCTTCCAGAATGCTGACATTACAGGCATGTACCACCACATCCAGCTTTTATCATATTTTTTCTAATATACTATATTGGTCATCTCGTGTAGATGATTCAAGCAACTTTAACTGTTTTGCATTCAAAAATGGATAAATCATAGGAAGATACAAAGATAAGGTCCCATGAATCCTTAATTTGCTTTCCTCCATTGGCTACATCTTCAGTATTAAGAGTACAATATCAAAAGAAGAAAATTGACATTGTTATAATGTGTGTTTATAATTCACTTTCATCACCTATACAGGGTCACATAATCATTAAGATATAGGGCTGATCAAAAATGTATGTTTAAATTTTAAAGTATACTTTTAAGTTTGAAAAATGTGTTACAGTAAAATACACATGTCCATCTAATTACATCACAATACTCCCCCTTGCTTTGAACATACTGATCCCATCACTCCTACCGCTTTCTGGAGTAGTTCTGGAAGTCCTCTTTTGTGAGTGTCTTTACAAGGTGTTACGGCTTGTTTCTAGATGCTCCCTCCAAGCCTCATGCACTCATAGGTGGGGCTTTTCAGAGTTGGCTGGATCTAGGGTGTGTGATGCTGGGATTAAAGGTATGTAGAAATAAATTAGTCCACTGATTAGAATTAGCATAGTTCTGGGTATGCCTAGTAGATTTACTGAGAACAGAAGCACCCTGGTGTGAGTGGCACCATCCAAAATTTTGTACCCTGAATGGAATAAAAGGGAGAGGCAGGCTTGCTGCTGCTGCTGCTGCTGCTGCTGCTGCTGCTGCTGCTGCTGCTGCTGCTGCCTGCCTGCCACAGGAGACTATTTTCCTTCACTGATGCCCCTCTGTCATGCCACCCTGCCTTGGAGCTGTCTAACTATGGGCTGAAACCTCTACAAACTATGGACTGAACTATTTCCTCTCTGGCTTGTGGGTGCTGAGCATTTTGTCTCCGCAATGAGAAAAGTAATCAAGACAAAAAGTGTGATCAAAAATGCAATGAGACTTCTGAGAAGATGGCAGAGTGGTGAAGAGCAGAGAAACAGCTTCTCCAAGATGTGGTGTCTTGACTCTGGAATACAGCAATGTGAGGAAAAGAAGGAAGGAAGAGGGTGCCTGGGAAGCCGGGATTTGAGGAGAGAACCAAAGCGTAGATGGAGGTTGGAGAGAAAGACCTCAGTGAAGGACAAGGTTGACAAGTTTTGTCCCTGAGTACTGACTCACTGCATGGGAGGGGCGCTCCAATCTAGAGACGCACGGTGACTACTGATGACCCCAGAGGTTTCCATGGAGCAATGCACCAATGGAATAGAGCAGTGGACACAGTAGACTGCAGTGTCTGGTCAGTTACTTGGGTTCAGATGTCTTCCAAAACAGGGAGATTGGCCAATAGCCATCAATCATAGCAGTTGTGGGCTGGCTCCAACTACTGGCTTCCAGTATCAAGGTGAGATGGCTCTGAGTTCAAATCAGCAGGAAGTTAAGGTGCCAAGGTTAAGCCAGCAGGGAGCTGAGTTCAAGCCTACAGGAGGCACACAGAGCGTTGCATGCTGAACAAATCGGGTTCCAGCCTCATAACCAGAAATGAGTCTGAACTTAGTGGAACTAAAGGTGCCAGTTTGCTGGGACGATCCACTACCCCAATGTGAATCTACAGCTCACTTGCTGGGATTAGTCCACGTAGACCTGGCCTTGCTCTGCCCACTTTGTCTACCAGTAACATGCCTTGAAGTGGACATTTTTACTCTTTTCTTATTCTTGTTTTCTTTTTCCTTGATTGTATTTGTTTCTATGAGTGTGAACTTTGTTTCTAGTTTTTCTGTAGCTGTTGTTCTGCTCATGTTTTTATTTCTTCCCTTTCTCTTTCCCTCTCTCTTCATCACATTTCCCAAAATTTGCATAATCTTCCTTTGTGCTCCAGCCTCACTTCTAATCTCTTTCTCTTCTTCTATTTCTCTATTTTTTCCTCTAATACCTTTTAAATTTTCTATCACAGGTAAAATTGCCATACTGAGAGCATATTTACTGTGTACAATTTTCTGGTTTGTTTTAGATTTTGATATATAACCACAAGTCTAGGCCATATGGCTAAAGGTGGCAAGTTAATAGTTACCACAGTTTGTCACTTTCTAGGCTGCGTTTGATACTATTATCACTGCTGATAGTACTACTTGACTAAAGTGACATAACTGTTCTAACCGGTTGTTCTTCCTTGTAATGCAAGATAAGATTGTCAAAGCATCATAAAAAATACTATAGGCCAGTGCCAAAGAACGAGGGGCTGGGCCAAATAGGCAGAACTTCTTATCCCTAGTAAATTGAAGAGGTGGGATCTTGCAGTAGATGGAATCCCAAATTCCACCTACAACTGGAAGATACCTCTGAGAAGTAGTTATTTCCTAAAGGTTATAAATACTAGCAGTAAAACTACTTGCCATAAGTAATTTAAAAGCATCAACCCAGGAATTTATCTAAGAAAAAAACAGAAAATGAGAAGACACTTAAGCAAGATAAAACACAAGCTACCCAGTTCACCAATGGCAAATCCAGGGGCAAATGAGTGGAACAATCTGAAAGCCACCCACCCTCTCTGAACTAGTAACAGTGGAAGTAACAAAGCATATGAATGAGGCTCTAGAAAAAACCAAATCAGAAATAATTTCTCATAACTATGGAGATGCTGATCATAATAAAAGACATGGTTAGTGACTTTAGAGAACATACAGATGAAAAAATAGAGGAGCTTAAGAAAATGATGGAAACCATGAACACCCAACATGGGAATGAAATGGAAATCATCAAAACATACAAACAGATACCCAGGAGGTTAAAAATTGAACTGAAAGTATGCCCATTAGAATGAACCAATGTGAGGACAGAATATCAGATGTAGAAGACAAGACTGCAGTTAGTGATCATGAAAAAAAAAAAAAAAGATTTTTTTAAACAGCAAACAACCACAAAAAATCAATCCAACAGTTGCTTGAAGATGCAAAAATGGATAACATAAGATTGATCAGTCCATGAAAAAAC
>NW_004955446.1:16770624-16771588 GCF_000276665.1 Chinchilla lanigera | reverse complement strand
AACTCCAAGTAGCCATTATCAAGAAAGATCTACAACAAGGCATAAAATAGCCAAGATTTCAGAAATTCAACACAAGAACCAAAATATTAAAAGCTGTTA
Source organism: Chinchilla lanigera (assembly GCF_000276665.1). Classification (NCBI taxonomy): domain Eukaryota; kingdom Metazoa; phylum Chordata; class Mammalia; order Rodentia; family Chinchillidae; genus Chinchilla; species Chinchilla lanigera. Next base: position 16,771,489 of record NW_004955446.1, on the reverse strand, counting down.
CAAAAAACAAACAAATCACCTATAATGGAAAGTCCATCAGAATCACAGCAAATTTTTAAACACAAACCCTGAAGGAGAGCTTGAGGTATGTCACACCTTTAAAGAAAACCACCTCCAACTGAGATTGATGTACCTCAGAATACTACCTTTCAAAACTGAGGAAGTAAGATTCTTCCATGACAAAGAACACCTGAGGAAATTCATGAACACCAAAACAACACTCCACAATGTTCTGAAGGACAGTCTAGAAAGAAAAAGCAAGAACTGCAAATCCATGAATCCAAACAGAATGAATCCACCAGGCAAGGGAAGCAATTAAACAGAGAGAAAAACCCTTCACTGGAAGAAAGATAGCCTCTTTAATAAATGGTGCTGGAAAAACTGGATTTCAAATGTGCAAGATTAAAACTAGACCCACTTTTCTCACCGTGCACTAAACTAAAATCAAAATGATCAAAGATCTACAGATGAAAGCAGAAACATTAAATTTGCTAGAAGAAAGAACAGATAGAACTCTTGAACACAATGATGTGGCCAAAAACTTTGTGAACAAAACCCCAAAGCATGCAGAAAATATCACAAAAAAATCAATAACTGGGATTTCAACTTATTAAGAAGCTTTTTCAGAGAGAAAGAAAGAAACCACCAACACAGTGAAGAGATAACCACTAGAATGGGGAAAAAAAATCTTTCCCAGCTGTTCCTCAGACAAAGAACTAATATCTGGAATATATAAAGAAATCAAAAAACTTAGACTCCCCCAAATTTGAAGACTCAATTCAAAAAATGATCTTGAGATGAATATACACTTCTCAGATGAATAAGTACAAACAGTAAATAAATATATGAAAAGATGTTCAACATC
>NW_004955446.1:16711003-16765639 GCF_000276665.1 Chinchilla lanigera | reverse complement strand
AAAAATAAAAAAAATAACAAATGCTGGAGCGGCTGTGGGGAAAAAGGAACACTTCTCTGTTACTGGTGGGAGTTAGACTGGTGCAACCACTGTGAAAATCAGTGTGGAGATTCCTCAAAAGACTAGGATAAGAGGTCCCATTCAACCCAGCTATTCCCCTCGTTATCTTCCCGAAAGAATTAAAAGCATCATACCACAGCAACATATGCTCACCCATGTTTATAGCATCACAGTTTGTAACAGCTATATCTTGAAATCAGCCCAAATGCTCATCAACCAATGAATGGATAAAGATTTCTGTAAGTAAGTATTAGAGTACTACTCCACCATAAAGGATATGCTTGAGACATTTCTAGCTAAATGGATGCACCTTGAGACCATACTCAGGAGTGAAGTAAATCAGACACACGTTTAAATACTGCATTGTTTTTCTGGTGTGAGAAACTGAAAGTGTAAATAAGGACCAAAACACATAACAGATATTGGGAAATGGGGGATGTTCAAATAGGAAGGGGAGCCAGGCGTGGTGGTGCACGCCTGTAATCATAGCACTCGGGAGGCTGAGGCAGGAGGATCCTTGTGGGTTCGAGACCAGCCTGGGCTACAAAGTGAGCTCAAGGCCAGTCTGAACCACATATCGAGACTCTGTCTCAAAAAGACAAATAAACAAACAAATGGGAAGGGGAACAAGGGAGGTGGGAGGGGAAAAGAATGGCCAAGAAAAGAAAAAGAGAACAGAAGGAAAAAGTGGAAACAAACTTTTGTAAATAAGGAGAAGAGGGGTAAAAGGGAAGGGAGGGCAATGAGAAAGACATAAGATGTCTTATGATGAATGTGATCATTCTGTATATCTAAAATGTACCAAAAAATAAAAAGAGTAAAAGAAACAAGAAAGAAAATAGTGAATGTCACTGTCTAGTGCCATGTAACAGAGAGGCAGGTATAACACAAAAATAAGATGCTCAAGAAAGAGCTTCCACAGCACCTTCGGAGAGTGGCGTGGAGGAACGCTCTGAGGAGGACAAACGGCAATGTGCCTTCTTACTGTAATGAAGGCTTTAAAATTTCATCTAGTCCCAAAGTTTTAGTCATTCTTTGTACAAAACTAACCAATCACCACAAAGATTCCCCTATTGCTTCTTCTATTTTCTTTTTTGGTGCCAGGAATCAAACTCAGGAGCTTGTGCTTGCCAGGCAGGGACTGAGCCGCTGAGCTACAACCCGACCCCTAATGTTTCTTCATAGTCACATCCGCTTCCGCTTCTCCCCGGCGTTCCTAACCCTGGCAACCTCTAAGCCGTTCTCCATCTCTATCACCCTGTCACTGTGAGAACATTCTATAAATGGATCAGGTATTTTGAGACAGCCTTTTTATTAACTCAGCACCTCCTCCAAATCCATCCAAGTAGTGGCATGTATCACTAGTTTATATCTTTTTGTTGCTGAGTACTATTATGAGTCTGTGTTAAACAGCTATTACAAATATGAGATAATCAGCTTTTCAAGAAAAAAAAATTTTTTTTATTTATTTTTGTCTTTTTGAGACAGGGTCTCACTATGCAGTTCAGGATTGCCTTGAGTTCACTTTGTAGCCCAGGCTGGTCTCAAACTTGCCAATCCTCCTGCCTCAGCCTCCCAAGTGCTGGAATTATAGGCATTTGCCACCACGCCCGCTGAGAAAAAAAATTTTATTTTGCTCACATTTCAGAGTCCATAATTGACTGGTCCTGTCACACTGGTCCTGTGGTGAGGGATTGCACCATAACTGAACATGTGGCAACTCTGTTCACAAGGCTAGCAATGGAAGGAGATGTGGGTGCTAACATTCCCCAGGGGAAGACCTCCCACTAGTCCCTGCCCCTGCGTCCCAACAGCACTAAGCTGAGCACACACCCTGCAACGCCTTAGCCCTGGGAACATGTAAAGGCCAAATTACGGTCATAAACCAAATGGTTTCCATGTTCACTTATTTTAAGACATTGTGGTGGTTGTAGCTTTAAATTGTTATAAGTGAGGCTGCTATGAACAGTTAGTTTGTGTGTGTGTGTAAGACGTAAGTTGTGATTTCTCTGAAATGCTTACTATTGCTTAGTCAATAGTAAGTGTATGTTTATTGAGAAACCATTATACCATTTTTCCAGTGTTTACATCTATCAATATGACAGATCTCATTTCTGTGTGTCCTTGCACTGCATTTGGTATGCTGTCTTTTTAAAATTTTTGTTATTTTCACATATATAGAATATCTCATTATGATCTCGATTTGCAACTCCTTAATGACTAGATGCTGAACAACATTGCCTGTGTTTACTGACCATCTACAAATGCTCAGTTTACAGTGGGAAACCGCCCATACTCATTGTATACTGAAAATACTAAGTCAAACACGCATCAAATACATCTAACTTACCAATCATCACAGCTAAGTCTAGCCCGCTTAAATGCGCTCCACACTTACACTAGCTTTCAGTGGGACAAAACCATCTAATACAGCCTACTTCGTAATGATAATTTGGATACTGCATGTAATTCAATTTGAATATAGTATATATTCAAATTAAATTCTTTAATTACTAGATTCAAATTACTGATGTGAATACAGTACGTACACTGCGGAGTATTAACCACTTACCCTCATGACTACGGCTGAGCACCACGCTTGCTGCTGCTGCGGCCAGTGGTGAGGTATCTCGCCATTATCATTAGCCTCGGAAAAGATCAAAGTACAATTTCTAGGCAACCCATCTGGGACCCCTCCTGTCTCTTACAAGCTATTCTTATTTCCCATTCTCTCTTTTCTATTCTCTAATAAATTTTCTACTCTTTAAAAAAAAAAAAAAGTGCGATTTCTACTTAATGAGTATAGCTTTGGCACCATGTCCAAAGAATCTTTCATCTAGAGCTGGGCGTGGACCGTAGTAGTGGAGTAGTTGGCTCACGTGGGTGGAACTTGCGTCATACAGCGCTTGCTTAATACGTGAGTGGAATTTCTGTGGTAGAGTGCTTGCCTTTTCTTCTGTTTTTTCTGTTATTTTTTTCTTGTATCCCTGTGAGTCACCAGAAAACTTTTTATAATCCCTCTTTGATTTGTCTGTAACTTTACCACATGTTTAACAGTTTTCTTAGTGGTTGCTCTAAGTATTATACAACATACATAACTTATTACAGTTTCCTGGTGTGGACATTTCACCAGTTTTAGTGAAGTATAAAAACTTTACCGTCCACGTCCCTTTGTATTATTTAAATATCTTTCCTTTAGACTTACATTGACGGCAGATCAGTATTATGTTTTCATAGTCAAATATAATGGGAAATCAAGAGAAAGTTTATTGTATTCCCATTTTTACCCTTTTCTCTGTTATGCAGGTATTTATCCCTGATCTCAAGATCACCACAGTCCGTCTTCCCAGTGTTGAGAAGTCGGCCCGGCATGGGCTTCACCGGACTTCCTCTTGTTGTGCTGTCCTGTCTTGACTCTGTAGGTTGACGACACATCACATTTGGGGAACACCTCAATCATTACTTGCATAGTTTTACAGCCCTATCTTCTCTTCTCCAACAGCAACAAAAATATCTTTTTTTTTTTATAATTCCACAGGGTCCTGAAGCTGTCCACTTTTTTCAGTCTGTACTATCTCCATTGTTCAGATTGAATTTTTTTTTTTTTTTTCTGAGACAGAGGCTTGATATGTAACCCAGGCTGGAATCAAATTTTCAGTCCTGCCACGGCCTCCTCAGTGCCGGGATTACAGACGTGTGCCAGCACCCTCAGCTCAGACTGGCTAACATTACTTAAATTGCAGTCATTCACTCACCCCCATTCTGCTGCTGAGCTTAAGCTGTGGTTAGTACATTTTTTACTTTAAAAATTTCTCCCTGGTTCATTCTTCTGTTTATTTCCCAACTGTTTACTGAGGCTTTCGACTGTTTATAGCAACATGTAGATGACAGTTGTTTTAAAATTCTCAGTCAGCTCTAACAGTATTTTCACCTTATCTGGTGATCTTTCTTATTTCTCAATCAAGGTGAGAATGATTCTTGGCCTGAATTAATTAAAAAAAAAAAAAAACTCAGAGGGGGCTGGGGATTTAGCTCAGTGGCACAGCACCTGCCTGGCAAGTACAAGGTCGTGAGTTTGATTCCCGGTACCGGAAAAATAAATAAATAAATAAAAACTTGGATATTTAAGGCATTGAATCTTATTTGAATCTTTTGTTTGGAAGCCGGGTGTGGTGGCACACACCTGTAGTCATGTGTGCCTCCCACACACACACTCAGGAGGCTGAGGCAGGAGGATTATTTTGAGTTCCAGACCAGCCTACGCTACAAAGTGAGCTGAGACCGCCTCAAAAAGACAAAATAAAATAATCTTTCATTCAGCAGGGCTCCTGCGACACGAGTTTGGTGGGGAGAAGGGTACTTCACCTCCCTACTGTCAAGTAGTTAGAAAATCAGGCTCTGCCAGGAGTGGTGGCACACGCCTGAGGCTGAGGCAGGAGGATCATTCTAAGTTTGAGACCAGGGTGGGCTACAAAGTGAGCTCAAGGCCAGCCTAAACTACATAGGGAGACCCTGTCTCAAGAAGACAAAAAAGAAAATCAGGTTCCTCACTGCTCCCACTGACAATTCAGGGGAGAAAGGATACCTACTTCTCTGGGGCAGGAGGAAGAGTTCAGGCTTCGAGAGTAGCAACACGATGGCTTCATTATTTGAAGGGACAGTTTTGCTTCCCAGCTGCCAGCTTCCCACTCAACATCTGCTGTTGCAGGTGGGAAGATGGGACAACAGCAGTAGTACCTGCCTAAGGTCACAACCCTTTACTGTGTGTTTTAGAACAAACCTTTACTGTTTGTTAGTTGTGTTTACCAGAAAAAAGTATTTACTCTGTATTTCTAGAAGTTGCTTCCCCATCACTGTTTTTAATCCAGTCACTGAAAATTAACCACTGATCACTTCCTTTCCATTGGCCTCACATGGTTTAGAGCACAAACACTTCCTGTATTAACCATTAATAATTTCAATACATAGGTAAAGTAGGAATCAAGTACACCACATATTAAAATCCTTTTTTCCCTCAAATTTAAAATGTTCTATTTAGAACACTAGTTCTCTTTTACAGTGGTAGACATTTTCAGAGAATACAAATTTTTATGTTTTTTGTTTTTTTTTTTGCTGAATTAAAATGACACTGAAAAAATGGAAAAAAAAGTTACTCAGGACAAGAAGAATATATGAATTTCACTTTAAATGTTCATTTGTGTCAAAGTCACAGCTGCCATTTAAACTTTCCAAGTGGATTTTGGTGCATTCTGCAAATTGTTTTCTAAGCTACAATTTGACCCCTCAAAATACAGGGCCACAGTTCTGGTATACTTTCTCGTAGGACTTAAGAAAGATGAACTGTTTAACAAATTTCTAATGAATATGTAAAAGGAAACAAATCAATTCAATGTTCTTTATTATCTCGTCCTTTACATTCACTTTAAATCATTTAAAAAATGAAAAATTTGCAAGTACATTTCCCAATCCTTACATTTTTAAAGTACATTTAATTGCATCGTGTATCCTGAGTTATAAATGTGCAACCATGATTTTTTTACAACATTCCTTATGACATTTGAGCGATTTACACAATACAAAAAGACATCAGTAGGAATGTAGATACACACACAAAAAAGAGAACAACTAGGAAATAAGTCAATGACCTTTAATGTAAGTGAAAGGGAAGCTTATGGTCAAATTTCTATCTTAAAAGGTATAAAAACAGTTAATACAATCATATTTTATGCTATTTTTGCAGCCTTTAGCATTATTTTATAGTTATAATAAAGCTAATCTCATTTATTCAGCAAATAAACTTTAGAAAAATAATAATCTGTGCTGTTTTCTGATTAAAAATTACATAGCAAAATCCTTTTCTATAAAGGTTTTTAACGTAACAGAAAACACACCAATATACTCTACAGGTTTGCACCAGTACTCGCAATGGACGGACTTCCCCAGCTGTGATGAGAAAGGAAGGTCAATGTCACAGTCTATCACAGGACTAAAAGTAATTCTCACAGTGCTAAGCATGAGCAACTTTCACTAGTTTCATAGCAAATTTTACCGGAAAGACATTCACTGATTCACTGAGCTCCACACAGGTATTTATTGACAAATTAATCAGAAGATACACAAACCCCCAAAACACCTTTTCCTTTGCCAGCTTACAACTTGTGAATCATGTTTAAAAGCTAATAAACTTTAATCGTATCAGATACTTGGAAGAGCTAGTAAAACTTGCTTACTAAATGCTCTCATTGTAGGCACTTCTCTATGGCAATACTACAACTGACACTTACTAAAAATGGCTATTTCCTTGCATTACCTAAAAGTGGCTATTTCCGTAAAAACTATCCTGTTCATCACTCAGACTTAGTCATTCACTTGCACGGTATCAGAAAGTAGCTCCTAAAGGAGTTCCTCCCTGCACACGGAATGCATAACGGGGTCTACCTTCCACCTATCATCTTACTGAAATTAAAAATAGCACCTCCTTTCATGTTCAGTGTTTGATAAATTTTAGGATCACCCTCACTACTGACAAGTAAAACTAGAAAAGAAAGTAAGAATCTTAAAAGAAACAAAGTGCTGTTTCCTAGCATGACATAGGGGACACGACGAGAATGCCAACACACGGGTTCCTCGAACTTTATACAAGATTACGGAACATACAATAACTGACAAGAGTGAAATTTTAAAAAGAAAGAAAAAACTATAGACAATGACAGCCTCATTTTCTAAAAAGCACGTAACTAGCGGGTTAGAGTTGTTTAGGAAGGTAGGTAGGGCGGGCGTGGTAGTGCTTGACTGTAATCACAGCACTCTGACAGCCTCCGAGGCAGAATTACAGATTTGAGCCCAATTTGACAGTTTAAAGAGACCAGTCTTAAAATAGTAACTCTTTCAAAAAAAACCACAGCTGGGGACATAGCTCGGTGCAAAGGCCCTGGGCTCAGTCTCCAGCACTGCACCCCAAAACTGGTACGTAAACATAGGCTTCTGAGGGTCTCCGGAGTCCAATCTTACTTCTAACCCCTTACAGGTAGGGAGATTTCACACAGATTACTTCATCTCCCTAAACTTGAGTTCCCTCATTTATTTTTTTTTTAAAAGTGCTGGGTGTTGTGGTGCACACCTGTAATCCCAACACTCAGAATTTGAGGCCATTCTGGGTTACACAAGTGATTCAAAGCCTGCCTGAACTCCGTAGTGAGACCCTATCTCCAAAAGAAAAAAAAAACAGTATTTTTATCCATAGGATGATATTGGCGTAAATGAAATAAAACATTTCAAAAAATTTTGCACCATGCCTACCACGTGCTACGCAATGAACAAATCCAGTTACCGTTACAAACTAGTGTGACGCATCCTTCATTCAGTTGTTAAACAGGGCAAGTAACTGGCTTCCTACAGTCTAAAAGTACATTCCTAAGCACCGTATGAAAGTGCTCAAGTTCCAATTTCCTTTTTCTTCCTTTCCAGAATAGAGTAGGATACACTGATGGTTAATCAAAATTAAAGCAGAAACTAAGTAAATGTGCCCAATTTTAAGATTCAAAAGTAACTGTGTCATTCCTGTATTTTTGTTTTATTCAATAAATACTTTCTCCGAGCACGCTGCAGGGAGGTGCTGTGCCTTTTAATTAACCTGGAGCACAGACCTGAACACATCCCTGTCTACAAATGCACAGCAGCACCAATGAGATGCATGTCCCTACTTCTTTACATACATTTTTTTCAATTACAGATTATTTTTTGCGTTTTTGTTTTGTTTTGTTGTTTTGTTTTTGGAGACAGAGTCTCGCTATGCAGTTCAGGATGGCCTTGAGCTCACTTTGTAGCCTAGGCTGGCCTCAAACTTGCAAGATCCTCCTGCCGCAGCCTCCCACATGCTGGGGTTACAGGCCTGCGCCACCATGGCCGGCCAGAAGATGAATATTAATGGGGAGAGCTATAGTAGATATTCAGTCTATCATTCTGCATAAACCTATTTAAATACCTCTAAGTTGAGGATCCAAGGATGAAGCAAGATGTTTTTTCTTTTAATGAATCTGATGAAAGATATACTTTCAGTGATCAAAACTAAACTTTTTTAATGTGAAAGTTAAATTTCGAAGTGGATTCTGAGATATTCTAAGGTGGTGGAGTAGAATGAAAGGTCAATAGGGTGGCCACAAATACCAACTTTCGATATCATGGCAAAGGATAAACTGCTAAAATTCCGTAAGTCAACAGCTTATTAGGATAAAAATAAGGTCTACCGTGTGTGCTCTCCATGAAATGAGTATAATTAAAATTTAAAGATGTTCAAAGGAACATATCCCATGTAATAATTTAGGGAGTTACATGAACTTGTTTTTCTGTTAAAATACTTTCTCACTTTTGTCTTTTTGTCCTTTTTTTTTTTTTTTTCATTTTTCTCCAGTACCGGGAACCGAACTCACGACCTTGTGCTTGTCAGGCAGGCGCTTTGCCGCTGAGCTAAATCCCCAGCCCCACTTTCTCACTTTTGATGTGGCAAATTTTTAATTGTTTTCCTAAAAATAATGATGAATTAACAAAATTGGATTTTTACTTTTACGTTTATTCATTCAACATATTTCACAACATCTCCAACACACCCTCATGGTACAGGGCACAGAAATAAAAGACGAATCAAGAACAGCAGCAAACCTGTGTTTACAATACAGGGGAATAAAAACGAAGGCAGAGCATCACTGCTCACTGGGTGTGAGGGATCTTCAGGGATGCATGGTCGGGCTAACATCAGGAAAGCTGACACAGACCTGAGGGAGATTAGCAGTTTCACACACTGCAATACTAAGAAATGACAAAGGTGAGCCTGCAGGGTGGCGTGGAGCCAGCCACACGAAGTTGCAAGGGAGATTTGTGTTTTAGAAGGAGGACTTGAGCAACAACGCAAAAAACTGAGAAGATGAGGCTAAAGTTCAAAACCACAGGGCCGGGGATATAGCTCAGCGGCACAGCCCCTGCCTGACAAGTGCAAGGTCCTGAGTTCAATTCCCAGTGCCAAAAAATAAAATAAAACCATAGCTGTTACAGCTGGGGCCAGTGGGGTCTGGGAGGCAACCGGGTAGATTAATGAGTTTTTCAGAAAGCCAAAGGAACAGGAATTCTTGACCAGTAAAACATCACAATGACCTTTAGGTTTGGATCTGACCAAATGCTTGAGGGAAACGCAAGACTACAGAAGATGATTTACATTTTAGTATAAACTTGTATATGGAAGTATGGGGAATTTTATGGCACCATGAAGTCTAATTATGCTGAAAAACCCCACTAGCCAGAGAAAGTGATAGCCCCTCCCAACATGTCCTATACAAGCTTGGAGCAGTTTCCTGCTTCAGCTTTTCTACCGCTTAGTACTTGCAGTCAATTTACTGAGTTCTTAAGTTAATCCATTTATTATCTTTAAGGAGTTAGTTAATGGACACAATCCATTTTTAAGCAAACAGTGGTGAAGTAATTTTCTAGAAGTCCTCCAGAGACTTTCAAGAACTAAAAATCAACTTCAATATTTGGGTACTTTTTCTGCTTTCAGTTAGTCAAGCAGCTTGTCTTTACTAGCAAAAATACATAGCAAGAATTATTTAAAATTTCAATTTGCTATATCAATATTTCAGATTATTTTACCTTTGAGCAACACGTTTTCTTTTTTTTGCTTAAAAACTACTTCAGCCTCAACAATGAATTGTGCCAAAACATAAGGCTGCACACTCCACATGAGCTACGTATCGTTTTGGGTTACGATTTAGAAAACAGGTTTGACTCGCTTTTCCCTGAATTCTGCTTAAGTTAATTAGGCCAGCCACCACCACAGTACCCCTAACAATTTTGTCAAATTATGAATTAGATCAAAACAAATGGCTGAGGTCAAGAATGAATAGTTAACCAAAAGGAGTTATTTTCCAGTTTAATAATATGCTCCTGTGTGGCTGAGATGTTCTGCAACAAAATAGTTTTGTTGCAGCAGCAAAATAAAAAGCAGCTTCCAAGTCACTATTTTAGGTGTATATTCATGCTAGTAATATTAGTAAACATTAGTCAAGCTGGCTATGCAGTTCTCACTATCAGAATTCTATTTTCTTAACCAATATCCATAGTATAAATTACTATAAAGCATTCTTTCTATCATCTTCTTCAGGCTTTAATCATCATCTTCATCAGGCTTTAATCCCCAACTCAAGAACTGTGCGTTTTTCATGGCCATCCTTAGCTCTTCTCTGCTTCTGGTTGCTCACACCACGGACAATCTAGGGTAGTGTAGCATGATTTCCATTATTTCCTTTAAAGTCACTGGAAACTTCCATGTACATTCAGGTTTCATTGAATTTGGTTATAATTCATTTATAAAATATTTCAGATATATATGCAATAGAAACTATCCTACTTTCAGATACTATGTTAAGGCATTTGCAAAAATAAAGTACTTCAATACATCTATATTCCAGCCAAAAGAATTACTATTGTAAAGCACTAATGACATATTTTTATATATTTAACCAGCCATGGATACAAACAAACTTAGTAAAAAAAAAATAGAAGACACCAGGAAACCATGAACCACAGAAGCACCCGGCTGACAGTGGTGTATTGTTAATACTTACACACCTGGAGAAGTCCAAGGTCCAGGGCTTATAAAACAAAAGAAACAGAAACAACAACAAAAATGCTCTAAAGACAAGTAGCACTGTGGCTTGGTATGGGAAAGACAGAGAGTTGCTCTGTAGCAACAGAGCTTAGGAGCAAGCATAGGATTTTTTTGTTAGTTAGTTTTTCTGTTTTTTGAGGTTTTTTAAAATCTTCTTTGGTGTTTGTTTTTGGTTTTGACTTTTTCAGGTACTGGTGATTGAACCTGGGGCCTTGCACATGGTAAAGCAAGAAAGTGGCCTGCCACTGGTCTACATTCCCAGTTTTTTTTGTTTTATTTTTTTTAGTGAGACAGGGTCTCACTAAATTGCTGGCCTCAGATTTCTGATCTTCTTACCTCAGCCCCCTGAACAGCAGGGATTACAGATGTAACCACCATACCCAGCTAAGAGCACGGTTTACTTCCTTGTCTTAAGCTATGATTTATGGACAAAAGCTATGTTGTACTTGCAGAGAGTGTAACCATCATTAGCAAAAAACACAAAGATTGAAGTCCTAATGACACAATTTTTCAATATCACAACTTTACATGAAACTATTATACAAATACAAATTTCTATACACACAAAGCATGATTAGGAAAAATACTTTTTTTAAGACATAAACAGTAAAGACTTCCTTTTTAATAGGTTCTTTGGTTATAGACAGGTCTTTAGTGATACCTGTTCCATGGAGTACTTTTTTAAATTGTTCTATGAATTATTAACTCATTCTGCTGATGCCCTTTAAAGACCAAGATAAAATTAATTACTCTGGGTTACAGCTCACGGAACACATTTCACATAGTTTGCCTTGCTTTAGTATAAAGCAATAACGACATGAAATAAAGGCTCTAGATCTGAGATAGCATGTATTATGTATAAAGCTACTGGTGTACAAGCCGCATAAACTTTTCATCTTTTTTTTAAACTTTTCATCTTTGAAAACACAAAAACTCAGAAACTCTTTGTTTTTTGTCATTTTTTTTTGAAGACAGGGTCTGGCCATGCAAGTCAGGAAAAACTCAAACTCTTAAAAGCTGAAACACATCCTTGTACATCTTCCCACGATGCTTGATGTGATCCATTCACTGGCTCACAGATTCCTGAGTTAAATAAAGCATAAGGAAATAAAATTAATGTGCTTGTTATTCCATAAAAACTTACTATTATTTTAGTAAAGCAAAAAAAAAGAAAAAGTACTGGAAAGTGAGGGTTACAATCTCCTGCCAGAAGAAGGTGCTCTAATATCAACGATCTGAGAAAATGTTGAATCACTAAAGAAAATTAACTACCATAGATTAGTTCATAGCACCACACACGTAGGACTGAATGAGAATAAAGTTACAGAACACAGAAAATTTGAGGGGGGAAAAGGCTACATAAAACACTGTAGCTGGGCATGGCAGCGCACACCTACAATGCCAGCACTCAGGAGGCTGAGGCAGGAGGGTCGTTGCGAGTTCAAGACCAGCTTGGGATACAAAGTGAGCTCAAAGCCAGCCTGAACTGCATAGCGAGACCTTGTCTCAAAAAGAGAAAAAAAGAAACACTGCAAAAGAAATTAGCCCAGGGTGATAAAAGAAAAAAAAACATATAGACAGTATCTACTTCATATTGCTACTGCTTTTCTCCAGGAAAAGGATGTTGTTATTTTTGTAAAACTACATTTTCTTTAGTAATACCTGTACATTCAAACATATTCCGACACATATTAAATAACTTTTATGAAACTAAAAAAAAAAGTATCTGGTTTAATAAACAGCTCACGTATACTGTATTTCCCCTTTTATTTGCACTATCATTTGAATATAACTTACATTTCTTTCTTTGCCTGGGGGCATTATTTTCTAAACCATTGCTATCATCTGACTTCCTGTATGGAGAACAAAAAGGAAAATCACCAGATGTTTACAATGCTTGATATTAAGTCAGTACACTATTCGTATCAGGGATATCAGGAGAACATGCAAGATTTCAATACAGATATATGTTGTCCTTAAAAATGTCCTGCTCACAATGTTGATTTTACTTCTCTATGCACTGTTCAGAGATGAATGTTGGTACAGCTGACAGTTAATAGTCTACGGCCAAACCACCCTGAACACGCCCGATCTCATCTGACCTCAGAAGCTAAGCAGGGTTGGGCCTGGTTAGCACTTGGATGGGAGACAGTAATAAGACATGTTATGCAGAGGGAACACTGCTTCTTCCTGTACTCGCCCAGGGGCTTGGACATAAACCACAACCCATGTGTTGTTTCAAAATATGCAAGGAAGCTAACACCCAGATAGGAACCTACCAGTTTGTGTGACACTGGTGCAGTAATTTGATGTTTATTACATCAAGGTGCAGGTTAAGCATGGTTCTTTACCCAGTGTGCATCAGCACAAGACTACAATGCAGGGTTCAAATTCTTATGACTGAACAAGGTGATGATTTTGCATAATGAATGTCTTACAAACCTGATGGGCGGCCTTGATCTCGTTAAGCTATGCCCACTAGATAATAAATTCAACCACCCAGTCAGTGATGTCAGAACTGCGTGGGTGCCAGTAACCATTTGGATTGAATATAAGTGAATCAGATAAACCAATGTTTTGATGGAACACATTTCACTACTCTCTTTAAGAATTAGTTTCACCAGGAAACTCCTATTCAGCTAAACACATATACAGGTATTACATGTAAAATATATTTCTGCCAAAAGAAATCTCTTAAATACTAAGTCTAAAAGGAACATGGATAATCAGCTGATGCAAAGGAACTTTAAAGTGCCCTAGCTACTTCTAATAATCTAAAGATACTAAAATAACCTAAAGTGAGACACTTCCCGTGATATGTGATAGTTAAGGATGGAGAAAATGACGTACATTATTCCAATTTTTTTTTTTGGTTTTTCTCCGGTACCGGGAACCGAACTCACGACCTTGTGCTTGCCAGGCAGGCGCTTTTGCCGCTGAGCTAAATCCCCAGCCCCATTATTCCAATTTTAAAAAGAATAAATACCACTCTTTATATTTTACATGGAATCATTTTGACATTGCTTCTAACATATTCTAGGAAAATTATCAAATAGGCTAGGGTTCATAAGTAAGGGAAACTGTATAGTATCGACAGCACATTCCGACTGTCCATGGACCATCCTTACAGGGTGTGTCTTGCACAAAGCAGAGCACAGGGGCCACCGGTGACCTCGAGTGTGGTCACAGACACTGGGCAGGCTGCGCTGGGTAAAGAATCTGGCAATGTGAGAACTGTCTTCAAGGATGTACACATCTGCCGTATGTTTCATAACTCCAAGAATATAGCAAGAGGACCAAAACATAGGAACCAAGTTCAGGTTGCTATGGATAATGTCCCAGTTCTCCAGGCAGGCAGCAGACCTGCCCTGGGACAGCTGCAGCGCCGTTCCAACAACTCTGAGGGTCTCTGATTCTAACCGTTTTTCCTCTACTTGTCTCAAGGAAACTCCTGACTTAGTAACTCTGTAGCTCTAACTTAGAGCCTACCTCTTGTTGATTTACTGTACCTGCTCCGTGGGAACTAAGTCAAAACGCCTGTCTGAATAGTATCTGTGAACAGGAAGGGCAAGTGTCCGGCCCACTCCTGCGCCGCAGTGTGGCTCCTGAGGAAGCCAGACGTCCGGTCACTCTGTGTTGGCAACAGCCGCTCAGGCCCCTCGTTTCTCGTGGTCTCAGTCCACCCTAGATTTTATTACTCAGCCCAATCCCCATGCTGGCCACCTCTGTCCCTAGCCTCTGCTCTCAGTTCTCTGGCTTGGAGGAACGAATTCCCACCTTGCCCAAACCAAATGGCATCCCTGGCCACCTTACTCTCAATTCTTCTAACATTTTCTACTAAAGAGAACTAGCAGTGTACTTACAGCACAACGAACATTCTCGCGACAATGATTACTAACAGAATTCGAGGCCAGCTGCCTTCAAGGCAACAGAGAATGAGAACCACTTGTACACATTTGAGAGACACAGACACACAGGCCCCAATCCCTGAGACTCGGACCTGGGAGACCCAGCAAGATCCGAGCAACTGTACCGCTAAGGAGCCTCTTCAGTGATCAAAACTACAGGCAAGGCTGAGAATCACTCAAACAGGTAATACTTCCTTAAGGTCACTGAGCACTTGGGCACCAAAGCCTCGCTCGACAATGCCGTTTTACACCTACAGTGTCATTTAATCCAACAGACCTACATGGTTAAGTGCTATCATGAAGCAATTTTGCAGAGGAGAAAACCCAGGCAGAGAGGTGAGGGCAGTAAGCCATGCTGTGTTGCAGGCAGCCGGACCCCGGACTCCACCCTGGCACCTCAGGGCCATGACCAGGAAGTACCACAGACGTCCTCTTGAACTCTTACGCTGTTTCATTCCTAATGGCACACATTTCATTCAATCTCATATTTCTCAGTATTTTACCAAGCGAAATCAGTAACAGAATAATACTTACAGCTGCTCAATTTGTTCAAATTCTTTTCCATCGTCTGTGTAACAAAAGAAGAATGTGACCATTAAACGTGATGCCTTATTTTTTACGGGACACTTTATGTTCAAGTGAACCTGGCCCTCAGGGAAGAACTCTGTGCTGCTTTACTCTTTGGAATGAAGACAGACGTGCTGCCTTAGAAGGCCTGCAGCCTTCCTCTGCATGTGCGCTCCACACCTTATCTGCATCTCCGATCAAGAACATTTCAGTGCCCCGGGATTTTCAAAAGAAGATGATTCATTAGTCTGTCATTCAGTTATTAAAAATTTAACAAGTTAGGTGAGCTGGTGCAGGGTTTGTAACACCAGTTCTGCAGAGGCTGCAGCCAAGAGGATGGCCAATTTGAGGCCAGCAAAACCCTGTCTGGATAGTTCAGGAATGAATTAATCAAATACAAAATCAGGAAAGACTATAGGATGTAATATAAATTTTCTGAACTCAATAACACATCAGGCACAAGATACAGAACAAGGAAACTTGACTGAACAAGGTCTCTTCTGATGAAAACTTCAAAAGAGTTTATCAATAGATAAAATATGTTTTAGTGAGTTACCTAAGTGGAAAAAATTGTTTAAGATCTTTTATACCAACCAATCACAGATTTTTCTAATATCCCATCGTCATAACACATACACCCTAACTGGTGCTTAGATGCTGGTAGCACCAAGTAAATAAATAAAATTATTAAAGTTGAAATCAAAGGATCAGTATAGGCTCACAGCTCACTATTACCACTGTCACTAACGGAAGTACTGCTCCAAATAAGATGGATTTCCCCCAACATTTTAAAGTCACAGTAATGTGTTACATGATAATATATACTGTAATTAAGTGATGCTATTTACAACGAAGAATCCTACCTGGGTGCTTCTTTCTCTTTTGTGTGTACACTTCAAAAAGCAGAATAATGGCCACTAAAAGAACAGCTTCAGCGATGATAGCAAAAAACGGTTTGAGGGGCACCAGAAAGCTCAGCACAACAAGTTCCTGCTGATCTTCACTCTCGCCTAACGGGAACACTGCCCGGCACCAGTAGGATCCCCCGTCTTCTTCCAGGAGATTCATCAGCTTGAGCTTTGTTTCATTGTTGTGTGCTCCGCTGATCACATACTTAGCACTCATGTTAGCGTCAATAGGAACCTAACATAAGGAGACAGTAAAGTCCATTTCTATCACTTTGAATAAAAGACACGTGCCCTGTTTGATCCAATTTTAAGCAAAGCTATAAGAAAACTGCTTACTGGAAAAAGGCACACTAGAGTTTATGAGAAGTTATTTAGAGCAGGCCTTAAGCCTTATTAGAGTTTATCTGGATCATCCAGGTAATAAACAGGAAAAAGTACTTGGCTGGAAGGATTTTACACTTTATGTGGAAAATTTGGCACTGATATTCTAAACTACAAACAAGTCAGCAAGTTGTTACGGGTAAATGTTATATGAGAATTAAAAGCGGGGGAATTTAGCTGTCTGGGTTTTACATTCTAGTAATATCGGACTGGCTTTTCACAAACACAGGCACCCAGTTTAACTACTACTTCCCCCTGAAGCCACTAATTCCTATGGTTCATATGAAAGAAATCACTTAGCAATGGTAGTTACCCATGCAGTGACCCTCGCGGAAATCTTCAGCCCTCTAGAGCTGAGGGAGAAGGAATCAAAGGAACCCCCACCCCAGGGACTGCTGCTTGAGGTGGCCTGCAGCCCTTCTTTCCTGGCATCCCAATTGCTTTCTCTGCCCCTGCCTCTCCAAACGGGCTTCTGAGAGTCTCCGGGTTTTCCCCAGGCTCAGGATAAGCTATCTGATAGCTGTTACACTTGATGTATTTAAATTAAAATTAAGGCTCAGGCCACTTGATGGCTTCCCTGCTCTGTCTGTCTATGGCACTGTTCAACAAATGCCAAGGTGCACACAACATTCTCAGAGGTTATCTGCAGAAGAACTTTGAGTAATACTATTTGCCAAAGGGGAAAAAAAAAATCACTGTGACCTGGGTATGCGTGCCCAGCATTGCCTGGGATGCTTCTAACAAATGCCTTGTCCTGAGTCAGAACTGCACTGAAAATAAGGACCTTGCTCGTTCTGATGCAGACTGTTGGTTACAGGCTGAAACAACACTTCACCTAAATTCTGACCCATACCGTCTTGCCTGTACATTTTTTATACTCTATTATGGCGGTGCTTAGGACCAAACTGCAAGGATAAGGTTTGTAGAGCCAACGCAGAGAAACGCAAGTATGTGTGAATGACATTTTTCAATGTTTAATGTAGTCTAACCTATTGGTTGTCTGGTATCACATATGCATAAATACCAGTTGATTATTTGATTTTACGAATTTGTATGTTCTTTAAAACCTTTGTGTGTCTGTCTTAATCATCGATAAGACACGCAGCAGAAGTTACAGTGGCGTGAAGTGCGCATCTATACAATCTGGAGCTCTGTTCTTATTAAACCAGTGTTACAGCAGAAACCAGTCACTCTCCTTCCCAGGTCCTTCCTCCCTCTGCCATCCGTCAGCAGTCTACGCAGCACCAATTTTCTCTCAGAAGGAATTTAATATTTCATTGTTAGGTCCATTCTGCCTCTCGTGTTCCTTTTAGAATTATAGTTCATCTTTAACATGACTGTAATTTAAAGGCTCATTAGCACCAGGGAGAGAAAAAGGTCCCCTACAAGACACCATCTGAAATTCTCCAGCCATTGGAGGCTATTTGGGAGAAGAAAGGAAGCCGGAAACGACGGACTGAACACTCTTGTATTTCTTCACGTAAGTTCTCTCAATTGCTATTTCTCTCTAAGACAAAAAGAATTAGAACACACACAAGAGTGTGCAGCTTCCGGTCAAATAAGACCAATGATACTCACAGTAGGATCTAAGATCTAACTCTAAGCTACCAAATGTTCATTTGTTTTTTTAAAATGATGCTCTAACCATATATTCTACTACAAACATTTCAGGACAGAAACACAGAAAGAAAGACAACTTTTTTTTTACTAGTTATTTTCATGAAAGATAAAATAATCTTTTCTAATGGGGTTATTTCTAAACTGGTCAACTAAAAATGAATTGGAAATTTCTTTCTAAGTTTAAATAAACTGCTAAGGGCCAGGGATATAGCTCAGCGGTACAAGTGTCTACCTGGCCAGCACAAGGTCCTGGGTTCGATTCCTGGTACCAAAATAAAAACTACTAAACCTAAAAAAAACAAAGTACAAATTAACGACACATTAAGAGTATCTTCAGATGTATCATGTAAAATGAACACAAACGATAACTCCATTTATCAATGTTCTTTATAAAATACATATTTAAAAAATAAGATTACAAAAATGTAAGTCATTCTAGGAACTGTAAGTCTGTTATAATCTTATTTATGAACTAAAGGGTGTTTCTGTTTTCTTCAAATGAAAGAAATACAGTCTTACCTGTACACTTCCATTACTTCTGTACCAGGTCCAATGTGAAGGTCCAACACACTTTTCACATTTACACACCAGGACAGTCGAGTCTCCCACATAAGTGATCAATGGCTTCTTTTTTCCCTTAACTTCAGGAACTAAGAAAAATTGAAAGAAATGTATGTTACGGAAATAGTTTAAGCAAAATAAACATATTGTTTGAAGACATTTTATTTCATTTTCTCATTAATATGATCTTCATGTCAGTTATACAGAAAGTGAAAGTACATCACAGGCATTCGGGCGTACTCGGTGTTAGTAATGGCAGCAGTCAGCCGGCTCCAATGTAACTGCCTCCAATGTAGAAATGGAGTCTTCGGTGAATGAGTCGGGTAAGTACTACAACAACATGTTGTACGCTTGAGATGGGAAAACAGCTTCCTGTTTCAAGTCTAGTCCTTCTTTCGACCTACTACATTACCTTAGAGCCCTCATTCTCTTCAGTTTTACCTTTAAATGGCGTTCTGAAGGAAAAGGAAAAGATTTCCAGGCTAGAACAATCTTTAGTTCACACAAATTCATGAAAAGCCAGCAGAGTGCGAGAACACAAAGAAACAAAGGAAAACTAAGAGAAAAAGCAGTGTAAGAAAATGAGATTTTAAAACACCCTTACGTTTTCTAAGAATTTATTTACTAATATTCACTGTGATAAATTTCATCAACAATACTAAGAAGTACTGAATTTAGAAAAATTAAATTTTAAAGACATGAATACTTTGGTTGGGCAAATTAAAACCTAACAGCACAAGCAATGCAATACAAAGCCCCTGAATCGCCTTCAGGACGAACAGTTCCTTCTATTAATCTCCAGGGATAGATCATAAAATATACACTGAAAATAGAGATACAGACGCATCAACAAAGATTACTTGTGTCAATGTTTAAATTTCAGTATGTTTTCACTTTTGCTTTTTGTTTGTTCACCAGCAGAGGAAGGACGGCCATCGATGGGCCGCTCGGGAGCGCGCCCAGGCCCCGCCCTGTCTGCAAGCTGCAGGCAGGCTCTGGAGGCCAGGGCTGACTGGCAAGGTCAGCTGGGTGAGGAGCTGGAAATGTAGCGGTGAATCAGCTGTTTCCTGCTATAAAGACTAGTGAGAAAGATAAAAACTGGTGCACACCTGTAATCCCAACACTCAGGAGGCTGAGGCAGGAGGATTCTTGCAAGTTTGAGGTCAGCCTGGGCTACAGAGTGAATTCAAGACCAGCATGATCTGTGATAGTGAGATTCTGCCTCAAAAAGACCCCCCCCCCCCAAAAAAAAACCGAACAGGCAAGTGACCAGAGACCCGACTGACGTTTCCTTCCCATAGCTCTTATAATCCACTAAGTTGTTCAGGGGCTTCTCTTGTGGCAAATTTCCAGGAAACAGCCCTTTTTGTTGTACCTGTCAGTGGTAATACGCTCACTTTTGGTATGGGCGTATTTTACACGCTCGTTCAGAGCACCCTTTTGTACCCAGTGCAGCCCAAAATTCACGGCAAACAAGTCTTCTGGATCAGCCTACTGCTGCTGTCTGCTGTGGGCAAGTGTACTTAGCATGTTCGTTTGCTCATCGATTTTGTGCAGTGGCGACTTCGGCAGGATATAGCACAAAAACTTCACTGGAACCCTGAGGATGAGGTTACGCGCTCCACATGGTCACTACGGCAGCAGAATGGTCTGTCGGTTTCCTTCTTTGTTTTTTCACTTACATTCATGATTTCCAGAAAATTTCTTTACGTGTGGAAGCCAATTTACTTGGATTTAACCCTCTATGACACTGCTCCTTGTCCTGTTATTAATGAATAAACATGACTACTTTCCAGAGAATCTTCACGAAAGGGTAAAAGGATTCTTTGATGTTTATGGTTCTCAGGGACAGGGAAAAGCGTCACAAGAGCTGCTTATTATACTCTGAAATTATCAACCAGTTAATCAAGGCTGTCTGTGACATGGATCAATACTGATAAACATAAAACCATCTGACAGTCATTTTAAAGGGTATCACTTAAGATATTTACGCCAAAGGACTACAAAAAAAAGTACAACTGTCTAAGGTTTTTTTGGTTTTTCTCCGGTACCGGGAACCGAACTCACGACCTTGCACTTGCCAGGCAAGCGCTTTGCCGCTGAGCTAAATCCCCAGCCCCTCTAAGTTTTTATATTGACAAATTTTATACGTATTAGATGTCTTAATCTATTTTTAGATTTTATATCTGAGAGGACCAGGGTAAGAAATAGATCAATTTTAATTGCTAGATGGGTTTCAAGATTAAATATATTTGCCAAGTGCTTCTTGGCAAAAGAAGATACTTGGGCACCACTGGATGTATAAACTGTAAAGATGACCAAGCAGGGAAAAATGTAAGAAATGAAAAAGATATTCTAATCTGCATAACCACTAAACAAGAGGTACAAGCATGCTTGGAGAACAAGTTTTCTTTATGCGCTGTCATTCCATGATTCATATTAGGAGTGTGCATGAACCTTGTGGTTTAAAGTGTGCCTAAATCAGGGATCATGCTGTTCCTCATCAGAGCTGCTGACCAGGAAAGGGCTGAAGGAAGCACTGCTAAGAATAAATGAACACGTGAGACAGAGGTGTGTGTGTCACCCATGAAGGCATAAATCTCACAATAATCACAAGAGAAATAACCAGACCAATTTCTAAGTAATGGTTGCCACGCTTTTCAGAACCAAGGCAGCATTTTTGATTACATTAGTCTGTAAGCTTACATTAACCCAAAGGCATGAACCAATCAGAATCTGTGTACACTCCCGGAATGGAGTACGGACAGCAATGCAGAAACTCCTAGGGTGCTCCTGAGGGACAGACAGCAGGCAGGGATGCACAGGACTGACTGCCGGAGGGGCTTGTGATGAATCACATTCACCCCAGCCACAAGAAACTGGCTGCCTGACCTCCCAGATCTTCTGGACATTCCTTCCAACAGACTAACTCTCACTCTCCACTGGCCGCCAGTGAGCTCAGTAAGGTGGGGTGATTTCAAAGGTCAGGTCATGAATGTCTGAAGGAGACAACACAAGGTGAGAATGACACGATCAAGTTAAGACTGGCTGCAGTAAATACTCGACTTAGAACTGCAGCTTTGGAGTTAAGTAGTTTTGAGGAAGCAGGCAGCTCAGACCAACTACCACAGTGTCTGTTGTAAAGGATTCAGTAAGAGCCATGAGTGCATACAAGTGCTCGGGGTAGGTCACACTCTCCTACGGCGATGTTTGCTGTCCTCAGTACATGGTAAATGCCATGAAATTCAAACTTTTGTTGGAATCACACATTGCTACTGATTTCTTAATTAAGCTTCCCTGTACTTCACAATGCCTATGATCTTTCCACCGTGGTCTTCAGCCAGCTTAATAGTATCCTATCAATTATGTTCATGTGGAAAAACAAGTTCTAAGTCTGCTGACCTACGGAGAAGAGAAAAACATCAATACCAGAAGGAGATAGAGATGCAGATACAGACAGAGATACAGACAGAGATGGAGAGAGGAGTCGGGCATGGTGGCACACGCCTGTAATCCCAGCACTCAGGAGGCTGAGGCAGGAGGATCATTGCGAGTTTGAGACCAGCCTGGGCTACACCAAAAAAAGCCCCAAAACTCTTGTTGGGGCTGGGGATTTAGCTCAGCGGCACAGTGCCTGCCTGGCAAGCGCAAGGTCGTGAGTTTGATTCCCGGTACCAGAGAAAAACCAAAAAAAAACCTGGGCTACAAAGTGAGTTCAAGGCCAGCCTAAACTGCATAGCGAGACCCTGTCTCAAAAAGACAAAAAAAAAAAAAAAAAGAGAGAGAGAGAGATGGAGAGAGGGAGAAACACTTGAAATTTCCCTGAATGCATCTCAGAACCATAGGAATAATGGAAATAGGGCGAATCTAAGTACCCAAGGAAAAGGCTCTAAATTGAGTCCCTTTACAGACCATTTAGTCCACCTCAAAAAGGAGGTTAAAAGAGTAAAATGACAAAAAGTAAAATGAACAAATAAGCAATAAGGGCCAGGAAAAGCGTGAAAAGACAATAGCTCTCAGATGCTGGTGACCGTACTAGTCCACCCTAGAACACCACATACAGAACAACTTATTAGCAAAGCTGTAAAAACTTCCCATTGTTTTAACCACACATTCAAGTCCTTGGCTAGAGCAGTTAAATACGATTATGTCTGTATAAGCATATTAATTAAAATATTAAAAAGGCCAGACATGGTGGCACAGGCCTGTAATACCAGCACTCAGAAGGCTAGGTCAGGAGGATTGCTGCAAGTCTGAGGCAAGCCTGAGCTACAAGCTCAAAAGCGAGTTAAGGGGCTGGGGATTTAGCTCAGCGGCAAAAGCGCCTGCCTGGCAAGCGCAAGGTCGTGAGTTCGGTTCCCGGTACCGGAGAAAAACCAAAAAAAAAAAAGCGAGTTAAGACCACCTTGAACTGCACAGTAAAACCCTGTCTCAAAACGACACACACACACACACACACAAAATCACCTATCTATCCAAATAATTAAGAGTGCCTCATTACCATTCCTTAGATGACAAGAAATTAAACTGATTAAAAAATCCAAAAGAGGAGCTGGGGATTTAGCTCAGCGGCACAGTGCCTGCCTGGCAAGCGCGAGGTTGTGAGTTTGATTCCCGGTACCAGAAAATAAAAAAAATTTTTAAAAAATCCAAAAGAGCTGGGCATAGTGGCAAACCCCTGTAATTCAGCATTCAGGAGGCTGAGGCAGGAGGACTAGGCCAGCCTGGGCTACATAAGCGAGTTTAAGGCCAGCTTGAACTACACAGAGAGAAGCTGCCTAAAATGAAAAAAAAAGGAAACAGTAACAATAAAAAATTCAAAAGAAAATCTTTTTCCACACCTGTGTAGTACGCAAAGCAGAGAGAATACATGGAATAGTTTGACACATTATTAAAAACCTACAAATAAAAAAGGAAAGAGTTCCTTCACAATACAGTGGCTTCCCTGAGAAAAATGTACAAAAGTCAAGTAATACTTTGATATGACCAAAACCTGCATTTCTAAATAAGAAGACAACTGCAGTTAAAATGGTTCTTTTGTGGGGAGGGTTCTTGAGACAGTCTCACTATGTAGTTCAGGCCAGTCTTCAACTCACTACGCCTGGTCTCAAACTCGCGGTGATCCTCCTGACTCAGCCTTCCCAGTGCGGGATTACCGTATCTGGCTCAAGTGTCTTTTATTAATTTTAAATAATAATAACAGCAATAATAAAAATAAAGAGGTTGTCTATCGTGTAAGTACCCTGTCCTGTTAAGTCCAGCCAACCCTGTTAGTTTCCTTCAATTTCCTCAGTCCTCAGCTACCCTTTTGGTCTATTCACAAATTCAAATAGCACTGACACACAGGAAGATAATCAAGGGAAGAAGACTGGGATAGTTCCCACACCAAATCCCTTAGGGGGTCCCATCTTCAGGGATGTCGCTTCCTTGCTGGTACTGAGTGCTGGTGTTTTGCCTTTCGAAGTGAGCTTACTCCAGTGTCTGAATGTTTACTGTACCTTAAAACTTGTATCCTCAGACATTGAAGGCATTTGAAAAGTACTGAGATTGATTCCTTTATTATTCGATGATAAAAAACATGCATAATCAGAATTTAAAGTGTATAATTCCTTTTCTTCTGAAAACTGTATTATAATGGAAAATAAAGAATGGCAGGACAACTGCATTCATTAAAAAAAAAAGAAGATGACTGGAAACGACTCTGGGATCCAGAAAAATAAACCAACCATCTGGGGTTTTTTTGTTTTTTTGGTTTTTTTCGTCTTTTTGAGACAGGGTCTCACTATGCACTTCAGGCTATCCTTGAACTCACTTTGCAGCTGAGGCTAGCCTCAAACTTGCAGAGATCCTCCTGCCTCAGCCTCCCGAGTGCTGGGATTACAGGCATGAGTGACCACGCCTGGCTCATCTGTTTTGATATTCACTTAACAAGTGTATTTTAAGTTTTTGAGAAAAAGAAAATGATTAAATGTCAAAATGTGAAAGCTTCAATTAGGGTGAATTACAAGGCATTTTATTCTCTGTTGTTTTTCTAAGGATAGGACCCATTTTTTTTCCACTAAATACTGAAGGTGTGGATAGAGGAAGACAGCAGGCTGAGCTCCCCACTAACCTCTCTCTATACAGATTCCTTCTCATGGTCCTCCTTTCAAGCCCTAGAGAGGAACACTGTCCTGTCAGTCACATTCTAGGGCACAGGCTGAGCCTACTTTCCGTAACTGGGTATGTAAGAGCATGAGAAAGTTGGCCCAGGTTCTGTTTCCCCTCCCCAGTTCAGGGAAATGTATCTTCTCTAGAGTAAGAAGGCCAAGGTAAGTTTGGGGCATGAAGGAAGAAGGGACGAGTCTACTTTGGTTTCGGGTTAGCTGCATCTAGCTGAGGAAGTCAGCTACCCATGCAGTGAGGCCTTCTCAGGATTTCTACAGCAAAGCTATAGGCCACTGACACAGTTTTTGTGAACTTTCTATCCGAGATTCAGTGGCAAAGACTGACTAGACCAGTCAAGGGCTAAGATATTCCTGGGTATCCTGACAAAGCACTATCATCTTACCTGCTCAGAACCACTTTCTGATTACCTTTGTTCCAAAAATACCCATCACCTGACATGGCTTTCATTAATGAGATGAAGTATGGGAAGACAGAAGCACTTAAGGACTACTGTTTCACTCGGGAAGATCCAGCCTTTATTAGCGGAGGTATCAACTAAAGATCTGCAGATGAAGCAAGGACGGGAGTCCCGCTGAACCGAGATTCTGTCCTGAAGCCACAAGGTTCTTTCAAAGCCACGCTTCTGAGTCCCACATGGAGAGACACAAAGCACAGTAGCATGGCTCTGGTGTGCTTCCTCACCCACAGACCACGGGAAGTGCAGACTGGGAAATGGCCACGCTGGGCGCTAGTCACGCCAGTTTCTGTTTTCGTGCACGCTATATGGGTAAACGGTAGTGCTAAATCACAACATGAAGAAAATGAAACTGAAATTTTGCTTTCTTTTCATCTCTTTTGTTCCCTGATTTTCTCCTAGACTGACGTCCAAGTTTACACTAACCACTGCTCTGCTTTGGTTTTTTTTGTTTGTTTGTTTTTGGTTTTTGGTTTTTCTCCGGTACTGGGAATCGAACTCACGACATTGCACTTGCCAGACAGGCGCTGTGCCGCTGAGCTAAATCCCCAGCCCTTCTGCTTTGGTATGTATGCTTAACAGCAGCAGTGTGTGTCTGAATGATAAAATGCGCTCTATTCAGGAACATCCATTTGCTTGAACTGTTCTAGGGATTACAACTGCTTCTGTGCCACTGCTGGTGTTTGGAAAGATTTATTAACATAAAGACAATATAACAACAGTCTAGCATGTCCTGTTGATCTTTTGAAACTTAGGACAAAATATGACATGTCACGGTCTTGGAGCTGGAATAATCCAGGTCTGAAGATGGTGAGATAAATGACTCAGGCTACAGTATACGAAGATGTGTTTCAGTTCCGCCAGTGGAAGTAAAAGCTTTCTACGGCTGCATATTCATGGCCTGGAATAAAATGCCTCGATGCCATGTTTGTTGGGAGGATATTTAGATATTTTCACAGAGATTCTTCCAACTCAAGAGAGCTAACTGGGGGCTGGGGATTTAGCTCAGCGGCAAAGCGCCTGCCTGGCAAGCGCAAAGTCATGAGTTCAATTCCTGGTACCGGAAGAAAAACGAAAAATGAAAAACAAAAAAAAAAAAAAAGAGAGAGCTAAGTGGACTTCAACACTGAGATTTAGCACTAACCCTAGCTGATTCTACTAAGCTGCTCTTCTATACTTTACTTCCTGGATACTGACCCAGGCAAGGCAGATGGGGCTAAGTCAGGATGTGTCATGTGGTACTATCACAATCTCATCATGAACTCCAGAAAGCTTTTGTTCTTATCAATTAGAATTATGCATACTTCCACCAGGGAGGTTTTAATACTGATGAATATTATGGCCGCTTTCAGCAACTAACTCTGAATATCTGACCCACTACTAAGAAAACTCATCTCTCATCCTCCTTGGAAGAAAAGTAATCACCAGGGTATCAGCCAGTGTAAGCTTCCAGCGTGCACTTTCGCTGTCTCACCTACCCTGGCACCGACAGCCTAACACATAAAGTCAGCAGCATCTTTCCAATCAGTCATGCTGAGGTCCTTCTGCGTTCTTGTAGTAATAAATCAACCAGCTCCCAAATGACAGAAACAGGGACTCTGAGCATGAATTGTTTAGGGTTCGAGCTCATCAACTATAGCTGACTTGTGTAGTCTACTGCAAGATGAAAAAAAATGTATTTCTTTGGCTCAAGGTAAAATAGAGGATAAAATAGGTTTTCATCCACATTCAACTGTAGCCCTAAGAAAACAATTATTTTTAGGGAAAACCACAAGCAAACCGTATGGAAAAAGTACAACAGGACATTTATAAAAATGTACACTATTCTATAATCCTTACTGACCTAATAAAACAATAACAACAGGAGTTATTGTGTAGGTACCTTTAAATTCTACTCAAATGAAATCATTTCTCCAAGCAATGTTCAATTTAGAAGAATTACAGAGTTGCTACTTTTAATCAAGGAAAATCTAGGATTCAATTTATTAATTTTATAAATATCTTCAGGATATAGTACATATCTAAAATATACATTAATGTTAAGTAGCCATGAAAAACAAATGAGTTAAACTAAACTGCTTCAAAAAATAAGAAAAGGAACAAAGGTACTTAGTGGCTCTCTGCATTCTGGAAGACTTGACTTAAAAAAAACTTCACCCTTTAGTTGTGACAAAATAGCTGACAAAAGAGGAGGCCCTCTCCATGAATGTATGGCATTAAACTGACAGTAATGATGAGCTACAAAGTGAGCTTAAGGCCAGCCTGAACTACATAGTGAGACCCTACCTCACAACACCAACAGTAAAAAAAAGGAAATGGGCCTGTAAGTGTGTGGAGGGTGCCGTGAGGGACCCAGTGGAGAACCATCTTAAATCATGGCAACAGTGAAGCAAGTCAGTCTGCTACAGAGGGGCTGAGGGTCACCTCTACATAGTGTCAGGCTCCAGAATTTCTATTAAAAGTAGAGACAATTTAAGTTCACTGGGAAAGTACTGTCAAAAGCAGTTACAGGTTGGGAAACAGACTGTATTTCCCAAATACCAGCTGTAACACTACAGTTCATTAATGTATCACAAAATGTTAGCATTTTCATGAAACTAGTGTCCATGTGAAAGCGCTGACATGATATCGTGGGGTTTGTGCGGGTCGGGTGCCACATAAGAACACTCTATCTACGATGAACTGAATGAATATGCAGTGGTGATCCAAGACCATAACCAAGCTGAAAAATTCCTTTCACCGAGTAAAGAAAACAAGAAACTGAGGAAAAAGAACCCCCACAAAAGTCCACAGTAAAGAATTCAATAGAAGTGTCTGCACCCCTCAACAACCTCCCTACGAAGTAGGGAAACATGGACCCTGACGCCAGAAAGTTGTCATTAAGAGAAAGGAATATTCATGATGGATTATTTTCTGCTCACAAGCAAATCTGCTGTTTAAAAAAAATAAAAGAAAAACCACTCCCCCCACAACACACAGGTCTATTTCTGAAGAGAGACACCAAGGCAAGAACAGCTGTGGACAGGTCCTCAGGAAGGACTCGGGGGCACCGCGCAGGAGGTTACCGCTACGAGGTGCGCCCCAGAGCCACTCCAGACGGACGAGATGTGGATGGAGGCGGAGGACTGCAACACCGATGACCCCCGCCCGGGCAGGCCTAGGCTAGTCTGTGTCTTAAACTTTAGGCAAAAAGTTTACATAGCACTCCCCCCAATAAATAATAAAGCATTTTTTTTGGTGGTGGTGCTGGGGATTGAACCCAGGGCCTTGTGCATGCAAGGCAAGAACTCTACCACTGAGCCACATCCCAAGCCCTTTAATAAAACATTTTAAATATTTTTTTTAAAGCTTATAGAATAAAGATATAAAGAAAACATCTTATAGAGATGTACAGTATTGTGTTTTAAGCTAAATGTTCTGGCAAGAGTCGAAATACGTTTAAGAAATGCAAAAGTTGATGAAGTAAAAGATACACTAAACTATGGGTAATTTATTACTGAAAAGAAATTTTCTGCCCTTAGTTTAGCCGAAGTGTGCGGTGTTTGAGGGTGACAGTGGTGTCCTAGCTTGCACACACACTCACCACTCCCCTGCTCTCCCAGGGCGACCTGCAGTCCTGCGAGCTCCACTCACGCTGAGGGCCCTACACAAGCTAACTTTAGTTTCACAGCACATTTTTACTGTTCTTTTTCTACGTTTAGATACAGAAATATGCATCACTGTGTTACAATCACCCACAGTCTCACACTGTGCAGGTTTCTAGCCCAGGAGTGGCAGACTGCACCTTCTTCTCATAGGCTAAATTATCCAGGTTCGTTTAAATATATGAAAGGAAGTCACCTAATGATGCATTTCTCAGCTCACATGCCTGCTGTTGAAGGATGCATAACTGCATTTTTAAATGTCCACACTGGATGATACAAAGTGCAGACAACTCTTTGTGCCCCTCCGTATTAACCTTAAATTTTACAGATCCCTAAAATGCCCAATCCTAGAGCCACTGATCTGGAACCAAACCATACTCTCCCAACGTAGAATCTAGAGATTATGAACACTGAATTGAGAGGCTAAATTAACAAATAAATTTGAGAGACTGATATGATCGATGAATAGCTGGCAGGCCAACCTTCTAACTAAATCCTGTGTTTTATTTATTTATTTACTTATTTTTGGTACCAGAAATCGAACTCAGGACCTTGCTCTCACCAGGCAAGCGCTTGTGCTGCTGAGCTATATCCCCAGCCCTAAATTCTGTGTTTTAAAGAGGGAGACTGGGGCTGGGAATTTAGCTCAGCGGCAAAGCACCTCCCTGGCAAGTGCAAGGTCGTGAGTTCGATTCCCAGTACTGGGACAAAAAAAAATAAATAAAGTGGGAGATTAATAAGCAGGAGGTGAGTGGCCTGGGGAACGCATAACCATTTGCAGTGTCACTCCTTGTGATACCATGGAAAACCCTTTTTTTTTTTTTTCAGCTTTATCATGTTTATCATAGCAATAATTTTAAAACGGGGGGATTTCAAAGTCTAAGAACATAAATGCCAAGTTATCATCCTGCAAGGTATTGATACTGACCTTGGATAGTAAATGTTCCCCGTTGCTCCTTTCTGTCTTCAAAGACACAAGAGTAGTTCCCCAGCTGCTTGCTGTTAACGATGGTGAAATTGTACTGTGTACGCACAGTGCTATTTCCTTCCACAGTGTGAGAAAAATTCTTCAGCGGCTCATCACCCCTCTTCCAAGTCACGCACACGGACGTCAAGTTCCCCGACGCCGTGAACTTGCAGGTGAGATACATGAGAGAAGGACTTTCCAAAATGACTTGTTTCTGCACACTGGAACGTTCTAATAGTCACAAAAGAAAGAAACGTGAAAGTTACAGCTGGAACAAAACCCAATACATAAAACCTTTTACATTTTCAACCGTGCTCTAATCTATGATTTCTTCATGTTCATTTATTTAAAGAATTATTCCTCCACCAACGTGCATTCGGTTACCTTTCTTCTTCCTTCCCACGTGAAGAGAACTGATAGAATCACAAAAGCCTAAGAGTGTAATTGGGTTGTTTTCTTGTTTTTCTTTTTGTTTTCGTCTTTTTGGGATAGGGTCTCGCTATGCAGTTCAGGCTGGCCTTGAGCTCACTTTGTAGCCGAGGCTGGTCTCAAACTTGCAACAGTCCTCCTGCCTCAGCCTCCTGAGTGCTGGGATTACAGGAGTGCGCCACCACGCCCTGCTAAGGCTGTAATATTTATCACCTTGAATCTTGAAATCTCAGTAGCTAGACAGGGTGGCACAGGGGAGAAAGCACAGTGTGCTCTGACAGTTGGGAACCTCCAAGGGCAAACGAGGAAGTGGGAGGAGAATGGGACAGGACGGCTGCTTTAACTCTTTGCGGTAAATACTGTTGGCAGTTATCACAAGGGTTTTACGTACAGCAGGGATTGTACTGATACACTACGTTCTGTCACTGTCTTTTGAAGAACTTCTGGAAGCTAAAGATACAGACGTAAAACAGAATTACAGAAGCATGTTGTAGTTCTGAGTAGTAATTCAGCTCTAAACATCAGTGTGAACTCATGTGTTATATCTTAAAAGAAAAACATACATACACACATATACATACATACATACACACATACATATTGAGTGGGCCCAGAATACACCAATAAGATATAAAAATAAGGGGGTTTGAAAAGAGGTCTCAGCCAGGTGTCTAGTTGAGCAAGAGACTCTTTGTCTTTTCATTCTTCTGTTTTAATCCTCAGGCCCCAACAATGTCAGACTCCACATACACGCGAGCGCGCACACGTGTGCGTTTCCCTGAGGGCAGATGAATAATGTCAGGTATAATTCTGACCTGTGGTTTAAATAAAAGAACCAGGCATGAACCTAGACAGTAACTGTATCTGCCCAACCAAAAAGTAGACCTGCCCTTTATGGACTTTCAGCAAATAAAAAGTAATTGTATAAAGAATGAATGTAATACAGTGTTGCCGTAGGCAGCTGACAGTGATAAAAACATTACAGGTAGTCAGATTAAGGCTGGCCCTCAAAGAAGCCAGTGCAAAAGAATGAAATACCTTCAACTGTGGAAGAGACAGCCACCTCCCCTGGGGGCCAGACCTCAAGACAAAAGGTCCAACAGATGCACCTACGCACTTCCCTACGGATGGACATGAGGGATTCATATTCTAAGTAGGTCTCTATCACCTTGAGAAAGCCAGGAAGAGTCACTAACGCAACCTCCTACAGGAAAAGCCCTGTTCTGTATCCATGCCTGCTTGCTACATGACTTGCCTCCCCATTTGATCCCAATTTAATCAATTTTACCTGAGCAATTCTACTTGTAATCTTATCAGTCAACCATCATTTTGTCCCAGCTCATGCCCACCTGGTGGTTTTTTTCCCACCTTGGACCTGCCTTACATCGTGGATTTGCTCTATAAAATCCCTAGAAAAGGTAAGGTCCCTGGCACCACATATCTCTTTCGGACAGAAGCTTTCTTTCCCCTAACCTCCGCTGTTCCTAAAATTCTTCGATTTTAGGGAACACGAACTCATACCAGGCATCTAGCAGGTTGGGAGTTTCTTTCCCCTATATCAGGGTCAATACCTGGTGAATCAGGTACCTCACTGTTTAGTTTCAAACCCTGCAGTCGCCCCAAGAACAGAACTACATGCCTGTGGAGGAGGGACACTCTACCCCCTCTGGAAGTGATCTTCTTTTACAAAATGAAGGAAGAGGTAGAGTGCTGAAACTAAGTCCAATTCCCAGTTTACAGGAAATAAAGAGAACGGAAGAGTACGTTATAAATGCTATTCCAAGAGACCAATCAACAAAATCTACACTGTTGGAAAATAATGAGATAAATGATCAGGCTTTTTTCCACAGATAAATTAAAAATGGAGTCCACCCACATTTCAGAAATTTGAACACGATACTTTTAAAAAGTCCTTTTTAAAGAAGCAAAACTAAGCCGTGATAGTTACAGATGTAATATTTATTATGAGGGCGAGTGTCTTCGCCAACATCAGAACTGTGCTAGCTAGGAGTCATGTCTGGGAGGCAGCACCGCATTTCCTAAACGAACACTCCGCGTCCTTACTTAGACATTCTTAGCAAGTACAGACCCAAAATAGAGCCTGGAAGAGAAGCACAGCCTAAGTGAAATGTCTCACCGCTTTTAATTACATTCAAAACTTCACAAAATGCTTTCTTAAGCACTGACAAGATGCGAAGTTTGCAAACAGAAGCAGGGCCTGTGGGAAGTGCTTTGTGAGCAGACGCTTGAAATAGCTGCTGGTGTCACTGCAAAAGTGCTGAATGGAATTTTACACTCAAAAAGCACAAAAGGAAAGCTCCGTATGGAAAGAGCTTAATACGTAAATTGTAGGAAAGGTTAAGTAAAAGTAAAACGGAAGGAATTCACACATGTCAGTGTTTGCGGAGTGGGGCCCACGTGCCAGAAATTTCCTGGAAATTAGTAATGGCAGAAAATCTTCCCAGGTCAGGTATATTTGCTCCTGAAATCACACTTTCTGTAAAACTTCCTTGCTTCAGATTTGGCTCTCGATTGCCCTTAAAACTCAGTTCTCTCAGTCAGCTCTCCCCCTTCTCCAAAATCTACATCGTTAGTCAATTTCTTCAAAGAATGAGCCGTCTGGTCCTGTCCTCACAGGCCCACTCCGATCTGCTGTGGCAACCCGACTACTCGAACAGTGGTCTACCTGCGCAGTAACTTGAAGAGCCTCTTTGTGGCTTGTGTTTAACCTGCAGTGTCTCTGGAGCATCAGACAATGCCAGGGGATACCCAATCCTTGAAATTTCCTTTATGTCTACTTCACCACCTTCATAAATTTTAAACGTTTTTGCTAGGCACACCATAGTCTTCCTATTATATACACAGCTAAGTTAGGAAGTTACAAGCAGTCAGGCAGGGACAGACCCCCAGGAGTCTGCAAAGATGGGACACACTGCACCTGTGGGGGGAGTGCGCTGGTGAGGGCGGGATCTCAAGACAAAAGATGAAACAATGCACCCACCTACCTCCCCTAAGGATAAACAGCAGTGATTGATATTCTAAATAGGTATCCAGCACCTGGGGAAAGCCAGGAAGAACCACTCACCCAACCCCCTACAGGAAGAGCCCCTGTTCTGTTCCAGGCACACTTGCTACGTGACTCGCTTCCCCACTGGAGCCCCATTTAATCAGTATTAGCTGAGCAAGTATACTCATAAGCTTAGTGGTTGACCACAGTTCTGTCCCATCTCATGCACTTGTCCTTTCCAATTGGATCCATGTTACCTTAGTATCTGGTTATAGTTTTTCCCACCTTGGGCCCACCTCACTGGGTTTTGCTCTATAAAATTCCCTTGAAAGAGAAAGGTCCTACTCAGAAGGTGCTTTCTTTTCCCAGTAAGTAAGATTCTGCTCTTAACCTCTGCTTTTCCTCGAATTCTTCAGTTTTAGACAACACAAACTCGTACCAGAGACCTAGCAGGTAGGGAATCTCTTTCTCCTGTTAGCGTTCTAACTACTCCTTACACAGGTGTTCCTGCAGCTTTTGCTCTCTCCGGCCTCCTCCTTTGACACTCTCCCCTGCGAGGCTTGATGTCTACAGCACGTCTCCCAGTGTCCAGCAAGCACCCAGACCTGGACATCCCCCAGGCACTTCAAACTTAGTTTCTATTCCAGGAAGACCTACGCCTCCTTACCCTCCCTGGTCCCCAACACGGACTCAGGTGTAGAGCACTCAGCTGATTTTGTAGTAGCTTAGCGAAAGTAGGCGAGCAGAGAAGCCTTAGAGTTCAAATGGAAGTGTTAGGCAACAAATGTAAAAGACAACAGCCACCCAGGTTAGGAACGAAGGTGAGCAGCTAAAGCAAAGCTTGGAGATCCAAAAGTAAACCCAAGAACAAAGGATAAAGGCTGTGCCGAGAACAGATAAAGGCTCTTCCCTGGGGAAGAAGGGAAGGACTCTTCTGCAGGGCATCAGAGGGCATCAATAGTTCCTTTCTATCTCTGCACCTAGGCTTTAAAGGGCCTGGACAGCAAGATAACCAGTTTGTTTTCCCAATCTTTTTATCACCATTGCATCCCACTTCAAGCAAGCCCCGGGGCTTCTTTATTAAGGCTGAGGCAGAGAAAGAATGATTGGACTTCTGCTCAGAGTCCCCTTGCTGGAATTCTCACCAAGAGCTTTTTTCTTATTCTTTCTCATCAACATGCTCCTAAATTCTTCCTATGGCCCTCAAATTTATTCTTCTATTTTATGCCACAACTCGGATTTATACAAAATTAACTCTTTCAGAAACCGATTCAATTTCATCTCTAGAATGAAAATGTGTCCAGTTCTCACCCATCTTCCTGACTGAAAGTCTTCGTTACCCTTTACCAGGACCACATAGATGATATCATCATTTTTCTTCCTCCATGTTTTTAGTGGGTTCTTGTTGTTGCTGTTTGGTAACAACACCAAAGCAAAACTGTGGTTCCAAAAGCAAAATTGAGTCAGGCGTGGTAGCCCACACCTGAAATCCCAGCACTTGGGAGGCTGAGGCAGGAGAATCACTGAGTTCAAGGTCAGCCTGGGCTACATAAGTAAGTAAGTTCAAGGACAGTCTGTACTACACAGTGAGACCCTGTCTCAAAAAAAAATTACATTTTCACATAAAAGCTCTCTGACATTATTTAAACTGCAACACAACCTTTGTTAGTGGCAGGCCATTCCAATCCTGTTATTTCAACATCATCTCCTGCGATATTTCTACAGCTTGCTTGCTTTCCTGCCGGTAAATTACAACATCATAAACACACAGAAAGTGCGACCCTTCACATTAAAATGTTTTGTAGTTGGCCAACAAATTAATGTGACCTTAGCAATGCTTCAGCTTTCCTAACACTGCCCAGCTGTCACACATCTCTGCTGTTTTAAAGTTTCACACCACCCATAATACATACATTTCTAAGAATAGAAATTTGTTCAGTTGCTGAAATATACTGTACAAAAATTCTTAAAACCATGTAGCAATTTGTATCTGTCTAAACACTGTTTTGTCTTTTTTGAGAGGAGTCTCACTAGGGTGAGCTCAGGCTGGCTGTTAACTCACTATGTAGCCCAGACTGGACTCAAACTCTCAGTGATCTCTCTGCCTCAGCCTCCCCAGTGCTGGGAGTAAAAGACATGAACTACCACGCCCAGCTGAATGCTGTTATTTTTTTCCATAACTAAAATTTTTAAATTCTAACCAGGCATAGTAGTACATGCCTTTAATCCCAGCACTTGGGAGGCTGAGGCAGGAGGATCATTGCAAGTTTGAAACCAGCCTGGGCTACAAAGTGAGCTCAAGGCCAGCCTGAACTGCACAGCGAGACTCTGTCTCAAAAAGACAAAAAAAAAAGAAAAGAAAAGTGTAGAGAGTCTTACTAAAAAGAGGTTAAGTCCACTGCAACATAGGGAACTGACAACTGGGACACAGGATACCAAATCAGCAATAAAAAAAATAAACACTGTGGCTTTTCTACACACCAATAATAAACTAGCTGAAAACTAGGAAAACAAGTCCATCCTCAACAGCTTCAAAAAAATAAAAAAATGGCACACACCTATAAATGCCAGCACTCAGGAGGGCGGAGGCCAGCCTGGGCTACATAGTGAGTTCAAAGCCAGTCTAAACTACATAGTGAGACCCTGTCTCAAAACAACAACAATACTAAAGATAATACTACTACTAATAATAATAGGATCAATCTAACTAAGGAGATGAAAGACTGGTACAATGACAACTGTAGAACCCGGAGGAAAGACACTGAAGACCCTAAAGGATGGAAAGGTTTCTCACCGTCATGCACAAGCAGAATTCATATCGTTAAAGTGACCATATTAGCAAAAGCATTCCACAGATTTAAAGCAAAACCCCATGAAAATTACAATTACACCCTTCACAGAACTAGAAAAAACATCCTAAAACGCCTCTAGAACGCATAACCCAAACAGCCAAGAGAATCTTAAGCAAAAAGAGCAAGACTGAAGGGATCACAATTCCTGACTTGAAATTACCCTACACAGCCAGCCCCACGGGTAGCACATCGTGGTGCCCGCACAAAAATGTTTATGTAGAGCAGTGAAAGAAAGGTACGAAACAAACCCACACAACCACAGCCGTCTGACTTTTGACAAAGATGCCAAAAACACGCTTGGAGACAAGACAGCCTCTTTAACATCTGGGCTGAGAACACTGGATACTCGCAGGCAGAAGACTGAAACTAGATCCCTGCGTCTCATCCTGCAAGGAAATCAATTTTATTCCAGGCACTGAAGCTAAGAGTCATCCAGTGTCCAGGGAACCTGGTTCTCAGCTTTCCCCTCAACTCTGCCAGCCAAAACCCATTCAATAAATTATTTCCTCCTTGTGTGCGTGAACCAACGCACACACAGCTTTCAAAATTTACAATGGAAATTTCAACTGACCCCGCTTACCCATCGTGATGAATATTCCACAGGACTGACATCATTTGGTGCTCACAGAAACCCAGAACTTACGCTAACACTTGGTTGTCAGAATAAACTGAGAGGTGACAATCATCACAGGCGTCCAGCCCTCAGGAAGCCGATGACTGTACCGGGCCTGCAAGGCGGCAGCAGGGCAGGATCGGGCCAGCAGCCCCCCAGCCCGCCTCCTCTACTGGCCTGAGGGTGCTCAGATTCTGCTCTTTTCCCATCTCCTTTGCATTTCAGGCTGCACACCTCCAATTCTCTAACTTTAGCTTTCTCTACCTTGATTTCCATCAAGCTTACTTTCTTCTACTCACTTTGAATCACTTTGCAAAGCTTCACAGGCAAGCGTCTTATCAGTACATTCCCCAATGAATTATTCAAATTCTGAAACAGGTTATTCTATTGGCTTTTTAAGTTATTTTTAGCAGCAAAAGTGTTTTAGAAATAAGTCAAGGGAAACAAGCAGAAATCGACACACACTGTATAAAAATGACGGCCTTGTGGCCACAAGCAGTGCGGACAGAGCGGGGCAGGTGGCATTCGAGGCCGGCTGCACCCGTCCCGCAACTTCTCTCCCCGCCAGGGTGCAGCACATGGAACGAAGAGTTTTAAAAGAACTGTGTTTCATCAAAAAGGAGGTAAACAGAGGCCTGAAAAGCCGCCAACGCAGGGGCAGTGCTTGGAAACGCCCAGCGTCCACGGAGCGCATGGCACACTGCCTTGTAATGAGCAGTACGGAGATCTGGGCTGGACACTTAGGCCTATGCCCATGGTTCAGGGCTCATGCTATCAGCTTCAGAGATGCTGAAGACCAAGCTGTCCCCGTGTGCTCCCGAAGACTCTGACTCTCCAGGCTGGGAATGCATATTAGCACAGCCCCAGTGCCCGCCAAGGCAGGGCAGCGCCGGCACTCCGCTAACTCTGCTTTTCCACTCACTCTTACCACACACGCTGCGTGTGCCTCCCTGCCCTCGACGCTGTTGGGCAGTACCCTGTTTAATCTGTTCACTTATGTATTCACTGCCTCCCTGCACCAGAGAGAGCATGAGCAGTAAAATACCGGAGAAAAGACAATAGAAAGATATCTGCCCTATTCACCATGGCAGTCCAGGTTTTCAACACATTTTTTTGTTGAACCTATTTGAATAAATTTTTTGTCAAATCCATTTGCATAATACAAGAGGCACCAGAATATAGTATGTAAAATACTGAGTCATTCCTCCAGACAGATAAAGTACCTTGCCTTAGACTGTAGTTTCAAGCTTATTAAAACTTTGCCTCTGGGCTGGGGATTTAGCTCAGCGGCCCAGCGCCTGCCTGGCAAGCGCGAGGTCGTGAGTTCAACTCCTGGTACCAGAAAAAAAAACAAAAAAAATTTAAAAATAAAAAAAAAAATAAAACTTTGCCTCTGAAAATATATAAGTAACTCTAGACAAGAGCTATTTAAAGAGCTATGCAGGAAATATGTAAGTTCTTGTCTCACATTGATTTATTCATCATCCAAAACAAATTTCTTTACTACTATTATATGTTGCCTGTGACAGAGGTGAATTAAAAGTTGTTCTTGCTAGCAGGGAACATAAATTCAAACATAAATATAATTAAGGTGAACTGTAGTAGACGCTCTCAATCAAATGAGATCTTAGAAAACAAGTGACAGTATTGGAAAAACATTTAGTTCTCAAAATAATCTGTGATTCGGTTAAGAATCAGTTGAAATCCAAAGGATACTTTTTAGGGAACTTTATTTTAAAATTTGTAGCAGGGCGTAGTGGCCCACACCTGTAATCCCTGTACTCTGGACACTGATACAAGAGGATCTTGTGAACTCAAGGCCAGCCTGAACTGCAAAGTGAGACCCTGCCTTAAAAAATACAAAAATAAATAAATAATAAAATGAAATAAAATAAAATAAAATAAAGCTGGGCGTGGTGGCTCATGTCTGTAATCCCAGCACTCAGGGAGCTGAGGCAAGAGGATCTCTGTGAGCTTAAGGTCAGCCTCGGCTACTAAGTGGGTTCAAGGCCAGCCTGAAGTGCATAGTGAAACCTTGTCTCAAAAAGACAATAAATAAATAAATAAATAAAATTTCTGGCAAGAGTTCAACAGAAAAATCTATTTTAAAAAAATTACAGATAAGAATATTAATATATTAATAAGAAACATCAAGAAATTAATGGAATAGGAATACTAACATATTGATGAGAAAAATCAAGAAATTAAAGGAATAAAACATGCAAAATTTTTCAAACTGTGAGCTAAAACTAACTGGTGAAATTAATTTAGGGGCCAGGGACACAATACAATGGCACAGTGCCTGCCTGGCAAGCATGAGGTCCTAAATTCAACTTCCAGGGCCAAAGAAAAAAAAAGAAAAGAAAATTAATGTAGTAGTTATAATCAAAATTATGTTCTAGCCAGGCATGGTGGTGGACACCTATAATCCCAGCACTCAGGTGGCTGAAACAGGATCACCTCAGAGTTCAAGGCCATCCTGTCTCTAAAAGGATAGGGAGTAATATTTGCAACTTCTATAAGCAAGTTACAGATACAATCAGTATCTAAATAAAAAAACTGGTAAAGAATATCAACAGATACCACATAACACATGGAAGCAAAAGCATGACCAACTCCAAAATGCAAATTAAAAGAACAATGGTAAAAGTTTTCACTTGCTAGCAAAGACCAAAGTCCAATAATGTCAAGCGCTAGTTAGGATGTAGGGAACACTATACTCAGATATGTGGGAGGGGGAAGGTGTGATCCATTGAGATATTTAGATCTGAGACTGTTTTCCAAGGGTTCGGTTATCTTTTACTCATCAATCATGTCTAAAAATATTAAATGAAGATTTCCGGAAATTAACAATGCATAAGGTTTAAACTGGGTGCCACTCTAGTAGCATGATGAAATCCTGACATCATCCCACTCTGCCTTCCAGAGACCTGATTCCTCCTTCTGTCCAGCGTATCCACACTGTGTTCACTACCTGCCTGTTAAGCACTTCCCAGCTGCCTTAGTTATGCCATCAATTGTCACGGTACATCAAAGTGATTGCCTCAGGTAACTTTATTTTTCATAATAATGGCCCCAAAAGGCAAGAATAGTAATACTGGCAATTCAGGCTAAGCCCAGAGAAGGCTTCCTTTAACTATCTCACATTATCACAAGAAGGGTGAGTACAACACACCCAGCTATTTTGAGCCAGGCACAATGGAGAAAAGGTGGTCAGGCAGGAGTAGGCCCTCAAGGGAGTCAGTACAGAGGATAAGAACGCACTGCATCTGCTGCAGGCCAGGCCTCAAGATAAAGCTGGAATGACCAACCCTACTACCCATCCCAGGGGATAAGATCAGTCATCCAGGTGATGA
The DNA here is from genome assembly GCF_000276665.1 of Chinchilla lanigera. Lineage (NCBI taxonomy): Eukaryota > Metazoa > Chordata > Mammalia > Rodentia > Chinchillidae > Chinchilla > Chinchilla lanigera. The sequence continues at coordinate 16,725,487 of NW_004955446.1, read as the reverse complement.
CCAGAACCTCCTTGATCCATCTCTTCCTAAAGATATTTGTTCTTTTCCCTGTACGCTTGCTACACGACCTGCTCCTCCACTGGCTCAACATTACCTAAGTGGCTACACTTGTAATCTCATAGTTACTTGATCACAGTTCTGACTCATGTTGTACCCACCTCGTGATTTTGCTCTATAAAACTTTGAGAGGTAGGCTCATTGGCAGCCCAGTTTCTGGTCCCCTTCTGCCAGTCTGGAGTTCTCTATCAAAGTTTTCCTGTTCTTAACCTCCACTGCTCCTTAGAATGCATTCTCTGACTTTGGGGAACACTTAACTTGGCATATCTGACATCTAGCAGGTTGGGAGTTACATTATTCCTCTTATATCACCAGGATTCCCCTGGAAACCGAAATCCACAGATAAGCAAGTCCCTGACACAAAATATGGCAGCCAGGCATGGTGGTGCATGCCATTAAGTCCAGCACTTGGGAGGCTGAGGCAGGACGATTGCTGGGGACTTCAAGGCCAACATGGGCTACACAGTGAGTTCAAAGCTAGCCTGAAGTGCACACCGAGACACTGTCTCAAAAAGACAGGCACATAACCTACACATATCCTCCTGCATTCCGTAAGTTGCCTCTAGGTCACTTATCATCCCTAATATGTTAATTCTGTGTAAAAAGTTATTATACTGTACTGTTTAGGAGATGATGACAAAAATAAAATGCTGTATAGGTTCTGTGGTTTTTTTAGTATTTTTAATCCATAGCTGATTGATTCAAAACCCATGGACACAGACTGACTGTACATACACAGTTCAATACGACCTGTGGTTCTGGGCATCCACTGGGTCTTGAACCCCCTGATAAAGTAGAGGGCTACTGTATGTCTGCATGTATATTTGAAGACAATCTATATAGTATGCATGGTAGTAAATACAAAAGCATTATGATAATTTCTATGGACACACAGCGCAGGAAGAAACACTCTGAACTGAGGTGAGTGTGGAACAGAGGACACGGAGCACACAAACGGTGGGTCGCAAGGGGGCCCTGACTTCTGCCAAGTTTCTCTCCAGTTCTTGGCTCTTTTTCAAACCTGCTTGGTCTTTTCTGTAGTGGAAGGTTCCCCTCCCGTGTTTCTCCTGCTCTGATTGCTTCTTCTGGGTCCCTGCCTAGGATCTTCGCAGCAGGACGCTCTGCTACTGTGTGTCGCTCAGTGTGGACTTCTTCCACTCCACGCGGGGCAGCACCACCTGCCAGGGTGGTCTGTGTGCTGTGCCTCAGGCGGGCGCCTCCCATGTAAGGCAAGTAGCTAAACCCCCTTGAGGGCAGGCCCATGCCTTTGAATAATCAGAAGCATCTTTAGGGGGCTTTTGCAGGGTTCTATCACATTTATAATCAGTTTTGCTTTTAGTTTACACATAATGCTGAGAGTCTCTCAAGGCAAAGAGATCAATTTGTCTCTTCATAGGGTCAGCTGAATTTTTTCCAACCTAAGTCAGACCTTCCACTGTATTTGTAGCCTAAAAAGGATCAGCTTTCTGGAGGCTCTCAGGTCCTACTCCTCTGCGTGCACAGACTCAGCTTTGTTTTTATGTCTCTGTGCCCTTTAAGACTCAAGTACCCTGGCCACAGACACAGAGAAACCTAACACAACATCAGTTCACAGGCACGACGCCTGGTCAGCGTCAGTCAGTGGGAACTGTCTTTATGTTCTTGTGTACACAGTTCCATGTTTAAAAGAAGATTTACTCTATTTATATTATGTATAGGTATTGCAAGAAGATTTTTAAATTCCTGACCAGGGATATAGCTCGGCAGCACAGGGCCTGCCTGGCAAGAACAAGGTCCGAAGTTTGAGTCCCAGTACCAAAAAAAAAAAAAAAAAAAGTTCAATTGCTAAATTCTTGACTACAATTTTGGAAATAATGCCTTAGTATTTTATTTATTTATTTTTTTTTGGTTTTGGTTTTTCTCCAGTACCAGGAACCGAACTCACGACCTTGCACATGCCAGGCAGGCGCTTTTGCCGCTGAGCTAAATTCCCAGCCCCATGCCTTAGTATTTTAATAAGCAAACTAAGTTTTATTTATATAATTAAAGTTAATAAAAATACATATATATGTGAGAAAAATACTTCTCTATAGGAGCTTATTGAAGATGTGACTTTCCTTTTTTTTTTGTCTTTCTGAGACAAGGTCTCCCTGTGCAGTTCAGGCTGGCCTTGAGCTCACTTTGTAGCCCAGGGTAGTCTCACACTCGCAAGATCCTCCTGCCTCAGCCTCCCCAGTGCTGACATTACAGGCGTGCGCCTCCATGTCCAGTGAAGATGTGACTTTCAACTTGATTCCCAAAGACAGGGAGGATCTGAACACCAGCAGGAAGGAAGGAAGGGGTGGGATTATAATGCATCAGGGTTGGCTGTCTCTCTTATGCCATACTCTGTGCCTGAAAACACCGTCTCTAGCTTTCTGGTAAGATAATTTATTAAATGTTAATAGCCCCGTGGTTATTAAATTCTTTCTTCCTGGGATGGACCGGAGACAGTTACGGGGCGACACACTCTGGAATACTGATGTCCTCTCAAAGGTTCGAGTGTTGGAGGCTTGCTCCCAGGGTGGAGGTACCAAGATGATACAGTCTCTAAGAGGGGGAGCCCGGTGAGGGGTCCTTAAGTCACTGAGGCCCTGTCCAAGAGATTAGCTGGGAAAGGCGAGTTCTGAGAGTGGTTAATAGAGAACTGTTCCTCCAGCGCGCTCTGCCTCCTGCTCTGTGATGCAACGCTTCCTCCCCAGTGCAAGCCATCATCTGTCATGGCAGCCAGGCAAGAGCCCGTGCCATACGGTTTAGACTTGGAGTCTCTGTAACTGTGACCTCTTTTTTCCTAAGCAAATTGTTTCTGGTATTTCATGATAATAAAAATACTCCCAGGAACAGGGCAGGGTGAAGAGTGGAGAAACACCCTCTGAGTTTTGGTGTCCAGATGCTAGAATACAGTAACATGAGGAAGAGAAGGAGGGACGCGGGTCCCTAGGACCCCGCAAGGATCTGGAGTGAGAACTGAAGCCCAGAGGGAACGACAAAGAGAGACGGCAGGCAGCGCTTCTCCCTGAGCCCTGACTCACTGCGTGGGAGATGCGACTCTGGACTGCAGATGTACAGTGACGGCTGGCAAGCCCAGACGCCTCCACGGAGACGCACACCAGTGGAACAGAGCAGGGGAGACAGGTGGCTGCAGTGGCGGGTTACTTGGGTTCAGACAACCCACAGGACTGAGTGACCAGCAGTAGCCATCTCGGAGAGGGGCCAACTGAGCTCAGAAACCACAGCAGTTGTGGGCTGGCTCCATCTAGTGGATAAGAAGGGAACCAAGATCAAATCCGCAGGAGGCACACAGATTGTTTCAGGCTGAACAAATCGGGTTACAATCTCACAACCAGAAACCAGCCTGAACTGCAGTGAACTAAACAAAGGTCCATGCTTGCTGGACTACCCATCACTTTGCAGTACATCTACACCTGGCTTGCTGGGACTAATCAGTGTGGATGTAAGGCTCTGTCTGCCCACTGTATCAGTGAGAGCGGAGCTTTATTTTCTCTTGTTTTTGTTTTGTATTTTCTTGATTGTTTTGTTCCAATGAGTGTGAACACTGTTTCTAGCTTTTCTGTTGTTTTTCTTTCTTCCTTTTCTTTCCCTCTTGTCTTTACCAGTTTCCCACAGTTTGCATAATCTTCCTTTGTCCCCTAGCCTTGCTTCTAATCTCTTCCTCTTCCTCTGTTTCTCTATTTTTCCCCCAACACCTTTTAAATTTTCTCCCCTGAGGGTATAATCACCATAGAGGACAGATTTACTGTATAAAATTTTCTGGTTCATTTTTAGATTTTGTTATATAACCACAAGTCTAGTTCATATGGTTAAAGGTGGCAAATTAATAGTTACCACAGTTTGTCATCTTCTAGGCTGTGTGTGAAACTATTGCTACTGCTGATTATACCACTTTGGCCAAAGTGACATAATTGTTCTAACCAGCTGTTCTTCCTGGTATAAAGACTGAGATTATCAAAAAGTCATAAAAAATAATATAGGCCAGTGGAAAAGAAGCAGGAGCTATGCCAAATAGGCAGCAACTTCTCATCCCCAATAAATTAAAGTGGTAGGATCTTGCAACAGACTCAAAACCCAAAAGCCATCTACACTTGGAAGACATATCTGAGAAGTAGTCATTTCCTAAAGGTTCTAAACACTAGCGATAAAACTACTAGACATAAGCAATCTATGAGCGCTGACCTCTGAATTAAGCTAAAAAAGAATAGGAAATAAGAAGACAAGCACGATGCAACTCCCAACTTCCAGCTCACTAAAGGCAAATCCAGGAGGTAAGGACAAAAAAGTCATATCAGAAATAATTTCTCGTAACTACACAGATTGGGACCATAACGCAAGAGCTGCTTGGTGACTGTAGAGCAGAAATACATTAAAAAAAAAAGAAGAGCTTAGGAAAACCATGGAAACCATGAATGCCCAACATAGGAAAAAAATGGAATCCATGACAGTCAAACAGATATCCAGGAGATTCAAAATTCCATTAAAAGTATACACAGCAGAAGGAGTCAATGTGAGGATGGAATATCAGATATAGAAGACAGAGCTGGGCGTGGTGGCACATGCCTGTAATCCCAACACTCGGGAGGCTGAGGCAGGAGGATCCTTGCAAGTTCAAGGCCAGCCTGAGCTACAAAGTGAGCTCAAGGCCAGCCTGAACTGCATAGTGAGACTGTCTCAAAAAGACAAAAAAAAGACAGGACTGCACTTAGCAATCATGAAATGAAAGATTTCTTAAAAAGAGCAAGGAACATGAAAAAGCTCAATCTAACTGCTCCTAGGTATGCAAAGAATAACAAACATTGATCAGAGTCAATGAAAGAGCAGGAGATAGCACAAATGACAAAAACATCTGTTCACGGAAATAATGACAGAAAATTTCCCAAACACGGAAAAAAAAAATTGACATATGTAGATAAATGAGGCATATGGAACTCCAATTAGGCATGGTCAAAAAACCACAAAAATTCCACATCAAGGCATACAAGAGTCAAGATTCCCAAAATTCAACACAAGAAGAGAATACTAAAAGCTGTTAAGAGAAAAGAAACAAGTCACCTAGAAAGGACAGCCTCTCAGGACCATTGCAGACTTCAACACAAACCCTCAAGAGTCAAGGAGAACTCTGAGTAAAGTATTTAAAGTCCTAAAGGAACATAACCTCCTTTTTTCTTGCCCTCTCTTTCTTTGTCCCTTTTGAACTCCTGCCTCAGGCTGCCAGAGAGCTGGAACTACAGGCATGTGCTACCAGGCTGGGTTTCTTTTGGGTTTGAATATATCAAATAGGCAGCCTCCTGTGTAAAGTTCTTGACATGCCATTGCCCTTTTTTTTTTTCATTGCCCTTGTCTTAATTACTCTTTCCCCTTCTTTGTTTTACTCCTACTTAGCTTTCAAATCCCAATTCAAAGGCTGAGGGTGTGGCTTAATGGTATAATGCTTGCCTAGCATGTACAAGGCCCTGAGTTCAATCCCCAAGACCACCAAAAAAAAAAAATCCCAGTTCTATTCTCACTTCCTCAAGAAAGCATTTCCCAGTCCTCCAAATTAAGTCAACTTCCACTGTCCAGTTTCCAAAACACTCCTTTACTGAGTCACAGTACGCAGCAATTCCTCTTATCAAGTGTATCATTATGGGGAATGCAAATCCCAAGAACACTGAGATATGCTTCACAGTCATATGGCTGCCACCAAAACAGAAAAACTGAGTGCTGACAAACACTAGGGGGAGAGGGGTTGGAACCCTTCCACAGTGCTGGTGGGAATGTAAATTGGTACACCCACTTAGTAAAAAAGTATAGAGGGTCCTCAAAACACTAAACAGTGATACCATTTGATCCAGCTATTATACCACTCCTTGGAATCTACCCAGAGGAATAAGTATACTACAGGATACTTGCATATCCATGTGTACTGAGACATAATTCACAATAACCAAGATACAGAGCCAGCCTAGGTGTCCACCAACAGATGAACGGATAAGCTGGGCATGGTGGCACCTGTAATCCCAGGAGGATCACTGAGTTTGAGACCAGCCTGGGCTACAAAGTGAGCCCAAGGCCAGCCTGCACTTCATAGTAAAACCTTGTCTCAAAAGACAAAAAAAAAAAAGAAGATGAATGGATAAAAGAAAACTGTGATATATGTAGTACCCCACTATCACAAATATATCAATTAGACAAAAAAAAAAAAAAAATCAGTAATGTAATATTAGAACTGTACCAAACTTTTGAACAAATGAACTTAGCAGATGTTTACAGGGCATTCCACCCCACAACATTAGAACACACATTCTTCTGAGTTCCAAAGGAGATGACCTACTAGCTCATAGAACATGCTTAAGTAAATGCAAAGGAAATGAAATTATCCCATGCATATTATCAGGACTGAGTGCAATGAAATTGGAAATCGAACACAAAAGAAAGCATAAGAACTTCATAAACACATAGAAATTAAATAATGCCCTGCTGAACAACCAAGGGGTCACAGATGAAATTAAAGAAGACAATAAACAGTTTCTGCAATTAAACAATAATGTCAATAAAACACACCAGAACTTATGGGGTGCAATGAGAGCAGTCCTACAAGGGAAATTAATAGCTGAGAATGCTCACATCAGCAAAAGAGAGCTAGCTCAAATAAACAACCTAATATTGAACCTCAAACTTCTAGAAAAAGAACTAGTCTAGCCCAAAGCTCATACAAGGAAAAATTATAAAGATAAGAGCAGAAATTAATGCAATGAAGACTAAGAAAAAAATAAAAAGAATCAATGAAGTTGGTTCTTTGAAAGATTAAATAAAACTGATAAAATCTTAGCCAATTTTATCAAAGAAAAAGGGGAAAGAAACTACTTAATCCTTGTAATTAGGAATGAAAAGGGTGAAATCACAACAGACCCCACAGGAATCCAGATGATCAATACCTACTTTTAGAACCTGTACTCTAATAAAATGGAAAATGCAGAAGAAATGGACAGACACATAAATAATATGAATTACCAAAATGGAATCAAGAAAACATAAAAATTCTAAATAAACCAGTATCAGTCAACGAAATTGAAATAATTAAAAACCCACCAAGAAAGAAAAGCCCAGGCCCTGACGCATTTACTGCTGAAATCTACAGGAAATTTAGAGAAGTCCTAATAATACCAATACTCCTCAACCTCTTCAATAAAATCGAAAGGGAAGCAATACTCCCAAATTCATGCCTGGAGGCAAGTACTACTCTGATACCAAAACCAGCGAAGGATCCAAATAAGAACTACAGGCTAGTCTTCCCAATGAACACAGACACAGAAATCCTTAACAACGTGCAGGCTAACAGAATGCAGCAAATCATCAAGAAGATTATACAGCGTGACCATGTAGGATTCATCCCAGGGATGCAAGGATGGTTCAACATGTGTAAAATCAATAAATGTAACACACCATATGAACAAAAAACATGATCATCTCAAAAGATGCAGAAGTTATTGACAAAGTCCAGCACCCACTGCGATAAAACCCTACAGAAAAATGGAATAGATGATCTTCCTCTCAATCTGACAAAAGCCATTTCCAACAAACCAGTAGCCAATATCATATTAAATGAACAAAAACCAAAAGTTTTCACTCTAAAATTAGAACAAGGATGTCTACTGTCACTACTCTTATTCAATATAGTTCTGGAAACATCAGCCAGAGCAATTATTTTTTTTTCAGCCAGGAATCAAACTCAGGACCTTGCACTTGCCAGGGAGGTGGCCTGTGCCACTGAACTATATCCCCAGCCCCTAGCCAGGGCAATTAGACAAAAGAAAGAAATAAAAGGAATAAGGGTAAAGGATGAGCTAATGATAGAGGACCCCAAAAATTCCACCAAGAGACTTCTAGATTTAAGAACAAAATTTAGTAGCACAGATGGATAGAAGTCAACACTCAAAAATCAATAGCATTCTTGTACACAGTAATAAATTCACTAAAATAGAAATCTAAAATTACACTACAAAGCTACCATGTTAAAATAGTATGCTATTGGCAGAAAAACCAGACCTGAGGATCAACAGTACAGACTGGAAGATGTAGAAACAACTCCGTACACACTCAGCCACCTTACCTTTGACAAAAGGGCCAGACACCTCCACTGAAAGAAAGATCGCCTCTTTAACAAATGGTACTAGAAAAACTGGTCAAACATTAAAACTAGACCCATGTCTCCTGCCATGCACTAAACTAAAATCAAAAGATCAAAGATCTAAATATGGAAACAGAAACACTAAATCTGCTGGATGAGAGAATACCTAGAACACTCAAAGGACATCAGTGTAAGGAAAGGCTTTATGAATCTCATAAAGTGCCCCGATCTCAAAGGAACTATCACAAAAACCAACAACTGGACCCTCTCAGGTCTCCTCCTTCGAAGGAATCTCTCTTAGCCCAGGGAGCTCTGGAGTAGCGCCCTCCTCCTCTCCGAGCCTGGGCACACAGCGCTTACTGTAGCAGTCTCCTGTGCTGGTTTTATGTAAGTTACTGGTATGATTCTCACACCAGACCATAGACAGGGGTTGGTATTTGATGAGACAAAAAACAGTGGCTTAGTTTCAAAAAAAAAACACGTATTTTAGCATCATAGTATTTGGAATATGATACATTTACCAGGCAGTGTTATGTTATGCCTCTCCAAGGAAAGGTTAGAATAGTTTGTCATCGGTCCTTCTCCAACAGGTGAACTTGTAAAAGGTGACTCTGTAAGAGAAAGAAAATGAGATTACACATCCCCGCCAGGACTAAAACAACTATCTAAAAGCCAGTTGGCAACAGCTAAAATGCTAGTGTGTGCCTTAATAAAAGATAATTTTCCGGTTGGGTGTGGTGGTGCATGCCCGTAACCCCAGCACTTAGGAGGCTGAGGCAGGAGGATTGCTGTGAGTTCGAGGACAGCCTGGGCTACAAAGTGAACTCATGGCCAGCCTGATCCTGCCTCAAAAAGAAAAAAAAAAAAAAAAATTCCAGGAACTTCTCAATGCCTTATATAGTCCAAAGATACTCAAGAGTATACTGGATCACCAAATGTGACCAAATTGCTGACTTTTTTTTCCTATGTTATTTCCCTACAAATTTCTGATTTTTGCCAGGCATGGTGGCACACATCTGTAACCCCAGCACTCAGGAGGTTGAGGCAGGAAAATCGCCCATAAGTTTGAGGCCAGCCTAGGCTACAAAGTGAGCTCAAGTTCAGCCTGCATTACATAGTGAGGCCCTATCTCCAAAGGAAAAAAAAAAATTCTGATTTTCTTCTTCAATAAACTTCAGTGTTTTTATTCTACAATTAGATTCTTTACAAAACAATAAAAGAGAAGCTAAGGTAGGCATGGTGGCACACACCTGTAACCCCAACACTCGCCTATAATCCCAACACTCAGGAGGCTGACGCAGGAGGATCCTTGTGAGTTCGAGACCAGCCTGGGCTACAAAGTGAGCTCACAGCCAGCCTGAACTGCACAGTGAGACCCTGTCTCAAAAAGCTAAGAAAAAAAAAAAACATAAAAGAGAAAGTGACCAGAAGAGAAAGCTAGAAAGAGGCAAAGGGAAAACAAAGAGGGGTGAAGGGAGCTATAATACAGGGGACAAGAAAACAAGCAAAGCCAAACGCTTTTGCCAGTGGTGCAGAGCAAATGAGATGACAGTGCATCGTGTTCTGCCCGTGCCCACAGCCGAGCACTTCCTGTGCGCAGCCACTTCCCCTTGCCTCCTGCCACTTCTCTTTCTGAAAATTCTCATGTTCTCCCTGTTCATAAGCCAGTTTTTGTCTTTTGTTTTTATACTACTTACTGCTCCTCTGACAGGGCACCAGACCCTAACCCTCCCAAAAGCAAACCCAACTCCATCAGCCAAGTCAGGGAGGGAAAAGGACTTATTACTGTAAAATGCATTACAAGTGCATTTTAAAAATCTGCCGTCTGATACAAATTAAATCTGAAACTTTTTGGTTGCACTTAAAATACTACTACTCTGTTCACAAAGTTATTCCTAGTGCAAGAGTAGATTTCCAGGCCTTTTCTTTTTTTTTTTTTTTTTTTTTTTGTGTTTTTGAGACAGGATCTTGCTATGCAGCTCAGGCTGGCCTTGAGCTCACTCTGTAGCCCAGGCTGTTTTTGAACTTGCAATGATCCTCCTGCCTCCAGCCTCCTGAGTGCTGAGATTACAGCTGAGATTGCAGGCGTGCACCACCACGCCCAGCTTCCAGTCTTTTTCTTAAAGGGATGACTGTTGACTGCCTTTGTTGCTTTGGCTTTTTTGCATGGTTTTTACAACCCTAACAGAAACTTGTCCCTCACAGAACAGAACTCTATTGTAGGCTGTTTTCCAAAGGGTTAATCACCTCTAATACAGCTTTGGAAGCTGCAGCGCACTTTCTCATAATACAGCATTTTAAAACAGCTCCAATCACTCCATCTCTGACACTGATTACAAAGAAAAGTATGTGCTGAGTTTCTCACTGGGCTGTAAGAAATAGAAAACCTGTCCGCCAGGGATGGTGGTGCACACTGTAATCCCAGCACTTGAGAGGCTGAGGCAGAAGGATCTCCATGGGTTCCAGGCCAAGCTGGGGTACATAGCAAGACCCTGTCCCACACCAAAAAAAATCCATATCCATTAGTCTTTCATTTATATTCATGTTTATCTTCAGATCTTCTCTCCCTCAACACACACACACAGCTAAAAGGTTTCCACCAAAATTCTTTCCATAATGAAAAAGTTTTTCCATTCCTAGTCATAGCCCATTTAAATAATTGAAGAAAAAATATCTCACGAAGATTAATTAAGGGACGTACCACTCACCCACTCACTCACAAATAGGAAGCCAAGAGGGAGTGGGCGGAACGGAAAAAACTGGCCTGTGTCACCTGCTCTAGGAAGTCTGTGAAACAGGAGCTTTGCCACCTCTGCCTCCATGCTAGGGGGCCGCCTTGCTCGGGCCAGCTTACGTGGAATCAGTACTTAGGGGAGTTCTCACCCGCTCCCTCACTCCTGAACAAGTCCATAACTCTTTCGTGTGTCCAGCAGCATTTATTTTTATTCACACTATCACTGATAAAAGAATGGTATAAATGAAACAGCAAAATGCTACCATTCTCATTCTAATGTCACTTCAACAAGGGAACACACAAAGGACCTGACACACGCTGGATGTTGATAACGAGTAGAAGGCTTCATGGATCCTAGCAGGAGCTGCGTGGGTCCTCAATGACTCTGGGGAGTCATTACGATGTCGGAGGAGCCCTCATCACGGTACTGCCCCCAGCCCGTGTATTTATACAAGCGGCAGAGTATGCTGCGGAAGGTGAGGGCCAACTCTGACAGCAGGGTAAGGTGAAGGCAGTGCCAGGGAGAGCAGCAGAAGCGGGGCTATGTTTCTTCTGCTCACCACCAGGACCAGTTATGAAGAACCCGTCTAGGAGCTACGCTAGTACAAGGAGAGGAAAGGGGTCTAAGCTTTGCTTGGGCAAAATCTAAGCTTAAAGCATTTGAAGGAATAGGAAAGGGGGGAAAAAATGGGTTAATTCCAGGGTATACCAGGTGTTCTGGCCACTTCGAATTGCCAGTTCATGTATTATAATTACCGCCAGACACCCACACATTGACACTACTTGCACTTCACACTCTCCTCAAAGCATTCATCTTCATCTCTCTCCACTTTCCACTGAACAAGCGCCAAGTGCTGCAGAACACATACAACTATTGTGATGTGTGCTCCGGAAAAACTATCTTTAAGAAGCAACATACAGGAGTGCAAGGCTAGCCTGGGCTACACAGTGAGTTGTGGATCAGCCTGAACCACATGGTGAGGGCCTGGGTCAAAAAACAGCAACAACAACAACAACAAAGCAGCAATATATACAAAGACCTGAGAAGGGCAGGAGGTGCTGGAGTAGTAAGAGTGAGCAGTTGTATCTATCCGGACAAGACTTTTTTTTTTTAATTCAAAAAAGCAAGAATGTAAACTTTACTGCGTAAGTAGGACGCTGGCAGGAAGAAGAAACTAGCAGGAGATTCCGGCAGATGTGGTTTGAAGGGTTCCAGGAAAGTATCCGGCCGAGTCACAAGAAGAAGAATAAAATCCGGGCTGCAGACATAGCTCAGCGGCACAAGCGCCTGCCTGGCAAGTGCAAGGTCCCGAGTCCAGTTCTCGGTACCAAAATAAAATAAAACGGACAGGCAGGAATTTGGATCCTAGCCCAAGTTTTGCCGGTTACTTGTGGTTTCAAAATGGGATACGCCCATTCAATATTTTGATGACAGCATTTCTCCACCATAACATTCATTTCATGGGAGAAAAAGGGTCAGTGGAGTTATACAAATATCAGGTGATGGTGCCAAGGTCCGTGCCCAGTCACCCTAATCACCTCTCTTAATCAGCGCTTCACACATGGTACGTGGCCTTTACAGCGCTACCCAACGCAAACACACACTGCAGGCCAGAACTCCACGGCAGGCCGTGCTCTGAAGGGTTAACCACCCCTACAGCAGCTGTGGAAGCGGGGTGCAGTTCCTTCTCAGACAATATCTTACAACGTGCTTCAATCATTCCCTAACTACAAAGTAAATTTTACACCTGGCATTCTTTTACAGATAGCGGTAAAACGGCAGAGAGTAACACCCACTAGTTGTTCCAGACGTTAAAAATTTGTTTTCTTGTAACCCCAGCACTCAGGAGGCTGAGGCAGGAGGATCATTGCCAGTTCAAGGCCAGCCTGGGCTACAAAGTGAGCTCAAAGCCAGCCTGAACTGCATAGCGAGATCCTGTCTCAAAAAGACCAAAAAAAAGATGCTGCCCTCATGATCCATGGCCCTAAGACATTACTGTATGTTTCCTACAAAAGAAATACCATGACACCATCACAATCCGGAGTGAAGATCAGGGAACTAACGTTCATGTTACCAGCACATCTCCAAACTCCAGCCGAGTCTCCCTGTCATGTGCTTTTCAGCCAGTGCTCCAGCTCAGAGTCACACGCTGCCATCAGCTGCCATGTCTCCCCGTCCCCTTCCCTCTGGAATTCCACTGAGCGCCCCTGACTTTGTGACCTTGGCACGTAGGAAAGTCTAACAGAGTTCTGTCCTCAAGCGTGCTAAGACCTGGGCTAGGCACTTCGCGGCAGAGCCTCCAGAGAGACGGCTGTGCCCTTCTCACTGTGTCCTATCAATACTGTTTGCATCTTGATGACTTTTCACTTCCACTGTGTGATCGAAGTGGTGTTTCTCAGCCTTCTCCACTGCAGAACAGAACAATTTCCCCTCTGCCTTCGGAACAATTTTGTGAACTTATTTTGAAACTACGCAACTCTTTGTGCCTTGACATTCCATCAATTAATGAATTTCTAGCTGTAAGCACTCAGCAACTACTACATGATTCAGTTGGTTATACTCCATTAGGGTCACTACTAATTCTGACGCTCAGTTGTCCTGGATCTGTCCGAGGGAACCCTTCACGCTGCCCGTGTCCTTTTCACATGAGCCGTCATTCTTTTGAATATTTCTTGCCTTCTGGCACAAAAGCTCCCAGGTTTACTTATTTCTTCCCCACCTCAGCCTCTGAAATCACTCACACTGCCCAGAAGTCCTGGTTACTATTAGTAAAGAATGGTACTTGATTGCAAAATATGGACACTGAGCACACTCATTTCATGAGAAAAACGACTTTCTCCATCTCACTGGACAGAGCTGTGACACAAACCCTCATACACACCTGTGACACATGTATGTAGTATGCATGGCAGACACACATTCTGACAGACACATGTGTGGGCACAAGCACAGAGGGGAATTACAGTCCTGAATTCCCTGACACTGCCCGCGCTCTAATTCCAGGGTGTTCTTATTCCTTCTTCTCGAGTGACCCAGTATCCCTGACAGATTAATTACTGATTGGATTATGCACAACTAATCCTGTCACCACATCTGGCCCCTGGTCGTCCTGCTCACCTGCCCGGCCCTCACTCCTGCCCCACTCTGCTCTGCCTGTCTGACGGCCCTGCGGACACCCCTGTGGCCTGGGGGCTGGGCCCCTGTGCCGGGCCACCCTGCACAGCCCTGCTCCCCGGTGCCACCTGCACCCACCCAATGAGGATGCCTCCCACCCCCACCCCCACCGGCTAAGGAGCAGAGCATCTGGGGAAGATGGAAGAAGACGAGCAAGAGAAAGTCCGCTGAACACACAGCTCCGTAACACATAGAAGGAATTTAACAACATAATGAAATTTTAATTTTGATGATAAATTTAGGGTAAAAATGCTAGTGCCTCCGAAATATTGCTGCTAAGGGTAAGCTCAAGGCAACCCACTAGGGACCCCTCCTGTCTCTCAGGAGCTACTCCTAAGTCCCCATTCTGATTCCACATGTGGATACCCCAATACT
>NW_004955446.1:16709443-16710903 GCF_000276665.1 Chinchilla lanigera | reverse complement strand
TCCTTTAAACAGCCTGAAGATCTTTAAAGACAAAAACTGGCCGGGCGTGGCGGCGCTTGCCTGTAATCCCAAAATCCCAGCACTTGGGAGACTGAGTCAGGAGGATCATTGAAAGTTCAAGACCAGCCCGGGCTACAAAGTGAGCTCAAGGCCAACCTGAACTGCATAGCGAGACACTGTCTCAAAAAGACACAAATAAATAAATAAAAGTAACAACTGCTAGCGTTTCAACTGAAAGGGAGACTAATACAAGGTCTGGCAGTGTGGACACTTGAATAACATCCACTTCAAAATACTTATTACCAGGCAGTTTCTGTGGGAGGAGAAACCAGTTGAGAGGGGAGTTGATCAATCCAGTCCTCTGCGTGTTAAAGTGCTAATTCCAACTGACTCGACTGCAAATATTTTTCAGAAAATAAACACGCCTGATTCCTCTAATTTGTTCCATGTGACAATAACGAAAGTGATCTGGAAATCGTCCCACTAACCCAGTATTTCTTCCTTACACAGATATTTTAATTTCTCACTTAATTGAAAGAACTTTCAAGCCAGGTGTGGTAAGAAACGCCTTGTAATCCCTGCACTTGGGAGGCTGAGGCAGGAGGATCCTTGCGAGTTCAAGGTTAGCCTGGGCTACAAAGTGAGCTCAAGGACAGCCTGAACTGCATTGCGAGACCATCTCAAAAGAAAAAAAAAACCTTTGTGTAGGACAGCAACCTCACTTCAGTCCCTGGTAACCGGGCTTTAGTAGCTTGAGAGGTAGTGGTGTGCTCTCGGCCTTAGCCCATGCTAACATTCCAGAGATTATTACCAAAAGCAAAAAAAAAAAAAAAAAAGAGAGAGAGAGAGACAAGCGATTGTTATTGCAGAGACTCGTCCTGGGAATGACAGGGCTAAAGCGACCCCACCTTGGGTCTAGCCTTCATCCCATCCGTCCCTAAGCTCGGGATGAACTCACTCACTCCTCTCCCTCCCTCTGAGACAACCTTAAAACGCACAAAGGAAGAGCAGCAGTCCGGACAAACTGTGGAGCAAGCTGAACTTCAACCGCATCCTGCCTAACTGAAACGATGGGAACTCTAAACCTTGCGGCATGCTTGCAAAGTTGCGAAGTGAAGCGCCGTGGTTGCCGTGGTTACTTGAGACCGTGCACAAACACACAGAGCCCTCGGGTCGCCACCAAGGACCGGCCGCGGCGGGGCAAAGCCGGGTGCGCAGCGGGCGAGGCGAGCGCCCCGCGCTGGACTTGGCTTTGGTCCCGCCCGTAGATAAAGCCCCCTGCCAAAGAGACAGCGCCACAGAGAACGTATTTTCAAAGACCGCGCTTTAAAAACAAGGTCCACGCGCGTCCGCCGGGCGGGGCCTTCCCGTCGTGCGCTCAGTCCGGGCGCCTCTCCCCGCGCTCCGCAGCGCATCCCCGAGCCGCACTCCGCCCCGCGCAGGCCGAGGGGGGCCGTGGC
>NW_004955446.1:16708075-16709078 GCF_000276665.1 Chinchilla lanigera | reverse complement strand
CGCCGCCCGAGGGATGCGCGCCCCTGCGCTCCGGCCCAGCGGGTACCCGCACCCTTGCACCCCACCGCGCCCTTGTACCCCCGGGAGTTCCGGCCCGGTGGGGATCCCTGTCCCCGAAGGTCGCCGCATCCTTCGCAGCCCCGCCAGCGCCGGCCGGTCTCCTCGGGTTAGCTTTCCTGCTCCTGCACTCACCCCGCCCCTGCAGTCTCCGGAGGCTCAACCGGTTCTCTCCGGGTTAAGGTTTCAGCCTCCCGAGGCCCCTCGGGTACCTGTTTTTATTTTCCTTTTATTTCTTTGACCTGACAGCTTTCACGGAGGCAACAGGAGCTCAAGAAACAAAAGCTGCTACGTAAAAGACATACTGGATAAACTACAGAAAGATAGCGACCTTTGTGGAACAGTGCAGAAGATAATGCTACCCTCACCCATTTTAGCTCCCGCCTGGAAACTTCTGTGCTCCCACCTAAAATACTCAAATAATAAACCGGGCGTGGTGGCGCACGCCTGTAATCCCAGCGCACGCCTGTAATCCCAGCACTGGGGCGGTTGAGGCAGGAAAATTGCTTTGAGTTCAAAGCCAGCCTGGACTACATAGCAAGACGCTGTTTCAAAAACATAGTGTGGCCCTATCTCAAAAAAAAAAAAAAGAAATAAAATAATTAATGCTTTATTGGAAAAGGGAAGAGGAATCTACATCCTAACGTAAATTTTTTAACTTTTTTTTCTTGCCAGCTTCTGTGTTGGCCAGACTCTGGCATCCAATTCCAAGGCTCAGCTTTCCAACTAGCTGGGACTGTAACCTGAACCATAAATTGGAACTTTAAAAGTTAGAGTGGTTTTTTTTCCCCTCCTTAGAAACCAGTGGCCTCAACCAGGCGTGCTGGCACAGGGCTGTAATCCCAGCACTCGGGAGGCTGAGACAGGAGCAGGATCCTTTCGAAGTCGAGACCAGCCTGTGCTACAGTGAGCTCAAGGCCAGCCTGAACTGCATAGGAGACTCTGT
>NW_004955446.1:16706521-16707975 GCF_000276665.1 Chinchilla lanigera | reverse complement strand
CGCGTGTGGCCATGGACCAGCACCTCAGCTCCGCAGGGTTGTACGCTTCCTGTAACTCCGTCCGCATCTGGTGCTGGCCGAGTCCACCAGGAGGCCTCGGGGCTCTGCACTGGGCATCCACCTGCAAGGCGGCCTCGTGCCCCTGTCCCCCATGGAAGCTGTCCAAGCCACACAACATTTAGGCCTCCAGGTTTGGTGCATGAGAACTGCAATTACCAGGCACGTCCCCCTCAACACCGCTATCCCCGGCGCCAGGACCTCTTCCGCAGCAGCTACTGCAGGAGATCTAGCGACTTCCAGCCCCGAAATGAGCTCCCGCCTGCCTTCCCCCGCCGTGGCCAGGCCGGGCACCAGGCCTGGAGACACAGCCGGTGACTCTGAGCGCGGACATTCAGCTGGAGAGGAAGGAACTGTGCACCGTTCCTGGTGCTAAAGTTGCCATGGGCTTTGGCATCCAAGTTTTGTTTTAAAACATGTGCTTTTAGTAATAAGCTGCATCGGGCAGTGTCCATTTTTTGAGCCAAACAATTTAAAAACTATCATTTTCCCCTGTAAAGTTAACCTTTTAAGATAGTGTTCTTCCAGCTTTGAAATGTACCATCACAAATACTTGTGTTTCAGTTGAAGTTAATATATAATTGCGAAATTATTTAGGATGTTGTAAGAATGACCATTTGCAGAGGAAATACTTTAAGAACCCGTGTTTCCTCATCCAGCTTAGTATGTGCCAGCTGAATCTGGAGCAGTGGTGTTGATAAGCTTGACCCCACCCTGTATCTTGTGGCAAAGACTGTTCCAGAAAAGTGTTTACTCAAAGATAACCAGCTGTCTCCCTGCTTGCTGAATGCCTTGTACTAAGTTCATAAAAATCTGTTGATTAAATTTTTTTTTTTTTAAATAAAGACCTCTCCAAATGTGGTCAAGCCTAGGGCGTACACAAAGGCTCCCTACTTCCCAGCCCTGGGGAGTGGACAGAATGTGCAGACACTGGCACCAGGACATCAAGCCTGCTTTCATTTTCTTAGGCAAGGGAGGAAGCGTTCGGGATAGGAAGGAATGAACAAGCCTGCGCAGGTTTATTCATTCATCCTCTTCTCTCTCCTACCGTCCCTTGCTATGAAAGACCCAACGCACCTGTACACCGGGAGAGGACAATTTAAAGCAAAGTCCCTTCACCTTCTTGGAGCTATCCTTGAATAAATCATTTTCTCTTTTTATCAAAATAAATGGCCACCTTTGATTTGCTTATCAACCGAAGTGGCCGGTAGCAGGATTACCCGTGCAAGCCACCGTGCCGAAGATATTTTTTATTGGTTTGGTTTGGTTTGTGGTTTTGGGGATGGAACTTGTCACGCACAGGGGTAAACAGCAAGCCACTGCTCGCTGGAAAATGCAGCTCCTGGCAATCTTAAACCGGCAGTCAGTACAGAGCTAAAAAAAAAAAAAAAAAAAAA
>NW_004955446.1:16703417-16705259 GCF_000276665.1 Chinchilla lanigera | reverse complement strand
TACCAGCCCCCCTCTGGTCCCTTACTCTCAAGGGGTGCAGAAGGCTGATGGTCCGTCTTCAGTATCAGCTTTAGGCTGAGGAGGGGTATTGATCCTGCCTAGCCAGGAACCAAACATCTTCCCCTGGCTGAGCTAAAGGAGACGTAGGAATACTGAGTTCTGTATTTTGAAGAAACATTGTCTTTTGAAAAGAGGGCACCAGGCGTGGTGGCGCACGCCTGTAATCCCAGCACTTGGGAGGCTGAGGCAGGAGGATCGTTGTGAGTTCGAGGCCAGCCTGTGGTTGGCCACAAAGTAAGCTCAAGGCCAGCCTGAACTACATAGCGAGACCCTGTCTCAAAAAAAAAAAAAATTGCTTCTCAAGAGGTTTGTTCCATTCAATATTCACAAATCCAGAACAGATTTGTGTCAGAAAAGGCGCAGGGAGGGGAAGGGAGGAGGAGGAAAGAGGAAAGGAGAAGTTGGATTCTTGCAGGTTGAACTGCCACACATGCTAGAGCTGCACTCGCTCCAGACGGGAATGGTTGCTTTTTCTGTGGTGTTCATACAGACAGCTAAGTTAGATGGAAATATTGATGCAATGACACAGGGCTGGGCCCTGGAGGGAGAAGTCAGTGCCGAAGACGAACACGTCACAGCTGTGACTGGAGGCGCTTCTGAAGAAAATTAGTCACAATGGCCAGATTTGCCTACTTGCCCAGGGGAGAACAGAAGCCTCAGATTATTGGTCTCAGCCTGTGAGATTTCCCACTACCTCATTGTGGGAAAGAGAGGTCCAGAGGTCTGGTTAACGGCCGTGGCAGAGGAGCGGGTCTGAGCAAACTCGGACTCGTCATGTCCTTGGCACACCGAGTGAGTCGCCCTGCCTAGGCTGTCCCGCTCTGACCTCTTACTTCCCCACAGACTCCGGCCAAAAGTACCGCCTCCAAACCACGCCCCTAGCCCCGCCTCCATTGCCACGCCTCTAGCCTGCCTAATAAAATGCCTGGAACTTCCGTAATAAACCGGATCTGCGCCATCAGCCTGGTCTCCGGTGTCTTCTTTGCACCGTGTCGCCTCTTACCACGGGCCCAGGTCCCTCGACCCAAGGAGGTTCTACCTCACCTCATTAGGGGTGGGCTACCCTTTCCCACCCACTAGAACTCCAACAGCCAAGTCTAAAACCATTAAAACCAAAACTGAAGACAAGACTACAGATTATCCTCCAAGGTTAAGGGTGCCACCCATGTACCCTTGCTACCACTGGATCAGTATTACCTAAGCAACTATACTTGCAATCTTATTGGTTGATCATAATTTTGACCCACTTTGTACCTGCCTCATGGTTTTGCTTCATAAGATTTCTTTGAGAAATAGGCTTGTGGGCAACCCATTTGGGATGCCTCCTGTCTCTCGGGAGCTATTCCTATTCCCCATTCCTTTTCTCTCATAAACTTTCATACTCTTAACCTCCATTGTTCCTTAGAATTCATTCTTTTTTTTTGTTTTTGTTTTAAAAATAAAAAGAGGAAAACATTAACAGACAGACAACATTTTACAACAAAGCAAAAGAACAATACAGACAATACGGAGTTACAAACAAAGTAGTAGGGAATTAACAATGGTTGTTGTAATACATATTGATATCTTCAAAGTGGCTTCTCATGAAAACAGATCTAGAATGCAATGCTGATCAACCAAAGACTCATTGACAGTTTCTTTCAGCATAGAAATAGAAGACAGAAGAACAACCATGTTAACTATCTTGTATATACATACATATAAAAATTCTCCTTCTTTCCTTTCTCTTTTCCCACATCCCAGTTGCCCTTTACTCTTGAGTGGTTTCCTATCATTTCACAG
>NW_004955446.1:16672625-16702137 GCF_000276665.1 Chinchilla lanigera | reverse complement strand
TGTATATGTAGTGGTACCAGGAATCAAACTCAGGACCTCATGTTTGCCAGGCAGGCACTGTGCCACTGAGCTATAAAACACTATATAAGCAAACCTATGAACCTGAGCGTGGTGGCACATGCCTGTAATCCCAGCACTCAGGAGGCTGAGGCAGAAGGATCGTTGTGAGTTCAAGACCAGCCTGGGCTACAAAGTGAGCTCAAGGCCAGCCTGAGCTGCATAGGGAGACCCTGTCTCAAAAGGCAAAAAAAAAAAAAAAACTATGGAAAAGAATATAGTATGTTCCAGTTGGCATTGAGAGAATATAATGGATATAATTAATTCAGAAATATTAAGCACCTACTAAGCGCTAGACACTGTGCTCAGCATAGGCTGTAAGTACAGATATACACTCACATGGATGCACACACACACACACACACACACACACACACACACACACTATAATTAACCTAGAAAGCTGTTGATCTGTGAACTACAAATCCAGGGGAAAACCTCTTTTTGCTCAGACAATTTTATGCTCACAATGATTAAACCTTTCTGAGCAAAGCCTTATGAGACCCTGAAAGACCAAAACTCAGAGCCGTGAGCCTCCCAGGGCCTTGGCGGGGCTGGCTAAACTCACGCGGCCTGACCCGGGGCTGCTGAATCATACCCCTGCTTAGCTCCACTGTATCTTGTTTCAGGGCTAACTACAAATATTTCCCTACACCTACACCTTGGGAGAACTTTAACAGTAAACAAACACCCTCAACACAAACTAAACTCTGACTGACCTTTCCTGATTAGTCTTATAGAATCTTTGTTTGTTGTTGTTACAAGGAATCGAACTCACAATCTCGCACTTGCCAGGCAGGCACTGTGCTGCTGAGCTATATCCCCGGCAGTCTTATAAAATCTTTAATCTCATATTTGTCCTTCCGCAAATGACCTCATTGAAAGAACAATTGTCTTTTCAGTTGAATCAGTCTGTTTCTGAACAGGAAAAAGTGACTTGCTCAAGCTGAGACCAATGCCCACTACAACTTTATTGTTGAGGGCAGGGGATGTAGCTCAGCGGTGTAGCACCTGCCTGGCAAGCATGAGGTCCTGAGTTCAACTCCTAGTACCAACAACAACAACAAAAAAAGAAACTTTGTTGTTGAAGAAAAAAAAAGTTGAGAAAGAAATATAATTACTGTTTTGTTGAGCATTTTGAAAGTCTTAACAACACTGTTACTGCTTTATATTTAGATGTTTGATACTTTTGGCCTTATTCCCACTCCACTCTTTTAAATGTTCCCTACCCTTTAAAACCAGCTAATCTACTACTGCTTTCCCTATAGAGCCGCTTTCTAATCTTTCTATTCCACATTGACCTTTCCCTGCATGATGAATTAAACATGTCCACCGATGCTTGGACACTCCTCACACCCTGCCCTGAGAAGGGAGGTGAGTCTTGTGTCTCTGCTCCTTGAGCTGGGGGGGCTTGAAGGCTCCTCTGCCGATGAATGTTGCTGAAGTAACACTGTGTGAGCTGCAGCTCCAAACCACGAGAACCTCCCCTTCCTTTCTCTGGGCCGCCTCCGCTGAGAGGGCAGCTGCCTGGTGAAAAGTCCTATTACCCTGAAAGATTGCCAAGTGGTGAGAAGCCCAAGGTACACGGAGGCCCTTGTCAAAATAAAATCTGGTCAAGCAAGAAAAGAAATGTAAGAGTTTGTTGGGTACACAGTTTGTGAACCGGGAGGCTCAGAATCAGAAGTGGTAAGTTCAGCTCTCAAGAGCTATAAGGAAAAAAAAAAATAATAATAATAATAAAAATAGGGCCAGGGAAATAGCTCAGCGGCACAGCGCCTGCCTGACAAGCTCAAGGTCGTGAGTTTGATTCCCAGCACCAAATAAATAAATGAAGAAAGAAATACATAAGTAAATAATTGTTATAGGGCAGTTTATAAAGCACAAGTGGGGAAGTACATTCATCTCTTGTGACTGACTTTTTTTGTGTGACTGGCTGTGGAACTTGTACAGTATTCAGTTTAGGGTGAGTATGTTACCTGCTACTTAAATTCATAAGCTCAGGGTCTTTTGCTTCTAGCTCCAAGGAGGAGACGGAGGGTTCTGTTTGCCTTGGATCACCACTTTCCCTGTATGGATGGGTCAGGCTCCAAACTCCCAACCTGCTAGATATCTAGGATGAGTTCGTGTTCTCTAAAATTGAAGAATGAATTTTAGGAACAATGGAGGTTAAGAGCAGAATATATTTATTGAGAGAAAGAAAGTTTCTGTCTGAGAGAGAGGCAGAAGGGGACCCGAGTGGGTTGCCCAGGACCCTGCCTTTTCTAGGGGTTCTATAGAGCGAATCCATCACATGGGGCGGGTCCAAGGTGGGAAACATGGTAAATCGCAAGGTGGGCATGAGGTGAGACAAAGCTATGATCAACCAATAAGATTACAAGCATAATTGCTCAGGTAAAATTGATTAAATTGGGCTCAGGTGGGGAAGCAAGTCAAGTAGCAAGTGGGCATGAATACAGAACTGGGGCCTTTCCTGTAGGGGGTTGGGTTAGTGACTCTTCCTGGCTTTCTCAAGGTGATAGAGACCTATTTAGGAATACCTGGTGTCCATCCCTAGGGAAGTATGTGGGTGCATTTGTTTCACTTCTTGTCTTGAGGTCTGGCCCACAGTGAAGGTGTCTGTCTCTCCCACAGTTGAAGGTATCTCATCTTCCACACCAGCTCCTTTGAGAGCCTAGCCTTATCTGATTGCCTATAATATTTTATCTAACTTAGTTGCCTATAGCACATTAACGTGCGTGTGTTACCTGCTACTCAGGTTCATAAGCTCAGGTTCCTTTGCTTGCTAGCTCCGAGGAGGAGATGAAAGCTTCTATTTGCCTCAAATCACCACTTCCCCTGACTGATGGGTCAGGCTCCTTTCTAGTAAGAAACAGAAGTGAGGAGGCCACAGAGAGATGATGCCGATCTCCACACCTGCCTTCTCACTTTCAGCTGCCTTCTGCTTCTCTGTCCTCTTTCTTGAGGAAAGGAAACTGGGCCTTTCAAGATCAGTATCTGCAAGTTCTGTCACTTCTTTTGGTCTGAGGAGAGGAAAGGGTGTTGGTTATTTGCTCAGCAGGAGGAAGTTTGGAGAATTTGCTTATCTCTAAAGGAAAAAACAAACCAAACTGTTGAAATTCCATTAAAAGTAGAGCTGCATACCTATCTATGGCTGTTTGTGTTCAGCTTTGTCTTACTAACAAGAGAGAAAATCCTTTTCTTTGTTTACAAGCTTGTATTTCCAAGAAAACCAGGAGTTTGGTTCTGTTTGGAGGGGAGGTTACGGCTGGCCCACCCCAGAGCATACCAAGAGTATGGTTTCCATCTTAATTACACTGTAACACCCCCTCACTTGCACACTTTGGATCATTCACTCCCTTCAACCAAGAGCGTGAGGAGGTCTTAAGCATGGCGCATTACTCACTAGCACCTGTCATTTCTCTTTTCCTGTGCACCTGCAGTCCACAAACCAGAATTTCAGTAGTCTCTTCCAAACAGTCAGATTCATATCGTTTTTGTGGTTCAGTTCACACAGAGATCATTTCATGCACCAGGGACCAGCTGACAGACATTAAATACACTCATGAGAACACTGTGTAAAGGGATGGTATCAACAGACCAGTGGGATGATACCAAGAGTGAAAATGCCCCAAAGCAAGAGTTACCCAACTAAAGAGACCAACTGACTGCTGTGCCTTCTCAAGTGGAACACCTGGATCAGATCTTGCACAACTCTAAGATGTGAAGCTATGTATTTTTCCCACCTTGCTTTTTTTTTTTTTTTGGTCTTTTTGAGACAGAGTCTCACTATGTAGTTCAGGCTGGCCTTGAGCTCACAATGATCCTCCTGCCTCAGCCTCCCAAGTGCTGGGATTACAGGCGTGCATCACCATGCCCGGCCTTCTCCTTGCTTTTGAATAAAGACTTCAAGCTTAATTGTTTCTTTAATAGACAATGTAAAGGGTTTAGAATAGCGGGGGAAGCTGGGCATGGTGGTACATACCTATAATCCCAAATTTGCACTTGAGACAGGACGATCACCTTGAGTTTGAGGCCAGCCTGGGTTACATAGGGAGACCTTGTCTCAAGCAAAAAAAAAACCCTGTGAAGTTCTCACACAGGAGGATTTTCCCATACTGATTTAAATTCAGAAGGAACTTCTGATGGTTTGTTTATCAAACAGGAAATTACTAAGGGTTATTTTTGGTTTGTTCATAGAGCGGTAGAGGGCAGTAAAAAAAAAAATTGAGGACCTGGTAAGTGGAATATTCTATAAGTCCAAGTGCAATATTTTATAAGTCCAAGAAGTGCTCTGAGGTGTATTTTATTTATTTATTTTTTGTCTTTTTGAGACAGGGTCTCGCTTGTAGCCAAGGCTGGTCGCAAACTCTGAAAGATCCTCCTGCCTCAGCCTCCCGAATGCTGGGATTACAGGTATGCTCCACCACACCCGGCTTCTGAGTTGTATTTTAGTCGTAAATCTAAGACAAGTTTGGAGTCGGGTGTGGTGGCACATGCCTATAATCCCAGCACTCAGGAGGCTGAGGTAGACAGATCATTGAGAGTTCAAGACCAGCCTGAGCCAAAAATGAGCCAAGGCCAGCCTGAACTGCATAGCAAGACCCTGCTTCAAAAAGACAAAAAAAAGAGACAAGTTTGGAGAGTTAGTGTTACTGATGGTGGACCCCACAGACATTCCAGGTTCTTGCCTATGAGGAGAAATGGATTGCGAGCGCAGGCTGAATGGTCAGAGAAAAGCATCCGCATTTCTTGGCGATCGTGGGAAGACATGCTCAGGGAAGGTCAGTGGCAGCAGGACACAACAGTGATGTCTGGGACAACAGAGAGATACAAAGCACGCACGGCACATGGCTGTGTCAGGCTTCCAGATATTTAAAGGAAGCGCACCCCGGCTGAGAAGCCTCTCTTTGAGACTTTAGGTAAGATTGACAGGACTGATTGACAGGGTGCTGAGTCATCTCAGGTGCTCTAGAGGAGAACAGCACATGTGTCACAGAATTCAGGCTGACTAAACGATAAACATGAGATCTGGTCCATTTTCAAGAACCATTAATAAATTTCCAGTGGGGAAAAGGTTGTTGAAGGTCAGGCTGACCTGGGGCTTCATGGATTTCCTGAGCCTTTGTTATTCAGTTTTCTGCTTCTCTCAGGAGGATGGAAGGAGGACTGGTGTTGAGATGCTGACCGAACCCAAGTCGGCAGGAGGGAATGGCCTCCCAGCCCCCACTGTGCTACCTGTCCTAGATAGCATTTATTTCTTCTGAGAACAGAAACTTATTTTAAAGATGAGCCATAGCCGGGCATGGTGGCACACACACCTGTAATTGCAGCACTTGGGAGGCTGAAGCAGGAAGATTGCCATGAGTTTGAGACCAACCTGGGCTACAAAGTGAGCTCAAGCCCAGCCTGAACTGCATAGAGAGACTCTGTCTCAAAAAGGCAAAAAATAAAAAAAACCCAGAACTTATAAAATGTACCACCTCTTGTGAGAATGAAAGTTTACTTCAATAGGTGTTAAGGCTCCTGTAAGCCTTAGGGGATGGGGATATAGCTCAGTGGCATAAACCTGGCAAGCCTGAGGTCATGAGTTCGATTCCCAGCACACACACACACAAAAAAAAGCTCAAATAAGCCTTAACAATACATATTGTGACAAATACATGGAGTCCTTGTTAGATGAAGAAGCGTTTGAGTAACGGAGGAAGCAGCTGAAACGTGCTGAGGGTTATGGATCAGTGGAAGAGTGCTTATATAGCACATATGCGGACCTGGGTTCCATCAACGTCCCCAGCATTGCTCAAGACAGAAGGAGGGGATTGATCAGAATTTCAGGTTCAGTACTTTTGGTCTTTCTTGCATCTGTGGAACAAGAAGCCCATAGAGTATCAGGAATTTTAGAAAACTGTATATCTATTTGTTTATTAAATTTAAGAGTCCGATGGGCAAGGTGGCCATGCCTTTAATCCCAGTACCCAGGACAGTGAGGCAGGAGAGGATTACAATGAGTTTGAGACCAGCCAGAGTAAGCTCTTTTTTTTTTTTTTTTTGTCTTTTTGAGACAGGGTCTCGCTATGCAGTTCAGACTGGCCTTGAGCTCACTTTGTAGCCCAGGCTGGTCTAGAATTCATCGATCCTCCCGCCTCAGCCTCCCGAGTGCTGGGATCATAGTGAGCTCTTAAGGCCAGCCTGAATGATGTAATGAGTCCCTGTCTCAAAAAAAGGGGAGGGGGAATTTAACAGAGTCTCCTTGAGACAATCACTGAGAGCTTGGAGTGTTTCAGTGTCTGATGAATCTGCAATTTCTAAGGTCATTTTCCTGAGGGAAGTTTTATTTAGCCTCCTGTTGGGGTAAGGGATTCCAACCCGAGAGATTCATGTAGGTAAAATCACATAATAGGAATACAAAATTCTCTAGAAAGAGGCCAGTGATGATGGTGATACTGTTATAGGTAGCTAAATTGGGTAGAAATATTACAGGCAGTCAGACAGGACCAGGCCCTTGAAGAACCAGTACAAAAGATTGGATACATTGCAACTGTGAGGGAGACCCTCAACAGGTACACTCACTGAGGGTCAGACCTCAGGAAAAAAGACGAAACTGTTACAGGCAGCTGAGTTAGATAGAAATATTATAGGCAGTTAGACAGGGCCAGGCCCTCGAAGGAGAAAACAGGAAAGACAAGATATGATACCTTGTGTGGGCCAGATCTCAAGACAAAAGGACTAAACAAAAGTACCCACATAGCTCCCTAGGTGTGAACATCAGGGATTGATATTCTAAACAGGTAGCAACCACCTTCAAAAAGCCAGAAAGAGTCACTAGCCCAACCCCCTACAGGAAAAGCCCCTGTTCTGTATTCATACCCGCTTGCTATGTGACTCGCTTCCCCATTTGATCCCAGTTTACTCAATTTTACCTGAACTACTATACTTGTAATCTTATTCGCTGACCATAGCTTTGTCCCACCTCATGCCCACCTTGTAATTTCCCATTTTCCCATTTGGACCAGCCTCACCTCGTGGTTTTGCCCTATAAAGTCCCCGGAAAAGGCAGGGTCCTTGGCAACCCACTCAGGCCCTCCTCTGTCCCTCTCTTGGACAAACGCTTTCTTTCCCTCAATAAATATATTCTGCTCTTAACCTCCATTGTTCCTAAAATTCATTCTTTGATTTTAGAGAACATGAACTTGTCCCAGATATCGTTCAGGTTGGGAGTTCTTATTGTCCTGTATCAAAACAAGGTACCCACGTACCTCCCCTAAGGATAAACAGCAGTGATTGATATTCCAGATAGGTATCCAGCACCTGGGGAAAGCCAGGAAGCCCCTGTTCTGTTCCATGCTGCTGCTGGGACTCACTTCCCCACTGGAGCCCCATTTAAGCAATATTGTCTGAGCAATTATACTTATGAGCTTATTGGTTGACCACAGTTTTGCCCCACCTCATGCCCACCTTCTGATTTCCCATTTTTTCCCACCTTGGACCCACCTCACCTCATGATTTTGTGCTATAGAAATCCGTAGAAAAAGTAGGGTCCTCAGCAACCCACCTGAGACCCCTTCTGTCTCTTTCAGACAGAGGCTTTCTTTTCTCAATAAATATATTCTGTGCTTAGTCTCTGCTGTTCCTAGAATTCATTCTTCGATATTAGAGAACATGAACTCGTACTGGACATCTAGCAGGTTGGGAATTTCTTTCCCCTACATCAATACCATGTATACCAGGCTCATGGGTCTGTAAAAATGTCAAAGAACGAAGCTGCGAACCAAAGGAGGAGGCTAGGAGAGTTTTACTGGAAATAAAAAGAAAAACAGCTCTGGGATTTCCGGATCTGCTGCCTTCACTAGATGACAAAAAAATATGGTCTTCCTGATTTTTGTCTGTGAATCTCCAAGACTGTGAGCTGAGTAAAATTCTTTTTCTTCATAAGTAGCTTATGTCAGGTATGTTGTTATGGTGACAAAATTTTGCCTCTTACATGCTCTTAGAAAAATGTTAAATTCTTCTGTAAATTTGCTTTGATCCCTTTGGGAGTCATAAGAACCCTGATCCATACCAGGAATACATGAAGGAAGCAGGAGCTTTAGAGGGAGGTAGGGAAAGGTCATGGACTGGTAGAGCCTACTTTTGTCTTAAATTTCAGGAGCCTGAGTCAGTAAGATCACAAGTTTGACCCCAGCCTAAGGAACTTAGGAAGGCCCTATCTCAATATAAACAATTTATTTACTTTATTTTTTCTTGCGGGGGGTTCTTTTTGAGACAGGGTCTAGCAATGCAGTTCAGGCTGGCCTTGAGCTCACTCTGTAGCCCAGGCTGATCTCAAACTCGCATCCATCCTCATGCCTCAGCCTTCTGAGTGCTGGAATTCAGGGGTGCGCCACCACACTTGGCTTCAATATGAACAATTTAAAGAAGGGCTGGGGATGTAGTTCAGTGTAAAGACCTCAGGTTCAATCCCCAGCACTGCAATAATAGTATTAGTAATAGGTTTTTTTTTTTTTTTTTGGTTTTTCTCCGGTACTGGGAACCGAACTCACGACCTTGCGCTTGCCAGGCAGGCGCTTTGCCGCTGAGCTAAATCCCCAGCCCCTAATAGTAATAGTTGTTAGAATAAACCAAGGCATAGTTGAGGCCACCAAGACAGGCAGAGTTCAAGCAGTGTGTGAGGACTTTATTACACCCTGGGTGTGGCCAGGCCAAGGGTGAAAGACCATTGGCCGCGAGCAAGTGGGGAGAGCGTGTCTTATACGGGAGTTTAGGTAGAGCAGGGGGTCCTACCGAAGAGGGTTTGGAAAATTTGGGGCTTTGGGGATTGGGATACAGGATGTCTTTTGTGGTTTCTTTATGTTTGGCCGAACTTTCCTTCTTGTATCTGGGAGCTAGAAGGCTTCCTGTTGTTTATCGAGCTCTGCCAGTAGGTGGTTGGCATGTGGTTTTTCTTTTCTGTCCGGGTGGGGTCATATAGCTGGGTGGTGGCCTTGTTGGGAGACCTGCAATGATAGTATTAGTAACTAATACTTTCAACAAAGTATAGGAACACACAGCAAAGCTGAAGAGTCCAAAATGCAGCAAGCAGACCTTGGATTTCGGACAGACTGACCCTTGAACTCCATAGTCAGAAAGAAAGCGGGGAGTGCAGTGGGCTCTGTGGTTGCCTGTACTTCTTTTCTGCCTTTTTTTTTTTTTTTTTACCATCAATAAATGTTAAGCTCATATGTTCTTCAGGTGAACAGGACAATAAGGGCATAAAAGGACCACTGGGTCCAATGTCCAGTAACAGAATCCCGTAGCCAATCATAGCCAAGATCGATACAGTTCCTCAAGAATGTTTTCTAAAGCAAGTTGGGACTCCTGTGATCGGAGCTTCTCACCACTTTTGAAGTCTCCCTCTCACTACTTTTGAAGCCGCCAGTTCACAGACCACTCTTTATGCGCAGAACACACTCATATGTTTCTCTTGCACTCATCTGATATTACTTTTGGCAGTTACATCCGTTGCCAGATCCAGGCAATCCCCTGCGGAGCAGGACGCCCACGCTGTTCTGCGCATGTGTCTCAGTGTGATTGATAGGTCTTCCTGATTGATAGCTCAGGCCCAATGCCCAGCCACCCCGCCATACCCTAAGTTCTTACCTCAGTTCCTTTTAGGAATAAACTGATTGGCTCAATTTTATTATACTAGCAAAAAGCAAAGCTTAAACTTTCTTTGTAGTTAGAGCTTGCATTTTGGGACAATCAGGGGAGCTCAAGGATCAGTTACGGGGTGATGATTGGTTGTTCTAGGGGTGTATCCAAACTGTGAAGTGCTAAAATAAAAATAAGAAGTCGGGCATGGTGGAGCACGCCTGTAATCCCAGCACGGGGGAGGCTGAGGCAGGAGGATCATCGCGAGTTCGAGACCAGCCTGGGCTACAAAGTGAGCTCAAGGCCAGCCTAAACTACATAGCGAGACCCTGTCTCTACATAAAAAAATAAATAAGAAAATTAACCCTTACCTATCAGCCGTGGTTCTAATTGTACTATAAGAAAATGTGTCTATATTGATAAAGTCGAAGATCAGAAATAGATATATAAACAAAAGGAAAACTACTCTGGTAGTAGTATTTCTAAATTGAGACTTCTGGCTGGCTAATTATATGTATAGTGTATACTGAAGCTTTAACCTCAAGGTTGAAAGTCTTTTGCATAACTTAGGAAACAATCATAACATGCCTAAGCAGGAAGTGTAATTTGATTCCCTTTAGTAGTAGTTTGTGACAAGAGCAAACACAGCTAATGACACACGAGAGTAAATTCCCTTTAGACACGTTTCCTCATTAGAGAGAGAGAAAATTTCAAATGGAAGACTTTCCTCCTCTTCGTTTTCCTCCCTTGCGTACAGCAGTGATACCAGGGTTGGCAGGGGCAAATTTGCATTCATTTGAGGACAAACTAACTTCTCCAAGAGCAAAAGAATAACAATCACAAAGAAGTCTGGTGTCTTAGTGACCTCGTGGAGCTACTAGATCAGCCTCGAGATACTTAGCTCCAAACCTTACATAAATCAGCTATTACCGTAGCATGGTTTGGATTTTTGGTTAATGACAGCTGAATACATTTCTACCCGCTCCAGCATTTCTACGGCTTGCCTTATTTTAATTTTGTTGTTGTTGTTGTTTTGGTTTTTTTCCGGTACCAGGAATCAAACTCACAACCTTGTGCTTGCCAGGAAGGAGCTGTGCCGCTGAGCTAAATCCCCAGGCCCAGCTTGCCTTATTTTAATTTTAAAACCTTGCTCTGTGCCTCAGAATTCCCATGAAATCTCCACAGAGAAATCTTCTATGACTGGGGCTGGGGATTTAGCTCAGCAGCACAGCGCCTGCCTGGCAAGCGCAAGGTCCTGAGTTTGATTCCCAGTAGTGGAAAAAAAACAAAAAACAGACAAACAAAAGGAAATCTTCTATGGCTTTGCTTTAGTGATTCACTTTTGCTGTGAGGATAATATCCCACATCCATTTTGCTGTGAGGATAATATTCCCAGTACCTAAAGTTTTTCATAACATGGGCTTTAAGGTTTTGCGGTTTATTTTTTTTTGGTACCAGGAATTGAACTCAGGACCTTGCATTTGCCAAGCAAGGTACTGTGCCACTGAGCTATATTCCTGGTCCCAGCATAGGCTTTAAACAACTGTTGAACTGACTTTTAACGTCTCCCTCCACCCAAGCTCTACTCAACCAGAAATGTTTATTTGTTTTTGGTTTTGGTTTGGTACTGGGAATCGAACTCAGGACCTAGCACTTGCCAGGCAGGTGCTTGTGCCTCTGAATTATATCCCCAGCCCCTCAACCAGAAATGTTTAAATTTCCTAGTAGCTGGCTAACACATTTATCTCTCTCCCTCTTGGTTTTTTGTTTGTTTGTTTGTTTGTTTTGTCTTTTTGAGACAGGAGGGGAATTCTTGCTTACTCTGCCACCTCGACCTTTTCTACTTTTAACATTGCCTCTACGAAGTCCCCTACAGAGCTTTTTCCCTTTAAATGGCTGAATATTACTCCACCATGGCTGTTTAACCACTTGTTTACCAGTTCCCAACTGACTGCATTTGCATCAACTTTGATACCCCCTATTTACAAATAATTCAAAAATTAAGTCACTGTACATTTATTAGCTTCATATGACAACATAAATAGAATATAATCACAGGAACATTTCTATAAAGATATATTTTCCTGAGAAAGATATTTGTGTTTTGAATTTGTTTGTATTTGTCTTTTTGAAACAGAGTCTTGCTATGCAGTTCAGCCTGGCCTTGAGCTCACTTTGTATCCTAGGCTGCTTTTAAACTCACAACAATCCTGCCTCAGCCTCCCGAGTGCTGGGATTACAGGTGTGGGCCACCACGCCTGGCTGTGTTTTGAAGTTTGAAAGATATTGCCACATCTTCCTTCAAAACTGAGTTCACATTCTCACCAACAGCGAGAGGGCCTTTTCTTCATGCCAATGCCTGCAGATCAAATTTTACATCTGGAGAAAAATGGCATTAATTTAGAGTTTAATTTGGGTTTTGTTTACTTGTTTGTTTTGTGTTTGTTTGTTTGATACAGGGTCTCGCATGTAGTTTAGGCTGGCTTTGAACTCACAGCAATTCTCTCAGGAGGCCTCAGCCTCCTGGATACGGGGATTACGGGTTTGCACCACCATGGCTGCCTGTTTTTCTCTTCTCTCTTTCTTTTTTTTTGGTCTTTTTGAGACAGGGTATTACTATGCAGTTCAGGCTGGTCTTGATCTCACTTTTTAGCCAAGGCTGGCCTCAAACTCACAGAGATCCTCCTGCCTCAGCCCCCTGAGTGCTGGGATTACAGGCGTGTGCTACCACATCTAGCTCTGTTTTTCTGCTTTTATATGGGGAGCACACTATTTTCTTCTTTTATATGGGGACACACCTCTGTCTTGTTACCAACAAAAAAATCTAGTCTGGCTAGTTTAGCCAGAACTATAATCTCTTAAACGTGATGATATACTCCTACTTGAGATTGTTGAAGATATAGAATTAAAGAAACTTTCAGGAGCACCAAAAGCCATGCAATAAGCTGGCCTGACGCAGATGCCACTAATACCTCCTCCGTCAAACATGAAATACCAGAGACGCAACATCCCTGCAGCTACTACTGCCTTCACCCCGGATGCCACCTGCAACTAGGCAGTCACATTTGCCCTTTCTCAGGTCACCTCCACCAACGCGATAAGCACCCTGCTTTGCTCATCTCTAAAGCAGTCCCAGGGTGTGCAAGGCCGCATTCTTGGCTGTTAGCTGGAAGAGAAGCTGGTGATCAAGCTCTAATATCAGGGAGGGAAGGCAGACTTCATAATGTGAACCTTTCCCCAGATGTAGGAGGGCAATTCGAGCTATCAGAAGAAACCCTGAATATATGAAACGATGCGCCCTGATACTCTATACCGTCAGCAGGCAGCCATTCTTTATACGTAGTTTTCTAAAACAAAAGCAGATGCTCCCTTCAACATCCTACATGCTCCACTCCTCTCCTTCCCTCCTGTCCCAGCAAAAGACATACGGCTTAGACCGAAAATGACCCCAAACTCTCCTGTGCTTAGAGCAGGGGCTGCTGGGAGAGGGCTGGGTCATGGTGGTGCTCTGGGTGAACGCGATGTTACAAGGTGGGACTGACAGGAAGAGGCGGCTCCCTGAGGGAGGACATGGAAGGGTGCGGCTCTCTGTCCGGCTCCTCCCTCATCTCTCTGCTTCCTGGTCGGCCTTGACTTGAGCAGCTTTGCTCCCCCAGGCTCCTCTGCCACGCTATTTCTTCTTTGGGGCCAACCAAACATGGACAGAGACCTCCAAAATCCTTAAGCCAACATAAATCTTTCCTCCTTGAAGTTGTGGGAGTTAGACACCGTGTCTTAGTGACAAGACAGTGACTAAGACACCTTTGGTGTAGATTTGTATTAGTCTAGTTTGTGAAAAAGAAGCAAGATATACCATGTACAGGTATAAAATCCCTATGATGAATGTTATCATTATGTATATCTAAAATGTACCAATAAAATTTTTTAAAACACCCAAAGAGCTGGTACAGTTTTGTGTAGAGGTCAGATATTGCTAACTGCTCCACTGTAGAAGTGGTTCCAAGGCATAGAGAGCCTATGTGACATGGTGCGCCTGGCACTCTGGCCAGGCTTCCACCTGGGAGGTGTCGTGCCCAGGAATAGGTCCCCTGCCCTGCTACCACTCAACACCAGAAGCGTATGGAGTAAAGGAGATGCCAGGTTACAAATGTATGGAGCCAAGCACTGGTCCATGGAAAATTTTTTTCAACCATGTAATCAAGTCAGCATGAGGGAACTTTCCAATTTATCACCAGCATCTAGGCAGAAGCGAATTTTGTCCCATCAGGGATGTGCTTTGTGCTACAGCATGCTTAATGACACACGCATGATGACTTTTGGCACAACGATACCAGTGTGGTGGGGTGGGTCGGGAAAACACGGTCAGTGGAAAGAGCTAGAGCACTTGCTACAGCCACGCTGGCCTTGGCCCCACATTGGGCACTGGTGGCTCCCTGCGTGTCTATCCAGAGTGTGTTCTCTGCTCACTGGTCGCCATGCTTTCTGGTTCTTGTTCCTCACGTGAATACATAACGTAAATGCTGATCTCAGAGGAGACGGCATCTGCAGTCACGATGCCCTGCTTAGCCCTTCATGATTTGATTATAGCCCATTTACCATAAATGGATCCCTTGAGTGCCAGCCCTTCAGGGACGGTGCCCTCTTCTTGTCTTTGGTTCTTGGTCATGATGAAGGCAGGGGGTCCAGTTGGCAGCAATATCTCGTAACTAATGACTGTTCTGGAAGCCTTCCATCTCTGGGAACCAGGGACTATAGATCACAGAACCCAGAGCTGTGGGATAGGAAACACTAATTCCCTGATTTCTGTGACTTGATTCCTGGGTCTGTATAACTTTGCTGAATTCGTTGATTGAAAGTGTTTACTAGGTCCTTAAAGTTATCCCCCTTCCTCTCAGAGTATCAGCTCTGATCCGTCGCTTTCAGCCATGGATTCAACAGGTAGATCTGTCTCTTTGTCAGACTGAGGTCTTCTGAATGATGCGGATGTTTCCATGCCTGCGTCTCCTCTGAAATAAAATAGATCCCTTGATCCCTCATAGTGTGTGGGATTCTGAGCCAGAGGTCACGTAGTAACCAATGGGAGACGGGTGCGGGCTGAGACTCTCATGGGCTAGGACAAACCACACCAAGAACATAGGTCTGTTTCTGTTAAACCAAGTCACTGCTCTTTCTTAGGGTTGAAGTTCAAAGTACGATCTAGTGGATTGTCTCCTTCAGGTGGTTGTTCTATGTAGAAATGCAGCATCAGTCTCTATGTTAATGGGTGGAAAGTTTAGCATCAGTAAAAGCTGAGTTGTCCGTACTATTTTGTTTTGTTGTTGTTGGTTGTGTATTTTGTTTGTTTTTGTGACACTGTGTAGCCCAGGCTGACGAACTCACTATGTAGCTCAAGCTGATCTCAAACTCATAAGGCTCCTCCTGCCTCAGCCTCCCAAGAGCTACGATTACAGCTATGCACCAACATACCCAGTGGTCAACCTTACTATTGTAGATTGAAGTGTGTATGTTAAAGCCCTAGCCACCAGTAGCTCAGAATATGACTTTATTTTAAAATGGGGAGCTTATGGTTTAGTTCAGATGAGATCATACTGGAATGATACTGGGGCATTTTAGAAGGTAATTAAGATTAAAGGAGGCCATAAGGATGGGCCCTAATTCAATAGACCTCTTAGTGTATTTGCACATGGCTTTTTCCCCACACATGTCCAAGAGACACCAGGGACACCCACTGGGAGCAAAGATCACGTCAGAAAGAGACAAGGCAGCCATCTGGTGGCCAAAGATGGAGGCCTCAGGAGAAAACAAAATCAAGGCCGCATGTTTCAGTTTCTGCCTGTATAGCCCCTAGAACTGTAAAAACAAACTTCTGTTGTTTAAAGGACCGAATCTTTGGTATTTTGGCAGCTCCAGAAGACTAATATACTTAGCCACAGAGCTGGATGTGGTGGCGCACACCTGCAATCCCAGCACTCGGGAGGCTGAGGCAGGAGGATCATTGCGAGTTTGAGACCAGCCTGGGCTACAAAGTGAGCCTGCACTGCATAGCGAAACCCTGTCTCAAAAAACAAAAAACAAACAAAAAAGCCACATACTATGTAGCTAAGTTCGTGTAAGTCTACTTTAGAAAAGGTACTAGGTCTGGCTAGGCAGCTTCACCCAAGACTATTTCTTAGCTAAGTTAGCTCCAGTGCACTGGCATCCCACAGTAACCATATATTTTGTTTGTTTTGTTTTGTTTTTTTTGGAGGAGGTGAGCAGACTGGTGAACTAAAAGGAACATACTGAAGATCACAGCTACTCCATTCTTTAGGCTTTAAGAATGGCAGGAACTTTTGCATCGCCCTCGCCTGTGATATTTTGTTTTGATTTGCTATTTTGGGTGGGACTAAGGGAATTTTTAGTCTTCTACTTGGCCTTGCTTAGTAGTATAACTCTTGCACCGGGTGTGGTGGGGCACGCCTGTAATCCCAGCACTCCTCCCAGGCAGGAGGATCATTGCGAGTTTGAAGCCAGCCTGGGCTACAAAGTGAGTTCAAAGCCAGCCTGAATTGCATAGTGAGACCCTGTCTCAAAAAAAAAAAAAAGAATAACTCTTACTCCAGAGTCTAAGAATCTAACATGGGTATGATGCCAAAGCCAAGTATGTGTATCCCAGCCATGAATTCAAATGTATATTGCCAAATGGGTTTCTGGCTCATGTGGTCTACAGTGAGGCAAACTTGGACCAGAGTCTTATTTACTACATGGTCCTAAGGAATCATTCTTGGACAAAGGACCTTCAGTATTATTGGGGTGACTTCCCCGAGGCTCCTGGCCATCTATCTTTGATTTCCTTAATTGTACAGTTGAATCATAGTTGACTATTTTTCCTAAGGGTGTTATATTCCAACTATTCCTATAGATCCCTGTAAGTCAAAATCCTCAGCTACCCCACCAGCCTTTCCACTCAGCATAGTAATTTTGTCCACTTAGTTTCTGATGAGTGAGTGCCGCCACCCACTGTAATTTCAGATCACTCCTGCTACTATCAGTGAGCCTAGCTCGGTAATCCCTCTTGCTTCTGTGTAGAGGAGAGCCACACTGAACACTCTAGTGATACTGATTTCCCTGTACCAATTACATTTTTTTTCTTGCTTCCATAAATGATGTATCTCCTGTGTCCTGGAACACACCTGTAAGGCAGCTTGGCTAGTCTTGCCTAATATTTGATTCTAGCACACCAAATCTCTGAGTCTTGATTTTTTATTCCTCCAACAGACATGGCCAATAAGGTATGGAGCCTGGCTTTTTCTGTATTTGTAGGAACTAGTCAGTTAGCAATTTGCACTGGCTGTTGGAGTCCTTGGCTTTGTGCTAATAGTTTATCCCAGAGCAGTGTTCTCCAGCCTAAAAGTTCTCCTTTTATTCCTCCCTTCCGCTTTCTCCATCAGATTCCCTCAGCATGTAACCCCGTTTGTTTTTCCCAAGCACCTGTTGGAAATGAGTCATCTTCTTATGCAATATAAATTATTTGGGGGGGCCTCAGGCTGGATCCCATCTACTTTATATCCAGTTCAGGCACACTGCCAAACATGTATGACATATGGCTTAGTAGTGCAAATGATATTCTCTTCATGATGGGCTCACCTGGTATTTAATGACCAGCAGAGACGAGGTTACATGCTTATATCCTGGTTGGCTGGGAAGACCTGCTCCCAACAGACACTTCTCAAAATAGAGCAAGGCTACTCAAAATCCGAGGGGAAGCCAAGAATAGGATAAACACATATAATATTGTGTGTATTTCCTTTTATATGAACTATTTGTCTACTGTTTATTTAGTTTCTTGTATTAAATTTTGCACTATGCATTTTTTCTTGTGATATTGTTTATCACTACAAATTGATAGATGGTTAGATTAAAGCCTTCAAAACTTATTTCTGTTTTTGTCAAACCTTAAAAAACTTTCTTTCTTTCTTTCTTTCTTTCTTTCTTTCTTTCTTTCTTTCTTTCTTTCTTTCTTTCTTTATTGTCTTTTTGAGGCAAGGTCTCAGTATAAAGTTCAGGCTGGCCTTGAGCTCATTTTGTAGCCCAGGCTGGTCTTGAACTTGCAATGATCCTCCTGCCTCAGCCTCTGAGTGCTAGTAGTACAGGTGTGTGCCACCACACCAGGCGAAAATCTTTATTTAAAAAAGTAAAAGTACACTATATTTTCTTCTAATATTTTTTCTTTTTTTTAAACATATGTTTGCCAACTTATATCTTTTTTTTTTTTTAAGACAAGGTTTCACTGTATATAGTTCAGGCTGGACTTCAACTCCCTGTAGAGATCAGGCTGACCTCAAACTTGCTGTGATCCTTCTGCCTTAGCCTCCCCAGTGCTGGGATTACAGATGTGCACCACCATGCTTGGTTGCCAGTTTATGTCTAATAATTATGATTCAATTTCCACTCAAATTCAATCATCTTTTAATTTAGGATTTTTTAATTTAGAATTTCATATTATGTTTGCATTTTGAGCAATAAAGTAATTCAGTAATTTAAATGAGTAATTCATTTCTAAATATCCTCAACTCTAATTAAAGCAGTGGAAAAAATGGCTAACCAAATGTATGAATAGGAAAGGAAAATTAAAGAAATTGAATGTTAATCCTAATGGAATTAATAGGTTTTTGCTGGACTGAATTTCAAGAGACCTTCAAACTCAGGTCCATATTTTCAGATAAAGCAACTCATAGAAGTAAAATCAGAGATGCCAAGCCCTTACACATGAAATTTTATCAGACTCTTTATAATGCAAAAATGGGGGAGGGAAGAGGAAGGCACCATTTTCTGCAGTCAGTAATTTAAGAGTCTCAATTTTCATCCAAATCTTTGAGTTATGCAGATGATTTTATATCAAAAATAGAACAAGAAGATTTTTCATGTGGCACTTTCATGTTTTATTAAAATTTTGAAAACTTAAAAATATTTTTTAAAATCATTCAAAAATTTAAAATGATGAAACAGAGAGTGGCAGAATAATACAGCTTCCGTAGGACCTGGAACTGAGACACTTGGAAAACAACTTGGTGAAGAGAAGAGTTTTAAAAAGCAGATCTCCAGGAGTCAGGGGGGAGCTAGCAGAAAAAACAGAAACTACAGAGAAGCTGGAGAAACAGCACAATGCAGACAAAAGAGCAAAGCCATCTGAAAAACTCACCCTGGCTCCTGGGGAAAAGGACCTGTCTCTGCTGCCCCAGGAAGAAACAACATACTGGGCTGGCATCGCTAACCCTAAGAAAAGCCCAGAGTCATTGTAGACTATGAAAACAGTGTAGACTTTTTGGTCGGAAAGTGATTCCTTCCACATGGCAGGCTAGAGTTAGAGGAGAAATCCATTGCAGCACCTGCCATATTGGAGAGGATCTAATCAGGAGCCTTTGGAGAATGGATTCATTGTTTAAGACTGAGCCCCAGGGCCAGATATATAGCTCAGTAACATAGTGCCTACCTGGCAAGCACGAGGTCCTGAGTTCAATTCCCGGTACAAGAAAAAAAAGAAAAAAGACTGAGCTGTAGAGCAACTATATAGGAAAACTATACTTCAGGGTTTTTGGTTTCACTTTCCTACAGTGGCTGGGTGGGACTTGGCCACAAGAGACAGTTGCAGAGAAAGGACAGGCTAGACATAGATCCCCATGAGAAGTTGAAGCTCAGGTCAGGAAGGACACAGGGACCCTACCCTCCATGGTGAGAAGGCAAGCCAGTGATGTGTAGCTTTTGGAGTGGTTTGGGTCTGAAAGTGCTAGCGTTAAGTCCAGTGGTCTGCTTGAACCCCTTCCCTGCTACCTATTCCCAGCACTGAATTCGGTGGTCTGCTTGCCTTCTCTACCTACCAACATGAGCAAGGGGATTCCTCAGGTTAGACAGTAGACGTATCTGGAGTGTATGGATGGAGGGGCCTTTGGAGCAGAAAGGGTACCTCACAAACCCACAGGACATAAAGATAAGTGAAGAAAGCCATGATCTAGGGACACAGAGGAACATGGAAATTGGGAGCTGCTGGAGTGACTGTAGCTTTTGGACAAACACCATTAACTGACCATGCCCAACAGGAAAAGTAGGGCAAGATTCAGTATTCACACACAAAAATGTAACCATAGGAAAAACAGTATGTCTTAGCACTGACTCATCTCCCCTATATCTGGTAGATTCCAATACTCAGATCTTGGAAGAAAATCATTTATTTAAAAACATGGAGGAAGTTTTTGGATTTGTTTCTCTTTCTCTCTCCTTCTCTCTTTCTGTTTTTTTTTCTTTTTCTTTTTCTTTTTTAGGAGATTGGGACCTTAATTTTTTTCATTTTTTCTTTTTCTTTTGTTTTCTCATTTGTTTTATTTTTTCTTTTTGTCTGCCTTTTTCTTACTTGTTTTTTTTTTCTGTTACTTTTATCTAATTTTATTAATTCTTTTTCAACCCTTCATAGAATTATCTCACTAATCTTGTCTTATTCTCAGCTTCCTTTGATTTATTTTTCAAATATTACTTCTTTCATTCTTCTATTCCCTATCCCCTATATTCTCACAAGTACAAGCATTAAGTTTTATTAATCTTTAGACATTTAGTTAACCGCTATCATTGTTGAATTGTTTTCAATTGCTAATAGTAGTACAACTTTGCACTTAGTACATATTTACTACGTGTCAATATTTGGTTTGTATTTGTGTCTCTTTCTATGGTTAAGCATGGTACAGTGACAGCTTTTATTGGTTCTTTTTTTTTCATGTCTTTTTGAGACAGGGTCGCACTATGCAGTTCAGGCTGGCTTTGAGCTCACTTTGTAGCCCAGGCTGATCTCGAACTCACAACAGTCCTCCTTCCTCCGCCTCTTGAGTGCTGGGATTTCAGGTATGTGCCAGCATATCCAGCCTAGTTTATTTATTTTTTATTATTATTAATTTTTGGATTGTGTTATGAAAGGTGTTGTTTCTCTAATTTCTCTCTCAGTGAGTTTG
Source organism: Chinchilla lanigera (assembly GCF_000276665.1). NCBI lineage: Eukaryota > Metazoa > Chordata > Mammalia > Rodentia > Chinchillidae > Chinchilla > Chinchilla lanigera. Next base: position 16,681,480 of record NW_004955446.1, on the reverse strand, counting down.
TTATCTGTGTACAGGATTTTTGAGTGTTGAATTTGTATCCAACTATGCTGCTGAATTTTGTTATTAAATCTAGAAGTCTTTTAGTGGAATTTTTGGGGTCTTTTATATGGAATATTATGTCATCCCCAAATAATGATAATTTCACTTCTCCTTTTCCTATCCTTGTTCCTTTTATTTCTTTCTCTTGTATAATAGCTCTGGATAATGTTTCCAGAACTTTATTGAAGAAGGGTGGTGACAGTGGACATCCTTGTCTTATCCCTGATTTTAGAGAGAAAGCTTTCAGTTTTTATTCATTTAGTGTGATGTTGGCTGTTGGTTGCTTGTAGATGATTTTTATCAGATTGAGATAAAGACCATCTATTCCAGCTTTCTATAGAGTTTTTATCATGAATGAGTGTTGGACTATGTCAAATGTTTATCCTTATCTATTGAGATGATGATATGATTTTTGTCCTTGGCTCTGTTAATATGGTGTATTACATTTATTGATTTGAGTATATTGAACTGTCCCAGCATCCCTGGGATAAATCCTACTTGGTCATAAGATATAATCTTTTCTCTTTCCTTTTTCTATAATCTTCTTGATGATTTGCTGCATTCTGTTTGCCAGCATCTTATTGAGCTTTTTTACAACTATGTTCATTAGGGAAATAGGTCTGTAGTTCTGTCTTGGTTGGCTCCTTCTCTGGTTTTGATATCTGGGTAACGATTGCTTCCAGGAACGAATCAGGGAGTATTGCTTTTTTTCAATTTCATTAAACAGGTTGAAGAATAGCTATTAGGTCTTCTCTAAATTTCTTGTAGAAGCTGGGCATGGTGACACAAACCTGTAATCCCAGCACTTGGGAGGCTGAGGCAGGAGGATAGCTGTAAGTTCAAGGCCAGCCTGAGCTACATAGGGAGTTTAAAGGTACCCTGAGCTATAGAGCAAGATCCTGTCTCAAAAACAAAAACAAAAGCAAAAATAATAAATAAAATAAATTTCTTGTAGAATTAGCCAGTGAATCCACAAGGGCCTGGCCTTTTCTTTCTTGCTAGGTAGGTGGGGTTCTTTTTAGTACAAGGAATCAAACTTAGGACCTTGCACCTGCCAGGCAGGTGTTTGTGGCACTGAGCTATATCCCTGGCCCTGCTGTTAGGTTTTTAATTACTTCTTCAATGTCATTGACTGATACTGGGTTATTTAGAATTTTTATAACTTTATTCAGATTGATAATTCATATGTATCTAGGAGTATGTCCATTTCTTCTACATTTTTCATCTCATTAGAATATAGGTTCTTTTAGTAGGAATAGATGACCTGGATTTCTGCAGGATCTGTTGTGATTTCACTGTTTTCATTCCTAACTGCATGGATTTGAGTCTTTTCTTTTTTTGATGAGGGTGGCTAAGAGTTTGTCAAATTTAATCTTTCAAGGAACTAACTTCAATTTATTGATTCTTTGTATTGTTTTCTTGGTCTCCATTGCATTAATCTCTGCTCTGACCTTTATCATTTCCTCTCTTGTACAAGCTTTGGGCTTGACTTGCTCTTTTTTCCTGGAAGCTTGAGGTTCAACATTAAGATGTTTATTTTAGCTCACTCTGTTTTCCTGTTTCTCTGCTATTAATTTCCCTCAAAAGACTGCTTTCATTGCATCCTATAAGTTTCCATATGTTACATTGGCATTATCATTTAATTGTAGAAACTAATTTCCTTTAATTTCATCTTTGACCTCTTGGTTGTTCAGGAGGGCATTATTTAATTTTCATGTGTTTATGAAGTTCTTGTGGTTTCTTTTGCCATTGATTTCTAATTCATTACACTTTGTTCTGATAATGCACATGAGATAATTTCAATTCCTTTGCATTTACTTAATGATGTTCTATGAGCTAATAGATGGTCTGTTTTGGAACTCCGAAGAATGTGTGCAGCTCAGAAGAATGTGTGTTTGATACTGTGGGGTGGAATGCCTTGTAGACATCTACTGAGTCCATTTGTTCAAAAGTTTAGTACAGTGCTAATATTTTGTTATTAATTTTTTATCTGATTGATCTATTTGTGATAGTGGGGTATGGAGGTTTTCCATTATAATTGTGTTAGTGATATTTGATTTTTCATGTCCATTAACATTTGTTTTATATAGTTGGGTGCAGTGGTATTTGTTGCATGTATGTTAATGATTGTTATCTCTTCCCCTTTTATTGTTCCCCTCACAAGAATGTAGTAACCATCTTTGTCTTCACTGATCAGTCTTGGCATGAAGTCCACTTTGTCTGCAAATAGAATAGCTACCCCTGCTTTTTCCTGGGTTCCTGTTGCATGCAGTATTGTTTTCCATCCTTTTGTTTTGTTTTGTTTTTGTGGTGCTGGGTATCAAACTCAGGGCCTTCTATGTTGAAGGCAAGAGCTCTACCACTGATCCAGATCCCTAGCCCTGTTTTCCATCCTTGGACTTTTAATCTATGAATTAGTTTTGAATTAAATGTTTCTTGTATGAAGTATATTGCTTCTTCATCCATTCTGCCAGTTAGTTTCTTTTGATTGGTGAATTGAGAGCATTAATATTGATGGTTATAACTGATATGGATTAACTTATCCTCTTTTTTTTTTTTTGGATTAACTTATCCTTGTCATGTTAATTTCTTGTTGTTGACTTGCTTTATTTCTACCCTCTGTTTAATTACTTGCCTTGCCTGTTGCTTTCATTCTGTTGGGGTTCATGGAGTTGTAATCCTTGTTATCTCTTTCTAGAATGTCCTTCAGAACATTTTAGAGTACTGTTTTTGTGTTCACAAATTTCCTCACGTGTTCTCTGTCATAGAAGTATCTTATTTCTCCATTAACTTTGTAAGATAGTTTTGCAAGCTACATCAGTACGGGAGGTTGTTTTCTCTTAGGGCTTGAAAAATTTCACTCCAACTTCTCCTTGACTTGAGGGTTTGTGTTGATAAGTCTGCTGTGATTCTGATGGATTTTTTAATAGGTCATTTGTTTCTTTTCTCTAACAGATTTTAACATTCTTTTCTTGTGTTGAATTTCTGGATTATTGACTATTATATGCCCTGGTGTAGTTTTTTTTTCTTCTTTTTTTTTTTGACCATGGCTAATTGGAGTTCTCTCTGCCTCATTAACTGTATATCAAATTCTTTTTCCCTGGTAGGGAAGTTTTCTGCTATGATGTCTGTGAACAGGTTTTTCATATCATTTGTACTACCTCCTGCTTTTTCTTTAACTTCAGTCAATCTTATACTATTCTTCTTTGCATCATCTAGCAGCTGCTGGATTGATTTCTTATGGTCCCTTGCTATTTTTAAGAAATCTTTCTTTTCATGCTCATTAACCACAATCCTGTCTCCTATATCTAATATTCTGTCATCATATTGGCCCTTTATGCTGTATATATTTTTAATAAAATTTTTAATCTACTGAACATCTGAATCTGTTTTATGGATTCCATTTCTTTTCTATGTTGGACATTTGTGATTTCCATCATTTTCCTAAGATCCTTTTTTGTTTTAATCTCTATCTGCCCTAGAGTCATTAAGCATGGCTTTCATTATGGTCACCATTTCTCTAGTTATCTGAGAAATTATTTCTGATTTGATTTTTTCTAAAACCTTGTTAATTTGTCTTGTTGTTTCCACTGTACCACCCCAGAGAGTTCAGATTGGTGGTTTTCAGATTGTTTCATCACCTTCCAGGTTTGCTGTTGGTAAGCTTGATTTCTGGGGTTGCAGTGTGTGTGTGTGTGTGTGTGTGTGTCTTTTTGAGATGAGGTCTCGCTATGCAGTTCAGGCTGGCTTTGAGCTCACTTTGTTGCCCAGGCTAGCCTTGGACTTGCAATGATCCTCCTTCCTCAGCTTCTCAAGTGCTGGAATTATAGGCATGTGTCACCATGCCTGACTTGTGGGGTTGATCTTGTTTAAAAGTCTTATTTTTTTTTAATTTAGTTGCTGAGTTGATGCTTGTAAATTGCCAGTAGTGAGTAGCTTTTTTGCTAGTATTCAGAACCATTAGGAAGTGATTGCCTGTCAGAGGTGTCTTCTAGGTGTAGCTAGTTTCTGGGCTCTAAGTCTGTTGCAAAATCCTACTTCTTCAATTCATTGGGGATGAGAAGTTGCTGCCCACTTGGCCCAGCCCCTAGTTCTTTGACACTGTCCTATAGTATTTTTTATGACCCTTAGTAATCTTAGTCTTGGTATCTCAGGAAGAAAACTGGTTAGAAGAGTTATGTCACTTTGACTAAAGTGGTATAGTGCCCATATCAGTAGCATCAAACATAGCCTCAAAAATTACAAACTGGGGTAACTATTAATTTGCCACTTTTAGCCATATGCACTAGATTTGTTGTTATATAACGAAATCTAAAATGGCCAGGCATGGGGCCACACACCTGTAATCCCAGCACTTGGGAGGCTGAGGCAGGAGGATTTCTGTGTGTTTGAGTCAGCCTGGGCTATGTAGTGAGCTCAAAGCCAGCCTGAACCACATGGCTAGACCCTATCTCAAAAAACCAATAATTAAAAAAAAGAAACTGAACCAGAAAATTGTATGCAGTAAATAAGCCCTGAATATGGCTTGAGGGGAGGAAATTTAAAAGGGTTAAGGGAAAAAAGTAGAGAAATAGAAGAAGAGGAAGAGATTAGAAGCAAGGCTGGAGGACAAAGGAAGATTATGCAAACTTTGGAAACTGATGCAAAAGATGGGAGGGAAATAGTGAAAGAAATAAAATCAAGAACAAAAGAGAACAACAATAAAAAAAAACCCTAGGGACCATGTTCACATGCATAAAAAAATAAGAACAAATAATGGAGGAAAAATAAAATCAAGCAAAAAAGAAGAAAAGAGGGAAAGAAAAAGGAGAAAAAATTTAAAAATAAAAGTTTTTAAAAGGGTGTATCTCTGATGTTCTTGCAGGCAGTGTGGGCAGACAGAGTCCATATCTGTGTTGGTCAATTGCAACCAGCTGGCAGCAGCTTTATGGTGAGGTAGTGGATAATCCCAGTGAGTTTGAACTTTTGTTTCCACTTAAGGTTGGGCTGGTTTCTGACCAGGAGGCTGGAACCAGACCCGTTCAGCCTGCAGCAGTGCATGGCCACTAGGTGGAGCCAGCAGTTGCTCTGAGTTCTGAGCTCCATTGGCCCCTCTCCAAGATGGCTCCCAGCCAATCATCATCTTCTGTGGAACATCTGAACCCCAATAACTCACCAGTCAGTGCAGTCCCCTGTGTCCACTGCTCATTTCCACAGTGTGTTTCTCTGTGGAGACCTTTGGGGTTGCCAGGAGTCAATGAGCATCTGCAGGTTTGAGCTGCCCGTCCCATTCTGTGAGTCCTGGCTCAGGGAGAGAGCACTGCCTGCTTCCTCTTTCTCTCTTGCTCTCCCTGTGGGCTTTAGTTCTCACTTCAGATCCTTCCTGGGTCCAGGGAACCCACTTCCCTCCTTCTCTTCCTTACCTTACTATATTCCAGTGTCTGGGCATCAAATCTCTCTCTCTTTTTTTCTTTTTGAGACAGGTCTCACTATGCAGTTCAGGCTGGCCTTAAGCTCACTTTGTAGCCCAGGCTGGCCTGGAACGTGCAACAATCAATCCTCCTGCCTCAGCCTCCCAAGTGCTGGGATTACAGGCATGCGCCACCATGCCTGGCTCTGGGCATCAAATCTCAGAGAGGCTCTTTCTGTGCTCTTCACCACTCTACCAACTTCCTGGAAGCCCTCTTCAAAATTTTTTACTTGAGACTTTATTTTATTTTTTTTCTGGTACCAGGAATCAAACTCAGGACCTTGCACTTGCCTGGGAGGTGCTTATGCCACTGAGCGATATCCCTGGCCCTACTTGAGACTTTAAATCCTGAATCATCCTCCTTTTTATTGCATTCTCATACAACATTATCCAGTTCCTCCTGCATAACATAGAGCTTGGCCTTTAGGATTCCGATCTGTGCCTCTCTTCCGATATCGCTACTAACACCAGAGAAATTGTCATCATCTGTATGTCCAGGTGGGCTTTCTTCCCGCAGTTGTCCTTCACTTTTGCTAGTTGAGTTTGAAAGAGAAAAGTCTGAGAGATCCTCTAGAATGGAAACCTTGGCAGCTGGTACTCTGTAACACTTCAATTAACTCTTAAATCTGTTTTCCTTCCTTTATTTGCAGACTGTAGCTTGTTTTGATCCTTGTTTATGGGATCAATGTTTCTGGTCTCCAGCTTAGCTTCTGAATGTAGGTGAACTATCCCTTCAGACAATACCAGACCTCTTACGTTATAAGCATCTTCCTCTTCATATAATTTATACATTTTGCTGATCTCTTATCACCTCCTCTGCTTGAAAAGAACTGAGCTGTTTTTGCTTCCAGTTCAGGATTCAGATGCACTAGATGTGAGCTGTCCAGGGCAATCCCTGCTGTTTTATCACTACCCAGACCCTCTTGCCAATGAACTCTTCCAGGGTTCTGAGGCCCATTCAGATGGCTCAGGGGAGACAGTGGGAGGAGGTAGGGGAGGGAGTGTGGGCTTTGGGGTCCTCCAAACCTGGCCAGCCTCCAGGAGGACACTCAGGATCCTCCACAACCACCAAGGTTCTTACTTACACTCGTCCTCCTGGAGAGATTCCAGTGACAGTAGTGGGGTCCCAGAATGCTGGGTCCCCTAAAACCCAAACCTCACGTGCTGTCTTCTGCCATGCAAACACAGTTTGAAATATTTAAGATGTCCTTAACAAAAGAAAAAAAAATATATATATACACTTATGAATGTACTTAAATTGTATAAAACCTACAAGAAATATATTATAATTTTCTTAGATTACAAAATATAAAAGAACTGACTTTCCAAAGATACCAAATCTCTCCAAAGTTAATCTGTCAATTCCATAAACTATTTAAACTCTGGAAGGATTTCTGATCACAGAAAGTTAATTCAAAAGTATCAGTAATGGGGCTGGGGATTTAGCTCAGCGGCAAAGCGCCTGCCTGGCAAGCGCAAGGTCGTGAGTTCGGTTCCCGGTACCGGAGAAAAACCAAAAAAAAAAAAAAAAGTATCAGTAATGTATAAATCAAACAATAACCAGGAAAAATTTGAAGGTTATTAAAGGAGACTTTGTTCTTCTTTATAGCCCAATATATTATAAACATAAAACAACTTCAATAATGCAATACTAATACCAGAAGAGACAGTCTAATGAAGAAGAATAGAGACAAAAGAAGACATAGAAGAGAATTTATTATGCAGCAAATATATTTCAAAAAAGGAAAGAGATAGATTATAGAAATGGCTTTTTAGGGCTGGGGATATAGCTCAGTGGCATAAGCACCTGCCTGACAAGTGCAAGGTCCTCAGTTTGATTCCTGGTACCCCCCAAAAAATACAGAAATGGCTTTTTAATTTAATAAATGCGTATTATGGTAAGTAAATATAGACCATTATCTTATCATTTTAAATAATGAATTTCAGCCAGGTGTGGTGGTGCACACCTGTAATCCCAGCACTTGGGAGGCTGAGGCAGGAGGATTGCCATGAGTTTAAGGCCAGCCTGGGCTACATAGTGAGTTCACAACCAGCCTGAACTATAGAGCAACAGTCTGTCTCAAAAAAACAGACCGAAACCAAACCAAACCAAACCAAAAAAAATTAATTTCAAATTGACTAAAATGCTGAAGATAAACCTATGAAATTGTTCAGAAGCTCCAAAGAATTTCAAAATTGTTTGGGGGACAGGAAAGTTATTTATATGCTCCAAATTTATGAATACAGAAAAAGACTGAAATTTTCTTACTACATAAAATTTAAGAAAAAATTTATATTTGATGAAAGACATCATAAAATAAAAGCAAAATGCAGATGGGGGATGTATGCAATGTACCACCTACAAAGGGTTAATATTTGCAGTATTTAAAAAGCACCAAAAGATCAAATCAAAGTGCAAAGGACCCACTTGAAAAAATGGAGGATGGGATACAGTTGGGATAACATAAAAAGAGTCTTTAGTCTTAAAACTGCATTTAGTCTTAAAACTCTGGATAATAAAATAGCCTATTGGAGCTTCACAGCTTTCTCATTAGGCTCCAAACAATATGATCTCAGTCCATGGCTTCTTGCAATCAGCCAGGGATATAAAGTGCAGACAAATCCATCAGCAAAGTACTATCCCACTCCTGAAAAGTGACCCATAAGTTCATTTGGATCTTAGGGTGCACAGAAGAACCAGGTGCAGAATAAATACTACAGGATCTCAATACTATCCCAGTGTTTGATTGAATGAATTACATTCTCCATCTGTCTGAGGTTCAGCAGAGCCTCTCAGCCAAGGAAAAAGTGTTCTATTGTTCCAGTGATGCCTGAAGAAACCTTTTTGGAAATGCAAACCCCATTTGTAGTGAAGCAAGTGAACAGCATGGGATTTGAGTAGACCATGGTAGCAGTATGAAGCTAAATGATTTGGCCCCAGCAAGCTAGCAAAGAAAATTTGGGAGGGTTTCCCACAATGAGGGAGACAGAAATGGTATAGTTACAGTATAGATAATCATCTGCAGCAGCACTTGGAACACAACTTGGAAGACTTTCTCGCTGACCTCACTGTGCTTGTGGCATCTTCTTCAGGGCCTGCATGAACCAGGCAGGGACAGCTCCACAGTCTGCAAGGCCCAGTACAAAATGTGGATACCAAGTGTGTTAGTTAGCTTTTCGTTACTGTTACAGGGTAGTTGAGACAATCAATTTAAGAAGAGGAAAGGTTCGTTTTGGCTGATGGCTTCAGAGGTTCCAGTCCATGACATTTGTCCTTGTTCCTTGGGGCCTGTGATGGCACGGTATGACATGGTAGTGACAGTGGAGGAAGCTGTTTACTTTACACCTCGAGTAAGTGAGGAGAAAG
>NW_004955446.1:16670573-16671708 GCF_000276665.1 Chinchilla lanigera | reverse complement strand
CAATACCAGACTGAGAAGTCAATATAAACTCATTTATGTGCAGAACCCCTGAAATTAAGTCATATTTCATAGCTTTTACATGCATATATATTTTATTCTAATCAAATGAATAAAAATGCTGTACAAAAGTAATTCACATTTTTTTATTTTACTTTTCTGTAACAAATCATGTTTATGTGCAGTACTGATAAGCAACTGTCAGAAAGGGATGTAAATTCATTAGTGCTATAGCTTATTTATTAAAGTTTTGATTATGTTGGTGTTTCTTGATCATTTTTTGTCAGACACATGACTTTTCTTATAAATTAATATATCAAAGTCTATTCATTTGGATGGTTTGCTTAGTGTGAGGAATATTTCCCAAATCTTCAGTTCTTGTAAACCATTTTGTCAATAAATGTTTTGGGATGCATTTAGTACTGAGATTCATTGGCAGGTGCTTATGTGTAATCTTAATTTGTTCCACGGTCTTACATTTAGAAGATACAGTGTTACCGGGTTCTGGAATTCTGGAGCTCCTTCTGGAGGTATTTTCTAGGTTCTTTTTGTCCTGAACAAAGAATTGGTTAAGCAGGGTATGGTGGTACATGCCTATAATCGCAGCAGTTAAGAGGCTGAGGCAGGAGAGTTGCTGTGAGTTCAAGGTCAGTTTGAACTACCTAGTCAGACCCTGTATCAAAAAACCAAGCCAAAACCAAACAAAACAAACAAAAACAAAGACTTGGTTCAGACAAGTGCAAAAGGCAAAGTAAAAGAAATGTGCTCTGCAGAGTGAGTGCAGGTCAATTAAAAGTAGAAAAATAAGACACTCTGAGGGATGAGAACCAACCCCTGTGAAAGAGCACAGCAGCCAGGAGCTTAATGGCAGCCATCTTTTGCGTTTCCCTCTCCTCAGGCTGAGGTCAGGGCTATGCCATATTTCTCCTGAGAAGAACCAAAGAAAGTCAGCACTTTCTGACTGGTTCGTGGTACAGGGCTTGGGCGCATGTCTCCCACATCTCCATTACTGACGGTTCAAATCCACTTGCTGAGCTGGTTTGCTGCATCCTAATCTCCAGCTTTGTTTCCCTGGGAGACACACATCCCCATAATTTTTTTATGGGTGCTGAGGGTGTGGAGGTCTCTGTCTCCCTAC
>NW_004955446.1:16642244-16662089 GCF_000276665.1 Chinchilla lanigera | reverse complement strand
GAGGTTAAGCCCTCCAGGCCTGCATTCGAGGGGAGATGGATGGAAAGTGACGCTGTCATGGGAAGGCTGGAGCTCAGAGACATGCGCTGGAACCCCAAGAGGTGGATGGAAATCCATGCTGGTCTTCATTGCCTCTGGCCTTGGTGACAATGGCATCCTATACACCCCAGAAAGCCTTTCGCACAGAGCCAAACTTAGCCATATGACGGAGAAGTAAAGGAACACAGCCCCAGAGCAAGCTAGAGCAGGTGCAGGTCCAGCTGTTGCTTTACCCCAAGGAGGAAGTCAGCGGCCGGCAACACAGGGGCTGCTGCTTTGCGTCTGACCTACAGATTTCCCAGGTACAGTGTCTCCCTTGTGGTCCACCTGGGAATATAAGAAAGTAATTATACGCAGTGTAATTCAGCATTGTCAAACCGACACTCTGCAAATCCTAAGAAGACATGGGTTACTGTTGACTTACCAGCCCACTGTGAAGGGAAGCTCACCTCCTGTTCTCTCATGCTTAACAATATTCCTGTTTGGTAAATAATACCTACGTTCAATTCTAGTGTTAAATGGTGGAATGGTCTTTGAGGAAATGTGATCTGAGGGTGCACTGAGGATAGTAACGTGAAGATTTTGATAATAGAAAGTTTCTAAAGTGCTCTTGCATGTGAAGGATGAAATAGGCTTGTTTGATTTACTGCAGCAGACCAGCAGGTGAATGTCAAAGAATGTATTCCGTATGCACTGAAAACACGTACCAATAAAAAATCCTTAAATAAATAAATTTACCTACACACACAAAATAAAAATACACCCAATAAAATCATATTTACCGGGGGCTGGGAATTTAACTCAGCGGCACAACACCTGCCCGGCAAGCGCAAGGTTGTGAGTTCGATCCCTGGTACCAGAAAAAAAAAAAAAAAAAAAAAAGAAATCTATTTACCAACAATGTACAAAAAATGTCACAGGAATGTATATTTTAAATTTATCTAAAATCTAAAACCTCCCCTAAGTTGCAAGCCCTACAAAACAGAGAATAGCCAGGTGTGGTGGTGCATGCCTGTAATCCCAGCACTCAGGAGGCTGAGGCAGGAGGATTGTTGCGAGCTCAAGACCAGCCTGGGCTACAAAGTGAGCTCAAGGCCAGCCTGAACTGCATAGTGAGACCCTGTCTCAAAAAGATAAAACAAAACAAAACAAAACAGGGAACAGTGTGTGTGCATGCATATTTTTTATTTCTAATGCTCAGTAGATATTAATAGATGCTAAAGTAACCAAAATATATGCTATAGTAATCAATTAATTAATGGAAAACTGAAACAATTTTCCTTAAAAAAATGAAATTGGACTAGTTAATTGTGAAATGGATTGTGCATGTATTCCACAATTCTATTTTATCATACCATAATAAATATATATTTCTTTATAGCCATGTGTTCTTTCCAGGTTGCAAAAATCAGTAAAATGGGGAAAAACAAGCAGACTCAATAAAAGATTCAGATCTCAGATGTGTGAGAAGTTACTTTTTTTTTTGTCTTTTTGAGACAAGGTCTTGCTATGCAGTTCAGGCTGGCCTTGAGCTCACTTTGTAGCCCAGGCTGGTCTCGAACTTGCAACAGTCCTCCTGCCTCAGCTTCCCGAGTGCTGGGATTACAGGAGTGCACCAGAGAAGTTACATTTTAATAGAATCACAAAAAGAGTATACTGACTATAATGTTTTATACTTCTTTGGGCTATATGAATGTGTCTACTGAATTATTAGATGATGAGGATAAACAAAGATTTTCATTTTCTTTGACAGTAATGCCTATTGTTTCTGTATGATACAGTGAATAAAAATATCATTTCATTTCTCATTTATTTTCATTGGCTTAGTACTCATCACTCATTTGGATGTGAGCAATTCTATTTCACCGACAAAAACACTGAGAACAAAAGTAGTTGTCACTTAGGACTGTGTACAGATTTGCCTGTTGATACCTGGCATCTGTTGAGCAGGTTACAAATACTCATCTCCGACAGCCATGTTGACAGCACAGGTCACCCACAGCCCCTGCAGTGACTTAGGGGTGCGGATGGAATACCAGTCACCTCTCTTAAAGCGCAAGGATTCTGAAACATTTTCCATTTTTTGTGAGTCAACTTCCTTTTTTCTCTCTTTGGTCTCCTTTCATTAAAATTTAGAAGTGCAGTGTGTTTTTACTCAGAAATCACCTTGTGGAAAATGCCATCCCCAATGTCTACCACGTTCTCTGGTTTCTGGGTCACACAGACTGTCTGCCCTCCTCTCCTAAGCCAGGTCTCTTTGCCCGATGGCCCAAATACAAAGGTTTTCGCATTTAAATACATGAGATACATTCCCATTCAACGTATTTCCCCAACAGCCAGAGACTGTCAAAATAAATCAGTAATATTCGAAATATTTGTGGGCATAACAATGTGCGCTTTGCAGTTGTGCATAAAAATAATTCTCATGCTGGCGCTTTCCATGGCCATCCACTGAAACTGTTGTAACTTTTATGTCTGATTTTTCTGAAGCTTGGTTACAGAAAATTGAGTCAGTTATTCACAGGAAAATGTTGCTAGTACCTGAAACCCCTTCTGGTTTCTATTTACTTTTCCCTTTCCGTCTCAGACCCCTGTCTGGTCACCCCTCCCACCCCGGTACCTAAGCACTGGTCAGGTTACCAGCTCTTAGATAAATATGTTTCCCTTCAAAGTGTATTCTGCTTGGGTAGGTGCAGGGGTTTTGGATTTAAGTACACGACTTCATTCCATTGGTCCGGTTGCTCCTTACATTGTTTCACTCAAGATTATTTTTAAAATCTATCTAGGTTCATCAAATACATCTAGCTCAATGCTTCTACCTACCATACCAGTATTCACAGTAATCCCCTTGTACTCCAACAGATACATTCCAAAGGCACCCTACAACTGATGCCTGAAACCTCAGATAGTACCAAACCCTCAATAAATCTTGTCTAATGAAACTCTGTATTATCTCTAATGTTTTATCTAATAATTATTGTCTTATTCTCTTTAATGGTTTGAACAATCTTCCATTCTTACATCTGGTAATCTGAGCACCGTAGTTGAAGATAACAATATGTAATATAACAACCCCTGTTAATTCGTATCATTTTATCTTGAAACCCTATATCACTTTAAATATTCTTGCTTTGGGTTGTTTGTGATGCTGGTATGCTGCTATTGTTTTTTTCTCTTTTTTCCTCATTTACTACTCTCTTTAAAATAAAATTTTTAAAGAACAATAAATTTAATTGTTTTTTTCCTAGCCATACCTACAGTTAAGTTTAATTTATAAGTTAGGCACAAAAAGATAACTAAAACTAGTCATAAAGTAGAAGAGTTACAACACTCCACACTAAAGTTGTGTAAATCTCAACTCAGTATCTCTCTCTCTCTAAATGTCTCATTGTACTGTATTCTCCCTGCTTGTGACATGTGAGATGATACAATGCCTGCACGAGGAGATGGCATGCGGTCAGTTTCAGAGCCACTGTGATAGTACTGGGTCCTCCTTAAGGGTTACTTGAACACAAGGACTGTGATACCAACACGCAGTAGTCTGTTTAATAACTAAGACTACTAAGGGAACAATAGGCAATGAGAATACACTGGACAAGGAGCTGGTTCCTGTCCCCTGCAGGAAGAGGCATGATAGTGTGAGATTGCACCGCTACTCACAGTGGTGTACAACTGAAAACTTTTTATTTGTGCAGTTTTGCATTTGCAACTTTAGGACCCTTTGTATGTGCCTTGAATCTAAGAGGCTGTGTCCGCATTCCTTGCTGTTTATTATACTTGCATTTTAAGTAAAAATAACTGAAGTATCCTTGGAGCTTTATTCTTCCATCTATCTATCTATATCTATAGATAGATATCTATATCTATATCTATATCTATCTATATCTATAGATAGATATCTATATCTATCTATATCTATATATAGATATCTATATTTATATATATATATATATATATATATATATATATATAGTTTTATTTTTTACATTTCTGGGGATCAAACCTAGGGCCTGTGCATAGTAGGCAAGTGTTCTACCACTGAGATACATCCCCAATCCTCTATATTTCTTTTATGCAGTCAATAATTTCCTCAAAAAAACCTCTTTGAGTTTTGAGAATAAGATAGTCTTCTGAAAACAGTGACCATGCGTAGTTTACATCCTCATTCTGTCTGACCCTTCCACCTGACTTTAGGTTTCAGTTCGCGGCCTTCCTTTTATAACACTGCCACAATTTAAAGTCTGCTAGTTTTCCCTGTGCCCTGGTGTTGAGACACCAGGTAGCTTAAGGAGTAATCTGTACCAGGGCAGGTGTTAAAATCCAGGCCATACCTGGTGCCTGACTTCGAATTTAGCAATAAGGAGGGGTAGAGGCTGGCCCACCCCATGTTGTGTACCCTCCTCCCAGCGCCACCAGCGTGTCCGGCTGCCTAGCTGGAGCATCCGGTCTTCCCCGCTCAGGGTCGCCCGGAGTCTGGAAGCGCTCCAGCGCCTTCCCGGTACTACTGCTCCCTGTGGCGGGGGTGGCTCCCGTTCCGTCCTGGGCTCAGCTTCCTCCTTACATTACTAATGCTTGTGCCCTCACGGGTGCCGCTGATTAGCTCAGATTGTCCAGAAAAATCAGTAACGTTGGTAGCTTACAGCACCGTAAAACATTTCGTACAACTGTGTTTCCCAAAGTATGTATCTGAGATCACCCCCCAAAATTCCTGATTGGTCAGAGAATGTGTAGCAGCAAAACAGAAAATGTATCCTGGTAAAGGAAAATTTTGCTTTTTTTCACAGTTCAGAGGATAGTTGCATATATATCTAGTAATAAAGTACAACACAGTTAAAGGAGATTTTCAACCATGGAAGTAGAGAGTGATTAGGCGTAAGACTCGGGGTTTACTTGCTTCACCATGTTGCACTAACCATTCAACCTCCATCTACAAAACAGACTGGCAGTACCGACACCATGCAGCTATTAAATTAAATGAACGTACTTTTTTACTAATTTCATTCCTATTACATAATATATAATCCTTAGTACTGTGCCTAGCACATAGTAGGCACATCACGAATGCTATTACTATTAGCTATCTTTTGGGGTTCCAAAAGCTTGATAATTCTACAGTTCTAGAAACTATCATGGTGTCCTTCCCCGTTTTCTGCCCTCTAGCGGTAAGTCCAAGTATGGCACCTGTGCTTGATTTTTATGTGAAATTCTTGTTAATAATTCACTTTATTTCCCAGTCCTATTAAGCCCCAATTACTCAAAGTTCAATCTACATATGCATGACTACACACTATTTGAAACAGTTTCTTGTGATTTTGGTAAGCGATGGTTTGAAGATTTTTTTTGTAAGGGTGACTGTTTCTTCAATACTCACTTGAATTCACACGAAAACTCCATCCTCAAGTAATCTCTTTCTCTAGAAAGAATAGCTTTTCTTTCACCCATGAGGTCTCACCCTATATTAAGTCCTTTACAAGTCACCAAGCATTTTTACATTAAAGGTAGTTCTTCCCTCCTTCGTGAAGGGTAAGCAGTTCCCTTCGAAAATGACAGTGATCCAAAGATGGAACAGTAGCATCCATCTACTGAAAGTTTTAATGAAAGAGTAATAAAAATATTGAAGCCATCCCATCACCTTAGGAAATTTGTCACCTGTTCTTTTCCTTTTACCACATCCTCACTCTCAATATAGTTTATATTCAGTCTGACAGTAGGAGAAAGAAGAATATTTTCACTGCTGCCTTATGCGAAGACAGATATGGTTAATTAGTGCAAACAGCTGCTCAACTCTCTCCCACCCCCTTTCCCCCCAGGTCTCAGAACGTAAATCATAGAAAATTCTTCATTGGCACTCCTGAGAGCAGATTTTTTTGTACATGCTTTCACAATATAATTTTTTATACAGACCTTTAAAATATCATCTGAAGTGGTACTGATTTAGCAAATACATATGTCATGAAGGGGGCTATAGTAAACCATAAGAGATTAGTTATCAGAGAGGGTTTTTGTTTTATATGTATAAATCAGGAAATGAGCTCAGAAAGGAGAAAGAACTATAGTAAGCAATAAACTACAAGATTTAGCAAGCAAGTTGAGAATTCAAAATATGATCTTGAACTATTTAATATGCCCATATATTATTTTGTCCTTCATCAGATAGGGCCATAATAAGTACGAGAGAGTGAAAGGACCTCCTTGCCGATCAAGCCTGTTTGCTTTGACTGATAACATTCATTTCACACTTTTTAAGTAGTTCCTCTAAGCAGTTCTTCCTGAATATTAGACTAGAAAGATGCTGGCCATAAATAAGATTCTATTATTTTTCCTTTCTGGGTTAGTGAAATAACCAAGATGTTCTTCTGAAGCTGGAAGTATAAAACATAAGTTTATAATAACTACCTTAGCCTAAAAAAAATAAGAGTAGAATAAAGGAATAGCTTGCCTATTCATTTCACAAAAGAGACTTTAGAGTCATTATGGGAATAGAAATTCAGGAATACACTCAAACCTTTTGCATAAGCAGTTATTACTGAGCAATAGCACCAGTATTAGAAATTAGTATCTTGGTACCAATTCATATCAACTTTCTTTAAATTCCAAATTTCACACTAATAATCAGTGTAAGCGAACATGATTGTGTTACTGTTATACTGTTTACCAAGGTGTATTTGATGTACTTGTTCACGTTAATCCTGGCTGTATGGAAAAGTTAACAAGCAAAACCCAGGCTTTAGAGGTACTGAGTGAAGGAAATGAGGAAGATGGAGGAGAAGGAGGGAAGAGAGGAGAAATCGAGGAACCTAGTTCAGTCAAAGTAACAAAACTAAAAGGCAACATATGGATTCATCCACGCAAACTGATTTTATTGTTGTCTATTATAAGTAAAGTGTTACACTAAATACTGGAAACAAAATAATAAATAAGAGGCTCTTGTAAAAAATAGTGACATGGCGGACCACTTACTTGAAAAGAACGTGTGTAAGGGCAGCGAAGGGGCCGAGTAGTCTTGCAGAGCTCTTTCCCTGGGAGTCAGTTAAAATTTACCAGGGGAAGGAACATCAAAGATGAGCCTTGAGGGATGGGTAAGAGGCAGACAGATGACGAGCTGAGAGAGAGCGTACCTGAGAAAGGGAGGGTTTTTGTGTAAATGCAAGGAAATAAGAAAAAGAACCCACAAGCACAGAGGAGTGAGCAGGTTCCAGCAGCAGCATGTAATTAATTTCACCTGGACAGGAGAAAGTTGAGAGGGCAGGAGGGGGTGGTGGGCTTATCCTGGATGAAGTAGAAAAGCTGAGGCCAGATCTTAAAAGGTCGTTTTGGGTGTATTAAGCAGTCTACTCCTCATTGCACAAAATGGAGATATGTACAGGGCTTTAAATACAGACTAACGTGTGTGTGTGTGTGTGTGTGTGTAAATGGATTTCAATAAACAAGACAGGAGATGAAAATAAATGGATTTATCTGAAAGTTATTAGGAAACAAAACATAAAGGACTTGGGGATTACTTATCTATGGGATATAAGAAAGAGAAGGGAGGAGCTGGGGATTTAGCTCAGTGGCACAGTGCCTGCCTGGCAAGTACAAGGTGGTGAGTTCAATTCCCTGTACTGGAGAAAAACAAAAAAAAAGAAAGAAAGAAAGAGAAGGGAGAAACTAAAGACAGAATTTCCATGTCAGATATGGGAGTACAGTCAGTGGTGCTGCTGCATCCCTAACACAAGAAAGGCAAGAAGAGCTGATTTGCTGGGAGAATGAGACAGACGTGCTCCGTGGTCAAAGACCCACAGCATACTAACTCACAGACGAGGAAACCGAGGTATTTGTTCTACTTTAATATGTATGTACTGCAAGATCCTGCTATACTCAGGTCTGTGGTTAATTAACCTACTAGAGGGCAGAACATAAAGTAGAAATCAAACTACAGAATGCAATTACTACAGCTACATTTCCTCCCTGCAAGACACAGATAAGTAAAAGGGGGGACTGTCACAAAGAGAATACAAGTAAACACAAAACAAGAAAATGTACTCCGTGGAGTACAAAAGCAAAAGAGACACCTAAGAAGTTGGACAATCAAGAAGCTAAAATATGTAAGTAGGTAAAGAATGGACAGATAGAAATTTTCATTACTTTTCAAAAACTACATATGTACATATCTTTTGTGGGTACTGGGAATTGACCTCAGTACCTCGTGCCTGCCAGGCAGGCACCATGCTGCTGAGCTACACCCCCAGCCCTCAAAAGTTATATATTTTTAAAAACTTTGCAAGATAATCAGAAGGAGACACCAGACCTTAAAAATCTAACCTCGTGTAGATGTTAGTTTAATTTGTAAAATGTTTATGCTTCTTAATATATTTAATTACATTTTTAATCACTTACTAAGACATGTTTAAAATTCTGAAGTAGGAAAATTTCAATTTTTTTCTTTTAGATGATAAAGCATGCTATGAAACTTGTAAATTTAGACAAAAGATAGGCCTTGAGGAATTTCTGAAGCCTGTTCATTTCGTTCCTCTCTGTTCTACATCCATGCAGTTACACACACACACACACACACACACACACACACACACACACACAAGCTTTTTGTATTTGCTGCACAGTTTCATGACAGTGTAGGGAAATGTTACAAATTAAAACTTCACTGAAATCCTACATTGTTGCTTAATGTTTTTGTTAATATTTTGGCTACTTGTTCGTCCATAAAAATGTGCTGGTCTTGACTATGGGATGGATGCTATTTTCTGCAGTTGGAAATAGGGGGAAGCAAAAACACACACGGCCTCACTCCATGGCACTCGAGTTCAGTCTGTTGTGCTACAGCCAAACTCAGAATGAAAGTGCAGAGGACACAGGGAGCTATGTAAATCAAAGACCAGTGCCACGGGGCTATGAAGCAAAGAGAAGATAATAATAATGCTGTGATCTATTTTTGCCCTCAGGAAATGAGGCTCCACTTCAAATCTTATTATACTCACAAACTGTGAATATAATGCCACCTGAAGGACAGCACCTGAGATCAAGATTGGCAGTATATTAAACTATGGGAAGCAGTGGGAGGAAAATGACTATATTTTAAGACGTCGAGTGAGTGATATTGCTTTTCTAAAAAACTTAATTTATATGTAGACATTATGCACATACTCTCAAAGTATCTTTTGGGAAAGTTGAATAATATACAGTATTCTCTCCTACATTAATACACTCACCGTGACTGAGTGTTTATTCCTTGGGTTTTGTGAAGTGTATTTCTTTTTCTCACTCAAATGACTAACAATCTTGTCAGTCATGCTTACATCCAATTTGAGAGTAGTTTCTTAAAGTTCTCATGTATGTTCTCCGAAGAATACAGCTTATTTTTAGGGCTTTTAGTCATTAGATTTCTTCCATTTTTACTTGTTTGTTTGTTTATGTTTTTGTCTTTTTTTCCACAGAGATTTAAGAGTGGGTTAAATTGTTAAAGATTCTTTGGTTTTCTTCTGGTACCAGGAATCGAATTCACAACCTTGTGCTTGCCAGGCAGGTGCTGTGCCACTGAGCTAAATCCCCAGCCCCAATTTTTAAAGATTCTGATGAAAAGCTTCCTGAGAAAAGGTCCCACTGTAGCAATTATTAGTCAAGGTTCCCCAAAGAACCAGAACCAATAAGATGTGTGTGCATGGGTAGGCAAGTGTGTGCATATGTGTACATATGTAAAATTATAACACATTATACCTTATGTTATATGCAGAGGGATTCGCTATAAGAAATTGCCTTGTATAACTATGGAGAGTGGTAAGTTCCAAGATCTTCAGGGTGAGTTGACAAACAGGAGACCCAGGTCAGCCAGAGGTGTCTTTTTTTCCGTCCAGGTTCAAAAGCCTGAGGAGCAGGAGAGCCAGTGGCGGTATTGGGATCTGGTAATAAATCCATGCAGGATGACAGGGTGGTACACGCAGCAGGAGCTCAGGGTGGATCCGAAGTGTCATCTGGGAGCTGAGTAACAATTCAAGAGGGAGAAGCGAGCAGATGGAGAATTACCAAAATGCAAGCAGGGACACGAATGACATGTTAAGACCATGTGAAGACCAGGAGCTCAGCTTCCCTGGACAGAGTATGCTTCTAGAAAGGTAATGGGAAATAAGGCTCCGTGCTTGTGTGGTAGTTAATTCATGAGAAGGCTCGAAGTCGTCAGTGTACATCTCCTTTGGATAGTGTGTTACACTTTTAAAACTGCTGGGATATGTGTTACTTTTTTTCATCTTATTACCAGTTCTGTGAGGAGAACATTATGATTATGAATTTTATAGTAGAGAACCCTATAGGGGTTGGAACTGTAATCTGCTTCCTGCCTCAGTGCCCTCTTCCCACTGAAGTGGCAGTAGGGAACCATTATGGCTCCTGGACAAGGGGGTCTTCTATAAACATAGTGCTTCGCAAGGTTGGCACACAGCTTGTAAGATGCTCTGAAGGGTAAGGTCTAGGAAGCCAGGAAGCCGGCAGAAACGTCTTGCGCTCGGCCAGGCCTCAAGGCAGACCCATTGATGAGTTCATACTGAACGACCTACCCTACTAGAAGGGGAGCCCATGGGGGGGCGGCCATCAGGATGTGACCTTGGGGACTATCTGGTCCCTGACCCCTTCCTTTCTGTCTCTTTCCAACTGTTCTGCTTCCCCGTTACCATGAAGTGAGCAGGTGTGCCTACCACGCCCCTCACCCATTTTCCTCTACTTTGGAATCAGCTACCATGGACCAAAACCTCTGAGACCATGAGCTGAAATAAACCTCTGTCCCATGAAGTTGTATGCATCACATACTTGTTCCAGCAACAGAAAGCTAAGTACACCATAGAAAAAGGAACAAAGAAAATGAACCTAAGAGGAGTCATGTTTAAAGGAAATGACAAAACAAACAAACAAAAAAAAGCCAAGCGTGGTGGCACACACCTGTAATCTTAGCGCTCGGGAGGCTGAGGCAGGAGGATGGTTGTGAGTTCAGGACCAGCCTGGGCTATAAAGTGAGCTCAAGGCCAGCCTGAACTGCATAGGGAGACCCTGTCTCAAAAAGAAAAAAAAAGGGGCTGGGGATTTAGCTCAGCGGCACAGCGCCTGCCTGGCAAGCACCTGCCTGGCAAGTGCAAGGTTGTGAGTTCAATTCCCGGTACCGGAAAAAAAAAACCAAAAACAAAATCCAAAAGAAAAAAAAAAAAGGAAATGACAAGCTTTAAAGATAGGAAGGAACTATTAAAGGTAGATAGTAAGACAGGCAGTACAAGCATGAAATAAGAGAAACTAGATAATCAAAAACTTTGAAAAATACACTTTATTTTTAAGTTTTTTTTTCTTTTTTGAGACAGGGTCTCACTATGTAGATCAGGCTGGCCTTGAGCTTGTTATGTAGCCAAGGCTAGCCTTGAACTCATGAACTCATGGCAATCCTCCTGCCTCAGCCTCCTGAATGCTGGGATTACAGCCACGCACCACCACACCCTGCGATTTTTAAATTTAAATTCAGTTTAGTTTCAAAGCTTACCAGAATGCTCAATTTTGTATGTCTTCCATAGTCTGTGATACTCCCCCCCATCCCTGAGCGAGTTTCAGGGCCAACAAATCTCGCAGTCTGTCCTCCTCGATTTGTATAAACTCTGGAACAGGCAACAGGCTCCATTTCACAACAGGAACTTTATTTCTGTTGGTCTATTTGTGCTGCTCTAGCAGATAGCTGAGACCAAGTCAGCTGCAAACAGTAGAAATTTATTTCTCTTAGTTCTGGAGACTGCAAAGTCCAAGATCAAGGCGCTGGCCAAGGCAGTGTCTGTGGAGGGCCCAATGTCTCTTCCCAGAACGCTTCAGGGTCCCCTAGGAGGGCCGAATGTGGCGTCTTCAAGTGGTCAGAAGGAGAGAAGCAGCTCTCCGAAACCTTTTTATAAGAGCACTGATCCCATCCGAGGACAGAAAACCCTCCCGGGCTAACAGCCCCCACCGAGCCCACTGCTCCACACCACTACCGCAGCGGGTTAAGTGCCGGCACAGGAGTTTTATAGAGACGCATGCATTCAAACTGTAGCAATTACTACGTTCAAGACATTTCTGCTTTCTTCGGTGCCTCTCTTCTCACAATACTGACGGAGGGAGTCGCGGTTATTGTACCATTGCTTCCCTGAGGCCGCGCTGCAGCTGAGCGGGAGTCCGCAGTAGAACACCGCTTGCCACCTTGAGAGCTCCAAGAACTGTGCGTTCCTCACCCGGTGACCTAACCACGTCCGGTCGCTCCTGTCCTAAAGAGCACCGTTGCCTCCCCCTCCCAACATGATGTCAGAAGTTCCTTTGCGTGTGTGTGTGTGTGTGTGTGTGTGTGTGTGTGTGTTATTCTGACCTTCTTGATCATTAACCCTAAGTATCCTACCCACATCTGTTAATTAATCCCACCCAGAAAACCTGTTTTGGGGCTGGGGCTCAGGGTAGAGCTCTTGCCTTGCATGCACAAGGCCCTGGGTTGGATTCCCAGCACCACACACCAAAAGGGAAGCCTGTTCTTGTTTTGTTTGTTTGTTTGTTTGTTTGTTTGTTTTTAACAACACCAGGAACACTGAAGGCCGCGGGAAGGACAAAGCCAGCGAGCTGAGAGGGGAGAGGAGGATCGGGGCAGTGAAGCTGGGGCACGTTGTAGGATGAATCAAAAAAAACATTCCTCCGTCTTCAGACGCCACGCGGCTGCCCTTGGGGCCGGGATGCGCGGGACAGGGAAACCTCCGGGACCTGAGATCGCAGAGGGCAGCCTGCGAAGGCTTTCCGACGCCCCTCCGTGCGCAGAATCCGGCAGAAGCTCCCTGCTCTTCTGCAGCCCGCTCAGCTTCTCGGCGCCGCCCGCTGTCTTTTCTGGATTCCTTGCCCGGGGGCGAACTCTCTCCCATCCCCTGGCGCGGGGCTCTCAGGCGTCCTCGCTGGGCGCGACCGTGCAGTCCCGCGAAGGGCGTCTCACAAGCACCTTCCGACAAGCTTTGGATAGGGTTGTTTTTTTTTTTTCCCTTTTACAGGAGACACACAAAATTGGGAAATAGACCGTTAGCTACAAAAAAACAAGAGACTATTCTGAGAACTTTAGCATCAAGGCAAAATAAATCATCCCATTGCTTACTAGTTTTAAATTACCTGTAGAAAACGAATTTTAAACTCATTTGACCCTCCTTGTCTCTTTTCGGATTGATACACAATCGGTACATGTTCTATTAGGAAAAGAAAGTGCATACATAAAATAAACGTCCTTCTCCTAGATTCTTAAAGTAAATTCAATCAGTCAGTCAAGAGACTCACGTTTAGAGTAAGAGTGGCTTTACAGGTAGAGTTTAAAATGGTCAATTCTTAGTTTGGTTTTGACACTTACCCTAGAGCTACTCAAATTCAAAGAAATAAAATGCTTGTTCTTTATTTCTTATTTAACTATTCAGGGAACAGAAAAAAACCACAGAACGAATACGACATAGTTGGTTTCTATTCTTCAAGAGTTTAAAATATATTTATAGGAGCCGGGCATGGTGGCGCACGCCTGTAATCCCAGCACTGGGGAGGCTGAGGCAGGAGGATCCTTGCAAGTTTGAGACCAACCTGGGCTACAGAGTGAGCTCAAAGCCAGCCTGAACTACATAGTGAGACCCTGTCTCAAAAAAGACAAACAAACAAACAAAAAAATAAAATATATTTATAAAGTGAGTGTAACAAGAGTCTAGCTATGTTTTTACCCAAACACACTACATGTGAAAAATAAGAAGATACAAGCTGGCAGTTTACCTATATTTAACGGTTCAAGAACCAAGGAGGCTGAGCAGCTTAGACCAATACAGTGAGCAGAAGGAGGACGTGCACTCGATGACCCCGAACCCAGATCTGTCCTGAGGAACCCGACAGACTCAAGAGGCGGCGCGGAAGGGCGGAACAAGCCAGCCGAGCGAGAGCGGGTAGAGCGAGGATGCTGGGAAATCTAGACAAGGCACGCTGTTTGACTCCTAAAGATTCTTGACTCAGTGGAGGAGAAAGAAGCCTTGCCAGGGCACATCACCGGACTTCTGCAAAATCAGTATGCGTCAAAAGGAAACCGGCCAAAATGCCGAACCTTTCGTATTTTCCGACGAAACAGAAAACTGATATTCTTTCTAAAAGTATTACGCTGGGGGTGGCGAGGGGAGGAAAGACAGGAAGGAAGGCGAGAGGGAGGGAAGAAGGAATATTTTACCAGGTAGAGCAAGGTACTGTGTTGCAAAAATTTAGTTCAGCCTCAAGAGTTTCTCTTGCATTTGCTAGTCACAGAAAAACCAAGCAAGGCCACCGCACGCAAATCTCAGCAGAGATCACGTTCTCTTCCTCGTCGCCTGACGCCTAATGCAGCCACATGTGGACTGTCGGCTCCTCCTCAAGAGATGTATACAACTTTCCCTTGACCTTTCCCAGTAGATTCTGAAAATACCTTCTTGCTTGAGTTTCATACTGGATTGGTTATATTTAAGTTGATTATTCTTTTAAAAATTTGATATCAAAATGCGGAAAATATCCTTCCCCCTTGCAAGCTAAATTTAAGATTGCCCAGGTGGCGCTGGCACCAACACTTCACCTATCTTTATGCATATATGATAATCATCACTTTGTGTTTCTTACAGCCTTGTGATTTCCCCTAAAATACTGATTTCTTGTTGATCTGCTTCAAATGTAGATACACCATATTTTTGTTTTCCTTCACCCATCTGTTAACTATGAAGACTAAACTGTAACATATCTGAATAAATAGGAGCAATTTCTGTGTATAGGAGGAACTCGGTAGCTGAAGAAGGAAGGAATAATGAATAATGAATAAATTAATGATCAGGGAGAGGCATTGATTATATTTGTAACTGGCTAGGAAGAAACTCAAAAGAAATATTTTTGGTAAGACAAAACTCAAAAAAAAAAAAAAAAAAGACAAAACTCAAATATCAATCACCATGAAACTAAAACTACAAGTAGAGGATAGCCATGATTTTTAAATTTATAAAATACAGTTTTGTAAAATTTTAAAAGTGCTGTAGATAAGATTAAGTTCTTTTTTTCTTTTCTTTCTTTCCCTCTTTCTTTCTTTCTTTTTTTCTTTCTTTCTTTTTAAACACAGAGTCTCGCTGGGCATGGTGGCGCACGCCTGTAATGCCAGCACTTGGGAGGCTGAGGCAGGAGGATCGTTGCAAGTTCGAGACCAGCTTGGGCTACAAAGTGAGCTCAAGGCCAGCCTGAACTGCATAGGGAGACCCTGTCTCAAAAAGACAAAAAAAGAAAAAAAAAGAAAAAGGAACACAGTCTCATTCTGTAGCTCAGGTGGCCTCAAACTCATGGTGGTCGGTCTGTTTTGCCCTCCCAAGTGCTGGGATTACAGGTGTGGGCCACCAATTTAAATTCCCTTTTACCACCATCCCTTAGAACAGTACATAACAGTTTTTTGTATATGTGGATTTTTTTCCCAAGCTAAATATGTGTTTCACTATAAGAGTGAGGGACAAAACTAGGGCAGACTATTCAAGCAGTAATAATAGAAATATTTAATATCTACTGAATTCTACTCACTTTCCAAAATATTTTATGCACAGTAGCACACTTACCCTTTATAAGCACCATTATTCTTATTACGCAGATGAGTAAAGTGAGACATTTAGAGGTTAAGTAATTCCCTGAAGGTCAAAGAACTTGTGAGCAGTGGGGGTAGTATTTGGGTTTAAGGAGTGAGAATCCAGGGCCCATCCATGACACCAGTAACCCATAAACAAAATGCACAGAGCAGAAGGGAGTCGAGAATCAAGTACTGATTGTGCAACCATCCAATGACATGCAGCATTTATCTGTATTAGTGCAAAACAAGGATCTGTTCAGGTTAACTCGCTTATCTTATTAACATCTTGTTGGATACTCAAAAATTCTAGTATTTATATATTTTATTCTCTTTTCTTTTTTTCTTTTTTTTTTTTTTTTTTGTCTTTTTGAGACAGGGTCTTGATATGCAGCTCAGGCTGGACTTGAGCTCACTTTGTAGCCCAGGCTGGTCTCAAGTTCACAAAGATCCTCCTGCCTCAGTCTCCCGAGTGCTGGGATTACAGGCGTGCGCCACCACATGATCATCAGTAAATAAGATCACTGAGAATAACTGTCATGTTTGTGTATCGTTGGGTCAGTGTTTGGAATATGTTAGATACACCACATATATTTGTATAATTGACTTGAAATGTAACTTTTATATCAGCATGGTTTTAGTCTCCCAGTCCTTTATACAGTTACATTTATAAAACTGGGGGATGAATTAACTCACATACGCTGATGAGAATTCATTCCATATTTCTTTAAAAATGTAGTCTTTCTATGTATCTTACTTCATGAAAACCTTGTGGTGACATTATTAGCAATGTTTCACATGCAAGGATGATTTTTATTTATGTCGTTATTAGATTAGAAAGAAGTCTATAAATTAAAACCCACCACATTTACAGTAGTAAATTTTATCTAATGCCCACTTAAGAAAATACACTTTAGCAATATAGAAAATGGTATCTAATTATGTCAAAATAAACTTACAAGCCATTGTTTTTCCCATCAAGGGGGTAAATCATCTGTTTAAATCATTCTCCCTGAATATACAGATGTATAAAATACAAACTCTATTTCTAGCAGGAAAGCTGATTACAGTAATTAGAAACCCTAACATTGGCAAATACCTGCATAGGACAGGCCAAATGTACTGAATTTATTTTAAATACATAGCTAAGTTTTCGTTTTTGGTTGTTTTTGTTGTTGTTGTTTGTTTTGTCTTTTTGAGATACAGTCTTACTGTGAAGTTCTGGCTGGACTTGAGCTCACTTTGTAGCCCAGGCTGGTCTCGAACTCTCAACGATCCTCCTGCCTCAGCCTCCCTAGTGCTGGGATTACAGGTGTGCACCACCACGCCGGACTAAGTTTTCAACTAAGGGAAAAGTGTAGGTCTCAGAAACAAAATGGAAAACGCAACCAAAAGGTGAGCATGTGGGCAGAGCGTGTGACTGTCCTATGATGTCATTTTCCTCCCGTATTTTAGGGACCCAAGTTGTACTTCCCATATGAGACAAGTTATACTTCCTTTGAGTCCTTCACACAGCAGAGAATCAGGACTGAGAGACCTGAAGGGATCAGGTGCCCTCACATGGCTACACATCTGGTGGGTGATTTTACTTTTTAAAATTGCTCAGTGTCACAAGGAGGTAGGGAGGAAGCTTGTCTCTGCCTCTGTCCTATGTGGAAAAAAATCTGTCTTGAAATAGAATGATATTCTAGTCTTTCGGCTATCATAGGTTTGACGTTAAAAATAGAGACATTGCTGATCTCAGTGATATGCATAATGTGGTTTCCGAAGCAGTGTTTGCCATTAGGCCACCTGGCAAAGCTAATGCAAAGCTGTGCTTCAAAGGAACACCGCAAGTAATCTCAGGAAAAGAGCAGGGGAAAGATTCACTAAAATAAACTCAGTTAAAAATAATAAAACACGAGGAAACAAAGTATCATAAACAAGGTGACATAGACACAGTAGGAAGACTGGAGACTCAGTAAGGTAAGACAGAAAAAATTTAAGAGTGAATATAAAAATAATATGTCCAGTATAAAAAAAAATTAATGCACAGAGGTACAGGGCTGGGGGGTATGGCTCAGTGATGGAGTATGTACTTAGCATTTTAGAAGCCTTGAGTTCAATTCCCAGCGTTTGTAGGTAGTGCAAATTTAATGTTGAAATAAAACTGCCAAAAATATACATAGCATGATGCTTTCTTTGTTTGTTTGTGTTTTTGTCTTTTTGAGACAGGGTCTCGCTATGCAGTTCAGGCTGGCCTTGAGCTCACTTTGTAGCCCAGGCTGGTCTCAAACTCACAAAGATCCTCCTGTCTCAGCCTCCCAAGTGCTGGGGTTGCAGATGTGCGCCACCACACCCAGTGGCATGATGCTTTTGCTTTCTAAATGGAATTTTTCAGATCTTTGTGTTTGTGATTGATGGCATATATATAATGTATATAATATAATATAATATATCTATAATGTATATAATCATATGTATAATATTAAATGCACAGAGGCATAAACATAGTTTTACTGATAACTGGTCTAAGGGACTGTGGAGAGGAAAAGATCAGACTATGTAGACAAGGAAAGTAGAATCAAAGGCAGTGATGATTAAGAGGTTATGACCCATGTAAATGAAACAATTTGAAGAATAAGAACCTAAGAAAGCTTGTCTAACATTGGCGCGTATTACACAGCATGAGAAGTGAGGCAGAGTCACAGAAGGCGTCTACTCCAGCTGGACAAGCCAGGCAGGCTAAAGTAGACACTGGGATCCGACCCCATCACTCTCTCAATGAGTAGCTCATGTGACTTGCAAATAGAACTCAAGAGCTGGCCCGAGCGATCCATCAGACCCCTCCCCAAACCATGTCTGACCCGCAATAGTTGAATTGTGGGGCACAGCCACCCTGTGCCCCCAAAGGCTCCCTGGCTCTAGCTCTCTGCCCTTTGTTTTCTGGAATTTACAGGGTCCAATGGGCATGGGAAGGAGATAAGCACCAGCGGAGAGCTCAGAAACATCCTTGCTGCCTTAAATCCAGTCCCCGGGCAGTATGTTAGTGTCATTTAGAATTCTGATGGGTGCCATCCTAGATGCTGATGGTAGGATGTGCTTCCTTTATCTTTATACATACACGGGGTGATTGAAAAATACAGTAAACATTTAAATTAAAAATTTATTACAATGAAAGACACACTGTCATCAGTCCCCCTCAAAACCCTCCCCCTCACCTCAAGCCCACTTCTCCCGTCATGCCTGCCACTTTCTGAAGCAGTTCTGGGAGTCCTCTGTCATGAGGGTCTTGAGCTGTGCTGTCATGGCTGCCCCAAGGTCCTGAGCAGATGAAAAACATTTACCTTTCAGTGTCATGATGACTTTGGAGCAGAGCCAGAAGTCACACCGTGCCAGATCTGCTGCGTAAGGTGGTGAGGATGCAGCGTCATGTGTTCACAAGCCCACTCTTCCGTGGGATGGGACTCGGCAGCAGCTTTCACTCCATTTTTTATCACACCGCATAAAGACGCCCACAGAGGAAGACTCCAGAATGGCTTCCGAAGGTGGCAGGAACCATGGGATGTGTGTGTGTGAAAGAAAGGAGAGTATTCTGAGGTAGGTTAATAACAGTGTGTTGTCAATTTTTAAAAATTTAAACATGACATTTTTATCACACTTCATATTTTAATGGAAAGTCAGTAAACAAAAAATAAACTATTTTAAATTGGACTCCAAAATTATGAAACATTATTAATATTTTATATTTATTACTCATTAATTCAAAATAAATGTATTAACACCCCTTCTGGGCACAAGTTGAGATAATAAGCACAGAGCAGTGGGAAAAATGTTTAATAAACAAACAATTCCTTCTCTCTCCACACTCTCAAGATTCTTCCCTATTGTGGTTTACAAGATATTTCTTTTTTTTTTTTTGGTACCAGGAATTGAATTCAGGACCTTGTGTTTGCCAGGCAGGCGCTTGTGCCACTGAGCTGTATCCCCAGCCCTACAAGATATTTCATTTGTTTCCTTGATTTAAATTAAATATATGACAATATCTATTCAGGAAAATAAGACACTGAATGTATAAATTCTGGACAAAAAAATCTGTTTTAATCATTAAAAATATTACAGACTATAGAAAACATCTGCAAGAAGAATTTAAACTTTGGAGAGCCATGGGTCAGAGACCTATCCACATCACTAAGTAAAGTAATGTTATGGTTTGAATGTGTGTG
>NW_004955446.1:16631305-16641614 GCF_000276665.1 Chinchilla lanigera | reverse complement strand
ATATAAGTAAACAGAGCAAATTTAAGGCTGAAATAAAATTTCCAGAAATACACACAATATGATGCTTTCTAAATTGAATTTTTTAAACACTTGTGTTTGTGTGTCTAATATGACATTTATGGCAATAATAAACACTGATTTCATAAAAATGATCATCTCAGAAGCTATGATGCTATTACTATAAATAGATACAGAATCAGCATGAATTACATTCAAAATGTTTCCCTTCAAACTGGTTGATTAGGGCCAGGGATGTATCTCAGTGGCACAAGCACCTACCTGGCAAGTGAAAGGTCCTGAGTTCAATTCCTGGTACCAAAAAAATAATAATAATAATAAAATGGTGTTAATTCCAAACTGATTGATTAGCAGACAGATTTTTGTTAACTTTTTCTCTTTAGAAATGCATGACATATTCAGTGATATATTTTAATAAATAAATTTAAACTTCATGACTAAACATTTATAGCTTCACAAATATTTGTGTGGCTTGAGTATAGACAGAATACTATCTTGTGTATAAAAATCTTCATTAGTCTCAGACTCAAGGGTAATAGCCCATACCTGTAGTTCTAGAAGTCAGAAAGCTGAGGCATTAAGATCCCAAATTCGCAGGTCAGTCTGGGGTTCCTAGTGACTTCAAGGCTGGCCTGGATTACATGGCAAGACCTTTTTTTAAGGAAAAGGAAAACCGGAAAAAAAAAGTCTTTTTTACTTTCACGTTTAGGACCTGTTTTCCTCAATATTTAGGTATCCATATGTCACTAATGTTATTAACTTTCTACCAAACTTCAAATTGTAACAGAGTTAGTAATGAATGAATAAAAAGTTTGGAATTAATAATTTTTAAAAATGTAATCTCACCTAAAATAAATATAATGAAGATACACACTTCATTTCTCTTTTACCTATCATCAGGAGAGTCGGGATATCATGTGGGTGTGTGTATAGCAGTGTATGTGCAAACATGTGTGCACATATGTATGTGTGTCCAAAAAAAAGTGTCCGTGATATGTTTAATTGTAGAAATGAACCCAAAGCACAGAGCACAAATTATAGTCAAACAGAAACATTTAGTTTCTTTGAAACCAACTTAAACATAGATTAAAGAGATATGAAGATGTTGAACCTTTCACCTAAAAATTCCTGCTTTGCCAGCCTCAGAATTGAAATTATATAACGGATGTAAACACTGTTGAAATAACTTTAAATGAGCCTAAGATGATTATGTCTTCTCTCTTCACTAAAGTTTAAAAGCATATCCAGACAAAATTGTTTTGCAATAAAATGGGCTTTGAGAGGAACAAAAGTAGGGTTATTCATTGATTTTCAAAGTTCTAGACCTCCTTTGGTTATTGATCAATTTTTTGTTTGTTTGGGTTTTTGTTTTTTGGTCTTTTTGAGACAGCGTCTCACTATGCAGTTCAGGCTGGTCTTGAGCTCACTTTGTAGCCCAGGCTGGCCTCAAACTCAAAAAGATCCTCCTGCCTCAGTCTCCTGAGTGTTGGGGTTAGAGGTGTGCGCTACCACACCCAGCTATTGATCAATTTTGTAACTTTGCTTCTCCAGTCTTACTTTGCTATGTTGCATTTTTGCTCACATATATAAAACATCCAGCATTCCATGTGTAATCATGTAATCAGTACTGATTACACTTGACATTAAGTACGTTCACGACATTTAATAAAATTTGTATTTTCCCAACCCATGGCTTACACGTGCCTGTGAATTTCCACCTGACAAGACAAAAACTGGAACTACAAAACTGAAACAAGAGGTTTTCCTCTAGCTTATACTTGATGGAAAAGTGGGTGGGAGGAATCAACTTTAGATTATGGCGGACCTGAAAGAAAAGGAAAATACATGCTGATCTACTGTCTTCAGAATGAAAGCAAATTTAGCTGGGTATGGTGGCTTTTGCCTGTAATCCCACCACTCTGAAAGGCTGAGGCAGGGCAGTCTTGCAAATTCACACACTGCTTGGGCAACTTAGTGACTTAGCAGAAGTCTGTCTCAAAATTTAAAAAAGGAGAGGGTGGGGAAGAGAGGCGGCTGGGGATGTGGCTTAGTGAGAAGAATCTAGATTCAATTTTCATTATTGAAAAATGAAAAACAAAATTTTGAGGAGAAATGGAATGAAAGAGGAGCGAGCTCAGGTTTTACTAATCCCTGAACCTTTCTTCCTGGCTAGGACCACGGAAGGGTTTTCTTAGAGCTGCATAACTGATGTGACCTTATCCAACTCCAGCACAAAGTCAAAAATCATAAATGAAAGAGAGCTAGTTTGTTTCAAATATTTAGCCTAACTTTTAAAGTATTTATTAATTTATAAAACTTTCATTTCCATCGAAACTATAAGGTGAAGATTGCCTGATTGGAATGGTATCATTGCTGGGAAGTCCTGGGCGGGGCTGGGCGGGCGCTGTTTTGCGTTCTGCGGGGCTTGGTTCTCGGTTCCTCCACAGAGGACTTGCAGGGAGGCCCACAGATGGGACTCAGAGTCAGAAAGGAGAGTGTTCGGCGGGCGCGAGTAGGAGGACAAGCTCAGCACCCTCTCAGCAAGGCGGGCTTTCAGAAGTGAGGCCTGTCCTCCCGCTGCCAAAGGACGGAGGCTCTCTCAGAGATGGCCCCAGCCTCAGGTGCCCGTAGGTCCGAGGTTGCTTTTGCTTTTGTTTTTTGTACTATTTGGGGGGTAGCTGGGGCCGGTCACTGGTGCGGCTCCTCTCCAATCAGGAGTGAGTCTCCCTGATTCGCCGGAAGGGGTTTGTTGGATTTATCAGGGCCTTGCTAGAACCGGAATGGAGGCCAAGCCCTGGGGGGCATCAACCACAATGCAGTGCGTGTAACTGAGGCCTAACTAGGTCAGCAGGGCAAGCACTGTTTAACCGGAGGCCCTGGGCCTCGAGGTGTGACTGTGAGGACAGAAGGTGTCACCCTGGGTAAAGACGGGGATTCCCGAGGGTTCATGGCTCCTCTGCTCAGGAAGACCCAGGAACACACTCAAGAAACAGCGACCACAGCCCTTCTCAGAATTTTCCCTCAGAGCCCTGCGGCCAGGTTTGCGGTTCGGCGCATTTCTGACTTCCTCTCTACTTGAGCAGCATATAACTTTACTTGATTTAAAGTTTACGTTAACCGAACATCTCATATACATTAAAACGATATTGTCTTTACATTTTTTAAATTAAAAGTTGAGTTGCAAAAGTGGCCAAACCTCACCTCGATATTAGTCCCTGGGGATGAATATTCTGAAATTTACAGTTTCATAGTTTGGTACAGTGGTATAGATAGACTCATGACAGCAATAAAACATAGCAGTACCCTTCAAGGAAATTTAAGTGATGCCTGTTTTGAGAAACGCCTGTGTATTCTTTGCAGAGACAAATGCACAATTACTCACCAGACAGATAGCTGGAAGCAGTAAACTCCTTTTCCAAAACAGCCCAGGAGGGCAATTATGGTTTTTCTTTTCATACCACCCCTGCCCCGGTCTCCCCAAGCTTGGGGCCGCCGTCCTGGGCGTCCCTCCCGCCGGTGGAACCCACTTCTTGCACCTGCCCTGACGCCCTCTCCACGGTCACCGTCACTCTGCTGCCACGACCGCTGGCGGCCTCGGTCTCCGCCCTTCCAGCTGTCCGCCGGGCTCCGGGGCAGCCTCTGTGCACCGCCCGCAGGAACTGCAGGGGCCCGGGTGTCCCGGCCCCTCCCGCGTGCGCTCACTCGGGGTGTTCACGAGCTGGGTCCCGGCTTCCTGAGCACCTAATAATGAACCCACAGGTGGGAAGTGGGGTGCACCAGGGCTACAGCTTAGGCTGAGGATCAGAAAAATGGAGAGTAGATAGAATCCGTTCGTCCACCCTACACTGTACCGAGTATGCAGGTAACTTCCAAGCCGCTTGGAAGACCTCCCGGTGATTTTAAGAAGGTGCTGTTCACCTAAAGCTGCGGCCTCCTGAGCGACGCTACTTCTCCTCTTTCTCTGTCACTTCGCCTCTTTCTCTGTCCCCTATGTTACCCTGGCATTGGGCCTCTCAAGAAAACTTAAGGACTTAACCCTTAACCTTTTTTTAAAAGAGCACTTTAAAACATTGGATTACATCCAATTTTACTTTTTATTTTAGTTTATTAGTACATTACATCCCTTGTGAGAAGTTTGTACCTGCAGGTAACACATCTTTTTTTTTTTTTTTTGAGACAGGGTCTGGCTATGCAGTTCAGGCTGGCCTTGGGCTCACTTTAGCCCAGGCTAGCCTCAAACTCACAGTGATTCTCCTGCCTCAGCCTCCCAGGTGCTGGGATTACAGGTGTGCGCCACCATGGCCGGCCTTAGGTAACACATCTTGATTCCTTTCTTCTTCCCCTTTCTCTTTCTTTCCTCCCCTGTCTATTGATCATCTCCTATGCTTTTGTATATGTTCACATTCCTTGTATGGAATGTTAAGCAGAATAAATCAGACACACAAGTTTAAATATATCCAATTTTAACCTTTTTTTTTTCGTATCGGGAGTCAAACTCATACTTGCCAGGCAGGCGCTAAGCCACTGAGCTAAAGCCCGAGCCCTTCCAAATTTAAATATTTTAAAAAATCCTTGTTTTTTTTTTTTTTTTTAAAGCCAAGCATGATGATATAAGCCTGTAGTCTCCATACTCTTGGAGGCTGAGGCAGGAAGATCACAAGTTCAAATCCAGCTCAGGCAAATTGATGACTTAGCAAGATCCTGTCTCAAAAATGACAAACAAAAACAAAAAGAAAAATTAAAAACAAAATTTAAAGAGCTGGAGATGTAGCTCAGTGCAAAGGCTCTGGGTTTTAATCCCCAGAATAAGTAAAAAATCTAAAATATAATAGGGATGAAAAGTGAAAAGTCTTTCAGTATAGTTTCCTTGAATATTCATAGTTTATCACATTTTTTTTGTTTGTTTTTGGTACCAAGAATCGAACTTATGACCTCACACTTGCCAGGCAGGTGCTGTGCCACTGAGCTAAATCCCTGGCCCAGTTTATCACATTTTAACTTACAGTGCTTTAAATGTGTTTTAAAAAATTAGGAGGCAGATACCTTCAAAGGGCAAAAAGTTCATCTGTTTCAGGAAAAGGTTTCATTTTTCTCATAACTCTGTCCCAAGAAATGTAAAATTTTAATAATGTTTCTTAAGAAAAGGAACAAACCTCAGTCAGGTGAAGGATAAAAAAAGTAATAAAAAGCCTATAGTTTGAAAGAAACACAGGAAATATTATCTAGGGTATTAAGAAAAGTAGATTTTGTGAAAAAGATAAACATTACCAAACCAAGTCTATTCATTTTTGCTTCCAAATGAATTTTTTGAGGTAGAACTTACATGCAGCAAAACATACCCAGTTTAAGTATACAGTTAAGTGACTACTGACCAGTACCAGAATCCGTATAACCCCATACAATCAGGAGTGATTGATTGATTGATTGATTGATTTAGTCTTTCTGACACAAGGTCTCGCTATGCCGTTCAGGCTGGCCTTGAGCTCGCTTTGTAGCCCAGGCTGGTCTCGAACTCACAGTGATCCTCCTGCCTCAGCCTCCCAAGTGCTGGGATTACAGACGTGCACCACCATGCCCAGCATAGTCGGGATTTAGAGTCTTCCCACCACCCCAAATAGTTCACTCCTGACCTTTCACAGCACTTCCCCCTCTTGGTCCTCAGACACCACAGGTCTCATCAGCTTTTGCTTTCTGTAAAAACATAGCTTTGTCAGCTCTAGAAGTTTATGTAAATGGAACAATCAACACACCGTACACATGTGTCTAGCTTCTTTTTCTCAGCACAAGGCTTTTGAGATTCACACGTGGAGCTGAGTGCGGAAATGGTTTGTTCTGTCCATTACTGAATAATATGACACTGTACTAAAGCACCACGTGTTGGCAGATCACCAATAATGTTGCAGCAACATTTGTGTGTGCAACCTTTGCCTTAAATGTGTTTGTTCATGTTGAGTATTATCTAGTAGCAAATTGCTCTACCATAAATATACGTTTATCTTTAGAAGAAACTGTGGAATTATTTCTAAAATAGTTGCACCTCT
Organism: Chinchilla lanigera; assembly: GCF_000276665.1. NCBI lineage: Eukaryota > Metazoa > Chordata > Mammalia > Rodentia > Chinchillidae > Chinchilla > Chinchilla lanigera. Next base: position 16,635,555 of record NW_004955446.1, on the reverse strand, counting down.
AAGCAGGGAGCAAGGGATCCAGTTGTTCTGATCCTTCCCAACATCTGACATCTGTGTTAGTGTCACGCCTCTGTAACAAACACCTGAGAGAAGCAGTTTATAGAGAGAGGTTGTTTTGGTTCACAGTTGCGTACGTTCCGGCCCTAGGCTGATTTTTACCCTGTGCCAGGCAGGGCGTTGCATAAGGGTGCAGAGAGAAGCAAAACTGTTCACCTCATGATCAAAAAGCAGGAGTGGGGGTGGGGGGCAAAGCCTTACAGTCCGTCCCCTTCTAGGGCAAAGCTTGAAGGCCCGCAAGGCCTCCCGCAGGCCTCACCCGTCAAAGCTTCCACCCAACTCCAACAGGCCAAGTTAGGGGCCAAGCCACTAACATATATGTGGGCTTTGGGGGAACAGTTAGTATCCAAACTGTAGCAACACTGTTATTCTCTATGATTATAGTCATTTCCCTGAGTAATTTTAATTTGCATTTTCTTACTGAATAAAAATAACTTTTAAGTATATAACATCTTTTCTTGTTCTCATTGACCACTTTGTATTTTTCAGGGAAGTACTTGTCTAAATCATGTCTACTGTCCTTGGTATGGTTGTCATCTTACTTGCTTTTGAACAGGAGAAGGCCTGCAGAATCTTCTAAGAGAACTTGGACCCTGCAACTAGGCTAGAAAACTTTAATTATATTCATAAAATAAACTGTTAACAACAATTAATTCCTCATTGTCTGCCTGTATGCTCTTTCCTGAGGATGCTCCGGCTTTTCCAGCCTTCTCTCCAACCTCAGGACAGGTGCAGCACCCTCCTCCCTAACTCACATGGCTCTTGCAACTAGCTCGGCGTTCTTATCCCCCTGTGAGACGAGATCCTGCTCATCTTTCAGGTCTGAGCTTGTGTCATTCTCAGTGCTATACCCCCTGAATACTCAAATAAAAATGAAGTCTTTCATATAATTTCTTACCATAACACTCTATTCCATTAATTCTCATAGTCTGCAGTAATGCATTTTTATTTTCTTTTTATTTTTCACACACACACATGTGTGTGTGTGCATGCTCCATGAGAACAGTGATCATTCCCAGCCTCCTCTGCAAGAATCTCTGCATATTGCAATACAAGGCTCACTTTGAAGGTTGAATAAATATTCTTGAATGAGTGACTATCTCTGTTCTCCATGGGTTATCAGTTTGGAGGGCCAATATATTTAGACAACTCATTCCACATATTTCTTTTTGAATGTCACACATCTATCAGTAATTCACAAATGGGTATGCCCTTAGAATCTTTTCCTTCTTGCCTATTCACCTGGAATTTCCTAGATGGCTATCTGCAAATATGGGAATTCCAGGGAACCACAACATTGTCTCTTGATTATTTATTTATTTATTTTTTCTTGTGGTGCTGGGGATTGAACCCAGGGTCTTGCACATGCATGGCAAGAGCTCGTCCACTGATCCACAGCCCCAGCTCTGTCTCTTGATTTTTTGGAATTCCATAGCAATATTAAAGCTTTTTCAAAGTCTCCAACCTTAGGACTATCCTAGAGAATTCCTGAAACCAACAGAGTTACTACCCAAGCTCTCTTGGGTGATTTTGGGCTCCCTGAGTGGTGAGGCGGACCCCACCCTGAGCGGAGCAGGCTCATTGGAAGACACCAGGGCACAGCGGCAGTCGGGCAGCACCATGTTCAGTGCTGTCACACAAGGAGGCAGCACCAATTTTTCCCAATCTCCTAATAAATGAATGGAGACTTAGGTCTGTATGTGAGCTTTGCCACTTAGTAATTATATAAACACTGGCAAATCACCTAATCTCTGTGCATCTTAGTTTCTGTATCTTTAAAATACAGACATTAGGGGGCTGGGGATTTAGCTCAGGAGCACAGCACCTGCCTGGCAAGCGCAACATAGTGAGTTCAATTCCCGGTACCGGAAAACAAAAACAAAAACAAAACAAAACAAAAAAATACAGACAATAATTATTCATTTATATGCTATTTATGGGTTAAGAAAGTGCTAGCAGAATGTCTGGCATGTGGTAGTCACAGCTTTATTTTGTTTGTTTTACATTTTCATTCACTTCAGTTGATGTATATTAGAAAGCAAGCCTTTTCCAAACACACACTATTTTCTGTTCTCTACCCAAAGTACGTACTTAATAAATATTTACTGGTAGCAGTAAAAGTTTAATGTGCCTGGGAACAAATAAGTAGCAATTATCTAACCTAGAGACTGCAGTAACAAATAAAAGAAAATCTAATTATTAAAAAAAAGAAGAAAAGGACAGAAAGGAAGAAAGCAAGGTATATAATCATGCAAAGAAAAAAGTTAATCATCTTAACTATTCACATAAACTTGAAAAAATTATTTTAAGACATTAAACTTTCTCCAGAGAGTAAGGTTATATAATTGGTGTTCGGTAAAAGACAAAAGTTAGCCAGGCATTGTGGTGCACTTCTGTCATCCCAGCCCTCAGGAGGCTGAAGGAGGAGGATCGTGAGCTCAAGACTGACGTGGACTGTGTATAACAATACCCCTTTTCAAAAAATAGACAAAGGTTGTACATCATTTATTTGCAGGACTAGAAAATAGAGCTTCACATATTTCCAGGAATTCTAATAGAATCCTGTGAAGTCTCCTTTAAAAAGAACTTTAACCATATAAATGTGATGCAGGTGTTACCTGGTAGCAACTGTGTCTCAAAAATTAATCAAAGTCAAACAGGAAGTTGCTACTCAGCCTTAAGTCTTTATTAAGTATGCGATTTGAGGAAAGACAAGAAATTTGATTGATAAAAGCTTTCAAAAATCATATCCCAAACCAATAGACGTGTGATTAAAACCGGCCCCTGCTCCATCTCCAAGCCGACCGTAATTACTGACGCAGCCTCTTGTCACCACAAACCTGGAGAGCCCAGAGGCCGCATCTTCACCGATGGACGATCCAGTGCAGTGGTGCTTCAGCTCAGGAACTTAATTCTTCCCATGCTGGTCGCAAACCAAATTGCTCACAGACGGAAGCAAATTCAATGGTTAGAGCAAGCTCTTCATCTTCTGACAGCTAAAATGGAGGGACCAGTGACAAAGAAATATCCGACTTACAGATACCCTCAGCCAACAGAGGGGCCTAAGAGCCAGCTGGTTACAGTCACTATTCCAGTCCCAGAGCAGTGTCTTCAGGTGGCTTTTCCCCCAATCCGCCTTTCCGTTCTGGTGCTCCTGCTTTGGTTGTACGTGGTTTAATTTCTTGAAAAATTTTGTTTCTTCTTGCCTACAGGCTGCCAAACTCCAAGTGATCACCCAGATGGAAACAGTGACAAATGTGCCGGACTCCTTTTACCAGGATCCAGTAGATTGACCTCGTAAAGGAAGTTCATAACGACTAAGCTGCAACATGACTTCTATCCAAGGCCTCTTACATCAGTTCTCTGGAGAAGACGCTTGGCTGTGGGCTCCCCTACACTGACCTTGCTGGGCTCAAAGCAGCAAGATTAAAACTTTGCCCCTTTTCCCCTAACCACAGTTAGGGATAGCTCTCCAGAGACGGGAGTATTATAGACTGCTAAATTGGAGAGAGAGTAATATACAGTCAGAGAGGGCTAGGGCCTTATAAGAACACATCAAAACTGGCTAAAGGTGCATCTGAAGAAAGCTAGACCTTGAGATTAAAATCACAATGGCCAGATACACATACTTCTGTAAGGGATAAACAGAAGCTTGAGATTATACTGTAATTGGTATCACCCTTTTAGGATTTCCCATAGAAATAGACCATTACCTCACTAGGGGTAAGCCATCTTCTCTCATCTCCTAAAACTACTAAAAGAAAGACTAAAGGCAAGCCTAAGACTATAGATTATCTACCAGTCATGATGTCATCCACACAGCCTTGCTACGTGCCCCCTCACTATTGGATCCCATTCACTAAGCAACTGCATTTGCAATCTCATTGGTTTATTATATTCACCTCATGATTTTGCCCTTATAAAACATTTGCAGAGAGATGACCTTGGCAGCAACCTGCTTGAGACCTCTCCTATCTCTCAGGAATTATTTCTGTTCCCCATTGCTATTCCCCAATAAACCTTTCTTAATCTTAAAAAAAAAAATTCAGTAGGGTGTGGTGGCACACACCTGTAATCCCAGCACTCAGGAGGCTGAGGCAGGAGGATTGTTGTGAGTTCAAGACCAGCCTGGGCTACAAAGTGAGCTCAAGGCCAGCCTGAACTGCATAGCAAGTCCCTGTCTCAAAAAGACC
>NW_004955446.1:16599581-16631205 GCF_000276665.1 Chinchilla lanigera | reverse complement strand
CTCTTTTGTCTCTAACTTACTATTATTTGTCTATTTGTTTTCCTGAGAAACTATTTCATAGATAATAATACGTAAAACGATAACCATTGATAATTTCCTACCATTTTGTCTGTAATTTGCTAAGTCCCCCCTATTATTATGTTATCCTTCTTTTATTCTTTAAAAAAAAAAAAAAAAAAAAAAAAAAAACAAAAAAAAAACTTCAATGGTTGGTTCAGTATTGACTTTATGGGGAAATTTGATTTGGTTCACAACCATTTCCGTTTGTGACCAGAATCATAGGGAGAATTAAGTTTGTGAACCAAGGTACAACTGTAATTTTCTCAATCAAAATCAGTTGCATTTTCTCAGTTACTAAGGCTTGAAAGTACATATTATCTTGCAGTCCTTAATCTGTTTCAAACCTCATATCTAACCAGTGGCCATGTTCTAAAACCGCTGATGAGAAAGATTGACAGTTACTTCTTATTTCCTTTCCTTCACCTCAAACCAGAAAGGGGAAGAGAAGCTCTAAACAGAAGAATCACAGTTCAATCATTTGCTTATCACTGGAAGAAGGAGCCTCTAAATTTAAAAATAAGCCTTGCCCAGAGTGAAGTTATCAAAAATCTATTCTTGTCACTGCTAACTAGACTGGGGGCCTCAGATAAGACACTTCCCTTTTGCTTCAGTTACCTGAGCTGTACAATGGATGGGGAAGTGGGTCAAGCCTAAAATTGCATGATTGTCTTTTTCTTTCCATCCCACAATGTAGCCAGAGGTATACCAAGGAGGTATTTATTACTTTGCTTGCAGATGTTTATATTACTTCATAATCTCCTCACAATTTGCCATAAAACCTATTTTAGTCTTGACTGACTGATTTAACATCTAAAACACCAATTTCTCAATTACCCAGAATTGATGAGCGTTGTCAATTATGTGTTATTCCAGGTCTTTCTGAATCACCTTCCACTGAAATATCTTTCTACACACAATCAAACTTTGGTACCCATCAGCCCAGTCATGAATGAGTGTGGAAGGGTGTCCTAGGCTTTCACATCTCTACTCTTGCCTGGTTTTCTTCTCTACCTGGAATAGTTTTTGCATTTCCTGCTACCCTCTGAAATTTTATCCCATGCATAAGTTATATCTCCTAAAGAATCATTCTGATTACTCCAACCTAAAGCATACTGCTTCATGTTTTAACCCTAATACAGTGAAAATCTAAGTATTAATCATGTGGGAGAGTTGAACTCTAAGAACAGAGAGCCTTCCCAGTTTGGCCCCATGTGGCGGGGCTCTCCACTGCGTTTCCTCCCTGCCACCCCCATGAAACACCAGCAGGTGCCCAGCCAGCTCCAATGCGCTTTTTAGAACTGCTGTGCCCTAAGTCCACATCAGGTTCTGTTGGAAGCTTCTGGAACTCCCTGGCTGAGGACTTCCTGGTTCCTGTGCAGAGGAGGACAAAAGTTCCAGGGAACTGACCCCTCCTCCCCAGGAGAAACCTTCCACAAAGGAGAGAGGAGAGTCTGTTGGTGATACCTCAGCTTCCCCTCTCCGGAGGCGGAGGATTTCTAACAAGTGTTGTGTGGCCTTCTGACATCTTCAGAGACAGAGCCCCAGATGCCCGCAGTGGTACCTGCCCGAGAGGGCTCCTCGTGACAGCGCCCCTTCTTCCGCCCTGCCTCCCCACTCCTCCATCACTGTGTTTTGGAGATCACCCTGACATCAACCCCTTGCCCTGCAGGATCCGACTTCGGGTTTCCTTCTGAGAGAACGCTATAGGTTTTCCATACATTTCATTTGTTTTTATTCTTTTTCTTGGTTTGATTTACATAATTAATATTTTGAAAAATTGTGCTTTTATTCATGCTTTCCAAATTTATTAGTGTGTATTTGTGCATTTTTTACAGTTTTTAAAATATCTTATGTGGTTTCAGGTTATTATTTTATTTTTATCCCTGGTACTGGTGTTTTGCCCATTTCTTCTTTTATCATACTTGAATATCTATTTTGTCTTTTCAATGAATTACCTCTTAGTTATACTGATCCTCAGTTTTTATTTTTGCTTATGATGGTCTCTGTCACTGTTATTCTGTTTTCTTTCTTTCTATTTTTACCTTTGAGATTTTTTTCTCTACTTCTCTTCACTTTACTATATTTTTAGCTTTCTGACAGGATAAATGCTGAACTTATTTATTCTCACTTTGTCTGAATTTTTAATTGATGAATAAGAAAGTATATGTTTACATCCAGCTATTGATTTAAGATCACAAATTAGGACATAAAGTATCTTTATTGCTTATTAGTTTTAAGTGCATTTTGAAATCTCTGTTGTGCTTTACTAAGCAATGTATTTAATACCAATCTAGTATTTTATTTGCAAAATTATTGTGTTTGATTAGATATCTTGGGTTGTTAATTTGTAATTTTAATTATTTTTATTACACTAGTTGACTGCTTATTGCTATTCTTCAGGATTTTTTTTTTTTTTGAAATAGGATCTTCTATGAGGTCCAGGCTGGCCTTGAACTCACTATGTAGTCCAGGGTGGTTTCAAACTCACAGGGATCCTCCTGCCTCAGCCTCTGGGGAGCTGGGATTATAGGTACACATTACCATGTCTGGCTTCCTTAGGATTTCATCCAACTTCAGGCTAGGGTAATGATCAATTTTTATAAATGACCAAAATAGATGCTTACAAATTATATATTTTTGACTTGTTAAAGGAATATTTCTTTAAAATATCTCTCAACCAAATATCACTCAATTGCCCAGGCCAGCATTGCATCCTCCTGCCTCAGCTTCAGGAGTAGCTGGGATTGCAGGCATGCCCCATCCCACCCTCCTCTTTCTGTCATCTTGACTCTGCAGTCTATCTAATCTTTTTTTAAGCAGAAAAATTGATCAATGGCCTTTTCTATTCAATTTCTTGAAATGCAAATATATTTATTTCATTTGAAATTAATTTTTCTGAGCCATTTAGTGAATGTCCTCATTGCTGTCCTTTGAAAATAGCTCCAAAAATTCTCAAACAAGCTGTAAATGACCTCTTAGTCCTGTCACGGGAATGCAGAACTCCCTCTGATAATGTTACTGATGCAGTTCTATAGGAGGCAACCTTAAGTGCTTGCCACTTTTAGAAATGGTACCTGGGATGATTCCCAAGCTTACATTAGGAGGGTAATGTATTAATGTTCCTTAGAAACATTTTTTATAGCCTGGCAGGAAGAAAAATTACTCCCATAATTTGCTTTATGTATTGCTATTATCATTGCTAATTACAGCTTCCCAATAAAGCATGTATTTATTAAGTCCCTTCAGTTTACTTTCCTCTCTTAGTGAATTTATTGTCCTCTTTCAGGAAAACTTCTTTCTTCTTATCAAAAATTTATGTAATTTAATTAGATAAAAGATATGGATGAGTTATCAAAATAAGTACTGGCTGAGAGACTGGATAAATTAACGGTAGACAGAATGGTCAAATTAGTCCCTAACTTATTTTCTTTCATTCTGTTCAGACTCAAAAATTCCAGCTCCTTCCTTTCTAAAATTTAAGAAGGCTTGCGAGGTCAAATCTAGTTTAGCCAGACACAGGCACAGGCAAACCTTTAACAATTGCAAATGTGTTTTGACAGATTTTCTTTCTTTCGTTGTCATTTAGATTATAATTTAGGGTTTCATTTCACAGCAGTGAAATATTAGTCTTTCTTAGGGAATGAAAAAAATTACCATAATCTAGCTACTATATACTGTCATACATGAATCATTTAGAAAATTTTAAGGATCTATCCAATCACATTTCACACTACAATACTCCCATGTCTATATACTGTATCAGGGTATATATCTGTGTGGTTTAGAAAATTGATATAATAAATAAAACAAAAGTAATTAAGTAAGACGTGTTATGCAATACCATTGTGACCATGCAAATTAAAGAAGACCTACAAAAGCAAATTATATTTAAATGCATCATCTTATATAACATTTACCAACACTTTACATAATACAACAGGAATTAAAGATAAAGCAGATCATTCACAAAGAAGCAAAACCAAAGCAATAAACAAAAATAAAGCTATCTTTTATTCACAATTTATTATCAACAATTGCAGATAATAAAAAGCATACATATTTTCTCAGTAAGATTTAGTATTGTCATCCCAAATATTTTTTAAAGGATTTCTAAAGAAAAATGAGATGATTGTTTTAAGATTACATTATATAAAGATAACAATACACAATGTATTAACCATTGTTACTCTCTTATTATCTTGTTTTGAAATTTTTCTGTCTCTTTAAAATAAAAAATGATTACATTATAAAGTTATAGAAATAGCAAAGCTTGGCTTTATTGATTTTTCAGAACAGATTTATATACACTTAAAACAGGCTCTGTGACTCAGTGTAGTAGGTAATTTGGGTTATAGATTACAAAACCCTTCGTTTAGCATGTGCCCCTTCTGATGCTTGATTCTGAAATTGATCTAATCTTTTCTTCAGCAGAACAGTGTGATTAATTGGCATTAACATTAAATTATTTGATAAAGTGTCTATTGGTTTATATAGGTTTTCAAAGTCTTAAAGTTTTTCTTCTTTTTTTTGGGCGAGGAGCTGGGAATTGAACTCAGGGCCTTGCGCTTGCCAGGCAGGCACTGTGCTGCTGAACTGCATCCCCAGCTCAAGTTTTTCATCTCTTAAGAAAAATTGTTAATTTTTTGTGTTGAAATTTCTAATCTAGCTTTAGCTTATGTACCTGCTTTCATTTTCCTTTTCTTTGTGTGTGTGTGTGTATGTGTGTGTGTATTTTGCGGCAGGGTCTCACTATACAGTTTCAGGCTAAACTTGAGCCCAGGTTGGTCTCAAACTTGGAACAATACTCCTGCCTCAGCCTCCTGAGTGCTGGGATTACAAACGTGTGCCACCATGCCCAACTCCTGCTTTCATTTTCAAGGAAAATGGTCATCATTTTCTGTGACTAACAAAAATAGTCACTTTGATTGCATTTTAGCACACCCCTCCATTGTATCATTGATTCTGATCTGAAAATTTTGGTTATTTCCACCCTATTTTGTAGATATAAAACAAATTTATTGAAATTGCTTTTTATTTACTAAATGATTTGAGAGCTTTGGCTAAAAATATTTGACAGTAAATCAGTTTCACTTCTGTCCCATCAGCCGTGTAAACTGCCTCCCACATTAGTGAACTTCCTGGAAGTAGCATCATCTTTATCAGTAGTCATTTTCCTTTGTAAGGATGTAATCACAGTGGCTTGGAACGGCTACAGCACCGTTCTCTTGACTGGATGTCCCCATTTCCCGGTGGTTTTCTCTTGCATTCTGCCAGAGCAGGGACTCCTGAAGCTCACAGCTATTCAGCACATACTGGGCGCAAGGGACGGTGGGTGAGTGTGGAGAACAGAACATGAGCACACGCATCTCTGAACAGAGCTCCACCAACAGCTCTGAAACCCTCATTTCTTTCTTTTTCTTCCCCTGCCATTGGCTCAAAGAGGAAACTGTGCAAGGTAAGTGCCTAGAGAAAGATAATGAAAGGAAAGGGGCTGGGGATTTAGCTCAGCGGCAAAAGCGCCTGCCTGGCAAGCGCAAGGTCGTGAGTTCGGTTCACCGGAGAAAAACCAAAAAAAAAAGAAAATGAAAGGAAAGAACAAAAAGAAGACAGAAGATAAAGATTGAAAGGGAGAAGGAGAAAAAGAAGAGGCAGGTCAAGCGTGGTTGTGAATGTCTGTAATCCCGGCAGGATGGTGGAGAGTTTGAGGCCCGCCGGGCTACATAGTGAGTTCAAGGCCGGCCTGTACTACCTCAAGAGGGCCTGTCTAGAAAAAGAGAAACAGAATTTCCTTTAGCTGCTAAACCTTCTGTTGTATGATGAATGTAATCAACACTTTGGCAGACTGATAGCTTTAATTTATAAATGATGACAAAGATGTCATAATTCACCTCCTCCAGATTGTTTCAGAAGTTGAGAATGAGTCTGCAGGGGCTGACAAATGTGGAAACAGTTACACTCAATGCAGCTTCGCTGCCGGACTCACACTTGTTCAGTTTCTCTCCGACAGAGAAGCTTCGAGTTAGAAACACATCTGTGTTGCTTGAAGGCAAATCAAGAGGCCTTTGAGTTTAAAACACATAATCCCGGCACCATGGCTGACTACTCATTCTGTGCTTGTGTAACTTCTCTCAAGCAAGCATTTGCGACACTTGGCAATCTCAACATAGTATCCGTCAGGTTGAAGCAGCATACCTTAAAATAGCTTGACATTTTCCAGGATTTGGGCTTTAGCTTTAGGATTTAGCACAAATTACTTGGATATTGAAGTGATCTATGCTTGCCTTCCAACACAGTGTTCAAGTGATTGTTTTTTTATTTTTTTGTAAACAAAACTGTAAATTCTTTTACTACCAGGCATTCTAAACAGACAATACTAATCTTATTTAAAAACCATGAGTGCCACATCAGTGAATACACAGCTCACGCGTAACGTAAGCATTTCCCATTTAAAAGGTTACACACAGCATACAGACCCTACCCTAACAAAGCAGCTGCACTGTGGATACACGGTTGCGGTGTCTAAAGTGATGTATGTGCAGAACATAACCCATGTTCACGACGTGAGCTGCACGTTTCTCCCATTCCCTTCACGCACTCTTCCCAAAACTGAATTCCGAACTTCCTCTTCTAAAACTGGTAAAACCAAGTTATCCTTGGACAGCAAATTATATTTCATCACAAACTTAGTAAACCAGTGACATAAACAAGTTGCCTTTTCATATTCATCAAATATCTGCCAGTGATGAAAATAAGCATGTGAAAATGTTCTCTAAATCCTATGACAGAAGGATCCTAGTATTGCAACAGATGATTCTTTTCGGCTAACTCTGCTGGGAAAATATTTATTGCTATTGAGCAGGCAGGCAGCACCACGGAGTGTGTGTCTGGTGCAGTCTTATAGCCCAGCATTGTTTTGGAGTTTTATGAGTGGCACAAAGAAAAATCCATTGTTCGGTTGCTGTCACCTGGGTACAAGTATCTGGATGGCATTTACTCTGAGAATTAACAATGAGTCTTTTTCAAAGAAATGCCTTCAGTGTTCACATGTTGGGGGAGAAGCTGTCTGTACCTTGCGTACCTAGGACAGGGCCACTGCTCCTCATGAGTATGGCAGAGCCCCATAAGAATGTGCACAGCTCAGGGAGCTGACACACATAGTGACTTGACCTTCGCTTGACATGATATAGACTCTTTCTTCTTGTTCCCTGTGAAGCCACCAAGGCATGCTGTTCTGCTGAAGATTAGATATTCTTCCTGTCCCAGGTCCTACCCTCCCTTTAAACTCTGCGTGAACTTATTCATATGCTGATTGTATAAATAGACACGCTGCAGTTTCTTTCTTCCACCAGGAGAGAGGGCTCCACCTGACCTCAGCTTTTGTATATTGATTCCTATCTTTCTCACCCCCTGCCGTCCTCCCTCCAGAGTTTCAATAGCTGCAGTGAATGCAGCATTCACACTTCCACACACCTTCATCTTGGCCTTCATGTGGTTCAAAGATTTTGTCAATTTTGGAGTAATGTGCCCTTCTGTTCTGTTGAATATACTGCTGAACAGCAAGTGTGCTGTCTGTTTCATCAAATGATTCATCAGGCCACTCGTAGAAATCCTCTGCATCCTTAACAGGAAGCACAATGCCTGATACAGTTTGTTGGTACATTTTAGATATGCATAGTTATCACATTCATCACAGGGAACTTGTACCTGTACAAGATACATCTTGATTCTTCTTTTTTCTCCCCACTCCCCTACCAGGGCCATATTTCTTAACATAGCTTGGCAGAGCCTATAAGGGCGGTCTGGGCCTGTGGTTCTCTCACTGTCCCCTCCATGCTGGCCACAGTGACCATCATCCAGTTCTCCCCAAATTCCACAACACCTTGAGCCTGATAGCCAGAGCACCTTTGTGTTCCCTGCCCTTTGCCGACCTGTTGTTGCTGCAGCCTTTCCCACTGTCTTCCGCTTCACAGCTGAGCCCAGACTTCCCTCCCTTGGAGGAATGAGCATTTTGGACACCCAAATTAGACTGATTTCCTCATGCATGTGCTCAATGTTTTCTTTCATACCACTTGTCACAGTTGGAAGGTGAGTGAGGATAAATTATTAACCACTGTAGTATATTGCACCACAAGGTCCATGAGGGTAAGCATGATGCAACACTACTCACCACTTTATCCCCAAAACCTAGTATTGTAGTCAGGATCTAGTAAGTGCTCAAGAAATATTGTGTATGGAATGAATAAATATACAGTATGCTAGTTGCAGTTTTTCTCCAAATAGGAATGAAAACTTATTACAATCATAAACAAGTAGAACTTTCATTACTTTGTAATTTTTTTTTTTTTTTGTCTTTGTTTTGAGAAAGGGTCTCCCTATGCAATTCAGGCTGGCCTTGATCTCACTTTGTAGCCCAGGTTGGTCTCGAACTCCCGACGATCCTCCTGCCTCAGCCTCCCAAGTGCTGGGATTACAGTCATGCACCACCACACCCAGCCATTGCTTTGAAATTTATTTAGGCAATTTCACATATTTCTAAGAGTCCTCTGTCTTCTAAATGGACATCAGATTAATTTATTCTGCAAATGATGGCATGTTGTGCCCTTTTAGTGCTCTTTTCTCCCCACTATACTTCAAATTTTTAAATTATGTTAGAGATTACTTATTAGAGGATAGGCATGGTGGCACACACCTGTAATCCCAGCAGTTGGGAGGCTAAAGCAGGAGGATCATGACAAGTTTGAGGACAGTCTAGGCTATATAGTGAGTTCAAGGCCAGCCTGAACTACATAGTGAGACCCTGTCTCAGAAAAACAAAAAAAAAAAGCAAATGAAAAAAGAAAGAAAGAAATTACTTATTAGAAAATACAACAATTCTCTCAGTGGAGTTGCCCCACAAGTAACCCTTGAACAAAGGGTTCAAAGAAGTACTCAGGAGAAACCCCAAAAGACACAAATAGCAAAGTGAGAAAACAAAACTGGAAATGGAAACAACTTAAATAGCACAACAGCAAAATGACACGGTAAGAGTGTGCTATTAAACAAGCCACTGCTTTGGGATTTGTGAGCAGCCTCAGTTACTGTCTGCGTCACTGGGACAAATACCCAACACCCGCAACTGAAAGGAGGAGAGATTTTATTTTGGCTCACAGTTTCCGGCCACGGTCAGCTGGCTCCATGGCGGGACAATACCACACAGAGGCATGGGGGAGGAGCAGCCACTTACCTCATGGCCGCCGGAAGGCTGGAGAAGAGAGGAGCTAGGGAAGGAGATAAACCCTTCCAAGCCACCCACCTGTGACCTGCCTCTTCCCACCAGACCCTGTCTTCTATCAGAAAGTCACCTATACACCCCCAAAATCTAATCGCCTTCCCAAGCCCCCACTTATGAGCACAGGAGGCTCATGGGAGACATCTAGATATAAACCAAAACGGGAGCCAGTGTAGACTATTACATACCTCAGCCTTGCCCCCATGGAGGGGCCAGTAGTGGAGAGTTCAACACCCTCTCCCATTGGTCCTGCTGGAGGGCTGCTCCTAGGGGGTGTAAATGTCCTAGAACTTCCAACCTGCTACTGGCTGGTCTCCAGCAGAGTAGACACAAATAGCAATACACTTCGCTATTTGTGTCTGTTCTCAATAAGAGCTTTCAGTTCCATAATTCTCTCATGTTTATTCTCAGGTTGCAAGAGAAAACTCTCAGAGATACGTAGGCTGACAGGCTTTCTAACACTGAGATCCTGGAGGACATAGGCAGGGTCCAGGGTCTGCTATGACGGCTTCATAAGTATCTCAGTGCACCCTTCAAAATGCTGATCATCCCAAGCATGAAATGCTCCACAATCTTGTCCAACTTATGATACTTCTAAATGAAATGTTAAAATTTTGGGTGGTGAATTTTTAAAAATAATAAATAATAACAGAATAGAAATGGTATACTATAGTTATATCCGCAGGCAATATTGCTAAATCTACACTGAAGCGTAGCCATTAAAAATATTGTGGGAAAAGAATAAATACAGTATTTTATGGGTAAATCCAAAATATGGTTTATGAAAATGCTCACAGACATATGTGCATACAATTTTAAGGGTAATTTTGCACTGAATAATTTCTTTTCTTTTTCACTTCATATGTTGAAATTAACTAAACTGGCTCTCCAAGAAGTAAAGGAGAGAATAAAATAATAACAAAAACAAAAACACCAAGCATACTAGTCCTAAAGAGGTAAAATGATCTAAAGTGGCAGAATATCAAAGTAAAGATTTTGGTTATCTTGTGGTGTTTTCACATAAACATGATTGATATATTACAGAACTTGAAATTATTGTATGCACACCACTATTAAGACACTTTATATGGCACTCTTAACTCTGTATGCTAAAAAAGTAAACTACCACAAGGAATTGATACAGTGATGACGAATGAGAATCATATTTGCCTCAGAAAAGTAAAATAATGGGATGCATGCTGGGTTTTTGTTGCTGTTGCTGCTGTTTGAGACAGGGTCTTGCTATGTAGTTCCAGCTGGCCCTGAACTCTCTATGTAGCCCAAGCTGACCTTGAACTTGCAGCAGTCTTCCTGCCTCAGCCTCCCAAGTGCTAGGATTACAGGGGTGCACCACTATGTCCAGCTATGCTGTGGCTTTTAACAAAATAGAATATTTTACATGCACTTATTATTCTCACAGTATCTTTAGATAATAAATATCATCATCCATCTGTTGCGGCTTGTAGCTAGATGTTCCCCCAAAGCCTCAAGTGGTTCTAGGTAGGGCTTTTCAGAGGTGGGTGAATCTAAGGTGTACAATGCTAGGGTTAAGAGTATAAGTGCTACCCAGTCTTAGGGATAAAAATACAAGAAACAAGAGAGGGCTGTTGTTATTATTGCTTGTCGCTTGCAGCTTGCTGCTTGCTGTTCTCTGCCTTCTGCCTGCCATGGACTCTCTCTCCTCTGCAGTGCTCCTCTGCCATGGCACCCTGTCTTGGAGCCAGCCAACTATAAACTGAAACCTCCGCAAACTGTGAGCCAAATATACTTTTCCTCCTTTAGCTTTGGGTGCCGGGTATTTTGTTTCAGCAATGGAAAACGTAAGATGCCATTCAATGTAAGATGACATCCTAAGTTCTAAAAAAACCCTTTACTTCTGATTGTTAACAGGAATGTAAGCATGTCTGTATTTACAGATATTTTTCCATAATGAAACTACTCTCAATAAGAGCTTTCAATTCCACAGTGTTCTCATGTTCACTGTTGCAACTAATCCTCAAAATGCTCCGTTTTAAAAGTAGAAAACTAGTCTAACACGAAACATTTAGTGACAACCTTGTCACCTTCCTTCAAGAGAAACATACATTAGCTGGGGCCTGCCTCAGTTTCCTCCACATGAATTCAACGGTCTTCACTCCTACATTCCCCTCTCCTCCCTCAAAGTAGAAGAGAGGAGCGTGCGCGTCTGACGCAGGCTGCTGCGAGCGCACCCTGGAAGAAGCTGGTTCTGTACTGCAGATTACTCTCCCCGGGGCTTCAACAGCGCCGGCTCCCAGCTGTCTCCACGCCTTCCCTGCGTAACGCAGCCAAACTAAACAAAATCCGCAAAGTAAAATCAGGACAGAATAAACAAAAAGCAACCAGAAGTCGGCAGCCCCTAAATTCTTCTCCTTGCTCACAACCAGCAACATAATCCGCGCTGTGTCATTTCCTCTCCACTCATCAGCTCTCAAACTGCTCCATGCCACAAGCTTTTTCATCCTTATTTTCTTCCTCTCCTTACAAATGCTGTGCTCGTTGCCCGCTCTTTCCTTCCCTTCTCTCCATTTGTTCCATTCCTTGTTGTTTTTCTTCTGATCTTCTGGCCACAGCTACTCAGCTTCTTTGTCAAATTAATCCTCCTTTATGCTCACACGCTTCAAGCCTGAACATTTCTCTGTCTACGTGCCTTTTCTCAGCAGATGCATTAATGGCAAACTGATTACTATCTCTATTTATTGACTCCCAAATTTACATCTTCTGAGCATACATCTCTTTTTGCTTTATACTGAAATGTCATTTTTTCTCTCGATGTCTCAACATACCTGCTGTAAAGTCGTCCTTTAACTCAACTACTTGCGAAAGAGAAACCTGTTGTTGAACCAGTGATCTTACCTTCTTTTAGGACTCACTAGCTCAGTAAATGCCACCACCATCCTGCCAATTTCACGAGCCGGGGACCTAGCAGGCCCTTTTCATCCTTTCGCCTCCCTCTCCTTCGGCCCTCATATCCGGTCTTTCCTGTGTCCTATTGACTGCATCTCCTAAATGCATTTCCAGTCCACCTACTTCGCTATTTCCAGTTTCACCATCCAAGGCAAAGTTACTGTTTTCTAGCCTGACAACTAACAACTCCTCTACTTTGACACAAATACCAAATATCTTGTCAACATGTAATCATGCCCCTCTCCTGCCTAAAATCCCTTGTGTCCCCTACCTACTTTAGGAGAAAATCCAAACCCTTGATGTAGACATCAAGGCCCTGCAAGCTCTTTTCCAGCCTCGCTCCTCATCCGCTTTCTTTCCCCTTCAGGCTGAGCTCCAGACACAATTGCTTGAAAACTCTTTGTTCTGTGCTCCAGGCTCCATACCCTGGGTATGTAGCACAGTTCCAGTAATCAGCCACTATTTATTACACATCTAATTAGCTGTATCTGGCTTTTGCCACTGGTGTAAAAAAACATTGTCTACTCTACTAGATATATGAGGTATGACTGGAAAATTCATTGAATGTCTACGTTTCTAATTTATCAAAGTAAATGACACATTACTATTAATCCTCTTCAAAATACCCTCACTTCAAACACACTTCCCCTGTTGTACTTGCTACTTCCTGCAGCAGTTCTGGAGGTCCTCTTTCAGGAAGGTCTTTAGTTTCTCTGTCATGACCACCTCAGTGTCCTGTATCAAATCAAAATGTTATTTTTCGTGATCATTTTGATTTTGGGAAACAGCCAGAAAATGCTATCATGTTTAATAGTTTCATCTGCAATTCTATAAACCACATACTGGGTATTAATAATTGCATATGATCAAGAAATAGGAACTGTGTTTTGAAAACTTAATTTTAAAACTTTGATTCATTTGCAAGTAATATACACAAGGAAAGTATTTTATCAAAGCAAAGTAGAAGATTGTTACTAGGGAACTGGTAATGAAGCCTGGATGTTTAGGTGATTCAGATAATGATTCTCTAGTTATGGAGCCATTCACCATGTGTACACTGTCAGGATTTCCAGTGAGCCTAACTTTTGCAGGCGATACTGGATAAGATATTGGAAAGATACTGGATACGATATTGGAAAGAATACAAAAACTGGAAGCCTTTTTTTTTTAACTCAAAACCATCCTAACTATGACAGTGACTACATTTAAAAGACAACACTAGGTTTGAGAAAGCACTATGGGAAGAATAGCAACTTTTTCTCTCTCTCTTCATGGCAGAGGCTACTTTAGACCCAGCCTGATGTTTTATATTTCACGAAATAACCACCTTCACTCATTAAGTGCTGCATTGACGTAATCCAGTCGTACCCTTCACCACACTCCAGAGAACAACCTCAAGCCTCACTTTGGTTGACTTCTGACTCCTCTGAAAACTTTTCCCAATGGCTCAAATCCTGTTTATCCTTTAAGCTGCACCTTTCACTGTCAAAACAGAAATAAAACGCACGGATTATTCTGTCAAACCTATGGCTGCTACACAAGCTTGAAGTCTTCTAGCACAGTTTACAGGTATAAATACAGCTGAAAGCAGAATCAGTTACTTGTCTGAAACTATGAATAATACTGAGCATGTGAATTAGTACTATAAATATCTCCCCATGCTGAAATGTATGTGTGCAGATATTACTTCTGTCTTTTATATTGTTTCATTCCCTACAAGTAGGCTTGGAATGCAGGTACAGACTTCAGAGAAGCATGGTTATGTGACATTAAAGCAGTGGTTTATAGGAGTCTTTTTTGTTGTTGTTTTGTTTTGTTTTGAGGTAGGATCTCAGTATGTAGTGCAGGCTGGCCTTGAACTCACTTTTGTAGCCCAGGCTGGCCTCAAACTCAGGGTGATCTTCCTGCCTCGGCCTCCTGTGTGCTGGGATTACAGGCATGGGCCACCACACCCAGCTTTTGGCTTATAGGAATCTTAATCTGGTATTTTCTTTTTAAATTTTCTCTGGAAATATTTTGATGATTTTAGAATTTTTTACCTAGTCACAGTCCATAGTCAAGACATGAATTTATTCCACATCATAGGACGCTCATTCATCCCTATTAAGCTATTGTTATATTAGATACTTACAGAACTTGACTAAATAAAGTAATACTTGAAGATATTTCTTCATAAATGTTGGCTGATGCTAAACTTGGGAATAAAAATAAATTGATTTATTAACAAAATATTGGTCTAAGCAGGACATGGTGGCTTACACTTGTAATTCCAGCATTTAAGAGGCTGAGGCAGGAGGATCACAAGTTTGAGTGCATTCCAGCCCAGCCTGAACTGCAGAGCAAAATCCTGTCTCAAAAAATAAGTAAAATAAAATATGTGGCCCAAGGAATTGAACTTTAACATCATTATCATTTATATAAAGAAAAATGCACCGAGATTAATATTTTATGCTATTTGCTTTACTGAGTAATAGAGTGGACTTGGAAAATATTTAACAAGTATTAACTTATATTATAAGGCTAGAAATGAACAGTTTTCAGCTTGCTAAATTTCCACAAAGGCTTTTATTACTCTGATTGAGAAAGGATAATGATAAACTGCTATAAACATCATCACTTAAGCTAGACGTGCTTGATCTATTCTACTACCTTAGTTTTGCTGAGAGTATAATTTCTACCTATTCTGGTTGTTTTGATCTTGCATTATCAGTAGGGTGAAGAATCAGTGATGAGTTTTTTTATTTTTCAGATTGTAGAGTTTAGATTTATGAGCCCCATTAATCTCAGTGGTAGCAATCCATAAAATCCAAGTTTCCTAGTTAAATGTCTTTGTTTATACTTAAAACAGTTGCCATGTTGCTACATGGTCTTAATAATTAGAAATTTAACTGCCCTGAATAATGTTATTCTGCACAGAGGTACGATAATTTGATTACACTATTTCCCAGCTGCTTGCTATATAGTTTGTTTAATTTCTTTATTGATTTGTTTTTCTCTATTAGGCAACAGTAAAATTAATAGTTCACAACAAATAATTTTAGAGGATTTATTCAAATTTATAAATGCCTTTTTCTTTTTAAAATAGACTTTATTGAAATGTAGTTTATTTTTTTCTGCAACACTGGAGAATTTAACTTTTTTAAAATGTAATTTATATTTTATAAAGTATGTACATTTTAAATGTGCACATCAAAAACTTTTGTCAGGTGCACATTTCTGTATAGCCACCCATACGGATATAGAAAAATGTCATGACCTTAGAAAGTTCCTCTTAGTGTTTTTGCATTTTTCCTTACCTTCCACCTTTACCCCATCCCCAGTGAACCATTTATCAATTCTCTGTCACCATATATTAGTTTAGTCTTTTCTAGAATGAGGCATTAATCAGGCACACAGTATTTATTCTTATTTCTGGCTTTCTGGGCTCAGCATACTTCTTAGATTTGTTCAAGCTGTCATCTATTGTATTAGGCTGTTCCTCTCCTGCTGTGCAGTAGCCCACTGTATGAGTCTGTATAGAAGGATATTTGGGTGCTTCCAGTTTGCAAATACTGGGATGAACAAAGCTGCTACCTACATTCTTGTACAAGGCTTTTGTGGACCTAGGTTTTTTTTTTGTTCTTGGGTTAATTTTTTAAGAGTAGAATTACGAGGTGACCGAGGAGATGTATGTTGCACTTTACAACAAACTGCTAAACTATTTTCGAAAATACTTGTATGTTTTACATTCCAATTAACAGTGTATGAGAGTTCCAGTTTTCCCACATTCTTGCCAACATTCGCCACTTTTTTCAGGCATAGTAACAGAACCCCAGGACAGGGAGAGTGTGCACCTCATGTCTTGGAGACTGCAGGATTTCTGGGCATAGGAGACAGCGGAAACAAGATACTTCTAAAATGTGAATTTTCAAGGTAATGTGTTCTTCTTCACCTTCCTGCTTTGACTCAAGAATTAATTACTTAATAATATATACATAGAAGAGGATTATTGGAGGAAGAGCATGTTCTTTGCGTTGAAGTCTTCCTAAGATTTAGAGCCCTGACATCAGCTCAAAGATCAAGTGAAGTTAGCTAGGTTTCTCTGCCTCAAAGCAAAGATTGGCTTTGCCCGGAAGCTTGCTCCTCTGCCTGTGCTGAGCTGAACACCACTCTCCCAGTGTTGCTCTCCCACTAAGAGTTCATCTCTCTGGAGTAGTTTAGTTCTTTTAGACTTATTTGTACCTGTGAAACGAGCTTTTATAAAATGCTAGATTTAAACAAAAGTATGATTTTTAAAAATCAGGTAGCTATTTCATACTATACTATTTTAGTGGGAGAAAAGAAAGGTTTTCATATCCTTTGATGTGCTAACTGTAATCAGAACTCTTTTAAAAAATCTTTCTGCTAATTTGAAGTGTTTCATAAGGATGTATTCCTGGGGGACCCTTAGTTACTAAGTCAGGAATACTGAATGTTTTTGTGATGGTTGCCAAAAAGGATGATAATATGATAACAGTATTATATATCAAAAGAAATATGTCCCATTTTCCAGTTGTTTGCTCGATGAATTTGAAAAAGGATTCAGTGACTTTTATTGCATTCATTTTGCTAAACCACTGTGCATTGATCTCAAACTTACTTGCATTATATACCTTTCCTTCATGCATTGCCTGGTTATTCAACATTCAGGGTTTTGTAAAAATTTTTATTAGTACATGCTTGCAGTGCATACTGATTCAACATTTATTTATTCTAAAAGAAGTCTTACTAAGATGAGTAAGATGAGGACCTTACTTCATTTTTACAGAAAAAAAAAAATGAAATAAAAGAGAGTAACTCCTAATAGGCATTATGTTTCTTCCTAAATGCTCTAAAATTGATTTTGTTGATGGTTGCACAATTCTGTGGATATAATAAAAATTATTGGGTAGAATATTTTAAATGGGTGAATCATACAGAACCTGAATGTTATCACAGTGAGGCTGTTAGTTTTTTAAAAGTAAATATGTATGTCAAAGAAAATTTTATGATATATGTCCAACAACTGAACTGTTACACAACTGAAAACCTGGATCAATATTATGGGGCAACTTCTGAGAACAATGAAAAAGAAAGAAAATTATCTGATTCACCAAAATAGCATAATTAAACATATGTATAACATATATATGTTATATAACATATATGTTTAATTAAACATATATAACAGAATATACTGAATTTTTATTTGAGGTCAGGCATTGAGCAAAGCATTTCAAACGATTATATTATTTGATCTCCAGGTCAAGTCTGTAAAGTTGCTATCATTTTCTACATTGTGCAGTTGAGAAAACTGAGATTTAGACGGAAGTAACTGTTAGAGCCAGGGCTCTGACTGAGGGTTTATCTGATACAGTTTTTGACCTGCCTCTTCCTAACATTAGAAGATAACATACACAAAGACACATTGCTGTTACTTATAGCCAAAAACTGTACGTGACATCCACATGCCCAGAGTCACTCGAGGTATTACAAATGTTTCTGGGGGGAGGTGGCAAAAAGTAGTGTGCACACATCAGAGTAGCCTAGGTACAGAAATCCCAAAGCACAACCTGAGAAATCCTAAATTCTCTGGAAGTTACCTGGAAGCAAGGAGTAGAATGCCTCCTCCAGTTTCAACCTGCGCTCACATTCAACATCACCTTAAATCCTCACCAACCCTGTGTCCAATCACACTAATGATACTTTGGATCTTCTGATGCTGTAATGTCAGTGAAAAGACTTTTAAAGGCTGATTAACTTACATTCAGACTTTTAAGAATTATAGAATATTAGTTTTGCAAGAGATCTTTGAAATCTTATTTGATATGAAAGAAACATTTCCCAGAGAATTAGGACAACTTCCCAAGGTAAAGTAGCTCTTTGGAAAACTCTCTTTCTAAATTATCTCTGGACAAGGGTGGTGGTACACTTGTAATCCCTGCACTCAGGAGGCCGAAGCAAGAAGAAGGAGTGTTGAGGTTAGCCCCGGATGCATAGCAAGTTTGAGGCCAGCTTGGAATGTAGCTAGACACTGTTTCATCTCTCTGTCTCTCTCTCTATCTATATATATATATTCACATTCTCATGTATCTTGAGCCAGCATCCAGAAAGCCTTATGACACCTTATTTTGGTTAGGGCTGATTAATAAATGTTAGTTCTGTTTCTTTTGTTCAGTCTCTGATAATGCCCAACACTTTCTGATGCTCCCGCAGATGCCACCTCTGTAGGTCCTGATGCAGCTTGCTCTCTGCTGCAGACTCCGAGAATAAACTTGGCATTACCCAAGACTCGGCGCCTGCCAAGTCCAATTTCATCAGGGAGTAATAAAGAACAACAATACACATTTTTACTTTAATGT
Organism: Chinchilla lanigera; assembly: GCF_000276665.1. Taxonomy (NCBI): domain Eukaryota; kingdom Metazoa; phylum Chordata; class Mammalia; order Rodentia; family Chinchillidae; genus Chinchilla; species Chinchilla lanigera. Next base: position 16,612,593 of record NW_004955446.1, on the reverse strand, counting down.
TCAAAGAACACTTCTGGATCATTGAATTTTGGACAGCATTTCATCTGTGGGATGCAAATTATTCTAATTACAACAAATTTACCTCATAAAAAACAACACCTGCTTTTTTAGGGCAACATCAGCTAAACAATAATGAATTGAATACAATTAAATTTTGCTTGCATTTAAAAGTAGTTAGGAAAGAATAAGAAGCAAGCAAGAAATTGCGTTTGCCACTAGAGAAAACACGGAATGGTGAGGAACTTTGTAGAAGGAAAACTTGAATTTTATATCCCATGATTTGTACTGCGTGTGCGTGCTCCATAAATGACAGGGAAAACAAAGAAATGATAGAATATACAGCTTGATAAAACACTTCACTATAGACAGTCCCATAATAAATGCTTCCTTTTGGAAGCACTACAATTAAATAGTCAAGAACTGAGGTTCACATTGCATATAAGTAAAATTTCCATGTAAACAACTTACAACCTCAAGATGCAGCATTCCTTATGCCCTGAGTAGCTAATTTAAAGCTAACAGTAAGCAACGTACACAATTGTACCATTGTTACCCTATTATCTTGTCTTGAAACTTTGGGGTTTTTTTCTCTTTAAAATTTAAAAAAAAAAAAGATACAGCGTGTCTATTTCATTATTCATTCTATAAATATCAACTCTAGGGCTGGGGTTATAGCTCAGTGGCACATTTGCTTGCCTTACAAGCATGAGGTCATGAGTTTGATTCCTGATACCACAAAAACAAAACAAAACCAAAAAAGACTCTATACAAGCCAACTCTAAGCACTGGGCTAACCCCTTGCTATAGCAGAGAACACAAGCCTTACTTTTGGGGGATTTCTGTAAGGTTGGAGAATGTTTATGGCTTAGATCTGGAATGCCCCTCCTCCACAGGTGTCTCATGTTCAGTGTTGGAACTTTTGGATCGGGTGCTAAGCTGGCAGGTAAGTGTACTGGTCAGAAGCAGCAGGTCACTGGGGGCGTGGCCTGGAAGATACATCTTCCTCTCAGCGCCTCCCTCCGCTCTCTGCTTCCTGGCCAGCATGGTGTGAGCAGCGATCCTCTGCCAGCCCCTTCCACCCTGGCAGTTCTGCCTTCGAGTCAGCCGACTATGGACTAACCCTGAGCCAAGAGAAACCTCTCCTCTGTTTGTGGGCATTGGGATTTGTGAAAAGTGACTAAGACAAATAGGATCTTTATTATGAAAAAGTATCCCATTTTTCCTCTTTAAGCCAAGAGTAATCAATAAATATTCTTTTTGCCTTGACTTGGAGGGAGCATCTCCTATGGAAGTAAAGTTTAATTCAGTAAACTATAACTTAAACTTATACTCTACTTAAAATATAATCTATAAACTATATGTTAGATTTTATCTCTCTTTTTCCTATAAAAACCTGCCAAATTCTAGGGCACGGAGGGTGTATAAATTTACCAAATTTCTAATACCTTTCACTTTCTTGATTTTGAATGTTCTCTGAGTGGTGAAACAAGATAAGTAAATTGTTGAAAATTGAATGTTGAGCGAGGGAGGCCCTGAAGTGGGTCCTTGTAGAGTACCTGGTCCCTTGTGAGACCCAGAGAAACTTCTTTGATGGGGTAAAGAGAACTTGGAGTTCATACATTTGCTAACGTCAGCACTCTCCCCGAATGGAAATACACACTGTCCACTCCATTCTTCACGGCGTCAGCAGAGGAGAAAATTGATGATTGAGGCTCAGGCTGCCCCAGTAAAGTACCATAAACTTGGTCGTTTTAGTAGCAGAAGTTAATTTGCTCCCAGTTCTGGAGGCTGGAAGTTGAAGATCAGAAAGAGGCAGACTGGTTTTCAGTCAGTCCCTGGCTTCTCCTCCTGGCTTTGGACCGGCTGCCCTGTGCTGCATCCCTCAGGGCAGGGAGCCGTGGAGACCTTTGCTGTCCAGTCCTTGCTGAGCTTGTCCTGTCTGACCGGGCCGCTCATCTCGTTAACCTTGGCTAACCTCCCTGCCTCGGAGGCCTTCATCCTTAAATGCTGCCACACTTGGGGTCTGGGCTTCAACGGACAAGGATAGAAGAGATACATTCAGCTCCTAATAAGTAGTTAAGCTAAATTATTACAATAATTGGTAATAATATTACATTAGATGACTCTGTAATTCTTTTGAGATAGTGATTTGGTTATGCATCTCCTTGTAGTCAAACTCAAAACTGATATTTGTTATGGGGATATCTCAAAGTAAATCATCAAAAAAAGAAGACACAAAATTATCATGGTCAATACCTAATTTTTAAATCAGGCAGTGTGATTTTCCTTACATTTTTTAAACATGCCCCTGATGAGGCTGGGGTGCAGCATGATGGTAGAGCGCATGCTTAGTTTCCATGAAACCCTGGATTTAATCCCAGCAGTGTACGAGCACTTGAGCATGCTCACACACACACATACACACACACACAAAATGCTACTGACAGCAAATGAAGAGCCTCTTCTATTGTCAAACACATATGTCTCTTAAAATCAAATTTAAAACTGTATTAACTCTTTTACTATGAGATTACTATCACTTTTAGATGAGGCAAAAGGAAGAGTGCAATTCACTCACCAAATTTGTTTTCAGTACAGTTTCCAAATAAAGATGGGGCTGAGCTGCTAAGAAGCTTTCTCCTTGGGTTTTCTTTCAAAAGGTGCAATAGTAAATTTCAATGACGGTCTTTAATATGGCAGTCATGAAACTCATCAAGTGTAGCGATCCTTCATCTGAAAATTCCTCCCACTTTATCTAATGGATCTTTGAAGTTGTTTATACAGACCAAGGGTCAGGGAATCAACCTTGCTGTTGTTTGTTAATGGAATGACACAATAGAGAGCATCTAAGCTTTTTCTTTATAGAAACTAAATATCCATGATGAATATTTTCATTTTTATACTACAGTCATGAGTCCTTTCTTTCCAACATGAACATGACTTGTCTTCAGCAACATATAACTGAATACCATATATGCAAAGTATGCTACACTAGCTAAGACTTAACTTCCAGGACTTTTTTTGTTTACAAAATCTCAGTGTGAAAGAAAAACATCTCACTGTGTAGTCCAGGCCAGACTTGAATTTGCAGTGAACTATAGGTTGGGCTCAAACTTATGGTCTTCCTGCCTCAGCCTCCTAAGAGCTGGACTTACAGGCCTGCACCACCACACCCAGCATGGAGCACTTCTTAAACTTTAATGTGCAAGCAAACTCCTTGAGTCTATTACTAAATTATCCTTTCTGCATCTCAATTTTCCATAGGTCTAGGTTGGAGTCCCAGATTGAGCAATTCTAATAGTGATATTGATGCTGTTGATCCAGACCAGGTGAGGAACAAGGTGCAAGCTACAGTTATTTCTTCAAAAAGCTTACAAGACCTAAACTGATAAAATAAGATTAATACTCAGTTCTCCAGGGGCAGTTTTGAATATTGAGGACACACCAGATAAAATGAGCACCTGGCACAAGATAGTTCAAAAACGGTAGAACTTATTAACTGAAAAAGCAAGAGTCACTGTCCACTGTAGTTGACCTTATGTAACTGATGGGCCTCACCTAAGACAGAGAATGAGAATGGCTCGTTAGGGTAGGGTAGGCAAGCAGGTATGAGGTTACTGACGTTTCTCAACTCTAGTGATATGAAAGTCTATTTCACAAGTTGAAATAAAGTCAACTACTTTCAGTCACGGTGATAACAAAGTAAAAGCAATAATTTTGCCTGGTTAAATTAAGTTCTGAGACATGAAAGAAGATGCTTTTGCAGTAAGAAAGACTTGGCTTGATGAGGGCATGAGGGGAATGGAGGAAGGGATGAAAGGGAAAAAAGCAAGAGGCCAATTTTTATTGAACATCTACTCTTAGGTACTATGCTTTATGTCATGCTGATTGCATGTCCACGCTATCTGGAAGACTCAGGATCAACGCGCGCCTACCCACCCCGCAGTCTGACCCCTCTGTGAGGAGTCAAACAGATGTTTACCAGAGCTCTTCAGGGAGCAGCTACCCCACTGTGTGCATAAGACTTCCTCCCCCAGAACTCTCACAGGGAGACCCTCGCTCTTCTCCTTCCTGGTTTCCTTTATCTGAGCTGCCAGCTTCACAACAACCCCAGAAAGAACCAAATGGCTGTGTCAGCTTCTGTCCTTCTCCCTTGAAAGCCTTCTCTCCTTCTTCTCCAAAGTCCAGGCTGAAAGTTGAACATTATAAATTAGCTGATCTTTCTCTTGACCTCCCTACTCTACCTAACTCTTTTGGGCAATACAGACGCTTCTGCTTACCAAGGGAAGGGGCAGGGGATCCAGACGAGCCAGGGAGATGGACACAGTTCAGTATTTCAGATTATTTCTCATGCCAATGAACAGCCCGACTCAAGGTACGATTCCAGCTCTGACTGAATCCCAAATACTCCTTACTCCTACTGTGTTCAGCTGCCAAGGATGGCACACTATCTAGGAAAAAGCAATTAAATTAATAATGACTTTCGCTTTTCCTTTTTAAGACAGGAAAGTAAAAAAGTCATGAGTTCGTCTTGCAAGAACAGTCCCTTGAAATATTAAGAAATACAGTGAAGTAATTTCAACAACACCTTCATCTTGAGCTACCAGGCCCTGACCTCAGCTCCCATTTTTATCACACAGCTCCGACATCTCTCAGTTCTTATTTTTGGTTCAATTCATATTTTAACAACCTGAATATCACTCTTCTGGTAGATTTTCTTCTTCACTTTCGCCATTTTGAAGATTTTCTTAGGCCCTTCACCTATTTTAACTGGGTCAGCCTCTCTCCCTTCTATTAAAACATAATTTGCACTTAGCTACTTTTTTGCTTGAGAGGAACAGAATAGTTGAGCCCACCCAACTAAAACCCATTTGCATGAATAATATTAATAATGTGCATCTAGGCATTTCATCAGTATGCTGTGTCTTTTTAACCTACATTTTACAAAATTCTAAAACATGCCGTATTGTATCACATCTGCTCTTTCCTTTGGAGCTTCTCTAAAATATATCTACTATGCTGGGTGTGGTGGCAAGCACGTGTAATCCCACCTCTCAGGAGGCTGAGTCAGAAGGAACACTGAGAGTTGAAAGTCAGTCTGGGCTTTCCAAGTTCAAGGTCAGCCTGAATTACAGAAGAAGAGCCTGTCTCAAAATATATATATATATATTTTTTTTTTTTTTCTAGGATGATGATACTCAGCCATGGCAATACATTACAGTCACTTGAGAGCTTTAAAAATATTGCTCCTAGGGTCCAATTAAATCAGAATCTGTGTAGTGGGATCCAGGTGTGAGTATATTTTAAAAGTCAGGGTTTAAAACTGCTATTTTGATCATATAGTGCTTTGTTTCAGTTACCTTTCTCTTAGTTACTTTTCTCATTGCTGAGACAAAATACCCAACACCCAAAGTTGAAGAAGGAAAGGCTTATTTAGCTCACAGTTTGTAGAGGTTTCAGTCCATAGTCAGCTGGCTCCAAGCAGAGTGGCATGGCAGAGGAACATCACACAGGAGCACCAGTTCATGGCAAGCAGAAGAGAGCAAAAGCAAACCAGCAAGGGAGCTGAGCAGCTCCTCTCTATGCCTGTAATACTCTATCTAGGCTACTGGGATTAGGACGTTGGCACACCAGTCAGTAGACTGCCTTAGTCATCATGTACCCTTCATCCCAGCATCACATACTCTAGATCCAGCCACCTCTGAAAAATCCCCACCACTGACCACAAGAAGCTTTGGGGGACATCAAGACATGCCGAGATTTTAAAAAATTATTTTCCTTTTCCCTAAGAAAACAAACAAATATTTTTAAAAACAGGATGTTGGTGCAGACTGAGAGAGCTGTAGCCAAGTCTGAAGGCCTGGACCCTGAAGAGTGAAATCTGGGAGTCTCAAGAAGGTGAGGACATCGTTCAGCCCAGGATGTTTGCTCTGCTCCGACTGGCTGCACTTGCAGCTCTCGTTTCAGCTAAATCTCCTAAACTGCTAGGAAGTAACTCTTGCTCAAAATCAATTTTTTAGTTGATTGCAGATCAATTTCTTGCACTTCTGCTGGCTGCATAGAAGGCCACAAGGGAAGAGCAGAGGCGTACACCTTCAAATGTAGCGTCTTCCATTCCCTTTTCTTTTTGGTACTGGGAATCAAACTCATGACCTCACACTTGCCAGGCAGGCGCTGTACCACCGAGCTACATCCCCTGCAGCATCTTCCACTCTGAGACTCAAATGCGTCCTGTAGATATGAGGTATCTAGAATGTAGAAATACATTCACTCTGCACCCCTTTTTATGTCCCATTTAATAAAAATAAAGGTGTTTTTTTCAGATTCATTTAATAAAGGGTCCAGAATTTCTAGCAGAAGGGCACCATGGCATAGCCTGGGCTGGGGCCTGGGAACTCACTTATCCCAACACTGTTTCTTATTTTGAATTCATCACCAACCAATCCATGCCTCAGCTTCCTTGTATGTCAAAAGAGCGTATGACCAAGCACCATACACACCTCCAAGAATTTTGTGAAATGAGACAATTTAGGGCTAAGAACTTTGAAAACTCTAAAGTAGGACCCAAACAAAGATTATTTGTATCACTGTGATTATTTACGACTGATGAATTTGGCCCATGTTCTTCTATTTATTATCAATCTTTGTGATAGAATGGAGTACAGAAAGCAAGAGAGAGTAGAGGATTCTTTACAGTGTGTACGATGAGATGGACCCAACAAAAACAAAAGGCTTGCAATAATAATGAAAACTTGGGAGCGGGAGAAAGTGTTGTTTTGTTCTATAAATTTTGTTTTATGTACAGTGCTCTAGTAACCTTCCTGCTTATTCCCCTCCACCCCCTTGGCAATCCACGCCTTATTTAGGGCTGAACTGGCTGGCTTTTCATTTAAATTGAATTCTCTAAAACCCAGAAGGAACTTTTGTTGCTTCCTGAGCCAAAATAAATTCAGTCTTTATCCTTACTATATTCTCCAGGGAAATTTCAGCCGCTCGGTACAACCCCAGGGACCTGCAGCCTGAAGCACTGTTCAGCTGCTCTGGGGAAAAAGATCCCAAACTTCCCCTGAGACACCACCATAAATGCTCTTTCAGACATTTATACACAGAAAGTCCTTATTCTTAAAATAATTTTCAGAAAAGTGTTTTGTAAACAAATCATAAATATTAAAATTCCATATCTGAGATTACACAGGTAAAAAAGACTACCTCATATCAAACCAGGAACACTGTAAAGACATTTTACAAATATCTAAGGGATCTGTCAAAAATGAGAAAATGAGGAGAAAAGAAAAATATGTTTGAAGCACTGAGGAAGAACTGTGTTCTATATACCACAGCTGCTGCAGTTGCTTTCTATTCTGTTTTTCCCTAGCGTTTATGAAATTGGCCAAGCTATACTATATTATTTTATTTTTATGATATCTTTGGATGAATAGTTATAATCAGTGAGAAATTTTCCTCCTAAAGACAAAATAGCACATTACTGTGTATATAGTTAACACCAAGTAAATACTTATAAATCATCTCCTACCTTGAAGGGCATGAAATTTCAATTTTCAAATTTCAGTTCTCAATTTTGACTATAATTTAGTATCATCAATCTCAATCAGATGTGGTGGTGCACAGCTGTAATCTCACTTACTTGGGAGGCTGAGGAAGGAAAATCACAAGTTGGAGGCTAACCTGGGCAAAGTACTGAGATCCTATGTTAAAATTAAAGAAAGTAAGAGCTGGGGATGTAATTTGGTGATAAAACACTTGCCTAGCACCACGCCCTGGGCTGAATCACTTGTTTAGAAAAAAAAAAAATCATGCAAGGTGTAGTGATGCACACCTGTAATCCCAGGACTCAGAAGGCTGAGGCAGGAGGATTTCTGTGAGTTCCAGGCCATCCTGGTTTACACAGTGAGTTCAAGGCCAGCCTGGACTACATTGTGTGACACTGTTTTTAAAAAAAAATCATGAATCTAATGTCTAATATCATACCTTATTCCTGATAACCACTTATCAAATACTAGATAGTTTTTTTAAAGATTTATGAATACCTTATAAAACTTGTGGTTTATTTGCTTATGTCAGAAAAGTTTAGCTAAGACATTTTCTTTCTCACTTCTTGCTAGCCTTGGCTCTTTATGGCAGTTAAATAATATTTCTTCCTGGTATGGCTATTTAAGTAATTTAAAATATTTTCTTTGGGGATGTGGTGGATGCCTGTAACCCCAACACTCCAGAAGGCTGAGGCTGCAAGACTGAGAGTTTAAACCCGACCTGGCCAGCTATAACTTAGTGAAACCCTGTCTCAAAATTGAAAATAAAAAGATCTGGGGATGTAGCTCAGTGCATGGGTCTGGGGTTAAATTCCATACTACAGTTAACAACAACAAAAAAAATTGTTTCATAAGTCAATTCACTGACTTTAATTACATTTTTTTGAGGTTAAGATATAAATTAGAATGGATCAGTTTTAGGGTGTTATTCCATGTTCTTGGACTTAATACATTATCTCTATACATATAAATCACAAATCAGCTAGCAATATTGCTATTTCTTCAACATCATTTTCAAATTGTGTTTATCCAATTTTAGGAAGGCAAAGTTCTCAAATTCCTTTGTACTAGGTAATTAGATAAGAGTTTGTTAGTCCAGAGCACTTCTTCATATCCTGTTTCTTACCTGCCCTCCCTCCAATGAAAGAACAATGTTCAAAAATGTTTATTTCACAATGTGACATACAGATTTGCCTTCATGATACTAAGAGAAATCACAAATGCTAAGAAATGCTAACAAAGACGAATTCTGGGTGACTGTACCTCCTTGTTCACAAACCAGCACAACCTCCCAAGAATCAACAAGATGGCATCAAGATCCTTGAATTGCCACTGTTTTCCCTTCACTGCCTGCTTTATTCCCCTTCCTTTTCGCAGGTCACATTTTGGGGTCACCTGGGATGTCGTCTAAATGCTCATGCTCAAGAAAGCCTGCATCTCCCGGAGGCTGATTCTCCCTCTTTCCCTTTGTGTTCGGTAAGACCCTTTGTCAATAGAGACCACTCTTTCACGTCCCAATTTCCTCGCCGTTAGTTTTCCTTTAGGTACACTCAGAGATCGTTTTGCTTCGTCTCTCCGCACCCTTCTCCTGGGCAAACGCTTGCCCCGTTCGCAGTTCTCCGTGCTGACTTAACAGCGGTTATGTAAATGCGTCCATGTGCCGATTCTGCATTGTTCTAGCTCCCATTTCAGCAGCTGCTGGGAGCTGCTCATCCAGTTTTCCTGCTTCCTTCTGGAGTGGCACAATCACACCTGCTGTTTCTTGTGTGTGCTCATTTTCCGATCCTTCCCCGGCAGGGCGGGAATGGACCTGGAGCTAGGAGAGGATGGGAGGCCGAGGCAGGATTTCGAAGAGGAGGCTGGAGGGCTGGGAGGCAGAATCTCACGACAAAGCTGGAGAAGTAACTGCTCCCTCTGAGCCCATTACTAGGCGCGCCCCTTCCCAAAGCCTTCTGAGACGGAGAAGGTTTGATCTGAGGCGGGAATTCATGACTGCAGCTCCCGTCTGGTCCGACGACGCGCTGCGAGGAGCAGGCCGCGGAGCAACAACCCTCTTCGGCGCTCAGTTCGCCTCCTCTCCCCTCCAGGCCCAGCTCCAGGTCGGGCTAACGCCCCGCGCAGCTTATCGATCCCTGCGAAAATTCGTGTCCAGGGTCTTCAAGCCTCTCTCCCCTAGATCGAACCTCAAAACCAAATGCTACACACAAGTTATGTCCTCAGAGCACAACGGCGAACAACACATACAAGGAGCCACAGTTTTCTTCCGTTGGACTGTCAGAATAACGTTGGTTGTCAATCGGTAGCATTATCTTCTAGAGCTCTAATAAACAGAAGGGAAGGAGTTGGTTCTACCCATGCAAAAACTGAAAACATTGTGTGAAACTGAAAGACTGGGAAAATAAATAAATAAATAAAAGGGAGCCCTGCTGTTAATCAGCGGAGGGGGACAGAAATAACAGGAAACCAAGGTCTCTCCATAGCTGTAAAATGCCACACCGGCCCCTCCTCTGTGCCCACTGCTTTGTGCTCACTGAGGCCCTTAGACCTGTTTGCTGTATGCATTCATTGCCCAGGATGGCTAGTTGCTAATCTGCACCTCCGGACAGCACCCTGCATAGGCAATCCTGCCTCTCCTAAAAAGTGCTGTACAAGTAGTGGCTGACCCAGAACTGGTCTCCGGTCTTCTAGTGCTTTCTGAGGATCCCTTAGTGGAAGCCAGACCCTGACCAACCAGATCCCTCTCCCCCTGTAGAGCGTACCATTTTCCCTTCCCTGTTTGCAAACCCACAGATCTGATTTTGTCAAAATACAGGGGTGAACTTGGTAGTCTTTGGCTAGTTAAATTTTGATAAATGCTAAGAAAACTGGGGAATTCTAATGATTTGTTGCACATTTGGAGTTTTTAAATAAGATTTTCCAAGCTGGGTGTGGTGGCACATACCTGAGATCCCAGCACTTGGGAGGCTGAGGCAGGAGGATAGCCTCGAATTCAAGGCTGGCTTAGGCTACAGCCTGAACTACATAGTGAGACCCTGTCTCAAGAAAAACCCCAAATAAATAAATAAATAAAATGTTCCAAATGTCAGAAGTTTTTCTATAGTATATAAATTACAAGTGTTCTGTTAAAAAGTCACAGTCCTATCAAGCATGGTGGCACACCCCTGTAATCCTAGCATTTGGGAGGCTGAGGCAGGAGGAAAACAGCTAATCTGAGATCAACCTGGCTACATAGTAAGCTCAAAGCCAGACTCAACTATATAGCAAGACCCTCTCTCAAAAAGGGAGGGTGTCAAAATCCTTTGAGAGATATAACAAAGTAAATATTTGAGGCTTTCTGAATTCAAAAATAAAAATTCCTTTCTTGAAAATCTCTAACAGTCGATTTTACACATTTGTGACCCAGAAAAACGTGTCATAACGTGTGTATGAATTAGCACGATTAAACAGTTCCATAGTGTACACATATTTTAGTGGTATGAAGGACTGAACCTAGGGCCTCACCCATGCTAGGCAAGCGTGCTACCACTGAACTACATGCCCAGCCCTCTGTAGATATTTTATATTATTATTATTGTTAATGTTATTGTTATTATTTGGTATCTGGAATTGAACTCAGGACCTTGTACTTGCCAAACAGGTGCTGTGTCGCTGAGCTATATCCCCAGGTGTATATGTATTTTATTTTATTTGTTTGGTACCAGGAATCAAACTTAAGACCTTGCACTTGCCAGGCAGGCACTGTGCCACTGAGCTATGTCCCCAGCCTATGCATATGTGTTTTAATATACCATGTTATACACAAAAATATGATTTTTATTTGTCAATTAAAATAAATGAAGGCAACTTTTCCAAATCATTTGGCAATCTGGCTAAGAAAGAATAAATTTTTGCCTCATGTTTAGGTTTTTAACAAGTTGAATTAACCTCAGGATTTCTCTTCATTACCAAGGCCTGGGCGTCCTTGGCAAACATCTGAGAGGAGCAGTTGCTACTCCTCCAATAGACCTATGCTGTGTATCAGACCACTTTTACTCCAGATGGGCATCTCGGTGACAACCTCTTTCTCATCTTCTCTATTCTGTTCCATAGTTTGTTTGTACATATTTTATGTGTTTATTTTTGAGACTGGGTCTTACTATGTAGATCAGGGTGGCTTCAAACTCACTATGTAGCCCAGGCTGGCCTTGAACTTGTAGTGATCCTCCTGCCTCAGCCTCCCAAGTGCTGGGATCACAGGTATGCACCACCACTCCTGGCTGTGTGTATACATTTGTACTCTAGTTTTTCATTTATTGAAGCTTTCAAATATGTTTTATATCTGGTAGGAAAATCCCTCTTCATCATCTTTCCTTTTATCAAAATGATATAAATTATTTAGCCCATTCAATTAGGTATATTTTGGCAAGAGTTGGTTTTAGTTTTTTAACTGTATTTAAAATATTCCTCCTTAGCCAGGCATGGTGGTGCACACCTATAATACCAGCACTTAGGAGGCTGAGGCAAGAGGATCATTGCAAGTTCGAGGCCAGCTTGGGCTACAAAGTGAGCTCAAGGCCAACCTGAACTGCATAGCGAGACCTTGTCCCAAAAGAAGACAAATCAATCAATAAATAAATAAAATAAAATATTCTCCCTTGTAAGTTTATTGAAAGTGGTACTAAGCCTCTAAATTAATTGTGAAACAATTTCACTTCAACTCTCAGGACATACAGTGTTTCTTCAATTTTTTTAGCATTATTTTATTTCTTGGTAAAGTCTATTACTATATTATGTTTTAATAAAAATAATATTCATGGGTTGGTTACATGGCTCAGTGACAGAGCACTTGCCTACTATGCAAGAAGTCCTGGGTTCCTAGCACCACAAAACAATAAAATAATACTCAAAATAGAAAACTTTGAAAAGTACAAAACGATCATTATTTGTAAGAGGCCATGTTGCGAATTATTTCCCACTTTCTAAAATTCACATATATGTTTCACATTTTTAGCAAGCTAGTTTTCAAGGACTTGATTCAATTATTATTAATTTTTAATGTTTATAATTTCCCTTACATTTTCAAAAAGGTCCCAGCCTGTTGAAAAATCCCCTCGGTGGTGGTGATGGTGGGGAGACAGCAGGTTGCATTAGCTAAGGGGTAAGCGCCAGAAAATCAGTGAGCTTCCACAGTGGGTCTGATGGTTTGAGATCTGAGGGACAGGAGGACCTGTGTCTAAGCCAGGAGAGCATCCACTGTCTTGCTCTGCTTCCTCAAAAAACATGAACAATTAGAAGTCTGAGCTTCCCTTCACCCTTTTTCTGAGATTAATCTAGGAAAGGAAAGGTTCAGAGACCAAACACCAATGCATATCCAGCTCCATTCATCCTGAAAGGAAAAGAGTTTCTCAAAAAGCTCCTCAGGCATCTCTGAGAGTCTCAGGAAAAGCAGCAACATTTAGCCACAATAGTGTCTGAAACCACAG
>NW_004955446.1:16590349-16599266 GCF_000276665.1 Chinchilla lanigera | reverse complement strand
CTTGCCAGGCAGGCTCTGTGCCGCTGAGCTAAATCCCCAGCCCTGTATGTCCTTTTAATCCATATTATTTTGTTTTTCACTATCTTTCATTTTTCTCTATTTTGCAGATTATTCAGTTGCAGTCTATAATTTTGAAAACTGATTATTTTAACAGCTTTTGCTTAATTTCTTCCCTTTAAATTTTTTATCGCACTTTATCATTTTCCAGAATTTTCAAAGTTAAAAAGGATCAGTGGTTTCCTCTCTCATATTATCTTTCTCTCATATATGACATATGAGATGTAAAAGCAAATGATAAAATCTATGGTGATTAGGCCTCATTTTTATAAAAATAATATGCATACTTGAAATTTATTTTCCAGGATATCCATCTAATTACAAATTTGCAAAAAATGTAGTGAATCTCTTTACAGAATAAGTCAAATGACACAAGAAACCAATCAGCCAAATCTACGATGTGGGAAATTCTTCAGGACCAGGGACCCAAATTCTTCAACAATAAATGTCATGAAACCAGCAGACAGAGAAACAATTATAGACTTAAAGCAAATCCTTGATGTTACCTTATTTGGAAAAAAGCATGTTAAAAAATGTTTTTGAGTCAATCAGGGTAATTACATTAAGGGATAATTGTTAACTTTATTAGAAATTATTATATTGTTATGACTTTTTTCTGGTGCTAGGGATCAAGTCCAGGGTACTGTGTATGCCAGGCAAGCACTACCACTTCCAGGCCCTGATTTTGTGTTCTTAGATATACACACTGAACCTACAGGCTCTACCACAGAGCTACATCTGCAGACATTTTTACCCTTTAATACAGGATCTCAGCTAAGTTTCCCAGAATGGCCTTGAACTTGTGATCCTCCTGCCTCAGGCCTCCTACTAGGTGGAATTAGAGTTATATGTCACAAATTCCATCTTTGAAGTACTTTTTGGTAAACTATCATAACAAGTGGAATTTGGCCTTGGCTCTGGCAAAACTGCGAGAGGTGGGGAAGGACAACAGTTGACAAGATTGGCATAGTGTCAGGAATTATTGAACACGGGTGACAAGTGTAGGGAGGGTCACTATTTTCTCTACACATGGATGACAGGTGTACAGAGGTTCACTACCTTCTCTATACATTTGTGAAGGTTTGAGATTTCCCACAGGAAAGGTGGTGAGCTTATAAGTGATTTACCTTCCTTTTTCAGTATTTTTACATTTTTGCTCTAATGCATAAGTATTAGTTGTGTAATAAAGAATGTTTTGAATGCTTTAAACAGCCATCCAGTATTTTCAATATATCCCCATTTCTAGCAGCACTTAGCTCATCCTGCATGTGCTCCTGCCAGTCTTTTAGATTTTGAGAAATGAATTTTGACATTATCAGGAAAGGTGCCATCTTCCATTCAAGGCAGCTTTGAGGTTCAACTGAGATCACGTTTCAGAAAATTCAGTGTGGCCATCCCAAATAGATCTTATTTATTATTGGCTTACTTACTACTTTTTTTATTTTAGAAATTGGTGTTTTATTTTCCATCAACTTCATTTCCATGCTTACTGCTTTTTTCTATGTTTTCCTCTTTTTTTATATTACAATCCATACTGTTAGCACATATAAATGTACAGGCTTCCATGTTTTATTATAATGTATAGGTTATTATTATTTGACTTCAGAAATACTTTGTTTACTTCTGGTTCTATTCTCTTTTCCCTGAGATACATCTAAAATACCCACTGAATAACTGCTATATCGGAAGAATTTTCCACAGAAAAGTCCTATTTTCCTTAAGTATGTGCTCCTTAGAAATCCTTCTGTCTGGCTTTTAAGAGAAAATGCCACTTTCTTGAGCGGTAAATGGGAAATACTGAGATATTAAGAATAACAATAATAATAATGGCAATAAACCAGCTGCAATGGCACATGCCTGTAATCACACAGTCAGGGAGACAGAGACAGGAGAAGTCCAAGTAGAGCCCAGGCTGGGCAACTTAATGACTTAAGCAAGACCCTATCTCCAAATAAAAGTGTAAAGGGTTGGGGCTATAGCGCTGCGCAAAGCCTTGGGTTCAATCTCAAGAAAAGAAAAGAGAAGGAGAGGAGGGGAGGGGAGAGGAGAGCAGAGGAGAGGAGAAGACAGGAGAAGAGAGGAGAAGAGAGGAGAGGAGAGAAGAGGAGAGGAGAGATTGGGTTCAATCCCAAGACGGAAGATAATGAATTTCCCCCAACACTCCCTTCCATTTCTCTTTCAGCTGCTTTCTCTCATCTCTGACACATCGCTATTGTCCTGCCCCCATGTTTCTGGTTCTTTTAGGCCTACGGTCATTTCACTGGGCCTGTTCATGCTATTTCTCCCGTCACTTTCCTCTGTTGATTTATCTGTGTACCTCTAACCATTTTATTCTTTCTGCTCTCCACTACTGGACTTACACAAATATTTCTTTTCTTTAAAAAAAAAGAAAAGAAAAGAAAAGTGGTCTCATTTGGTCACACTCTTCTTTATGGCTGTGGTTTCCTTTGCAGCCACACAATTTGTGCCCCTGCCACCTCCACCGTTAGAAGTCCATTTGTTTGTTTTCTGTTTAATTTCTGCAGCCTCCGACATGGTTCTACATGGTCTCGTGTGTTTTGTTTTTGCTGTTACCGGTCATTTGGGCAGAAGTGACTGGTTTCATTTTTTAATTTCTGATTCCATTTGTTTGTTAGAAATTGGCCTGATTGTGTCCCTCTTGCTTTTGTTACCACCAGCTACTGGGAACTCCCAGAGCCCTCAGGGGATTCCTGGGACTATGAATCTGACTCCACGTTAATGGTGAGAAACCAGAAGCTCAGGTTTCTTGATTTCTGGAACTTTTGGGGGACACTTCAATGCACTATACATTTTTAAAGTGATATTTTACATTTGCGTAACCCAATTGCTTTTACCATGGGCGTTTACAGCTATCTAAACATTTGTCTATAGTTTTTGTTTTGCAGTAGAGGGGACGGAACCGACGGTGTTGTGCGTACTTATTAAGTGCTCCAGCACAGAGCTATAACCCTGGGCTTTTCTAGAGCTTAAGACCATTTCTACACACTGGCAATTAATCATATCAGCCACAGCCTTGAGAAATTTCTGACTTGTGATTACACTTGCCTGCCTCAGTCTTTGGATCACACATATAGGATCCCGCACTGTTTTCTGTAATGCTTGTTTCCTCGCTCCCTGGAGAACAAATTATGATATATGCACGAAGTATAATAGCAATATTTGCCTCCAACCCTCTATAGAAGTTTTGAAATGCGCATAATATGTAACCTCTTAAAATAGTACCTAAAAAGCAGCAGTTGGGATGGAGGAAAAGTAGATGAATAAAGCAAGGGTATATTTCCACTAAACAACCCACCAATAAGAGCTTGAACAGAATTACAACAATGATATGGATTAATGAGGTATATTTCAACAACAAAAGCAAAATAACCAAGACACTCTTAGATACAATTTCACATTACCTTTCTATAACACTCTAGTGTTTGCTAAACCTTTTTATACACTTTTTTTCCCTTTCTGAGGTTAGTTTTGTCATTTTCTTCCAAAGATAAAGCATTTTTTGTTTATTACAAATTTTATTTTACAGTATATATCAAAAGAGAGAACTCTAGACATGGTGGTGCACGCCTGTAATCCCAGAACTCGGGAGGCTGAGGCAAGAGTACCGCTGCAAGTTCAAGGCCAGCCTGGACTACCAGGTGAGTTCAAAACCAACCTAAATTATAAAGCATGACCCCGTCTCAAAAAACTGAAGGGGAAAAAAGAGGAGGAGAGGAACCACTTTTGTGCAGTGATAGCAGACTCTTCAAGTCCGCGAAGACAGCAAAAGCAATGTTTTCAGCTGGGTGCCCTTAGCACGGGCACGGCCCCTGTCATGTGCAGAGGCTCAGAGTGTGCAGATTCCAAAGAGATGTAAGATCCTGGTGGGATTTTCAAGCCTACCCACTTTCCACGCTGTCTCACATAGCCCAACTTCCTCCACAGTGCTTTCTACCTGTATAAGTAATTTACCTGTCCTGCAGACACTGGGTCCACCTGACCATGTTACCTTCATGTCATTCAGCCCAGTGCTGTAGGAAACTGGACTCGGGGACCTTCACAGAGGGTGTGATCAAGCAAGAGTGCGATGAAGACATTTGCGCCGAATCACCAATGATGAGGAGACAAATCCCTCATTATTGGACGCACGTCTCTGGCTGAGAGTTTAGTGCTCTTTTCACTGAAGCCGTGCTGCTTCCTAGAAGTAGATTAGCAGGGACAGTCACGCTTTCCAAAGTGCGGTGTAGCTGGTAAGGTAATACCGAAGCAGATACATCGCACAGAAAGCGTTTGCCCGGGTGCCGTCCGCGCCCCTCGCGGGTTTTGGTTCTCTACTCACCTTTTGGGCAGAGGCGGGAGCGTAACAGCGGCCGGGATGAACTCGGGCGAGCGCTGTCTGCGGCTGAGGGTGCTGAGTCATTTCCCTCCGTCCACATCTCAGCCTCGCTTCGTCTTCTAAGTCATGACCATGGCTTTCATCTCTCCTTTACTCTGACAGTCCAGGGTTTTTAGCCATTATCCAAATGCAATATTGATTCTCACTTAGGAGCCCTAATCCTTCCCCAGCGGAACTGGCTGTTTATTTGATACAAGAGCTAAACCAGTTGGCTTAAAAGTGCTTTTACAAAGATACTAAGAAGTTGTTTACAAAAACCATATTTAATTTACAGAGAATAGAACCGGAAACCAGAAGTCATCGCCACCAGCCTTCTCTAATAGGCGCCTGGCTTGTTTCTCCCTGTGTTGTAAATTGGAACCCTCCCCCACTTTTTTAAAAGACCATTAGTACCATTCAGGTGAGAAAAAAATAGACAGATCTTTGAATTAGTTTGTAAACATAATTCCTGGTCTAAAATTATTTGTCTATTCCTTTCCAGTATAGGTATTATTTCTTCAGGCCTCTATAATATTTTATTTAACCTCAGACAGGTGAAATCTATGTAATTTATTTCACTTATTATTCCTCAATTTGAATCTTTTATTTGATTAAAAACTCACTTTTTAAATGGGATATGGTGGGGCATGCCTGTAGTCCCAGTACTCAGGAGGCTGAGGCAGGAGGATTGCCACAAGTTCGAGGTCATCCTCGGCTATCTAGCAAGTTCAAGGCCAGCCTGGACTACATACTTTTTTATTCTACATAAATATTGTTAGCATGAAAAAGGCGTTTCTTAATCAACTGAATAACTGACCTGAGGACTGGGAAAGCCAATCATCATCAGAGAACTGGTTCAGCTGAGAAAAGGAGCCACACTGACGAAGGGAAGTCGGCAGGGAAACAGTGGAGAAGCTGGATCAGGGGTCAAGACCTGACACAGTGTACCTTCACCCTTGTAGTAGTGTGCTTCTTGCTCCTGCTTGAACGCGGCCTGCCATTTATTATAACAAGACTTACTGTTCAGGTGAGGTTGTACCTAGAATTTTCACTGTCATTAAAACAAGCAGATCACTGGATCCAGCTAATGCCTATGTACATACACATAGCTTAACTGGGATCCACATCCAGTGCCTCCCCAAATTTCTCATACCGTCAGTCCATCTAGCGAGAGCTCGCCAAGGGTCATCAGAGGTCAGTGTAACTTCAACAAGGTTGGAGCAAAGGATGACCCTGAGCTTCAGAAACACTTAGACATGTCTATTACCATCTCGTTTCCCAGTGATGGTCTTGCTCTGGTCAGTTGTGACTCCCACAAGCCTGGCTCTTCCAACAGTGACGATACAGCAACCTGAAGCCCCGGCCAGCCCTGTCAATGCCATCTCTGTCCTTGGCTTTGTATCTTTGCTCAGACTTCTCCCACCTGGGTGTCTGTGTGTGCCCACTCTGTTTCCACGTCCTCACTCAACATCCACGTGCTCTATAGACTGTCCATCATCAGGACTGATCCTACACGATTCTCCTCCAGGAAGCTCTCTCTGAGCTTAACCTTAAAATAACATTTTTCTCTGCTGAATTGCCACTTAGCCGTAAGTTAGTGTAGGGCTTCTCTGTCGTGAAGTCTAGTGTCTGGGAAATACACAGAAACTGGAAAGGAGTGTGCTCTGTGAGCTCGCCCAGGGGGAACACAGGCCTAGATGGTATGTTCGGTATCTGAAAATGATAATCACCAAGCCGCATGTGAGCCCAGGAAGCTGTCAGTGCAGGGCCCAGAGCCAGGCATCTCAATGAGCAAATGAATATAGCTGGGGAACTGCACTAGTAAATACACAAATAAGGGGTCTGGCCAGCAAGAGGGAGGGCAGTCAGAGGTGCAGTGCAAAAGCTACTGGGTAAATGGGTAAGAAATAGCAAGAGTAACACATGGCCTAAGTTGTTAAGAAATTGGGTTTGGGGACTAGAGATGTATCAGTGGTAGAGTGTTTGCCCAGCATGAGCAAGGCCGCAGGTTCAGTCCCATCTCAGAGACAGGGAGGGAGAGAGGAAGGGAGGAAGGAAAGACAAAGAAAGAAAAGTTGGTCCTGTCATCAAGTAACTGAATTGATTACATAGGCATAAAAATCACATAAAAACTGATTTTTATCCTGAAATACCACACTAGAAGTATTTAAATCCTTGTGGCAAATGACGAATATAGAGGGCAATTTATTGGCTCAGGGTGAATTTCAGGTCTTCTGTTAACAAAGCTAGAACAGAAATAATTTTCCATTTAAAGCAAACAGTGAAGCACTAAATGCCAAATATAGCTGCAGGTACCATCTCCTGCTGATTTGTGTGTATGGGCCGTGAAAGGGAAGCTCAGAAATAAAGGCTTAGGGAAAAAAGTAGAAGGCAACATTTACTTGCAAAAAAAAAAAATACGAGGAAGTCAGACTTCAAAATAAATTGCTCAAATAAAAAAAAAGAACAGGTATTTTAAAAACAGATAATATGATGAAGACTATCACTTTTACACTAATTTCTTTTTTTAAAATTTTTTTTGTCTTTTTGAGACAGGGTCTTGCTATGCAGTTCAGGCTGGCCTTCAGCTCACTTGGTAGCCCAGGCTGGTCTCGAACTTGCAACGATCCTCCTACCTCAGCCTTCCGAGTGCTGGGATTACAGGTATGTGCCACCATGCCCATCCTACATTAATTTCTTCATAGTGGAAAACGATTTTATCAGGGTTACCATAGTCACAAAGTTCATGATGTATCTTCAGACAATAGCATGGCAAAATCAAGGAGCAGATCATTTTCATTGAAGAGAGCAAGTTAAAGGAAACACTTGTGGGTTAAGCTATATGGAGGACTACAAGTAGACAGTGAAAGACTTCTTTTTTATTTATATCAGAGCAAAGAGTGAGGTTATTGTCTCTTTCTTTAGCAGTGGGACATGATGTACATCGGCTTACAGTGGTGTCAATGCCAGAGGTCATTTCTGTCTTGCGTCCTTCCTAGCATCGTGTTTTCTCTCTAAACAATTTCCTCAGCTGTGCCATTGATTTTATATTTTTGTTTGAGCTATCTCATTTGTATAAACTTAACAGAGAGAAAGATTATATATAATAACTTCTTTGTATTTATTTTTAATGAAATAATTTATTTTTAATGAAATAATATTATGCAAATGCTTATGAATTTACCTCTACCTCTAAATTTGAGTTTTAATTTATTTTTGTGTGCTTATCAAGTCATTTACGAGCAGACCAAACCATCCAGTTCACCTTCACCTGATTTTCCCTACAGGACTTCTATTAGAAGGAGGCCCTTTTATGAAAAGATACCCAAATTTCTCAGTGTCACTTTTCTGCCAAGAAGTGACATTCTTTCTCACCTCTAAAGCTGAAATTATCTAGATGAAGCCAGGAGATAGGGGAAATTAGGCAGATAGGGCACAGGTCCTGAATAGGCAACTTAAAGTGAACTAAAGGTAGGGGCCTAGGTGAGTTAGCATAGCAACAGAGACTATCAGGGCCTAAGGAAATGCAAGAGACAAAGAGAATGGGTTCTTAACCAAACTTTGGAGGAAGAAAAATGCAAACGAAGCAGTTTGCACTCTGCACATCAAAGGCCTACCTGCAACCAGCAGCACACCCTGCTTTCTGTCCTGTACTCCGGTACCAAAACTGTAAGAAGACCCTTGAGTCTGAACTTCCATGGTGTCCACCTGATGCAACACCCCCCACTGAGTAGCAGAGTGGTTTTCTTTTATTCTGTCCAATAAGCACGCACTTGACCATTACCCACTGCTCCCTGTTTTCTTGGCTTCAGTCTTCGTTGCCCCAAAACAAGGACTGTGAGCTAGACAGATCAGGTTATATATCATAGAGCAAGGACCAGATTAAGTCCCTCCAAGAATTTGTACACATTGCTTTTTTTTTTTTTGTCTTTTTGAGACAGGGTTTCCCTGTGCAGTTCAGGCTGACCTTGAGCTCACTTTGTAGCACAGGCTGGTCTTGAACTCGCAGTGATCCTCCTGCCTCAGCCTTCCCAGTGCTGGGATTACAGGCATGCACCACCACGCCCAGCTACACATTGCTTCTGCATGCAAAACACAGAGCTTGGGCAGCTCGCTCCCTGCCTCATAGGCCCCCGGAGGGAGGGCCTCTGGCGCACGGGGAGCCATGGGCGGGGAGCGCCTGTCTTCCAGCTGGCTCACTTCCTGCCTTGAAGGCCCCCGGAGGGAGGGCCCCCAGCACAGGGGGAACCATGAGGCTGTGAGCGCTGTTGTGCGCTGGCCTTCAGGCCAGCCGCCGCTGCTCAATTGAGAACTATCATGACACAGAGAAACAATGACACAATTGGTCCACCATGCACCGCTGCAGATGCCCACCTATGGATGTGTGTGAATTATTCAAACATGGAAAAACCCCTGGAAATATATGCTATACAATGGGCCACTCTTGCTCCTGCCATTGAGAACCAGAAAGGTCTAGAGTCAGCA
>NW_004955446.1:16581763-16589600 GCF_000276665.1 Chinchilla lanigera | reverse complement strand
AATTTGGTAAGCCCCACCCCCTATTATTGTTATCCTTCTTTTACTCTTTAAAATAAAAAAAAAAAAAAACACACAGAGCTTACTCTTATGGCTAGAACTGTCTTGTCTAATTAAATGGAGCTTGTAATACAGAAATGTTAAAAACTTAATCTTTCTGATTATGTTCACACAGAAGACATACTTATTGAACCAGTGCATGTCATGAAAAGTAAAGGCTTTGTTTGAAGAAATTTTTGTAATATTTAATCAACATAATCAATTTGTTTTCATAGACAAAGCTGAGTATTATATGTCTACAGTGTAAATATTTTCTTCCTCATTTAAGATCATTACTCATAGGTGTCATACTGCAACAAATAAAGTTTGTTTCCCTCACCCCGATAGTCTACGATTATTTTGTAATTCTGAAAGAACTGCACCCCGCAATACAAAATCTTGAACTTATACTTTTAAATCTAGTTTTATATTCTGGCAAAACCATACCATTTCGGGGGTGGGAATTTAGCTCAGTGGCACAGCGCCTGTCTGGCAAGAGTGAGGTCGTGAGTTCGATTACTGGTCCCGGGAAAAAAAAAACAAAAAAAACCCCACAATTTCACTTTTAGGGAAAAAAACTTTCTTTTTTTTTTTTGGTAACAAAAAAACATATTAACTTTCTTGCATGAACTTTTTTTGTTTTTTTTTTTTTTTCTGTTTTATTGGAGTTTTATTGTTGTTCTTGTTTGTTTTTGGTGTTTTGAGACAGGATCTTAGTATGCAGTACAAAGTGGCCTTGAACCTACTATGTAGCCCAGGGTGGTCTCAAACTCACAGTGATTCTCCTGTCTCAGCCTCCCAAGTGCTGGGAACATGCACATTTTGTAATGGATCACACTGACTTAATTTCTGAAAGGAATAAAAATGAACATGTTCACAATAAGAGTTAAAGGTATATGTACACACTACTCATTCTCTAATTTGAGAATAATACATAAATTATATATCAAATTAAAAGCACAGATATGTTTAAAACAATTTGCCACTGAATCCAAAAAGTATGCATTATCTCACTGAAATATTACCCAAGTGCTTATTTCTGGATTTTTCAGACAGGATCTTGCTATGGTAGTTCAGGCTGGGTTTGAATTCACTCCTGTCTCAGCCTCTCAAGAACTGGGATGACAGATATGTGTGACTACACCCTGCTCACTCCAAGCTCTTAAAATTAACAAAAGTATCAAAGTTCAGTGTAAGCTGAGACACTACAGAAAAACAAATTTTATATAATGCTAAATTTTGTTAGATGTGAAATTTGAAAACATTTTTCCAGATAGAGTATGTGTGATTTTACCTCACTAAGGTAATTATTTGTAGCTCTAAGCCCAGTTACAAAATCAAAACGTTTTGGAAGTATTGGTTTAGTTGTTCAATTCAACTGAAACAGAAAGCAATGGTAGCCATTTAGAAAGCTCTGACTAATTAGGATATTTTATAAACTAGAAAAAAATATGGTGGCAGTAACTCTAGCACTGTGATAAATTCAGGAAGAAAACACATAATTTATTTAAGCCTAAGCCATAAAACCAGATCTTTTCTAAATGTTACCTGGATGATTCCATTCACACTAGTGTTTTTTTCTTTTAACCCTAAAAAGTAATGTTTAGCTTATTTTGTGACAATCAAAATGATGTGTAAAAGTTTAGCCCTGCCCCAGCTTTCCCCACAATCAGAGCCCTGCTCACTTTTTAAAGTGTGACTTGCACTTTTTGTACAGAAGATGAACTGTATTTTGCATTGTGTCTACTTGTAAGTGAATGTAACATACTGTCAATTTTCCTTGTTTGAATATAGAATTGTAACACTAAGAAAAAAAATGTACTTATCCAAAGATTTCCCATTCCAAAATTATTTTCAAGTGGAAAAGTCCTTCATATTTTGTTCTAAAGCCTCATCAGCAGCAGTCCCTCGTCCTCGCCTGCCTTCCTTTGCTTCTTTCCTGCTAACATCACAACCATGGCGATTAATTTAACTCAGAACCAGACCTCTGTGTATTTCTCCCTCTGAGACACAGCGCAGCAAGTTACCCGTGTTTACGTAGATAAATCATTGAAAACTGGAATCGAGGCCGGGTGTGGTGGTGCATGCCCATCATCCCAGCATTCAGAAGGCTGAGTCAGAAGGATCGCTGCAAGTTCAAGACCAGCCTGGGCTACAAAATGAGTTCCAGGCCAGCCTGAACTACATAGTGAGACCCTGTCTAAAAAAAAAAAAAAAAAAGGAAAAGAAAAAGTAAAGAAAACTGGGACTCCATTAAATTTAAGAGATTGTTTAACCTACTTCATTAATTTTCTCTGGAGATAGGAAACTGTATAACAATTTGTTCAAAAGATGTTTCCATACACACAGTGGAAGTTCATTAGCAAATTCTGGGCCAGTGCTGATTTCTTCCTTAGTTCATCACAGACTTTTTGTCCCATGTATTTATATTCTTCGTCCAGTCCAACTGTACTGTAAGTGCCTTGCAGAGCTTCCTGAGATGTAGTCATACTTTACTGTTGAAGTATAGAACATTCTTCACACCTTAATTTGATTCATTTTCACATTTCTGTATTTTCCTCCTTTCTTTTGAGAGAAGGGAGAAGGATATGCACATGTTTGAAACCCTGAAGAGTTTTCAGAAGGACATGGAACCCCAAGCCAAAGGCACCAATTCCTACTACAAAATGCGTTCAAGCTCATCAATGCTTGGTTTAGGTAAACCACGCAAAACCCTCTCAAAAGTTAGAGCTGTCCAGATCTCGAGCCATCCAAGAGCATCACTGGCAGGTGTTACAGCAGTGACTCACCTTGAGAGTGCACCAAGATCACCTGAAAGTCTTAAACACATTCCTTGGTCCTCATGGCCTCATGTGTGATTCAGCAGCTGAAGACCACGGATTTGCATTTCTACCAAGTTCCCAGGTGATTCAGACACACAAGGTCCAGGGCTAGCCTCGTAGAATGTTTAAAACAAAGACTAGGTTTTGTGCCCAATTAATCTCCCAAAGTTTCCTGACAGAAAAAAGCTGAAGAGAAAATACAAGGGAAATAGCCATACTAGAAAACTAGGTAACACTTAAAAAACAAGTAAAGTTACATCTGCCTTATCATAAGAGTGAGGAAAGATTTTTATACCCACCAAATGCTTTACAGTTTCATTCAAATGTCACAAAGAGGCACAGAGCCTCAAAATTCACCAGATCTCAGTGGGTGCCTCTCCATTTCCACCAACACAAAAATCTTGAGTGCCTATTGTTGCTCAAAGAAGAAAAGCAGAGGATACTAGAAGCTATGCAAAAATCTTCAAATAGATTTTTAAAAATTATGCAGTGTACACACCTGACTCCTTGTTACCCCCACTCACAGAGCACAGCTCGCAGATATGTGCCGCCCAAGGAGATGTTTGCCAGAGGCCAGCCATGGGGCCAGACTCTTTTGGTGCTACCTACCGAGCCATAAGGAACCAGGTGCACATACTAATTGGAATAGGTGGACCTGTTTTCCTGCTGCATTTCTGCCATGAATAAACGACCTTTGGAGTTATCTACATGTGAGCACAAGCCAAGATGTGAAAGTGAAAACTGTGTTTCCCACAGAGATGGAGATCTCTACATGCAGCAAAAAGGAGGTTCATACCTAGGAAACAAGTGCCCACTGACTTCACTCTTTCTATGTGATTTGTTCAGCTTCTCTGGGAAAAGGCTTCTGGGTCTTGCTAGGCATCCTGTACATAGGAAGAATGAAACAGATGCCTGCTGATGTGGGTCTATTGACAGACCTCATCGCACCTGGCTTCTTTGCCCTTTTGCTTCTTTCTGCACACCGATGGCTGGGCCTGAAGTCTTCCGCTGGGCAGAGACAGTTTCTCCTCCCCTGTGGTCTCCCACTGAACACGAGCAGCCACCACTTCCTCACTCTGCCATCTCTGTCCAACAAGCTTTCGTCTCCCGTACCCCAAACATCAATTACAGCTCCAGATGCTGGTGACTGTTTTCCAGTTCCAGTTGTCAAAGGAGCCCAGCAGGGAAAGAGCTAACCGAATGCTTGTGCTCACCCACCGCCATCGTGATCTAGAACCCCTTGTAGGACTCACAACCAGTGCAGGTTTCTTCTACTCTGGCATGGCTGAGCCAAATCACCTCAGACGCTATCCCATCCCTCTATTCCTTACATTCCAAGTATACAAGTTAGACTCAAAATTTGAATTAATCAAGCTTAACTGTAAAATTGTGCATTGGCTTCTGAAATGAGGAAATCTAGAGGTGAGACAGGCTTCAGGGTTAATTGATTCAGTAGTTCAGGGTTATCACTCAGATTTTAATTATACCTAGAAAAACAACCAGCAAGTAAGTGCAGTAAAGAAAACTTGGGTGATAGAAGGACTTTTGCTATGTCATATTCCAGTGTTTTGAAACCCTTAAAGATAAGTTAAAGGCAAATTCTAATAAAACTGTTAGCAAGAACAAAGGCTGGTTAGAAATTTATGAGATTCTTGAATCAAAAGTTTTAATTCTCAGCCAGCCGTGATAACACACACCTGTAATCCCAGCTATTTGGGAGGTTGAGGCCCAAGATCAAAGTTTGAGGCCAGCGTGAGTAATTTAGTGAGACCCTATCTCAAAATTAAAAATGAAAAGAGATAGCTCAGTGGCTAGAACAAGTTTAGTTTCTAAAAAAGATGAAAAATGCCAGAAAACATATGCATTCTTATGTCAGTGATTAATAATCCATTGTTACTATGTAGTTAAAGCCAAACATGATAAGGGACATCACAAGATTTAATTTATAAAGGGAGACAAACCTTAATATTCCTATAAAACAAAGATAAATCAGCACAAATGAGGTTAAGGAGGGTGTCAAACCAAGAACAGTGCCTGAAATAACATGACAGAGAAACATCTCTAATACACATAAGATTTTATAAACTCATAAAAAGAAGAAACACAAATGTGTACATAAGTATAGATAATAATAGATCTATATAAGTGTTATAATACGACTATTCTCACTAATAAAGAAATGAAAATTAAGTAGCAAAGAGCATTGTTTGCTACCATATTTGGTAAAGTTCTCAAAAATAAAGAATGCAGTGTTAACAAAGATGTAGTAAAACAAATATTTTCATGCCCTTTTGGCAGTAATGTATTGGAATGACTTTCCTAGCAGGGAGTTTTTAAGATACAGCAAACGAGTAAGGCTTGTATCCTTTGGTCCAGTAGCTCCAGTTCTAGGACTACGTCCTTAGAAGATTTCTTCCACACAACAGAATACTAATCAGCCTTTCATGCTGGTGCTATGCATCCATAGTTACTGGAATAGAATTATTGTTCAGCATGGGCTGGGGATATAACTCAGTGAGCGAGTACTTGCCTGGTGTGTGGGGCCCCAGGCTCAATCCCCAGAGTCCCCCTCAAACAATTTTTTACTACATAGTATATCATGAAGCAAGTTCTTAGAAAAATCATAAATGCCAAATTATGTGTTTAAGTATATACAAACATGGAGATTTTTTTTATGGGTAGTAAAATTTCAGGTGACTCAGTCCATTCTAAATAATAGTTGATGTTTACAGGGAAATTTCATTAAAAGTTTCTTAACACTCTGTGAAATGACCATCTAAACTTCCTTAAATCTAATTTTCCAATTTTCTTTCTCTGTACAGCTTTCTCTCCTACACTTACTCATTAATTGGCTTTGTCATCGTATCCTCTTTTGCCTGGTAATCCATTTATATGTCCTTTCAATTTATGGTATAAATTAAACTAGTTTTATTTCCTCTATAAACCTCATCTTTCTAACTCCCACACCTATGTTCGGAGACCTCAAGTGGATGCTACAATAAACCAACTTTTCCTGGCACTGCTTTTTCAAACTTCAAAAGTTTCATGTTCTCTCTCTGGATCAATGTGGTGCATTCAAACTCTTCTTCAATTATATTTTCTACTTTTATGTTTTTTGGGGGCCAGAGCCCTACCATGTTGCCTAGGCTGAGCTCAAACCTGTGACCTCCCTATGTTGAGCTCCCAGGTAGGTGGGAGTACAGACATGCACCATCACGCCCCACCTCTCATTACATTTTCACAATCTATTCTTTCTTATTACTACGTGCTTATGGTACACGATGATTACATTTATTGTGGGGAGTTGGTACATGTAAATGACACTTCTCTACTCTTTTTATGACCTTTTCCCTTCTCCCCTTCCTCCCGCCCCTTCCCATTTGAAAAAGATCTATCTCTGTTTTCTATTATCTATCTTTCTTTTGCTCTTTATTTGTATTTGGGTTTCTTCAATATATACACTCAACAGAACTTGAAAGTTTCCCATGAGAAGTTGCAAAGATGATCTTTTAATTTAACCAAAAAAATAAACAAGTAACAGGTATGGATTATCAGGCCATCATTAAATACCCAGCTCTGTGAGTTTAGGCAAATACTTTCCTTTGTCCTTCGCTTTCTTTACTACTCACCCTATTCACCTGTAAATAACGTGAACGTACCTCAAATTGTAATGCACAAGACTACACTTGCTTGTATATTTTTAAACTAACATCCTAAATGGTCCTCCAAATCTTTGTGGAAGATCCCACTAATCAGTAAAAGTAGTGCCTATGGAGCAACCCAAATGTCTTTTTCTGCAGCCTTTTTGATAAATGCCATACCTACCAGTGACCTTCAAAAAACGTGTCTTCTCAGTCATTATCTGATTATTGCTTCTACCATCTCTCTTTTTTTATTTTAAAAAGAAAAAAAACAAAATAACAACAATAAAGACAAAAATAATAAAAATGATACAGGAGTTCAAAACAAGATGATAGGAGTTAACAATGGCTGTTATATTATATATCTCTACCTTCAGTAAAGCTGCTCAGATAACCAGATGCAAGAATGCAAGATTGATCAAATAATTAAAGAGAATAAACAGTAATCAAAAATTAAAAATGATTCAGAGCTTCACTAAACAAGGTGGTAGGAATTCAGCAATGGTTGTTACATTGCCTATTGCTGCCTCCAGATTAGTTGAAAATTCAAGCATTAATTGTTGTTTCAACAAATCAACAGACATCAGCAGTGCAATTATTCCAGCTATCCCTGTATATACACATATTTTTCCCTTCCTTATTTCTTTCTTTTGTCCTTTCCCTCATCCCAGTTTTTCCCTCTCTTTGAGCAATTTCTTTCCCTTTCACAATATCTATTGTACCTTTAGGGTTTATTTACTCTTTCAGGTTCTTACACTAGGGAGACAATATGATGTTCATACATGTGGGTCTGATTTATTTCACTTATGAGTATGCTCTGTAGTTGCATCCATTTACCTATAAAAGTCTTGAGTTTAACCTTTTCTTTTATAGCTGAGTAATGCTTCATTATATAAAAATACCATATCTTTTTTATTCATTCCTCCATTGATTTGGGTTGTTTCCGAGATTTAGCTATGACAAATTGTGTTGCTATAAACATGGGTACACATATATCACTGTGGAATGTGTTTTCAGTTTTCCTGGAAAAATACCCAGAAGGGGAATAGCTGGGTTAACCTCTA
Source organism: Chinchilla lanigera (assembly GCF_000276665.1). NCBI lineage: Eukaryota > Metazoa > Chordata > Mammalia > Rodentia > Chinchillidae > Chinchilla > Chinchilla lanigera. Next base: position 16,582,037 of record NW_004955446.1, on the reverse strand, counting down.
ATCCTAGTTTTGTGAGAAATATCGACACTGATTTCCACAGTGGTTTCACCAGTCTACAAACCCACCAAGAGTGAAGAAGAGTTCCTTTTTCCCCACAGCTCCACCAGCATTTCTTATTGGTTGATTTCTTGATGATAAGCATTCTTTCTGGAATGAGATGGAATCTAAGTGTTGCTTTAATTTGCATTTCTCGAATGACCAATGATGAACATTTTTCATGTATTTATTTGTCATTTGTATTTCTTCATCTGAGAAGTATATATCATCTCTGATG
>NW_004955446.1:16577235-16580223 GCF_000276665.1 Chinchilla lanigera | reverse complement strand
CAGCTGTGTTTTTAGCACTGGAGGAGCAAGAAAAAGTAGAGAACAAAACTCCTTTAGTCAATGAGAGCCTGAAAAAATACTTAAATACAAAAAACAGTCATTTAGTGGCAAGTCTTGTTGCAGAATTTCTTCAGTTTTTTAACCTTGGCTGTTTTTGACTTTCCCTTGGCTGTTTTTCTACCTGAAGCCAGCACAGTAAGATTTCAAGGTCTTGAAGGGCAAGAGAATCTAGCCTGAGATTTAGGTATCATTGAAGCAGAAGGCATTGCGAGTAGACCCTTACTATTAGAAGTGATCAGACACCTTCAACAGAAAGAGAAAGGGCCTGCAGTGGGGAAGGTGCTCTGGGTCTATGTGATGTACATTCTCCACCAAAGTCACTGGAAGGAAAAAACAAGTACACACTCAACCCCTAGTAAGAAGGCCAACAGTAAGGCCAGTCAGAGTGATACAGCTGTCCCCTCACTGATCCAAAGGACAAAAGCAGTCTGCACTCACTGACCCATGAAACAAAAATTGGATCTTTTTTAAGCTCCACCACATTAGATGTCAAAGAGAAAGCTGGCCTTTCTCCAGATGAAGATGATACGGGAGGAGATTCTTTCTTTGATAATCCCATTCCTAAACCAGAAAAAACCTATGGTTGGAGAATTGAACCTAGGAAGCAAGCAGGAAGTCTGGCCTCGCTCTCAGATGCTCCCTGCTTAAGGAGTGGACTCACTTCCCTGGCAGGAGCCCTCTCATTAAAAGAGCCTGAGAGTAAAAGGGGAAGCACAGTTTTGAAAGATCTGAAATTAGTCAATGATAAAATTAGATCAGTTGGGTTAGAGACTGGAGAAGAAGACTATGTTGATAACTTTAATAGTGTCACCCATTGCTCAGAAAAAAGTGAGCTAAGTATTGGTGAAGAGATTGAAGAAGATCTTTCTGTGGGAGTAGATGACATCAACAGCAGTGACAAACTTGATGACCTCACACAAGACCTCACTGTTTCCCAGCTCAGTGACACTGGGGATTATCTGGAAATGTGGCATAGACATGAAGAGGAAGCATTCTAATTAACAAAGAACTGATCAACTCCATTTTGTTGTTGTTGTTGTTATTTATTTATTTATTTATTTGACAATCTTTGCTGGAAAGTCTGCACCCTGTTGGTGCCTTGCATGGCAAAAAGACTGCAGATTTTTTTGAAAAATAACTTTCCAAGGGTGGGGGATATAGCTCAGCGGCATAAGCACCTGCCTGGCAAGTGCAAGGTCCTGAGTTCAATTCTCGGTACATAAAAAAAGTAAAGAAAAAAATAACTTTTCATTTTACTAAACAAAATGTGTCCTGTATAAGCCCATGTGTGGAAGATTTTGTATCCTTAATTTGGTTTAGCTGTACATTCTTCTGTGGAAATTGATTATTTAACTCATGAAAACATCAGTGTTACAATCATGAAAGATTTGGTTGGGATTTTAGCTCAGTAGAAGAGGCCCTGGGCTTGGTCTTAGCGCCAAAAGATGTTTTAAACAATGAAAAATGTCAGTGAAGTTGTAAATTTGCACATCTGTGCAAGTGTGTGGCTGCCAGTACATGGTGATCTTTGCTTCAGTCATCTGATAGCAAATCCTACCCACCTAGTATAATTTTTTTACAATATTCACTCAATATTCTTTAATATGTGAGTTTTCTTGTGTTATATGATTTTTTGTTCTCATCTGACTATTTTAAAATAACAGGATTTATATGACTCAGAAGACCCCTTGCTTCCTTTTTGTAACATTTTTCTTGATGAGGAGATAAAAGTAACCATAAAGGAGCATAAAAATGTGTAGATGCCCTGGAATTTGAGGGGATAGCCCAAGTCCAGTGTTTCCTTCTAAACTGCAACATGCCATGACTTTCCACATTCTGACTCCACATGGCTTTCACCAATCATTATAGAACTTCAGGAAACACTATCTGGGTAGAGCACAGAGGATGATGCAGATGAGTGGTATTCTTCCAATGCCACAAAGTTAGCTTCTTAAACGTACATAAAACTTGGCATTAAAATAAAAAAGGTAAATTGACACATGGCTTCTGGCCTCTGGCCTCAATTTAGAGAAAAAGAGATAGCAACAAGTGCCTTCTCATTATACTAATTAGATTTTTTTTTTAGCCAGCTCTATTTTTTTTTTTTTTTTTTTTTTTTGTATCATGAATGCTTGGCAAATTCTTTAGGTTTAAGTCCCAAGTTTTGTTTTAATTTGTTGAGTTCAAAATCATGGAGAATCCTGATGGTCATTAACTTTTCTCATATGACTCTCCATAGCATCTACTGGAGCATCAGGTATCATCCAGGCCAATGAAAGTATGACCAGAAACACAATGTGTTCCATAATTATGATGAGTGCCATCTTGGGAGCAAGGACATGCCAGAATTGCATATTATGAATGTGTTAATTCTCATCTTCAGAAGGACTTGTATAATCTATGTACCTGCAAGTGGTGAAGTCTCATTTATCCAGGGGTATAGTGTGGTTTGGGACATCAACTATCAAGAATATTGACAAGTTGTTATTGACACATCCATTCAAAAGCTGTGTGGTATTTGTTGAGTAGGCATAGTAATAAATGGGATGATTTCTGATATAAATGCAGTAGTAAAAGCATTAGTTGCAACATAATGGACAACCACTCCAGAAGGAATGTCTTGCCAAACACCTGTGCTATGAACTTTAGCAGCCACAATTCTCCTGTGATGAATAGCAAGTTTCCAGGCTTCTACTTGGATCTTTACAACATTATTTAAGAGAGCAAAAAGAGGAGCCAAAGGAAAATAGCTGCAAATAGCATGACAAATCCAAACTGTTTTCTAAGTACTCACAGAATAACCCAAGTTATGCAGAGCTTTCAAGGTGGTGAGTCTACTCTCAGTGACTGTAGTTTCTGAACATTGGTCTGAGACTTTTGACATCTTCACCAATTAAAAACCAAGAGATAAAGAGCTAAAAAGACAGA
>NW_004955446.1:16575479-16576645 GCF_000276665.1 Chinchilla lanigera | reverse complement strand
AGATTTTTAAAGTAGGTATTGGTGATCTTCTGCATTTCTACAAGATCTGTAGTGATTTCATTCTTTTCATTCCTTATTGCATGAATTTGAGTTTCTTCTTTCATTTTTTTTGATAAAGTTGGCTAGGTGTTTATCAATTTTATTTATTCTTTCAAAGAACCAACTCTGTGATTCATTAATTCTTTGTAATGTTTTCTTAGTCTCTATTGCATTAATTTCTGCTCTGATCTTTATAATTTCCTCCTTTCTGTGGGCTTTGGGCTTAACTTGCTCTTCTTTTTCTACAAGCCTTGAGGTACGACATAAGGTTGTTTATTTGTGCTCATTCTGTTTTGAAGATGTGGGAATTCACCACTATAAATTTCCCTCTGAGGACTGCTTTCATTGCTTCCCCTAAGTTCTGATAAGTTATATGTGCATTTTCATTTGATTGTAAATATTGTTTAATTTCTTCTTTAATTTAATCTGTGACTCACTGGTTGTTCAGGAGGGTGTGATTTAATTTCCATGTGTTTATGGAGTTTTTGTAAATTTTTTTCTCATTACTTTCCAATTTCTTTGTACTGTAGTCCAATAGTATGCATAGGACAATTTCAATTCCTTTGCATTTACTTAAGCATGTTCTATGGGCTAGTATATGGTCTTGTTTAGAGACTTTCCATGTGCAGCTGAAAAGCATGTTTATTCTGATTTTGTTGTATGAAACATTTTGTGCAGGTCTACTAAGTCCATTTGTTCACAGTTTGGTTTAGCTCTGTTATTTCTTTGCTGATTTTTTGTCTAGCTGATCTATCTCTTTGTGACAATGGGATGTTAAAGTCTTCTGTTATGGTTGTTACTGCTTATTTGATTTTTCGTATCTGTTAAAAGTTGTCTTATATAGTTGGGTGATCCTGTATTTGGCGCATAGATGTTTATGATTGTTATCTCTTCATCTTGCAGTTTTCCCCTAACAAGTATATAGTGACCTTCTTTATCTCTTTTGATAACTCTTGGTTTGAAGTTCATATTGTCTACACACAGAATAGCCTCCCCTGCTTTTCTCTGGATTCCCGTCACATGGGGTATTGTTTTCCATTCTTTGACTGTCAGTCTATGAATTTCCTTTTGAGTTAAATGTTTCTTGTATACAGCATATTGTTGGATTTTGTTTCTTGATCCACTTT
>NW_004955446.1:16564783-16572469 GCF_000276665.1 Chinchilla lanigera | reverse complement strand
TACATAGTGAGTTCAAGGCTGGGATGACCACATAGCAAGACCATGTCTCATAAAAGACAAAAAGAAAAGTTAAATTTTTGGTTGTGTTTTGTTTTGTGTTACAGTTCAAGTTGGTCTTACACTCATTTTGTAGCCCAAACTGGCCTCTAACTGGAAGCAATCTTCCTACCTCAGACTCCTGAGTGTTGGAATAACAGGCATTTGCCACCACACCTAGCAGGGAAGTTAAATTTGAATATACAGGGGCTGGGGATTTAGCTCAGCGGCACAATGCCTGTCTGGCAAGCACAAGGTCGTGAGTTTGATTCCAGGTACTGGGAAAAAAGATGAATATACATTCAATAAAATTCCTGTATACCCTTAATTCTCTTGATGCAGAGACAACTGATTTGCTCTGGGTGCTGTCTGACCACTGTGGGAATAGATTCACCTGCCCAAGTCTGTGTGATAATGTGAAATAATAATTACATAATGTTCTGTAACTTTTCTTCAGATATTGAATTGTAACAAAATTTGGTGAGTTAAATGTTATGAATTCAATCATCTTTTCCAGTACTGTAGCTCCTATGTACTCTGTGGTGTAAGGATTAAAGTTCCATAACTCCATGCTTCATAATTTAAAATTGGAGGATGTCCAAAAATCTGTCTGTAATGTTTGATGAATTTAAGTGTTAGGCAGCTGGATATAAACATGCATACCAAGTTGGATACTGTTTATCAGACAATAAAACCCAAAATAGGGTAGAGCTTTGTTGTTAGATATTACTAGGAATAACACTGAAATCACTAAGGGAACACTAATGATGTAGTGGCTGGAATTAGTATTCTTATTTTTTTAAAAAGCTGGGCATGGTGACACACACTGAATCTCAGCACTCAGAAGGCAGAGGCAGGAGGATTCTTGAGAATTTGAGGCCAGTCTGGGCTTCATAGTGAGTAGTGAGTTCAAGTTCAGTGTGAAGTAGACAGTGAGACTCTGTCTCAAAAAACTAAAATGAATGAATGAATGGATGGATGAATAAATAAATAAATAAATAAATAAGAAAAAATGTAGAGATCTCAGTGACTCCTTCCTGTGTGAGGACACAGGAAGAACATGGCATTTGTGAGCTGGAAGAGTGTCGTCACCAGACACTACACTCATTTTGGTTTTGGACTTCCCAGCATCTACAGCTGTGAGGAATGCATTTTGCGTTGTTTGCACAGTTCTCAATTTATGGTATTTTGTTTTAGTAGTCCGAACAGATTAAGACCTTGTTAAACCACATGCTGAGCTCACCCCCTTCACTTACTGCTCCTCTGCATTTTAGTTTTATGTCTTTGCTCTTTGTGTGAATTTGCTCATTCTTTCCAATTTTCCATTCTAATACATTGAATCATTTCATCAGTTTATAATAACTTGTATCAAGTGGTAGTTAGCATTTGTTTATCCTTGGCTGATTCAAAGCACCAGTATAATTTCCTTTAAATCAACTTCCTCCCATCTCACAAGCTGCATTCTTTTCAATTAATTCTCAATAAACTCTTAATTGTCCAAGCGTTGGCAGAGCTAGCAGAGTTAATCCCAATTTAAGCTAATAGCTTCAGCATCTTCAACAAACAAATCTTTCTTGAAAGCTGCTGACAAGCCAGAGAATTAACTGAACCTGCACCCGTTGCTCCTTGCTTTCCTGAAGCTGTCCCTCTTGCTCTTTGGAAAGCGGAGCTGCGCCTAATGAATACGTGAAGAGCAGAGGCACTGTCCAGAGAGGCTCACAGTTCTCCTCGAAGCTCATCAGCGGATCTTGTGCGATATCGGCCTCCATTTAAAGTCTCATCAAGTAAGCAGGCTGTGGCAGTGCACACTCATAATCCTGACCCCTCTGGAGGCTGAGGCAAGAGGACCACACATTTAAATCCTGCCTAGGCGATCAGAGACACCTTGCTTCAAAATAAAATTAAAGGGTTGGGGAGGTAGCGGTAAACTCAGTGCTCCCTGGGTTTAATCTCTGGTTCCATTACTCTCCGGTCACTGGAGCAAATACCTGCCATCGGGCTGGGGGCATGAGAGGCTTGCTTTGGCTCACATTGCAGAGAGGTGGGGGAGGGAGCCAGGAAGCCAGAAAGCCAAGAGAGGAGAAAGAGGCAGGGGATGGCGCAGGGGGACCCAGGGGCCACCTCTGGCAGCGGGCCTTCTCCCCAGAGCACAGCATCTACAGCTGCTCTGGGATCAGTCTCCTGACGAATACAGCACCCACAACCAAAAGCCTTCCAAAAGCTTTTGGGAGATATTTGAGTTCAAGCTGGAATGCCAGTATAAATAAATAAATAAAATTTTTAAAGAGCGGCAGTACAACCTAAGTGCATCTTCACATGTATACAACTCTAAGTGATTCCACCAGAGTCTTATCTGAGCACCAAGAATAAGAGGCCTGCACCCGAACTCTCGATGCAGACTTATAACCCTGGCCCTCTGGGAGGCTAAAGCAGGAGAATTTACAAGTTTGAGCCCAGCCTAGGCAATTTAGTGACCCAACAAACTGCTTCAAGCCGGGTGTGGTGGCGTGTGCCTGTAATCCCAGCACTTGGGAGGCTGAAGCAAGAGGATCACTGTGAGTTTGAGGCCAGCCTGGGCTACAAAGCGAGCTCAAGGCCAGCCTGAACTGCATAGTGAGACCCTGTCTCAACAAGAAAAAAAAAAAAACTGCCTCAAAATAAAAAATAAAGAGAGGACCAGAAAATAAAATGTGGCTCAGTGTGAAGGCCTTGGATTCAATCTTCAGTAGTGGGGAAAAAAAAGGAGTAAGAAAGCCCTGGAATGTGCCCTTGATACAACTATCTGTTTTCAGTCAGAATTAATTTTTCAAATAGGAAATTAAGTTCATCGTGATTTTATTATAAAAATGTGCTTAATATAAAATACAAGTTAAAAAATCTACAAAAAAAGGAAAAACTTGCTAACATTCCCATATCACAGAGATACATAACACTGTTAACAGTTAGATGTACAAATAGCTAAACATTCTTCCAGTGGGTATAATATTATTATTTAAAAACACACTGTGTACGCTATTTTAAAAACTTTTCTTTTTTAAAGTGATATTTACTTGTTTTGTTTAAAATAAATTCCTTCACATGAAGAAAAACTAATTCAGGCAGGCACAGGGGGTCTGTCTGTTTTTGAAACTCTCTGTGAGGCTGAGGCAGGAAGATCCAAAGTTGAAACTCAGCCTGGGTAACATAGTGACTCAGCAAGACCCAGTTCAAAATTGTAAGAAAGTGTTATGGTTGTGTCTGGGTGTTCCCCCAAAGCCTCATGTGGCCACGGGGCAGGCTTTTAGAGTTTGATTGATTATGGGTGTGAGAGCTACACCTGCCCTGGGGTGGATAGTGTGCATATGTAAGGGAGAGGAAGAGGGTGCTTCTGGCTATTTCCTCTCTTGTGTGTGTTTTGTTGCTTTGCTGTGTTCTGCCAACATGAGCTGTAGCCTTCTACCATGTGCCACTCTGCCTTGAAACTTACCAAGTACGGACTGAAACCTCCACAAACTGTAAGCGAAATAAACTTTTCCTTCCTTAATTTTGGGTGTCAGGTATTTTGTCCCAGCAAAAAGAGAAAAGTAACCAAGACAGAAAGGGAGTGAGGGGCTGGTGAAGATGAAGCTCAGTGCAAAGGCCTTATATTCAATACCCAGTGCCACAAAAAATAATAATCATAAGTAAAGTAATTTTATTTAAACAGCAATGTAAAAAGACAAAACAAGAAAAAAATAAATTACTCAGACCTCGGGATGAGAATTTGTATTGGCTGTAAATTTTTTTATTATGAACTCTACAGGAATAATCTTTGTAGGGGCCAGGTGTGTGTAGCTCTTCTGTTATCCCAGTATTTGGGAGACTGAGGCAGCAGGATCGCTGTAAGTTTGAGACCAGCCTGGGCTACAAAGTGAATTTAAGGCTACCCTGGACTATATAGTGAGACCTGGTCTCAAAATCATTATCATCTTCATCATCATCTTTGGAAAGTCATTTTTTCTCTTATGTTATTATTCATGCTGGGTCAAAGATTTAATACAATTTAAATTTCCAGTCCCAGACCCAGGTTAGCTAGGGTGTTATCAATTTTGTTTAATCTGTCAAAGAACCAACTCTTTGATTCACTGATTCTTTTCATTGTTTTCTTAGTCTCAGTTGCATCAACTTTTGCTCTGATCTTTGTAACTTCCTCTCTTGGATGAGTTTTGGGCTTTGTTTAATTGACTTGTTCTTCTTTTTGTAGAAGTTTCAGGTTTAGCATTAGGTTGTTATTTGAACTCACTCTGTTTTCCTGATGTGAGAGCTCACTGCTGTAGTTTCCCTCATAGGACTGCCTTTATTGTGTCCCATAAGTTCCAGTATGCTGTATTGGCATTAACATTAAATTGTAGGTACTGTCTAACTTCTTCTTTAATTTCACCTGTGACCCCTCATTTTTTTAGGAAGCTGTTATTTAATTTCCATGTGTTTATGTAGTTTCTTTCGCCATTGAGTCCCAGTTTCATTGCAGTAGGGGCTGATGATACACATGGGATAATTTCAGTTCTGTCACATTTATTTAGGCGTGTTCTATGAGCCAGTGTGTGGTCTTTTTTGGAGAACATCCCATTGCAGCTGAGAAGAATGTGTGTTCTAATGTGGAGTGGAACATTCTGTAGAAGTATACTGAGTCCATTTGTTCACAGGTTTGGTTCACTTCTGATATCTCTTTGTTGATTTTTTTTGTCTAGTTGATTTGTCTATTTATGGCAGGTGGGTATTGAGGTCCCCCACTATGATTATGTTAGTCCATATTTGATGTTTCATATCCATTAATACTTATTTGCTGGGCTTAGTAGCACATACCTGTAATCCCAGCACTAGAAAGGCTGAAGTAGGAGGACCATTGAAAGTTTAAAGCCAGCCTGGGGGCCGGGGATATAGTTCAGTGGCACAAGCACCTGCCTGGCAAGCACAAGGTCCTGAGTTTGATTCCTGGTACCAAAAAGAAAACCAGCCAGCCTGGTCTATATAGTGAGTTCAAGGCCAGCCTGTATTATATAGCAAGACCCTACATTATAAGCCAAAAAAAGCCGGGTATGGTGGCACATGCCTGTTATTCCAGCACTTGGGAGGCTGAAGCAGGAGGATCATTGTGAGTTCAGGGCCAGCCTGGGCTATAAAGAGAGCTCAAGTCCAGCCTGAACTGCATAGTGAAACCCTGTCTCAAAAAGACAAAAATTAATTAATTAATTAAAGAATAAAAAGTAAAAAGCCAAAAAATTTTTTTATTTTATTTAGTTGGGTGCACTGGATTTGATCCATGTATATTTATGACTGTTATCTCTTCCTCTTGGAGTATTCCCTTTACAAGAATGTAGTAACATTCTTTGTCCCTTTTGATCAGCCTTGGCTTGAAGTTCACTTTGTCTGCAGTTAGAATAGCTGCCTCTTCTTTTTTCTGGGTCCTGTCTTATGAAGTATTGTTTTCCATCCTTTGAGTTTTAGTCTATGAATTTCTTTTTGAGTTAAATGTGTTTCTTATATGCAGCATATTTTTGGATCTTGTTTATTCATACATTCTGCCTGTCTGTTTCTTTTGATTGGTGAATTGAGACCATTTATATTGATGGTTATATCTGATATGTATTGGCTTATCTTTGTCATATTATTTTCCTCTTATTGGCTGCCTGGCTTTCCCCTCTGCTTAATTGCTTGCCTTGCCTGGTGGATTCTTTCTATTGGTATTCCAAGAATTATAGTCTTCACTATCTTTTTCTAAAATATCCTTCAGAACATTTTGGTGAGCTGGTTTGGTGGTCATGAATTTCTTTAGTCGTTCTTTGTCATGAAAGGGTCTGTTTTTTTATTGATATTGAAAGATAGTTTTGCGGGGTACATCAATCTGGGTTGGAGGCTGTTTTCTTTTAAGACTTGAAATATTTCACTGCAAGCTGTCTTTAAGGGTTTATGCTGAGAAGTCTGCTGTGATTCTGATGAGATTTCCTATATAGATGAATTGTTTCTTTTCTTTAACAGCTTTTAATATTCTGTTTTTAGTATTATATGCCTTGACATAGGTTTTTATTTTTTTTAAATTATAGCTAATTGGAGTTCTGTATGCATCACTTAACTGTGTATCAGCTTTTTTCCATGCTTGGAAAGTTTTCTGCCATTACTTCTGTGAACAGGTTTTTCTTATATATATATCATTTGCAGTCTCCTGCTTTTTCATTGACTCCAGTAAATGTTATGCTGTTTTCCTTTGCATCACCTTGCAGCTGTTGGACGGATTTTTCACAACCCCTTGCTATTTTTAAGAAATCTTTCTTTTTGTGATGGCTAACTGCAATCCTATCTTCTATATCTGGCATTCTATCCTCACCTTAGTTCATTCTGCTGCATATACTGTCAATGGAATTTTTAATTTCCTGGATATCTGCTTGAACCTGTTTTATGGATTCTATTTCTTTCCTATGTTGAGCATTCATGGTTTCCATCATTTTCTTGAGCTCCTCTATTATTTTAATCCATGTCTACTATAAATTCACTGAAACTGGGTGTGGTGTTGCATGCCTGTACACTCAGAGGCTGAAGCAGGAGCATCACTGAGTTTAAAGCCAGTTTAAATTCAATAGTCAGTTTGAAAGCCAGGTTGAACTGCATGGCAAGACCCTGTCTCAGAAAATAAAAATAAATAAATAACAAAAAAACCCCACAAAATACATTCACTGAGAAAGTCCTTCATTTTGATCACCATCTCATTTATCTGTGAGATTATTTGTGAAATGAGTTTTCTATAGCCTCATTCATCTGGTTTTTGCTTTGTTTTGTTTTGTTTTGTTTACTTCTGCTGCTGTTATTTCAGAAAAACTCAGTGGGTGACTTCTGATTTCCTCTATGTCATTGTCCCCTGGACTTCTTGTCCTTGGTGGATTATAGGTCTGGGGTTGCTTTTTGCTTCTGCATCTTATCATTTTCTATTTTCTTTTTAATTTTAATTTTTAATTTTTTTCTGTGTGATGTTATAAATTGCTTATGGTAGGTAGCTTTATCACTACCATCAAGGTTCCCCTAGGAAATGTCTATTCCCCAGAGATCTCTTCTAAGTGTAGCTGGCTGTTGGCCTTTGTGTCTGTCCCGAGACTACCTTCCCAATCTACTAGGAATGAGAAGATACTATTTGGCTCAGCACTCAGTCCTTTGAGATTGGACGATGGTGATGACTATGACCCTAGACAACCACAGTGTTGTCATACAAAGGAGAACAACTGATTACAATAGTTATAACATCTTGGCTAAAGTCATACAATTAGCAATAACAATAGCATCAAGCACAGCCTAGAAACTGACAAACTGTGGTACCTATTAATTTGATATCACCAGGCATGGTGGCAAATGCCTATAATCCCAGCATTTAGGAGGCTGAGGTACGAGAATTACTCTGAGTTCAAGGCCAGTCTGGACTATGTAGTGAGACTGTTATGGTTTATGTCTGTGTGTCCCCCCAAAGCCTCCTGCAGCCCTGGGGCAGGCTATTAGAGTTTGAATATGGGTGTGAGAGCTGCACCCACCCGGGAGTGGATAGTTTGCGTATGTAAGGGAGAGGAAGAAGTGCTTGAGGGCATTCCTCCTCTGCCATTCCTCCCCCATTCCGCCCTGGTGTGTGTTTGTTGCTTTGCTGTGTGCTGC
>NW_004955446.1:16551933-16564355 GCF_000276665.1 Chinchilla lanigera | reverse complement strand
GAAAATATTTTTAAAAATCAAGACAGTTGTGGAAAGAGAGAAAAAAGAGAAACAACACAAATTAATTAAAAACCTAAACAACCAAAAAAAAAAAAAAAGATAAAGAAAAAGAAAAAGGAAAACAAAACAAGCATACAAGCAAACAACAACAACCACACAATAAAATTCCTCTGGTACCCTCAGTTCTGTGGATGTGTCCAAGTACCCAAATCTGTGCTGGGTAACTCCACCAAGTCTACAGTAGAATTAGTGCTGAATAAGGGGATGATCTTGGCCTCAGGATGTAGGGGCTGGGGCTAGAATCTTCAGCCAGAAATTTTCTGGATGTCCCTTGGCAGCCTGTCCATGTCTCCTTACCCTGTCTGTCTGTGTTGCTCTCCCAGTTGCTATAGTGCCCTCAGGCAGAGAAACCCTGAGGCTGCTGCCGCTCCCAGGTACAGCTAGCCCCTCTGGCTCTTGTACAGCTTCCTCTATTCCCCTCCACCGCATCTCTCTCCTCTCAAGCTGCTGGGAGCAGGGTGGGGGAGTGCTGACTTCCCACTCCTTGCCCTGCCATGACCTAAGGCTGCGTAACTCCTGGGCATCCCTCTCTCACACTGCTGGGAACAGGGCTGTTCCACTCAGTACCTTCAACACTGCCACTGGAGTCCCTAATCTTGTTGTCACTAGATTTTCCAATTAGCCACTGTGGTACATGACAAAAAAAGAAAAAACTCTGGTGGCCCACTGAGGAAGCAGCTCCTTGGTAACACACCCTGTGTGTGCCCTTGAAATTTGTTGCTGGGCTGTAATGGCTTCTGTTTAGAGGAAGGCAAAAGAGATGAGGGTCCTCATATCCAAATCTATCCTGTTTGGGGGCTGGGGATTTAGCTCAGCGGCAAAACCGCCTGCCTGGCAAGCGCAAAGTCGTGAGTTCGGCTCCTGGTACCGGAGAAAAACCAAAAACCAAAAACAAACAAACAAAAAAAAAAAACAAAAAACAAATCTATCCTGTTTGGCTTAAGTTTCTGTGCTATTGCAGGCCATCCTTTCTGTGGGGAACTTCCCAAAATGACAGTTCCTGCTCTGCACATGTGCAGAGGTTCCACAGGCAGCCCTATAGGCTGTTTCCCCATTTTATAAAGTCCTATGCCTATATTTTTGTTGGTTTTGTTTTGCTTCATTTTGAGACTAGGTCTTCCTATGTAGTTTAGCCTGGCCTTGAACTTGCTTACATAGCCCAGGCTGGCTTTAAACTTGCTGAGATTCTCCTGCCTCAGCCTCCCAAGTGCTGGGATTACAGGTGTTCATCACAATACCTGGCTATTCTTATGTTTGATTCACAAGTTTCTTATTTCAGGTTGATTTTGGCATTAGGATGTGTATCCCTCCCTTTCTCCCAATTACCTGTGTTTTTAGATGATTTTCTTTGAGTAACTCCAACATGGTTCCTTCCCTATTCAGCCATGCAGGCTCTCCCTCTTTAACTTTATTTAATTTTTGAATTTTCTTACCAGGTACATAAATTTATATTTTTATGTCAGCATGAGTTACCAGGTAGATGAAATTATGAGCCCCTTCTATTCTGTCCTATTCATTTTTGTGTACAAAGAAAAATGAAGCTTTTTAAAAATTTTCTAATTCTGAGTCTGATTTTTGGGCACAGGGTGGGGGAGAAAGCTTTTCCTACTTTTTTTCATAAAAGCTTGTTTTGTTGTACAATCATTATTTTATGAAAACATATGTCATAGGAAGTAGCTTCAAAATGGAGCACACTTTTTTGGGCTCAAATTTGATGTTATGAACAAGGCCCTTCTCTGATCAATCCACCAAATTGAACAGCTGAAATCACTTCCAAAACAAATCCTTCCGCAGTCAGCAAAATGAAGCAATTACATGAATAAGTTTTTCCACTTGGCCTCATTTTTTCCTGTGGTTATTAATGAGTCTCACTCGCTACATTTTCCATTTTACAGCTGCTTTCAGGCACTACTCCAGGTAGCCAAACATTTCACCTGACATAGATAAAGAATGATGAAGCCTCTGTCCATCAAGCAAACAGATGCACCGCCCCTCTTGCTCTAACGCTCTCTCAAAGCACTGAACATTACAATATGGTTTCTATAAAAGTACAGCAGGGTTTAGTTTTTGCTTGCTTGCTTACTTCTTCTCTTGGTTACTTTGCTGTCATTGCTGAGAGAAAATACCTGACGCCCAGAATTAAGGAGAGAAAGGTTTATTTAGCTCACAGTTTGTGGAGGTTTCAGTCTGTACTTGGCTGGCTCCAAGGCAGAGTGGCACATGACAGAGGGTAACAGTTCCTGGTGGTGGAAAACAGCAAAAGCCACAAGACGAAAGGGAGGATTGGCAAGCAAGCCTCTTTCCCTCCCCTATATTGTATGCAGGCTGCCCGCCCCAGGGCGGATGTAGCACTCATAACCGTAATCCCAGCACTGGACCAAGAATCAATCAAAAACTCTAGAACCCATCCCATGGCTGCATGAGGTTTTGAGGGAACATCCAGACACAAACCGTAACATTTCTTTATTTTACTTTCTTTTTGTCTTTTTGAGACAGGGTCTCCACATGCAGTTCAGGCTGTCCTTGAACTCACAACAATCCTCCTGCCTCAGCCCCCCAAGTACTGGGATTACAGGTGTGTGCCACCACGCCTGGCTTTGTTTTACTTTCATTTATTTATTATATTTATTTTTTGGTGGTAGTGGGGATTGAACTCAGGGCCTTATTGCCGAGCTACACCCCTTGCTCTTTTAAAAAAAACAATTTAAAATTTTAGTTTGAACAAAAAATACATAAATAAATAATAAAATAAAATTTTAATTTGTTTGAGTACACTATGATTATAATGAAGTATTACTCTCCCAGGCCCTTTTCAAGTTTTTGTTTTGAGGCAGTTCTTGCTGAGTGGCTAAGTTGCCCAGGTTGGGCTTGAACTTGTGATCCTCCTGCCTCAGCCTTCCAGAATAGTAGGGTTACAGGTATGCACCATCCTTCCTGGTGACTTTCAGTATTTTAATTCCATTTGGCTGGGCTAGGAAGATGGCTCAGCAGCACAGCACCTGCCTGGCAAGTGCAAGGTGCAGAGTTTGATTCCTGGTACCAAAAAAAAAAAGAAAACCATTTGGCTAACTGGAATTATTTAAGTAAAAATTTACTCCAATAATTTGAACCAAAAAGAACTGAATTAACTTAAATTGATGTCCTGTTGTCTTCAGCCCTTTTGCTTGATCTGCTGCTGTGCCTGTCTCTTCTGAATTTGGGGGACAGAAATGATCCCCACTGGAACAGCTGCTTCACACGACTGTTCGGGATACCGGTTCTTAACTGGGTGCACATCACAACCATGTCTTCACACCAGCATCCTGCACATGCTCAGGTGGAGATCCTGACTTAACTGCTACAGTGCTCTTCAGGACATTTTTCAAGCTGCCTGAGTGGCTGCAGCATGTAGGTGCTCCCCTCGACAGGCTCTGGGTCCTGGGCACTGGGTGTCTAACACTTTCCTTGGGACAGTAACGTGTAGCCAAGGTTGAGAACCACTCTTGATATCCAAGTTCTGCCTCATCAGCTGCAGAGCCCAACTTCTCAGAGCTCCCAAGGGACCTCTGACAACAGGACGACAGAAGGGCCACCAACCCCAAGTCCTCTGCATGCACACATACCCTTCTGCCTTTGAACTTTAGTCTGAAAACATCTGCATTCATGTTCATTTATAAAACTCTACCTCCAGAAAACATATCTTTTATTCTTCAATGCAGACCCAGTCCTAGGAAAAATAAAATGGAAAATGTTTTTCATGGCTCCCTCTCAACTTCAATTTTCAACTTCCCTTCTCTCTCTTCAATATCTCCACTCACATGCAGGAATCTGTCACGGTCTTAGAGAGCTTTGCACTCAGGAATTAGTTAAGGATGTGAGCCTTCAAAAGTATACAATGCTCCCTCACAAAATGCAGAATTGCTACGTTTAATAAGGCAGTAGTGGAAAAATTTTAAGTCTTTTACCAGAAATACCACATCCACTTTTGCTTTTCTTCAGAACTGTCATGTTTCTGGGCCAAGATAGAAACTCCCAGTGAGAAGAGCTAAGTTCCTAGAAGAATTTTATACATTCCTGGGATGTCTGGCACTATCTTGATTTTTAGCTGTAAAAATCTTCCACCCAGGAATCTCCCACTCCTGGGGGCACTGGCAGATAGCTCTCCCTATTTCTTTGTGAGACTCTCACTCTCGTGATTGATACTCATATGATACTCATGCTGGTCACTTTTGTTCTCGTTTTGTTTTGTTTATTTGAGACAGGGTCTCACTATGTAGTCCAGGCTAACTTTGAACTCACATTGTAGCCCATGATGCTGGCCCTTATTGAAAAATATTGGCACACGCTTGTAGTCTCAGCACTCTGGGAGGCTGAGGCAAGAGGACTCCAAGTTACAGCCTGTAGTCCCAGCATCTTTTTGTCCTTCTCCTCAGTCATTCCTGGATCCCAACGCATCTGCCTTCAGGTCCCTTCCCGACCACTCTCCTGCTGCCCAGCGTACCCTTCGCCTTGTCCACTAGCAAGCTAGAGGGGGCTGTGCTGACTTCTCCCTGCCAAGCCCTTGCCTCCAGGCTGCCCACCTTCTGTCAGCTGGCCCTGTCCTCCAAGCTGCTGTCTAGCTACGCTTGGCGTGTGGCCTGCTGGTCCCGTAGACTCCACTCTGAGGTGTCCACTCCTCAGGCCAGCTCGGCTCTCACCATCTGCACAATCAATGACCTGCAGTCAATTTTCTCTGCTTCAAAGACCAGGGAGTCTTTGATTTATTAGCATACACTAAAAGTTCTTCTATGTCTAAGTTACTATAAGCATGTATCATGCCTAATTGTTTAATTTTATTGAATTCTCATGCTGCTTCTCCTGAGATGATTTGTTTTTTCCCCCTGTGACTTGTTAATGTGATGAATTATATCTATACATTTTCCTCTTCTTAAAAACTTTGTATTCACGGAATTAACCTGATTTCATACCATATTATATTCTTCATAGATTGCTAAATTTACTTTGTTTATTTCCAGTTTGGAATGTTTCCATCAGATTCACGAAGAAGGCTGGAATATGACTTTAGTTTCTTAATCATTTCTTTTTTGGTCTTCCTGAGACAGGGTCTCACTATGCAGTTCAGGCTGGCCTTGAGCTCACTTTGTAGCCCAGGCTGGCCTCGAACTCACAGTGCTCCTCCTGCCTCAGCCTCCTGAGTGCTGGTATTACAGGTGTGCACCACCATGCCTGGCCCTTCTTAATCATTTCTGTATAACATCAATATCAAGGTTGCTTGGGTTCAAATCCATGTGAACATGGTGACTTTTGTCCTTTGACGGAGAACCAAGTTTGGGGCTGAACATTTCCTTGTTGTCTCCTTCTGAGAGGGGCAGTCTGTTGAGTTGGATTTCTCCCATAAGACTGCTATACTGAGGGGTCACACCTTATCTTCCACGTTCCCGCTCTCAGGCATTATGAAACTGAAGCAGGGTAGGCATGAGGAATAGCACAGCCTGCACAGCAACTCTGGTTTTATGTTTGCGTGGATTCATCCTATGGTTGGCCTACTTGAAACATACAACTTGGATGTTTTATCTAGTATCAGTTGATTTTGTACAGCAGGATAATGACGCAGCAAACCTAGTCTACTATATTTCTGCAATGGAAATCTCCTCTTTTAAAAGGTCTTATATCAAATTACTTTTGTTGTTACCATGAATATTTTTTGTAAAACAACTTTTAAGTAACTGCACAGCACTTGTTTATCACACACTTAACTAATCCACTGTCCCTGTGGCTTTTGGAAGTAAAGGTTGTACTCACCCCTGTTCTAAGTGATACTACAGTAAACACCAATGAGTACACATAGCAATGATGATTTGCAAAAATGCAATCAGTGAGTCATGGTCATGATCTTTCTTCTTGAGTTATTTCTTCCACTTAAAAAAATTTTTATCGGTTACTGTTTGCAGTACATAATCACCACGCTCAGGGGCTGGGGATTTAGCTCAGCGGCAAAGCACTTGCCTGGCAAGTGCAAGGGCGTTAGTTCGGTTCCCGGTACCGGAGAAAAACCAAAAAAAATAATAATAATAATCACCATGCTCCTCGTTTAGCCCATGTGTATTCACCGCCATCTTCTTTCTTTCTCGCCCCCTCCCCCTCCTATGACTGTTCTCGAGACCAGAGATGAGTTTTTACAAGTCACATCCCAGAAACAGTGTTAAGAATTTATTCTCTGATCATTTATATATGAAAGCTGGTGCCCATCTGCTATGGTTTGTGTCTGGGTGTTCCCCCCAAAGCCTCATGCGGTCCTGGGGCAGGCTTTTAGAGTTTGATTGATTATGGTTGTGAGAGCTACACCCGCCCTGGGGTGGATAGTTTGCATATGTAAGGGAGAGGAAGAGGCTGCTTGCCGCCATTCCTCCCTTTTCTGGTTGTTGCTTTTGCTGTGTTCTGCCGCCATGAGCTGTAGCCCTCTGCCATGTGCCACTCTGCCTTGTAAACTGCCAAGTATGGACTGAAACCTCCACAACTGTAAGCAAAATAAACCTTTCCTTCCTTAATTTTGGGCGTCAGGT
Source organism: Chinchilla lanigera (assembly GCF_000276665.1). Classification (NCBI taxonomy): domain Eukaryota; kingdom Metazoa; phylum Chordata; class Mammalia; order Rodentia; family Chinchillidae; genus Chinchilla; species Chinchilla lanigera. The sequence goes on along the minus strand of NW_004955446.1, from coordinate 16,557,753 downwards.
ATTTTGTCCCAGCAACGAGAGAAAAGTAACTAAGACACCATCTCACTGCATTCTTATGGAAGCAAGTGCTCATTTTTAAAAAAATACCTATAAATCCAACAGAAATGTTAGAAAGTGCCTTATTATTTTAATGTCTGTTTCGTTGTCTACCAAAGTGTTGAACTGCTGAGTATTTTATCATCCACTTCAACACAGTGTAAATCATTTTTCTTATTATTGCAATATTAATGTAAATCACTACTTTTTTCATCCAAAATTCTTTCCAGACAAACTTATCTATCACTCTGTTCATGCATTCTATATGAGATTTTTTCCTCATTGTTATATCTTGCAAAATCTGTCAGAGTTATATATATTAATTATAAATAGTTGATCATAATGTTGTTATTATACATGCTTTGAATAAATCTAAATTTCATCAATCTTCCTTTAAATAGCTCTATAAAATTTCCTCTCATTTTGAAAATTGTAGATAAATAAACTTCTTCCATACTCCATGGCTTCTGGTCTGTTTCTCTTGCTTATTTCTTCCACAAAATAAATAAAAATTTTAGTACAAGAGTCTGCTATGTACTGTTTCTTACTCTCAACTTCCGCAACCATTTACAGATTCAAACTGACCTTTTCTCCTGTTCTTATTTCAGGTTCCCAGTGTGACAATAGCTAAGAAATCTCGTCAAAGGCTGAACAGTCCATATTCCCCTGATTCTTCTTTACTTTAGTCTGATCTTCCTTATTCTCACTCAACACACTTCCCAGGAATATGACTTTTTCAAGCTTTTTGTTCTCTGACTCATTTCTCCAAGTAGCAGTTCATAACCCTTTTCTGCCCTCATTCAGCAAAATAAATGTGCAAGCCTTCTTCGGGAGAAAGATGTTACACAAACTTGTGAACAAGAAAATTGATACATCAATAAACAAAAGGGCATCTTTAGATCATGTCCCTCACAAGATGAGCAGAGCTGCGAACACCTAGGGTCCTCTTGGGTTTTATTTCAACAGGCTAAACGTATCACTTTTTACAAAATTAAGCTTTTCTACGCTTTTCTACTGTGGTTTACAATTGTCTGTGCTTACACAAGTCTAATTTTTAATTCTCTAGACCTTGCTGCTCAAAGAGGAACCTTGGGCACATAGCACCAGCTTCTCCTGTGGACTTGCTAGGAAGGCCGACCCTTGGGCCAGGGCAGATCACCGACTCAGCGTCTGCCATGGGTCATGATCGCCTTGTCATTCGCATGCGCAGTCCAGCTCTGGACCTGCCACATGTAAGTTCCATGACATAGCTAACAAAACAAAAAAGAATCACATTCTCTAATGTGACATTGGCTTTGATTTTGAGCTGCAAAACAGGTTATTTGGTCCCACCTAAAAATAGAGACAAAGATAAAGATTTTTGCTTTGAGACGCAGCTGCAGCACAGTTACACGTGCTGAATGAAATCTCACCAACAATTGGACGTGGGTGTCTTACTTTTTCTTTTTGAAGTGCAGAGAGGAAACAGTAGACTCAAAGAACCCAGGAACTAGATGCCAGTGAGCAAAGCAAGCTACAATTTCCTCCACTTTACCACATCCTTTCTTTCTTTCTTTTTTTTCCTCAATACTGGAGACTGAAACCAGGGACTTCACAGAGGCTGAATGAATCTCTCTGTTCCACATTGCTGAATGAATCTTCATACTTGGGTCTGGCTTTTGCCATTTTGACCCACTTGGACTGTTTTTTTAAAAAATATAAGTAATTTAATACTGTCGGTTTTATACCACAAAATAAAACAAACTATGATCCCCAAAAATAATTTTAAAATCTTACACAGAAAATATTATCACCTGAAGTTTATGAACTTTAAATTACAAGTCTAAGGGTTTTATATTGTTTTAAAACACACAGTAAAGACTGCCTCGAAACAAGGACACTGTTCCTCCTGCAGGGCGGTGATCCCGGCTCAGAGAACTCTCCTTCTACTTCTCTATTGCATAAGAACAGCTCAGTGTTCACTGATGCCATTCCCAGCACACAGCTCTCAGGCCAATGAGCGTGGAGCTCAGTGATGTTCTTAGAAAGCGTTCGTCCTTGGTGCTGTGTTAAAACAATCCAGAATTCACTCACTTTAAGAGGTTAATGAACATAATGTTAAAGGGTTAAATTATAAACACCTGGCACAAAAGCACATCATCCCTTTTCAAAAATAAAATGTTCATATTCCTCTGAGCAAAGGTCACAAGAGCAGTTGTCCATCCACCCTGGCCTGCCTCATACGCAAACAGCTGTGAAGGAAACCCAGGCATGCAGAGCTCCTCCTTCCCTACAGCACAGGGCATCCAGGCTTGGCGACCAAGGTCGTCTACAGGCAGCTGGTCAATGCATCCTCTCTATTAAACATGTCATCAGGTGGTGCCGCACAGTGCATAAATGACAAGGCAGACTCCTGTGCCAGAGGTCCTTCCCAGGACAAGCAAGTTTTTAATTGGAATGTCAGTGCCTGCTATACATAATTTGTTTCATTTCCAGGTGAAAAACCATAGTGAGTTAATGTAACACCCAATTATTTTCTATAACACAGTAGAGTGGAACAAGTAGCAACAACAAATAAGCATAAAAGATATTCTACTCCTGGGTCCCACTGTGATTCTTGATCTCTGAATCTTATTTTTATTTTCTACTAAGTACACATGACGAATATTACAATCACTAAAGTGGAGAATGGAGAAATTGCAAATGAACTGGGTTTAAATTTGTTCTTTTAACAAACCAGACAACATAGGGCAGAAAACATTTAAGAATGTGTACATGTTCAGCAGCCTTCCATGCAATTACACTGGTTATTCCATAGCTTCAAGGAATCAATATTTTGGAAGATCCACAAGGTCCCTTGAATTTTTTTTTATAATTTTGTTTTTAACCACATCATTCAACCGTCCTATTATTTCCTCTGAATGTGGTGTGTGGTTTGAATGTGTGGTTACTCTGTGATCAAGACAAGAAGAGGTGTTTCTCATGACCTTTTAATTTTTTCTTATATTACCTATTTCCTAACCAGTTTATGGTTGCTCTTTACTTCTCACTGCAAATTTGAGGACAAGTAATAGACATGACGTCTATGTCAAAATACTAATTTCTTTTCAATCTATCTAATTTACCTCTCATCTTCAAAATTAGAATAAAATTATTGCAGATGACAGCATCAAAATCATCAAGTGGATTATAGAGCCAGAGGACAGAATGGACCCTCCCTACTCTCAAATGTGTATAAGGAAAAATATCTCCACAAACATATCAATAAACTAGGCCCAGTAGCACACACCTGTAATCTCAGCAGACTCAGAGCCTGATGCAGGAAGATCACAAGCTCAAGCCTAGCAGGTGCAACATAGTGACTTAGTAAAATACTGTGTCAAAATAAAAAATAAATATAGGATAAGAAATAAATACACAAAAATCAACAGCATTCTTGCACACCAAAAATAAACTCACCAAGAAAGAAATTATAAAAACATTCACATTTAAAATAGCTTCCAAAAACAAATGAATACTTAAAGCTAACCTAACCAAGGCAGTGAGAGACCTCTACAACAAAAACTGTATTATTCAATAAAAAGAGGTTAAAGAGGACACCAGGAGATGGACCCGCTGGGTGCAGTGGCACACGTCTGTAATCCCAGCACTTGGGAGGCTGAGACAGGAGGATTGCAGGGAGTTCAAGGCCAGCCTGAGCTACATAGTGAGTCCAAACCAGCCTGAAACATATAACAAGACCCTGTCTCAATTAATTAATTAATTAATACAAATAAAAATGAAAAAGAAAATGGAAAGACATCCTTTGTTCCTGCATTGTCAGAACCAATATCGTTAAAATTGCCATATTACCAAAACTAATATGTAAATTTAAAGAAATCTCAATCAAAATATAACAGCATTCTTTGTGTGTGTGCGTGCATGTGTGGGTGCATGTGGTTTTGTACCTAGAATTGAACTCATGACCCCGTGCTTGCCAGGCAGATGCTGGGCTCCTGAGGTATATCCCCAGCCCAGCATTCTTTGTTGAACCAGAAAAAATTCTTATGGAATCAGAAGAGATCAAGCATAGCAAAAGCAACCCTGGATAATAATATCAAAGCAGGAAACATCACAATCCCAGATTTCAAGTTATATTATAAAGCTACAGTGATGAAAAACAGCATGGTACTGGCATAAAAACAGACATACAAGTCAGTGGAACAGAATAGAGGATACAGAAACAACCCCAGGCCCATTCAGTCTTCTGATCTTTTCTTTGACAAAGGGTCCAAAAATATACACTGGAGGAAAGAGAAGCCATTTAACAGATGGTTATGGGAAAACTGACACATGCAGGAGATTGAATCTAGACCCATATCTCTTGCCATGCACTAAACTAAAATCAAAATGGATCCAAGACCTAAACATTAAAACAGAAGTACTGAATCTACTGGAAGGTAAATTAGGTAAAACTCTTGAAGACATAGCATAGTCAAGGACATTCTGAAAAGACCCTAATAGCACAAGAAACAATAGCAAAAACCAACAAATGAGATTATATCAAACTGAAAAGCTTTTGCACCACAAGGGAAACAACCAACAGAGTGAAGAGACAGCCCACAGGATGAGGAAAACATTTTGCCAGCTTCTCCTTGGACAGAGGGCTAATATCTAGAGTACATAAGAACTCAAAAAAATTAAGACTCCCCCAAAGAAGATTCAGTACAAAAATGGGCATTTGACCTGAATAGACACTTGTCAGAAGAAGTACAAATAGCCAATAAATACATGAAGAAACATTCCACATCTCTGGCCACTAAAAAAATGCAAATTAAAATAACACAGATTATATCTCTCTCCAGATAGAATGGCTACCATCAAAAAATCAAAGAAGAAATGCTGATGAGACTGCGGCGGGGAAAAGTGTTATGGGCAGCTGAGTTAGATAGAAATACTATAGGCAGTCAGACAGGACCAGGGCCTGGAAGGAGCCAGTATGGAATACAAGACACCTTGCAAATGGAGATGTATTTGCTGTGGACCAGACTTTAAGACAAAAGATTAAAAAAATTTACTCACATACCCACCTAGGGATGGACATGAGTGGTTGGTATTCTAAATAGGTAGTGATCACCATGCAGAGTCACTGACCCAGCCCCTTACAGGAAAAGCCCCTGTACTGTATTCATGCCTGCTTGCTACGTGACTAGCTTCCCCATTTGATCCCAATTTAATCAGTTTTACCTGAACAATTCTTATTGGGAGCAGGGCTTGGTGGAGCACTCCTGTAATCCCAGCACTTGGGAAGCTGAGGCAGGAGGATTGTTGTGAGTTCAAGACCAGCCTGGGCTACAAAGTGAGCTCAAGGCCAGCCTGAACTGCATAGCGAAACGCTGTCTCAGAAAAAAAAAAAAAAAAAAAAGGAAGAAAAACAATTCCTATTGGCTGACCATAGTGTTGTCCCATGTCATGCCCACCTTGTGATTTCCCATTTTTCCCCACCTTGGACCTGCCTCACCAAGTGGTTTTGCTCTATAAAAATCCATGCAAAAGACGGGTTCCCCATGTAGCCCACTCGGGCCCCCTTCTGTCCCTCTCTGGACAGGAGCTTTCTTTCCCTCAATAAATATATTCTGCTCTTAACCTCCATTGTTCCTAAGATTCATTCTTTGATTTTAGAGAACACAAACTCATCCCAGATATGGTTCAGGTTGGGAGTTTCTTTCCCCTATATCAAAAGGAACATTTCTACATTGTTGGTGGGAGTGCAAACTAGTACAAACACTACAGAAACATGTATGGAGAGTCATCAAAAAATTTAAA
>NW_004955446.1:16549528-16551202 GCF_000276665.1 Chinchilla lanigera | reverse complement strand
TTCCTCCCTTGTGTGTGCTTGTTGCTTTGCTGTGTTCTGCTGCGTTGAGCTGTAGCCCTCTGCCATGTGCTTACTCTGCCTTGTAACCTGCCAAGTATGGACTGAAACCTCCACAAACTGTAAGCGAAATAAACCTTTCTTTCCTTAATTTTGGGCGTCAGGTATTTTGTCCCAGCAACAAGAGAAAAGTAACCAAGACAAAAGCGAACTAAGAAATGGAGGGATGGAGAATGAAGGATAGGGGAATAGGATTTTTTAGAAAGGATTTTGGATGTGCTGTGTACATGTACCAACTCTCCATGAGGATCATTACGTACCACAGATGTGTACAAAATAGGGGGAGAGGTCCCAGAGGCAGAGGGAGAGTGAAGGAGGAGCAAGGAAAAGATATAAGAAAGCAAATTAAAATGCATCACGTATATTTACCAACTCTCCATGATGAATGTAATTATTTTGTATTACAAACATGTACTACTAATAAAGAAAAATCCTAAACCTAAAAAAAAAAAAAAAGAAAGAAAGAAATACAAATCAAGGCAACACTGAGATTCCATTTTAGTCCAGTAGTCCCTTTGGGCAGAGCCTGGATATGCATATAACCTGCCTTCCACCTTGAGCACTTGCTTCTTCCCGCCTGCCTTCTGGCCATGAGCTGTTTCTCCCCTGCTGTGGCCCTATGCCATGCCACTCTGTCCTGGAGCCAGCTGATTATGGACTGAAACCTCTATAAACTGAGGTGAAATAAACCTTTCCTCCTTTAACTTGTGAGTATCTGGTATTTTGTCCCAGCCATGAGAAAGTAGCTAAAACAATCACAGATCTGTGGCAATTCCTTAAAATACTAAAAATAGAAATTCCACTCAACCCTGCTACACCTCCTCTGGATATCTTCACAAAAGAGTTAAACACACTGTTACAGCTATACATGCTGTTGACAACAGTACAACTCACAATAGTTAAATTTTGGAAACAGCCTACATGTCCATCAACAGACAAACTGGTCAAGAAAATATGATTTATATACACAAGGGAGTACTGTTTAGCCATAACACAGGATGCTTGAGTCGTGTTTAGGAAAACAGATGCACCTTGAAACCATAATGCTAACCAAAAAAAATCAGAAATAGAAAGATAAATATTGCATGGTTTCCCTTATAGAGAAACCAAAAGTATAACTAATTTAAAGAGCAAAATAAAAGATAAATGATAAGTAAAAGGAGGCAGATTTTTTTGCAGATGGGAAGGAGATCTAGATATGGAGGGAGAAGGGAAGGGAGGAGATGAAGGGGAAATAGAAAAGGATTAATATTCAATAGATATATGTACCAATTTTCCATGGTGAATATATTGGTTGTGGATCACAAACATGTACTAAAACAAAAGAAAGAAAGAAAGAAAGAAAGAAAGAAAGAAAGAAAGAAAGAAAGAAAGAAAGAAAGAAAGAAAAAAGAAAGAGAGAAAGAAAGAAAGAAAAAAAAAGAAAGAAAGAAGAAAGAAAGAAAGAAAAGGAAGAAAGAAGAAAGAAAGAAAGAAAGAAAGAAAGAAAGAAAGAAAAAGAAAGAAAAAAGAAAGAAAGAAGAAAGAAAGAAAGAAAGAAAGAAAGAAAGAAAGAAAGAAAGAAAGAAAGAAAGAAAGAAAGAAAGAGAAGCTTTTGGGGTTAAATTCTTAAAATAC
>NW_004955446.1:16546498-16548445 GCF_000276665.1 Chinchilla lanigera | reverse complement strand
TCCTGCTTCCCCTCCTTTTTCTTCTCCTTCTCCTTTTTCCACCTCTTCCCCTCCCACTTCTTCCTCTTATCTTCTTCTTCCTCCTCCTCTTCCTCCTTTTCCAATACTGGGCATTGAACCCCGGGCATTTACACTGAGCTTTATCTCCAGCCCCCTGCCTCTTTTAGGGGGAGCTTTCTAAGTCACTAGATTGCCCAGGCTGGGCTGGAACTCATAATCCTCCTGCCTCAGCCTCCCAGAGTGCTGGAATTACAGGCCTGCATTACATCTGGCCCCTGTTGTTCTTATCCCAGCTGCAGTGGAGCCTCTGAGAAATGACTATCATGATCCTTAGGATTTGGAGCAAAATACTTTTTTCTTCAGCAAGATATAAGTTTCTTTTAAAGAAATACCTCGATCTGATCCTGGGTCATTGTCAAAATTGAAGTCCTTATCATGCACAGGTACAAATTCCCTATGATGAATATGATCATTGTGTACACTTAAAATGTACCAATAAACTTTTAAAAAACCTGAAATTCTATCAATGGATCAAAACACGGCAACAGGAGCTGCTAACTCTGAAATAAATTTTAACCTGTTAATTATCCTACTCTTCAATAAGTAGGAATAATAAGATCTACACCAAGATCTTCATGAGAAGTCCCCTAGATGATCAGTGAGAGAAGAACTAAGCGTGGGTTATAGAAGTCACTGTACAGTAGCTCAGCAGCAGCTGAAGGTAGATTGCTTAGGCATTATGGCCCATGATAGTGCAATCATGGGAGAAATTCAGGTCATTCATTGATTATGATGTATTACAAACAGGTACTAAAAAACTGGGTGTAGTGGCGCACACCTAAAATTCCAGCACTTGGGAGGTTGAGACAGAAGAGCACCACAACTTTGAGGCCAGCCTGGACTCCATGTTGAGTTCAAGACGAGTGTGGACTATGTAGTGAGACCCAAAAAAAACACCAAAGGAGGAAACAGTACTAAAAAGGAGTAAGTTATTCATTAAACTCATTTCTCCCATCATTTATTCTATCACACAAAAACAACTGTTATTTTATTAAAAACTCAACTACAGGTCTGTGAGTGCAGGGCTGAATCTCGGACATCTTCAGAAATCCTGGTGAGCTGCTTCTGTGCCTCCCCAACTAGTGTGTGAGGCAGATAGAGCCTTGCACACCATCTAGAGCCTCAGTGATCACTCCCAGCACAACCTGAACCCCCTGGGAACCCAGCTGAAACCCTGACAGAGTCAGCAGCCTTGGGGACTCCACCCTCACCCTTCCCTGGCTGGTGTGGGGACTGGGCTTTGTCCTGGACAATATCAGAAGCCTCGGTAACCACAACTTGCATCTCCCCTACTCTTGTGGAAGCCAGGCTGAATCCCAGACAGCTTCAGGAGCTCCAGTGAGTCTCCCCCACATGTCTGGGAGTCGAATGAATGCAAGAAAGTTTCAGGAGCATCTGGGACCCCACCTTGCCACCACACACCAGTACAGTAGCCACACTGAGCAGTGGGTATCTTTGGACACTTGTGTGAGAGTGGCAGGGCATGTGTCCAAAGATATCCAGGAAATTAAAAATTTCATCAAAAGCTGGCAAACCCACCTGAACAAAGTTGAAGATAGATTTTCAGACCTTGAAGACAGCATTGCCACTAACGAACATGAAAGGAGGGATCTCTTAAAGACAAAGAACCAGGAAATAACAATTCAACAACCGCAAGATGATGCAAAGAAAAACAATGTCAGATTAATAGGTATTAACAAAACAGCAGGTATCTACACAAATGACATAAAAAGACTATTTGCAGAAATAATAGCAGAACATTTCCCAGGCATGGAAAAAGAATTGGACATACAGATAAGTGAAGCATATAGAACTCTACTTAATCATAACCAAAATAAATCTACATGCAGACATATAGTGATCAAGATCCCAGAAATTCAACAAAAG
>NW_004955446.1:16544122-16545221 GCF_000276665.1 Chinchilla lanigera | reverse complement strand
TTAAATAAATGCAAAGGAATTGAAATTATCCCATGTATAGTACTGGACCATAGTGCAATGAAATCAGAAATAAATGACAACAGAAATCACAAAAACTGAATAAATAGTTGGAAATTCAATAACATCCTCCTGAACAACCAATGGGTCATAGATGAAATCAACATAGAAATTAAACACTATATACAATCAAACAAAAATATAGATACAACTTACAGGAACATGTGGGATGCAATGAAAGCAGTTCTCAGAGGGAAATTTATAGTGGTGAATTCCCACCTCAGGAAAACAGAACAAGCACAAATAATCTTATGCTGTACCTCAAGTTCCTAATAAAAGAAGAGCAAGTCAAACCCAAAGCCCAAAGGAGACAGGAAATTATAAAGCGCAGGGCAGAAATTAACACAATGGAGACTAAAAAAGCAATACAAATAATTAATGAATCAAAGAGTTGGTTCTTTGAAAGAATAAGTAAAATAGATAAACACCTAGCCAACCTTATCAAAAAAGGAAAGAAAAAACTGAAATACATGCAATAAGAGATGAAAGGGGTGAAATCACTACAGATCATGTAGAAATTCAGAAGATCACCAGTACCTACTTTGAAAACCTTTACTGTTATAGGATTGAAAACATAGAGGAAATATGTTTCTAGATACATATGAATTACCAAAGCTGAATAAAGAAGATATAAAAATCCTGAATAATTCAATATCAGCCAATGAAATTGATAATGTAATAAAAATGAAGACAATGAAGAAAAGTCCAGGTCCTGACGGATTCACAGCAGAATTCTACAAGAAATTTAGAGATGATTTAAAACCAATTCTTCTCAAACTCTTTAATGAAATTAAAAGAAAAAGAATTCTTCCCAACTCATTCCTGGAGGCAAGTATTATGCTGATACCAAAGTGGGAGAAAGACCCAGCCAAAAAAGAACTACAGGCCAATCTCCTTTATGAATATAGATGCAAAAATTCTCAATAAAATACTGGAAAACAGAATATGACACATCATCAAGAAGATTATACACCATGATCAATTTGGATTCATACCAGGAATGCAGGGATGGTTCAATATATGCAAATCAATTAATATAATA
>NW_004955446.1:16536533-16538917 GCF_000276665.1 Chinchilla lanigera | reverse complement strand
AATGAAGTAATACTCAGCTATAAAAAGACATGAACTTGAGTCTTTTGTAGGTAAATGGTTGCAACTAGAGACCGTACTCATAAGTGAAATAAATCAGACCCACATGTGTAAACACCATATTGTCTCCTTGGTGTAGGAACCTGAAAGAATAAGTAAAACTCAAAACATACAATAGATGATAGGAAAGGGAAAGAAATTGCTCAAAGAAAGGAACAACTGGGATGAGGGGAAGAAGAAAAAAGAAAAAAGAAGGATATATATATGTGGAGAAGGACATTCTTTGATTAGAATGCATTGAGGACACAATGATTTGTTTAATCTTGAGTTTATGATCCTCTTGTCTCAGCCTCTTGAGTGCTGGGGTTCTAGGCGTATCTCAGATTACACGTGGAAAAGGATAATCCTTTGATTACCCTTGCTAAAAAACGTTTTGTATCCACCCACTAGTACTAGCTACGCCCTAGGTTCTCGCTCTATCAAAGGTGACTGAAATTGGTAGGCAGTGGCAGTCCTAGTGGCTGTAGTCTGAGAGGCTGTCAGCCCCTGATCCCAGAGTTTTGCCTCTCTGGTTTTCTTGTCTCTCTTTACTTTTCTCATTCATTCACAGGCACCTCATTCTCAGGACTGGTTCTCCCTGGAGAGATAGGGATGAGTAGTCATATATATATAGGTATATATATCTGGGATAAATGTACTGCTGATGTCTGATGGTATATTGAAAGGAACAGTTAAAAAAATTTAAAAAATGAAAGGAACAGTTAATGCTTAAAATTTTTTATGTTCTGACTAATTGTGCATGCTTATATCTGGTAATCTGAGCAACTGATTTGAAGACAACAGTCTGTAACGGTGAATTCCTACCATCTTGTCTAGTGAAACTCTGCTTGATCTCTAAGGTTTTATCTAACAATTATTGTTTTTATTCTCTTTAATGGTTTGAACAATCTTCCATTCTTATGTCTGATAATCTGAGCAATGTAGTTGAAGGTAATAATATGGAATATAACAACCACTGTTAATGTTTATCATTTTGTCTTGAAACCCTGTACCTTTTTTTTTTTTCCTGTATCATTTTTAATGTTCTTGCTTTGTTTCATTTGAGTTTGTGATGTTGGTATGCTGCTATTGTTCTTTTTTCTTTTTCTCATTTACTACTCTCTTTAAAAAAAAACCTCAACTACAGAAACAGCTGAGAGACAGCGGTTTACGCAGTTGGGCTAAGAGGATGTGGGGTATGTTCTGAGCTAACAACTAAGCTTATATGATGTATGCTATGTAAAAAATACAAGGACTTTTGGCTGTCAGGCATGACGGCACATACCTGTAATCCTAGCACTCAGAAGGCTGAGGCAGGAGGATCGAGGCCAGTTCGAGGCCAGCCTGGGCTATACAGTGAGTTAAAGGCCATCCTGGACTACATTGTGAGACCCTGTCTCAAAAAAGAAAAAGAAACGAGGACTTTTGGCTTTGGTTATGGTTTGGGGAGTGACGCCTTCCATCTTACATTGAATGACCCACTGCAAATCTTCTGCCTCCTGTCCTGAGATTCCAGGTGTCGCCGAGTTAGCCCAAGGGAAGATTCGTAACAATTCTGCATCCCTTAACCACTCTCATTAGAGAGCGACAGTTACGCCAGCTTTTGGGGCTCCTCAGGCTTCCACACAGACATTTGAAAATCTTAAAAGTGGTTATATTATTGCCTGGGTAAATCTTGACTTTGGAATTGGTATTTCTGAGGGGGAAAAAAGCTATCAAGATATGCTAGACATTTTTATACGCATTTTGCTAACTGAAAGAAACCAGTCGGAAAGGGAATATCCTCCTGGGCCTGGTAGTGCACCATGTGTCATCCCAGCACTTGGGAGGCTGAGGCAAGAAGATCACCTCGACTTTGAGACCAGCCTGGTCTCCATACTGGGTTTAAGGCCAGCCTGGATTACATAGTAAGACCTTGTGTCAAAAAAAGGGAAATACTTTATATTCTGCAAAAGACAAATCTACAGGGATAGAAAAAGACAAGTGATACAAGGCTTAGGATGGGCACAGAGATGAGCAAGAAAAACAGGTGGGCTTTCTTGGCAGAGAAGTTACCCTACAGGATGTGTGACTTCATGCACTGGCGCAATCTGAACCTCAGGAACGGGGAGCCCTGGTATGGACTGCAGCGGGGCACTGAAGGGAAAGACAACGTGGGAACGCTCTGTACTTCGTATTCAGCTTTTCTGTGTCTCTGCAAACCTCAAACTGCTCTCAGAAATAAAGTCTGAGACTGCCATGTCTCTACCACCAGCACCCAGGAGCCTGCAGGAGGGTTGTGAGTTCAAGGCCAGACAGGGATACACAGTGGGAACCCGCCACACAGACACACACACACACACACACAC
>NW_004955446.1:16533017-16536433 GCF_000276665.1 Chinchilla lanigera | reverse complement strand
ATAAATATATAAATAAATGTCTATTCATTTCAAAGAATGAATTAGTGACGAATCCAGTAAACTCATGCAAATACATTTTCAAACACATCTCACCATCAGAAGTGAATACTCACTCATCTCCCAGGTCAGCATCTACGCAGTGGAGCTCTTAGCCAAGGGTGCCGGTCAACAACGACCAGTGACAGCTGCAGAAAGAAAGGCTTCCGCAACCACCCACGTTTTCTCTCTTGAGCTGCTTTCCTCATAGATGTACAACTTAAGAGTTTCCCACTTTTCCTCCCTCTCCACTTTTCCTTCTTGTTTGCATATTGCATACTAAGCACGACTGCACTAAGTTTTAGATCATAAATGTCAGAATATCAAGGTAGTACAATGATCAACTTAGAGGGATGGACATTACCCAGGACCCTTACACATGAGATAGATACTCAGCGACTGGAAAAATAATTGCATTCTGTTAAGAGGAAGCTTGACTCTTTTGTGTTTGATTTTTGCTTTTGTTTTTTGTTTTTTGAGACAGGGTCTCACTATGTAGCCCAGATTGGCCTCAAACTCACAGTGATCCTCCTGCCTTGGTCTCTCCAGCACTGAGATTACAGGTGTGTGCCCCCCACTGCCAGGCTCCTTTTGTGTTTAATTTTAAAAGGAAATTGCTACTGGATATGGAGCCAATGAAAGCATGACTCTGTATCATTATTTTCGGTTTGTTCCTTCTTGAGGAATTCTTCAGCCCGTCAGTTTTGATGGGAGCAAGAACCCACTGCCTGCTTTAGAAACTAACATGCCAAATGCTTGCTTTCTCAATCTCCTTTGCAGCTAGGGTACAAGCATATGATTCTGCTTCTGTCAATCTGCTTGCCTGTGCTGAATACTTAGGAGTTAATAAAAACGGAACAGATTCAGCTATGCTTTCTGTTTCCGATGAAGCAGGGGAGCAGCTGCTAAGTATCTGTCTCGAGCAAGCCGCAGGAGCAGCGACGGTGGTTTAACAGTCGGCCCAGGATTGAGCAACAGCTCCGATCGCTGCAGTCTGCAAACTCTAGGGTTAGTTCTTAGCAGTAGGGGCCTTGGTTTCCTCTCCCAGACAGGGGTATAGTATAAGTTGGGGTGCATTTCCTGGCTGCTTAGCTTTAAGTCTGGTTTTCTAACCATTTGAACAGTTCTACAAACTCCCAAATATCTCTATGATAAACTTATTTACTCTTAAACTTACCCACAATGGGCTTCTGAGGTGTCTATTTCTAAAGATGCAAGACACATAAAGGCAACAGATGCTCAGAAAATACTTGTCTAAATTAAGATGTAACCTATGTCACATCAGGTAGAATAGATAAAATGCAAAAAGTAAGTAAGCTAAATACCAAAGCTATGCTAAAGCTGGCTGGTTTTGAAAACACTGTGCATAGACCTTAGGCTTTTTTCTAGGAGGTAGAAGAGTGATCTTTGCACTGAGTTACAGCCTCAAATTTTTGTTTTTAGTATATTGAGAAAGGGTCTCACCAAGTCACTAAGTTGCCCAGCCTGGGCTCGAACTTGAAATCTCGCTGCCCCAGAGTTCTGGGGTGATGTGCATGCACCACCGTGCCCAGCTGGACTTCAGGCTTTTTTCCCTGAGGTCCCGAGGTCTCACACATTCTAGGCAATTACTCTATTCCACCGAGCCACACAGCTAACCTTTTTCAAAACATTAGTATCATTTTCTTTTGAGACAAGATCTAGCTACAGTCCTTAGTCTGGCCTGGAACTTGCAGCCCTCCCACTTCAGCCTTTGAGTAGCTGGGAACGGAGGCGTGAGCCACCACCTTTGGCTTCGTGTGTAACATCTGTTGATCTGTGCATACCCCTACCTAGAGCTTGGAGGCCTTCACCTGAAACTATTTATTGCCTTCAAGGAGTGAAGAGAAAAGATGTATGCAGGAGTCAAAAAGAAAAGCTTTATTTATATTTGTAGTGTTTGTGTCCAAATATTTTACATTACAGATACATTAATAGTTTTATAATTTCAAATGCCACTTAGAAACAGGATGATTTACACTGAACACATCTGAAGCCAGGCATGATGGTGCACTCCTGTAATCCCAGCTCTCTGGAAGGCTGAGGCAGAAACATTGAAAATTCAAGCCCAGCTTGGGCAATTTAGTAACTTAGCAAGATGTTTCAAAATTAAAAAAATAAAAATGGGTTGGGGAAGTGGCTCAGGGTAGGGTCCTAGGTTCAAACTCTACTACAAGGAAGAAAGGAAAATCTTGGTTTTCAATTAAAGCATATTGCTGGATTGTGGTGGTGCATGCCTATAATCTCAGCCCTCAGGAGGCTGAGGCAGGAGAATTGTTGCGAGTTTGAGACCAGCCTGGCCTACAAAGTAAGCTCAAGGCAAGCCTGAACTGCAGAGGGAGACCCTGTCTCAAAAAGACCAATAAATAAATAAATAAAGCATATCAAAGTATATTTTAAAAATAATTTGTTTGCTGGGCATGATGGTACATGCTAGTAACTCTAGAAAAATCCAAAATAAAATAAAATAAAATAAAATTTGCTTGTCAAGCTCCTAATTAGAAATAAATTTATTTATTTGTTTTCTTTTGTGCTTGTTTTTAACATTTTTGTTTGTTTGTTGAGACAGGGTCTTGCTATGCAGTTCCAGCTGGACTTGAGCTAACTTTGTAGCCCAGACTTACCTCGAACTCACAGCAATCCTCCTGCCTCAGCCTCCTGAGTGCTGGAATTACAGGCATGAGCCACCATACCCAGCTCTTGTTTGTTTGTTTGTTGAGGTTTTTTTTTTCCCTTGAGGTGAGTCTGGCTTTGGAGCTTAGTCTTGCCTTGAACTCACTATGTAGCCCAGTTTGGCCTGGAACTCAGGAGGATCCTCTTACCTCAGTCTCCTGAGTGCTGGGATTACATGCATATGCCACCACACTCAGTTTATTTGCTTATTTCTTTGGTTTTTTGAGACAGGGTCTCACTATGCAGTTCGGGCTGTCCTTGAACTCACTATGTAGCCCAGGCTGGCCTCGAATTTGCGGCAATCTTCCTGCCTCAACCTTCTGAGAGCTGCCAGGCTGTGTAGCCCCAGTAGTTAATTTTTAAATGCATTAAATTTTCTGTTTTGTTCTTTTTAAATTTTTATTAGAGCCGGGCATGGTGGTGCATGCCTGTAATCTGAGCACTCAGGAGTCTCTAACAAGGCTGAGTCGTGGAGTCAGGAGTTTGTTCTGAGTTCACTCTGGTTAGGTCACCTGTGAGGGTGGAAGGAGGATTGGCCCAGGGTGCTGCCCAAACTGCAGTGGGTGGAGAGGAGTGGTCTCCCAGCCCGCTTTTTGCTTCTGTACTGCTAATATTCTATAATGTAAGCATTATGATATAGAGCTGATGAACTGCGAGTTTTCCTTGCAGCCCTGGGGACGGAACCTAAG
>NW_004955446.1:16531030-16532242 GCF_000276665.1 Chinchilla lanigera | reverse complement strand
TTTTTTTTTCTTCTTTTTTTTTGAGTCAAGGTCTTGCTGTGTAGTTCAGGCTGGCCTCGAATTCACAGTGATCCTCCTGACACAACCTCTTGAGTGCTGGGATTACAGGAATGTGTTTAAAAATTTATTCCAAAAAAGGATGAGTTAGGTTTCTCAGGTCAGCTTTGGGAACCTCTGAGACCCAGCCCAGTGAATAAACAAAGAAAATTGTAGTTTTGAAATTGTGTGTTTAGCTAGGTGTGGTGGTGCACCCCTGTAATCCCAGCCTTTGGGAGGCTGAGGCAGAAGGATCATCATGAGTTTGAGGCTACTCTGGGCTACATAGTGAGTTCAAGGCCAGCCTGAACTGCATAGTGAAACCCTGTCTCAAAAAAAAAAGAAAAAATTTAAAATCCTTAAGCAAACTGGGTGTGATGGTTCACATCTATAATCCCAGCACTCTGAGAGGCTGAGGCAGAAGAAGTGAAAGTATTACTTCAGCGTGGGAAATCAGGCAGATTCTCTCTCAAAGTTAAAAAAAAAAAAGGTGTTTTTTTAAAGGGTGGGGTTGTAGCTCAGTGTGAAGGCCCTGAGTTTGGTCCCCAGCCCCCTGCAAAAGAGCTTGAGACCCTGAGGTCACAGTGCATGTTCAGTGACAACACACGACCAGCACATTGAAGAGCTTTGAGCTAATTCTAAAAGGCTCGAGCTGGGCGTGGTGGTGCATGCCTGTAATCCCAGCACTTGGGAGGCTGAGGCAGGAGGATCACCATGAATTTCAGTCCAGCTTAGTCTACACAGTGAGCTCAAGGCCAGCCTGAACTGCACAGCGAGACCTTATCTCAAAAAGACAGAAAAAAAAAAAAGGCTCACAAGATGACATTTACTGCATCTCAGCCCTCACATTCACAGTGGGAGCACTAACAGTGTCTCTGCCTATGTCTGGTAGCATCTTGAACTACGACCGTCCAATGACCTTGATTCACTTGTAGAGTTCTAGCTCAACAATTCTATTTTCCCATACAACGTGGGTCTGGAAACAGCGTGGGCATTGTGGAAAGTGACGACAGCGAGCTCGGCATGGTCTCCTCTTCACGGGTCCAAATAGCGAGGAGATTCCTGACAATGTCTGCACACGGGTCCCGAGAGGCGGCGTGGGGATCCTGCGTTCAGGGTGACATGAGGTCTCGGCCATCCTATTGAACACCTGGAGTTCCGGCGGAGCTTTAGGAA
>NW_004955446.1:16529464-16530713 GCF_000276665.1 Chinchilla lanigera | reverse complement strand
GCTCTTTCCAGGCGCAGAGTGTGCTTTCATCTTTGCGCTCTCCCTCTTTTCACTCGGCCCAAGCTCGCTCTGCAAGCCACTTTCTCCCCCACACTGCACTTCACTTGTTGCATAAACTTTGCCGCTGTGCTTTTGCTCATTTCATCCGAGTCTCTGTTCAAGAGAAGAACCTCCACCTAGAACTCCAGCTAGGAGAGGCAAGCAACCCCGAGCCCGGTGATGGATCCTTGTGCACCACTTTTCGGAGTAGACCGCCGGGTCACACCATCACAACTGGCTCCTTACTTTGTAGATGGCTGTTTTTTCCTTTTGTCACCATGTTTGTCTTTTCCCTGTGCACATGCCTATTTGTGTCCAAATGTCCTTTTCCTTTTTTCGTTCTCTCTCTTTTTTTTTTTGTTTTTGAGACACTGTGCAGCCCAGTCTGGCCTTGAAGTCACAGCGATCCTCCTGCCCTGGCCTCAGGAGTGCTGGGATTACAGGCATGCGCCACCACGCCTGGTTAAATTTCCTTTCCTAATAAGGACACCAATCACACTGGACTATAGCCCATCCATGTTACCTCATTTTACCTTGATTTCCTCTTTAAAGTATCTCCAAATATACCATGAGGGTTGGGAAAGTGGATGTGACCTGTCAGTCACAGATCAAGGTCAGGCCTGAACAGTTCCAAGCTCTGCACCTGGGGCCAATCAGAATGCTATCTTCAGTTCTGACCTGAAATCAAGGTGTTCTTGATAGGAGGAGCCAGCTCTGATGTCAGAATGGAGAATACAGTGGAGGTCGTCTTTAATCTCCTTGCCACTATGAGCGCTTTTGGTGTCTCTTTTTCATCCTGTGGAGTGTACTTCTCTTCCAAACCTTTAATAAATATAGAGCCAGGCATGGTGGCACACCTGAAATCCCAGCACTTGGGAGGCTGAGGCAGGAGGATCATTGCAAGTTTGAAACCAGCCTGGGCTACAAAGTGAGCTCAAGGCCAGCCTGAGCTGCATAGGGAGACCCTATCTCAAAAAGACAAAGAAAAAAAAAAATTGAGACCCGTCACACTCTGTAATTCAGGCTGGACTTGAACTCACTGTGTGGCCTAGGTTGTCCTTGAACTCATGGAAATCTTTCTGCCTTAGCCACCCAAGTGCTGGGATTATAGGTGTGTGCCACCACACCTGGCATATTTATTTTTAAAGCTATTCTTTTGTTTATGAGTAAGAATTGAGTCTTCCCCTTAATAGAAGAAAAAAGGAAAAAG
>NW_004955446.1:16517988-16528513 GCF_000276665.1 Chinchilla lanigera | reverse complement strand
TAAACATGAGTTCAAATCTTGGGGAAAAGTAACTTGCAAGGTAAAACCAAGCCATTCATTCACAGTTGAGTCAACTGTCTGTGAAGGAATTGACGGGTTTCATACTAATCCAGTCTCCAGGGCAATTAAAGAGAGTTCTTTTGTGAATATCATTGGCTTTCCATGGACAATGTTTACCTTTCCAAATAAATCGGAACTACTCCAAGGAAAGTTCTACAACTTCCATCTCTTCTGATTCTCTTATAGTAATTGTTATGCACTCAGGATTGGTGGAATGGTTATAACAACTATTCTGGGAAACCAGTTCTTTTCCTGTTTCCAGCTCCTAGGCTGTGCACTAGGGAACACAGAAAGAAATTAACCCCATGCTGTAACCTGCAGCAGACATCTTGGGAGATGACTTAAAAAAATTGTTGTAAAATGTTCTCAATTTTGCAACACAGCTCCTCACAGGAAGCCGGAAGGGCACAAGCTCAAATTCAGGTTGCCAAGGTTTGGATTATGGCCGCTCCACTATTTTACGATTTGGGCGAATGGCTAAATTGCTTAATGTACCCCCACCCCACCTCAGCCATGGTGCTGGAAATAAACCCAGAGCCTTCACTCTGAGCTGTGTCTCCAGGCAGTTTTTTGTTTTTCCTTTTTTTGAGACAGAGCCCCACCCAAGTTACTAAATTGCCTAGGCTAGGCTTAAATTTTGCAATCCTTCCGGAGTGTGAGTGCTGGGAATACAGGCCTGCGCCACCATGCGTGGTTTCTCTATATCTTTATTAATTTAATTACTTGCTTTCTGTCTCAACCTACCCAACCCTTTCAAGTACTTTCTCTGTGCTTGTGGCCTCTGGGGAGAGCAGTGAAAAGATAAAACAGAAAATAAAAAGTAGGAAAGAAAGGATATAATAGAGAAAAACAACCAGGAATGGTGGCGCACGCCTGTAATCCCAGCACTTGGGAGGCTGAGGCAGGAGGATCATCTCGAGTTTGAGGCCAGCCTGGGCTACAAAGTGAGCTCAAGGCCAACCTGACCTGCACAGTGAGACCATGTCTCAAAAGGACAAAAAAAAAAAAAAAAAAGAAAGAAAGAAAGAAAAAAAAAGAGGGTTCTAAATTCAAAGTGTTTAAAAGGAGAACAAGCTTTCTTTCCATTTTCTTGTTCGAAGCAAACACACACACACACACACACACACACACACACAAACACACCCCACACATGCAAAACAAGATCCAAGATCTTTTGGGTTTTAAAACAGAAGACAGATGAGTTCAAGGCCAGCCTGGGCTTCTCAGTGAGTTCAAGGCCAGCCTGGACCCACAGAGAGACCTGTCTCAACAACACTCCCAAATGCTGCTGGACTAAAGGCCATTGGTGGTTAATATGGAAAAAATATCCGTGTATTGGAACACTGGTAAAACCTGCTCCAATGTTTTGAAGAACCTTCTCAAGCATCAGATAAGCTGTATCTAAATGTGCCTTTGGAAGGAGGACTTTACAGAAGTTCATTTTAAAACATCTAAAGAGAATAGAGTAAAAATAAAATAAATGCTATACTTACTGAAGTATAGCAGGATTAATTTTTTATATTCTGTTTCGGCTCTGAAACTTCCCACATGGATAAATGAATAGTCTTTTTTTCTTTCTTTTTGTGGCACCAGGTATGGAACCCAGGGCCTTTGCCCTCAGCTCTACACCCAGCCCTTTTTTATTTTTTCATTTTGAGTTTCAGTTTTCTAGTTTTCACCAGCAGTACTTGCATGGACCTTTTGCATCATCTTTATTCATGCCTTGTGTCTTTCCTATTTGTATCCATCAGCAATTCCCATAATAGTGCTGAATAACAAACCACTCTGAAGTCAGTGGCTGGAAACAATCCTCATGCAAGTGTCAGCGCCTGACCCAGGCTGCGATTAAGCTGGGCTTGGTTCCAACTTGCAGGTCGGATTGAAGGCCGTGTACCAGTCAATCTCTCACTGTTCTAGGAACCAGGGGATTGCGTAAGGCCTGCTTTCTTCCTTGGTGATGCAAGCGCAGCCACACAGATACTTGCGGAGCTTCCGCCGGCTCCCTATGCTGGCCAAGATTACCGCTGCAGACAAGCGAGCGGTGCCGCCTCCACCAGGCAGGAACCTTGGAGCCCCACACCTCCCAGTGGTAAGGAGCACCTCCCCGCTGCACACACTCACAGCAAGAGCACTGGGAGGGGCAGTGCAACCTATTCAACAAACTTCAGTGCAAACATTTTTTTTTTTTTTTTTTTTTTTGGTTTTTTTTTTTGGTTTTTCTCTGGTACCAGGAACCGAACTCACGACCTTGCGCTTGCCAGGCAGGCGCTTTGCCGCTGAGCTAAATCCCCAGCCCCAGTGCAAACATTTGAGTACAGTTTGTCTTTGTTTGGTTGAGACAGGGTCTCACTGTGCAGTCCAGGCTGGCCTTGAAGTCACTATGTATTCCAGGCTGGCACTGAACTCTTGAACTCCCAGTGAACCTCCTGCTTCAGCCTGCTGGGT
This sequence comes from Chinchilla lanigera, assembly GCF_000276665.1. Lineage (NCBI taxonomy): Eukaryota > Metazoa > Chordata > Mammalia > Rodentia > Chinchillidae > Chinchilla > Chinchilla lanigera. The sequence continues at coordinate 16,526,008 of NW_004955446.1, read as the reverse complement.
GCTAGGATTACAGGAATGTGCTGGCCTTGAATTTGGCCATCCCTGTGCCCCTGAGTAACTTGGATTACAGGTGCACGCCACTGTGTCCAGAGACAATATGGATTCTAACTTCTGGTTCAGTTGCACATTTCTTTGGAAAGTATAAGAACTTTAAACAGGTAGAGAAACAATTCTACACACAAGTATTTCCTGCCTTGGGAAGTAGAAAAGTCAGATTTGGGGTACCACAAGCACCTTGAGCTGCCTTTGGGGGTCAGGAGCTGGAGAAATGGGAAGAAGGCATGTAGGGTGCTGCGCTGCCAAGGAGAGGGCTGTGAGCGGGGCCACCGCAGGGCCGGGGCTTTTGCACAAGCAAAGCCCTAAGAGGGGAGGAAGACGGGCTTGGGAAGGCACAGCGCAGCGCAGCTCCTCAGCGCGTCCGCCCACATGTGCCCCTGCTCGCTCACTGTGTGCATTTCCACTTCCACCACACTGGAAAGAACGCTGCTTAATTCCACAGCAGTGTCTCAGCGTGGAGACACACGCCCATGATCCCAGAACTGGAGAGGCTGAGGCAGGAGGACTGTCAGGAGTTCAAGCTCAGTCTGGGCTCCCCAGTGAGTTCAAACAAGTTTCCTGTCTTTTTGTTTTTCCTTTTGGGATAAGGAATGAACCCAAGGCCTTGCATTGCTGGACTAGCACACTGCCACTAAGCTGCACAGCAAACCCGGCCCAACACCATTTGTATAATAACACAAACTCTCAGTTCCCGCCTCCAGAGTTTGCCTGGTTTTCACAAGTCTCTATTGCTGTATCGAACTGTTTTACAATTGATATCATAAAGAAAAAATATATAATCAAATTTTGACCTGAATCGAACCCGGGGCCTTCCTTTTGAGCCACACTCCCAGCTTTTTCTTTTTTTTTTTTTTTTTTTGAGATAAGGTCTCACTAAGTCACTATTTGGGACCCTCCCTCCTCAACCTCCTAGATTCCTGGGCTCACAGGCGGGCACCACCACACTCGGCCTGGCAATGAATTTTATAGGTGTGGGATAAAGTGGCAGGTACATGAACCCGGGTTAGGCTTAATTTCTTGATGTGAGCTCATTAAGCAAAGACTCTGGATATCATGTCACAGTCATGGAGCTACAAAGGTGCTAGTAGTTTATTTGGTGAATTGGCTGAAGTATGGATGAAAGGCTGGTTCAGTGAAGGGAGCTGGGGATGGATGCCTGATTTAGACTGAATCTCCTGAAATTGAGCCAGATAAAGCCTCTCCTTAGGTTGCGGGCGGCAGGTATTGTTTCAGTATCTGGAAGGTGCCAGGGACTAGGTACAAATAGCCAGTCAACATTGAAGAAATGCAAACAAGATAAATACTCATTTTCTGAGACAGGGTCATGCTATGTACTTCCAGCTGGATTTGAGCTCACTGTTTACTCCAAACTGGCCTTGAACTCAGAGTAATCCTCCTGCCTCAGCCTCCTGTGTGCTGTGCTTACAGGTGTGCGTCACCATGGCAGCTAAGGTGAATCTGCCTTTTTAGGGAAAAACAAAACAAAACAAAAACAAACCACAAAGACAGATAGTATCTACTGTTAGGAATGTTGGAGCGGATTAGATATTCTCAAAATGGTTGATGTATAAAATGATAAAGCAATTTTGCGAGCAGTTTGTTTGTAACCTATCACAAAATGTAAATGGCCACTTCTGTCATCCAGTCAGTCCCCTTCTAACAGTTTATGGCAAACAAACTGCTGACACTGCATACAGATGTGCACTTACTGGGAACGGTTTTAATCACAGAATATTTTGAAAATGCCATGTAGACTGCAGCGGCACGGGTAAAGTGCAGCACTAGTGATCATTTGATACAGTCTTCTGCAGTGGCTAACAGGTCTGAGCTAGGTCACTTTGCACTGATGTAGAAAGTTATTCAAAACAAGTAGGCCAGGCATGGTGGCACGCCTGTAATCCCAGCACTTGGAAGGCTGAAGCAGGAGGATTGCCTTCAGTTTGAGGCCAGCCTGTGCTATACAGTGAATTCAAGGCTAGTCTGAACTGTATAGAGAGACCCAGTGTCAAAAAAACCAAAACCAAAAATGGAAACAAGTAGTTAGGTAATGTTGCATAGGAACATATATTCTTTTTTTTGAGGCAGGTCTCACCATGTAGTTCAGGTTGGCCTGGACTCACTATGTAGCCCAGGCTGGTCTTGAACTCATGGTGATCCTCCTGCCTCAGCCTCCTGAGTGCTGGGAAGGAATATATATTCTATGGCTCTATTTAAATTAAATGTTATGTGTATAAGTCTATCATAGGTTTATTTTTGTGTGTAGACGTGAAGGCAAGAGTAAAAGCATTCTCCACCAGACATGATAGCACATGCCTGTAATCCTAGCACTGAGGAGGTTGAGTCAGGAGGATGGCAGATTTGAGGCCAGCCTGAAGAATAAAATGAAAAGAATTCTTGCCAGGCATGGTGGCGCACACCTGTAATCCCAGCATGCAGGAGGCTGAGGCAGGAGGATCACTGAGAGTTCAAGACTAGCGTGGGCTACAAAGTGAGCTCAGGGTCAACCTGAACTGCATAGCAAGACTGTCTCAAACACACACACACACACACACACACACACACACACACACATTAAAAAAAAAGAATTCTTAATAACTATTAACGATAGTTGCTGCTGGTCTAAGGGAGTAGAATTAGGGGTTGGATGGGCGGGAGATTTTACATTTTGCTGTATGTACTAATACATGTCTCAAATGATTCCTTCTAATAATATATTCATGCAGTGTTTATGTGGTTTAAAAAAAAGGAAAAAAAGAACGCATTGAAATCAAAGAATAAAATCCAGGATAAGCTGAGGTTCGGTTTGCTTGGGGGTGAGGCATGTAGTTTGAGGCCTGAGGGTGTTTATTGGTAAAAACACAAAACAATGTTTAATGTGAGAAAATTAGGACTCAATTAAAGCAAAGCTCAGAACTAGAAAGAATAGCTCAGACTTCATGCTGTAGCTCTGATATTAATTGGTTCCTTAAAGTGCCAGAAGGGTTGGGGACATAGCTCAGTGGCACAAGCGCCTGCCTGGAAAGTGCAAGGTCCTGAGTTTGATTCCCAGTACCCCCCCCCCAAAAAGAGTGGTGGTATGCACACTCGGGAGGCTGAAGCAGGAGGATCCTTGTGAGTTCGAGGCCGCTGCTTTAACTTTAGGTTAGGGAGCATAGTGAGGCTTGAGTTGGGATGAATTTCATATCAAACCACCTAAAACTTCCCCTTTTGTCAACCTTATTCAAGGTTGACTTTAGTTTGATACTAGGCCTATCAGATGAGGTTAAAAAAAAAGAAGTAGTTGAATTAGTTTCTCCTAAAGCAAAACTACTAGTGCTTTATGAAGCAAGAATCGGCCAAGTCCACTCTATTTAGAAGAGGCCACTTGGGCCTAGTAGGCATTTTGAATGTGGTGGGTTTCTTTCTATTACAGAACCACTTCAAGGAGAAGCCACATGAATCTGGTCATTGAAAGGCACTTTAGAGCGCCTCTTCCTTACAGGGGTTTCCCAGTTCTCGCAGGTGAAAATCCCGCTTGCACACCTGATGTAAGGGCCCTCAGCAGTGGCTTTCCACAGCGACGCTGGAACCCTTGCCCATGCGGACTGTGGTGTACGGAGAAGCCTGGTGCTGTCCCTCGGCAGCAGCACCTTACAGCTTTCGGCAAAGGGAGCTGCTGCCACCCACCCCCGCCGGCTGGCCTTGTGCTCCTCTTGAGACTCTGCTAAGGCTGGATCATCAGAGAGAGCAAGTTCAGCACAGGAAAGGGAAATGTCAGTGCCCTGGTAGACCCTGACTGCAGAGCCGCAAGCCCCAGAATCCGTGCAAGGGTCTCTGACTGTCTTACTCTTGCCTCTTTCAGTTCAGTTCAACTCCTAAAGGGTTTGGAGAGAGGAAAAAGTTCACTGCAGACTCCTTTCAGGAGTTCATTACCTTGTGTGCCTCAGTTGCCTGTTTTGTAAAATGTGAAGAATAAATCGGCTGCTACACTGAGTTACTGTGAATATTAAGTGATTAGGACCCATAATGCTTTGAGAGCAGTATCTGACCCTAAGTCAGTGAGTTCTATTAGATATCTCCCTTAACCCATATACCTTCTGTACATCATGCTCTTTTTTTTGAGAGAGGGTCTCATCATGTAGCCCAGGCTGGCCTTGAAGTAATGGCAGCTCTCCTGCTTCAGCCTCTTGAGTGCTGGGATTATAGGTGTGTGCCACCATGCCCAGCAGTTTGTATTGTCTTTAATTGATTATGGGATACCACTAGAGCTCTCCCTCGTGTGAACATTGATTTTTTTTTTTAAACAAACTGATGAAGGGTCTACTCTGTGTTCTCTTTTCTGAATGCAGGTGCCCCTGTTTCTATGCATGCGGGTGAAGGCAGATCTGGAACCCTGTCATGTCAAGGTTAGATGTAATTAATAAAGGAGATGCACTGAGCACTGGTATTCTAAATATTTATTTATTTCCGGACTGGACCTTGCTAAGTAGTTCAGGCTGGCCTTGAACTCAGTACAAGGCTTGAATGAACTGGAGGGGGAATCTCATACTTGCTATCAACTTCCCACATGCTGGGATTATAGGCCTGCACCCAGGCAACCATTTAAAAAGAGTCAAAGATAAGGCGCAGTAAGGAAACTGGGACCTAGCGTTCCAAAGGACCATTCTATAAAGATCCAGCCTGACCTCTAAGTCTTTGCCTTGTACCCCCAGTTTCCCTTAGTCTGTCCCCTGCTTAGCCTGCACTGACCTGCCATAACCTGCACTTGTCCGTAGCACAGATGAGACTGCTGTGATATTTGAGTGGGGTTTTTACTGCAGGCTCAGGAATCACAAAAGGGGACTCTGTGTTTAACTAGATGGCCTGACCCCCACCCCAGTTGCTTTAAGGGTGCTTCTTTTCCGCACTCCCAGCCGTCTCCACAGCAGATTGGGAAGAGAGGGCGGACACAGAGAACTTTTCCCTCCGTCTTTTACCTAGGCAATGATGTACCAGCTACATCAGAGAAAATACATTTACATAGCAGTGTCAGAGCCCTCTACTGAAGCAGAAATAGTGACATTCTTAAAAAATGAATGACAAAATCAATGTACTTCTTTCAGATGTAGAAAATAGCTTATGACTGTTAATATATATTCAGGAATCTATGAAAATGTTTCATCGACACATATCAAGAAGCATTTTTATTTGTATAATTATAATTAGTGCATGGTTCTCCCTGTACTTCTCTAATGGGGCTCTCTTAGGTATATTTCTGATATACTGACAGAAAAGCCTCCTTTGTTGCTGGGTGTGGTGGTGCAAGTCTGTAAGCTCAGCACTCAGGAGGCTGAGGCAGGAGAATTGCTGGGAGTTTGAGGCCAGCCTGGGCTGCATAGTGAGACCCTGTCTCAAAAAAAAAAACCAAACAAACAAAAACCTCCTTTGCAGATTTTTCTAGTTTCAAGTGAACCAGAAGACAATGACGGAGGTTTCTTGTGCATTCATGTAAAATAATATATCCCAGTGAAGGGTCTCACAGAGAAAGACCTATCATCAGCAGTAACTTTCACCTTTTAAACTGTGAAAACTTTTGTTATTGTGAATAATATTCTCAAAGCTTTGCTGAAGGGCTAATGGTCTGATAAAAGCTGTTTATCTGAGGCTGGGTGTGGTGGTGCACGCTTGTAATCCCAGCGCTCAGAAGGTTGAGGCAGGAGGATCACCACTGGTTCGAGGCCTACCTAGACTACATAGCAAGACCCTGTCTCAAAAATAAAAAAGAAGGTGTTTACTTGAAAGTTTAAAAGTTGTAAAGTTGTTAATTAAACGTGTAGAATACACAATACATATTGACTTTGGCACACATGAACTGAAGTTGCCAAGGGAAAGAAAATTTGTAAATAAGCAAACACTTTAGGTGTGGAATACAGTTTGACCTAAGCAGTTGTTTCAAAAACTGTCATCAGTTCAAATAGCTGGGGCAGATGTAAAGAAGGACATTTATGGGTTCAATTACTATGGATTGTCAAAGTTAAAAATAATCTTATATATGTTTCTCATTCTCACTTTTCATGATGTTTCAGTGTATTGATAATGTGGTATACTATATCCATTTATCTGCGCCTTATTTTGAATGCAATATTTTGCTAATGGTTGAAGAACTGCTCTCTTAAGGATGAAATACTTTTCATTAGGAGATCTGTGAGATAATTTACATTTATGAAAAATAAAAAAAAGATTTAGCCTGGGCCATTGACTTGGTCTTTTTTCTTCTTGAGATAGGGTCTCATTATGTAGCCCAGGTTGGCCTTTGAATTCCTCCTGCCTCAGCCTCTGCAATACTGGGATTATAGGTGTGGTCACCATGCCTGGCTATCTTGGTTTTTTTTTTTAATGAGAGACACTGATCTTGCAGAAGTGCATACTAGGTGGATACATCATTCTCTTTAAGATCTAAAGATATTTAAATGTTCTACACCTTAACAACATAGACAGAGTGAGGTTAGCTTTAACAAAAAACAGAGCAGCTTGTGAAACTTGAGAAAAGCCACATATAGAACACATTGCAAGAAACTATTTTATACCACGAGTGGTAAACTGCAGTGATCCAAGTAAAAACATGCAGTGCTTGTAGAGCAATTTCAAATTTGTATGTAGTAAGTGCTCCACTTGCAGAGGCAGTCCTGGCAGCTGTAAGCAGCTCCTGGGAGGGAGGATTTGAGCCTTGGAGAAGTTAAGCACCTGGGAGAAGAACACACACTGGTGAACTCAGTGGACCTGTGCTGGGGCAGAAGGGACAAAGGGCCAGACCCAGCGGAGCTCCTACCTGGCCTGGTAGAGCACTAGGTGGGTGCGGTGCGGTGCTGACTGCAGCCTCACTACCTCCGACCCAGGCTGCAGGGGAATCCAGAGAGCGCATGGCCCATTTCACCGATGACGCAGTAAGCATGGCTTAGACGGGTCACTCCAGGACTTTTTCTGCAAGGTGTAGGAGCTGGAACCCATGGTCTCGCTTGCTTTTCACTTGCTAGAACCTTTTTTAAAAATTCTATTTGCTAGAACCTTAAGCGTCCACCAGGGCTGATAGTCATTCTTACTTTCCTGAAGTCAGAACTGGGCTCAGGGTGGATGGGAGCCATTCGAGCAACTCTGGGTATATTTACGCTGGTGGAGAGGGGCTTGCAGCTGGGTGGGGAGCTGTACCGCTCCTGCCGTCAGCCCGCACCAGGCCTCCTCCGGTGTATCCCAGGCCTGCACAGGGCGCCGGAGCGCACAGCAGCAGGAGACGTGCTGGTCGGGGAGCCTTTTCGGGACGGGGAGACCCTCGGGCGCCTGGACTGCAGTGGCAGAGATCTCCCAGCCGGGCAGAGCAAGGATCTGAGCCCAGCAGGCTGCCAGCGCTTTCGGGGTGGTTTTTAAAAAGAAGCCAAGCAGGAATCTGCCTCTTAGGGAGACCCTGGCACATTCCCGTCGCTTCTGCCAATTTTATTGGACAGACAGTCCTCGGAGGGGCGAACTGGCCCATCTTTGGCAGTGGAGGAAGAGTTTCCCCCAGGGGCTGCATTTCATAGAGAGCGCCCCCAGGGGGGACTACTTCCACCTGGCGGAAAAACAAAGAAAACAAAAAATCCCGGAGCAACCCGGGCACGGAGGGGAGGGCCGGGAGGGTGCGCGTCTGGAGCAATTGCAAGGCTTTTTCCGTCTCGCCTGATGTGGCAACAAGGAAAGATTTGTTCGCTTTATTTATTTATTTTCCAATTTTTAAAGCTTTTCCTTTCCCCCTGGTCTCCCTGCCAGCCACTCAGGTTTGGGTTTTCCGTATGACTCACGGTTCCTTTGGAAAGTGGAGTGGAATTCATGAAAGTGGAGTGTGCGGGGGAGGCCGGCTGGGAGCCCCGGAGCCCTCCCCGCCTCCACCGAGCCCGGCCCCGCACGGGCGGAGAGCGGCTGGGAGCAGCCCGCTCGGGGATACACGCGGCTGGCGGGCGCTGTGGACCCGGGC
>NW_004955446.1:16505513-16516808 GCF_000276665.1 Chinchilla lanigera | reverse complement strand
CGCCGGCCAGGCCTCCGCGGGGAGCGCGGGCTCGCGGGCCGGGGTGCACGCCGCGCGGGGCTGCCTTCTAACCAGACTCTCCGCTTCAGATTTCAGGTACTCGGACTCCACCTTCACTTTCACCTATGTCGGCGGCCCCAGAAGGTATTTGTGCGGAGAGTCGCCGCGTTTCCTGTGCACACGCTTGTGTTTCCTTTGTTCTGCGCTTGTTCCCGGTTTGGGCATTTTGTTTGCTTGTTTGTGGAATTACTGCTGCCGTTCTCCGGACGCATCCCAAGCCCGGAGTCCCTCGGTTTCAGAGAGTCGGTGGGTGGGGTAAATAGGTTTGATTGAGGTGTTTGTAAAATCACGCTGCAGGCAAAGAGCGGAACTCTGCGTGTTAGAACTGTTCTGCTCCAGTCGTGGATTGCTCTTGAGGCCGGCTGGGGTTGATCCCGGCAACCGGGTGCAAAGCGGAGCTGCTAGGTACGGAGTGAGATGCATGGGACATAAAATGTCACAAAATAGTTTGCTCACAAGTGATGATTTTCCTGGTGAGCTGGGGCTGCACGTTTCCATGTTTTCTGAAGGTTGACATAAACATACCGTCTGCCAGTTCTTCAGATAGCTTTTTTTTTCCTCCCAAGGACTGGTATTTTGGTTTTCACAGTTAGTTGTAGGAAAGAATTTGGAGTTACATGTAGCTGGAGTGGATGACTTCTTTCTCTTGGGGGAAGGATGAGCGATGCGTATGTTCATAGCAGATTGCCAACAATTTGAAACAAGCTCAAATCTAATTTTGTATTGAGGAAGCGGAGATAAAATATGCCTGTATTTTACCTCTTCATTAATGTTGTCTTCATTTGTGAAGTTAGGATTTTCGTCCTTTTAGCCCTTCAGGGAAAGAGTGGTTGAAAAGAGCAGTGGCCACCCATGAGAACAGTCAACCTCCAGAGACGCCTCAGCCCGGCCCTCTATTAGGAGTTGACATTCAATATGGTTTGACCACATTCCGAAACATCTCTCAGCTGATGGGAACAGCTACCAACATGTAAATCGCGAAAGAAGCTCCCTTCTGTGAAAGCTTTTTAAAAAGCTTGGTGTGGATGTGAGCCTATAAAACACTAAGGATCTGTATTACATTCTGTGTCCCAAAATTGGCTTGAATTCGCATACTTACTAGGTTTCCCACATCTGGGGTATTCCTGAGCCCCAGGATTCATACATTATTGATGTACTGGTTGAAAAAAGTGAACCACCCAAGTTCCACCTATACTTTTTGGGAGTGAATATAGTTACATTATCTTCTAATTTACAAGTGTACCGTCATCTTGGTAATTACGGACGAAATTAAATTAGAGGATATTTGATTAAATTAACACTGCTCTCACTCTTAATATCCAAAGGACCTCAGTACCGTATGACTAATGTCCTCTTTGATCACTTCAGCAGTTCAGATATGCTGTGTGTCCCATTGAAAACATCCCACACAAGCAGGCGACCATGTGCTGAGCTGTGTGTTGTGGCGGGTTTTGCTGTTCTGGTGGGACTGCGTGGACAGGAGCACCCGGAGGGGGCTTTCCAACTAACTGGGTTTCAGATTTCTTTCTCGAAGATACCTCAGTTCTTTTGGTTTCAGCTTATCGGTAAAAGGAGGGGTAACACCATGCACTTAATCCAAGCTCTGTTAGGAGCTGCAGTGAAGATTTGTTAGCAGCACATTATTGTGTGGCTGTGAATGTCCCACAGCTAGAGGTGCAGAAGGTATGAAGGCCTCCAGGAGCCAGGCCAGGGTGTTGGGATGAATAATTAACTAATCAAGATAACATCGGTTTTCACCGTAGGAGCAAACACCTTGGTTGCTCTTAACGTAAATGTTGCCTTTTCTGTGTAATCCTGTTAAGGGTAGTGTTTGTCTTCTGTTCCTGATTTAAGTACCTGGGCCTTGTACACCTAATACAGAACAGTCTGTAGAAAGAGAACACCTGGTAAAATTGTACGGGTGCTTTGTCTTCTCAAAAGCTTGCTCTGAGATACACAAGAAAAGTTGCTTGGGTGTAGGACAGAAGATAATCCCCTCTGCCCTTGTTTGCAGCCTGGGCTACACTCCCAGCCCCCTTTTAGAGTTTTATTTGGAGACAGGGTCTTGCTGAATTACCCAGGCTGGGCTTGGACTTGCAGTCTTCCTACCTTAGCCTCCTAGAGCCCGGGTGTGAGCCCTGCGCCAGGCTCAGAAAATAATCCTGTCTTTGTTTTCACCTGAGGGTGGAGGGGGTCTGCTTTTCCTGCAGATAAAAACATATATTTTTGTTTTGGTGGTACTGCATGGTACTGGGTGGTATTGAACCCAAGGCCTTCACACTGAGTTTCATCCACTGCCTCCCCCTGCCCAAATTTGAGCTGGCTGAATTGCCCAGGCTGGACTCAAATTTGTGCCCCATTCAACCATATTTGGCTGGATGTGAGCATCTTATGAACTACACAGTTATCTCTTTTGTTTTGTTTTGGTTTTTGTTTTTTTTGAGATGGGGTCTCACTATGCAGTTCAGGCTGGCCTTCAACTAGATGTGTAGCCCAGGTTGGCCTCCAACTCGAGGCAATCCTCCAGCCTCAGCCTAGGGTTACGGGCATGAGCCACCATGCCCTGCTGTGCACGATTATTTTGAAGTGTATTTAACTATCATTTCATCTGAACCATGGAGAATATACATTAAAAATAATTTTCAGTTCAAGTTGTGGATAAAAGCATTTCTTCTCTTTCTGTGAATTATATGTTATTCTAAAGTTAAGGGTTATCCTGGCGTGGTAGCACATGCCTGTAATTCTAGCACTCAGGAGGCTGAGGCAGGAGGATTGCTTCAAGTTCGAGGCCAGCCTGGGCTGTATGGTGAATTCAAGACCACCCTGAGCTGCACAGTGAGATCCTGTCTCAAAAAACCCTAAAAAACAAAAAAAAAACCCGCAAAAGAAAAAAAAAAAGCTAAAAGTCAATCTTTCATATTATTTTTCTTTTCTTTCTTTCTTTTCTTTTGTCTTTTTGGGACAGGGTCTCTCTATGCAGTTCCAGCTGGCCTTGAGCTCACTTTGTAGCCCAGGCTGACCTCAAACTCCCAGCGATCCTCCTGCCTCAGCCTACCGAGTGCTGGCATTACAGGTGTGCGCTACCATGCCCGGCATATTCCTTTTCAAAAAAGAGAAAAGTAACTGAGCCATTTTACTTTTTCCATGTTATGTTTCTGTGGACAAGAAGCAATGCCAAGAGCCGACTGAGTCCAAGCTGGCTGGTGGCCTGAGAGATGGGGCGTTTAGTTGATGGCACTTGGGGAAGCAGAGTGCAGTTAGCATCTGCTGCCCCACCACAGTGGGCTTCCAGTGCACAGTGACGGGAAAGAGGGTCCAGGAAGACCGAGTCCTGACTGTCCCTGGGTGGCCAGGTAACGGAACTACTGTTACCCCTCTTTCGGGAGCGGAAAGGAAGCCCAGAGCGCTCCCGACGTGGGGTCAGCTTCCTCAGCCACAGCTGAGCTGTGAGGCCCACGCTGTGCACGCCTCAGACCCCTTTGAGCATGGAGGCGCCATCCAAGAAGTGATGCAGACTAAGTGGAGTCGGTGCTTGTTTGTGGCAGCACTGACGTCCAACGAGGGTCGCGTGCGTAGGAGGCACCTGCTCTGCCCCTGAGTTAGAGCCCCAGTCTTGTGACCATTGTAACTTTAGTGTCTGTTGATTGACATAGAGCTCTGAGCTTTTGAAGACGCACCAGTGAGTGTGGTGGTGCAGCGCCCTCCAGGCTTAGGCAGGCTGGTTGTGAGTTCGCGGCCGGCCCAGGCTGCATAGTGAGATGGTCTCAACAAAACCAAGCCACAACAACAAAAAATCATTGCTTGCAAAAATATCAGAAAAAGACGTGCCAAAAATAAGATTAAAAAAAGCCTCATAGATTCCCTGCATTTTTTTTTGTCTTTTATTAACATATTGAGAGTTTATGCCTTTCCTTTTTTTTTGTAGTCCTGGGGATGGAACCAAGGGCTTTCCTACTTAGCTGGGTCCCCACTCCTTTTTAGTTTTTCTTTTGAAACAGGGTCTCCCCGGGTTTCTAAGTTGCTCAGGCTGGGCGAGAACCCTTGATCCTCCTGCCTCAGCCTCTGAGAGTGCTGTGTGACGGCACCGCATCTGGTGCTTTCAGAACTTTTATGAGTGTATTTTTTTTTTTTTTTTTTTTTTTTTGGTTTTTCTCCGGTACCGGGAACCGAACTCACGACCTTGCGCTTGCCAGGCAGGCACTGTGCCGCTGAGCTAAATCCCCAGCCCCTTATGAGTGTATTTGTTTATGTGTATGTATCCAAGAGCTGTACTACTCTTTCTAGACCTTACTTTTCTCACCCAAGAATATAATTTTGATGTTTTTCCTTTAGAAAGGCTATGAGAATGAAGAACTTTTTATTAAGTTGAGAGTTTCCCCATGAAGGAATATGACTGCATCATAAGAATTCTGACATTTCTGTTAGAAATTACTGTAGCCGGTGTGATAGAGCACACCTGTAATCCCAGCACGCGGAAGGCAGAGGCAGGAGGATTGCTGCAAGTCTGAGGCCAGCGTGCACTACACAGTGAGACTCTGTTTCAAACAGACAAACAAACACAGGCACCAAAAAAAGAAATTACTATAAAGTTTGAAATGCAGTGTTTGGCAGAGCGTTTGGGATCGTGTGTCTGTGTACAGTGTTATATGAGCAGACAGTTCTCACGGGACCCTCGTAGATGGCATCTTGTGAAGTATTTCCTCTCTGTCCAGGTAAATGCTTCAGAGCATCTGGTGTGACAGTAACAACAGCATTCCCAAACTCCTAAAAGCGCATGGGCCCGCCTCCTTTGCCTGGGGTCTCTCCCCATTCTGCCTGGATCCCTACCCCTCCATACTCTCCCCTGTCCTGTCCCATTTCTCTCCAAAGTCTTGGCTAAACTAGACTCTCTTCTGAGGTGGACTTTTTTTTTTTTGGCTTTTTGAGACAGGGTTTCACTATGCAGTTCAGGCTGGCCTTGAACTCACTTTGTAGCCCAGGTGGGCCTTGAACTCACAGTGATCCTCCTGCCTCAGCCTCCTGAGTGCTGGGATTACAGGAGTGCACCTCCACACCCAGCTTGCGGTGTCTTTCTCAATAGCCTGCTCTCCATGACCCTGCTAGGTGTTTCTGAGACCATGCTGTCACAGTGTACCGATGCTTGTCTGCCTGCGGAAGGGTTCCACTCCTGGGGAGCGCATGAGAAGTTGAAACGTGCAGGCTTGATGCACCCAGCCTGTGGAGCACATGTTGCTGCACACTGCACGCTAGCAGGGTGTTGGTTTCGCTCCGTGATCCCGTGATGAGCTGGGAGCTGCCCGGCGCTGGGGATCCTGCTGGCCCATCCCTAGCCCGGGAGAGCTCACAATTCAGAAACCCAGGTACATTTCTTCCGTAGAGTGGAAGCATTGCTAAGTGGAAGCTTCCTAGTCTGTTACATCTGCTTCCTTCGGAGCCGGTTAGAGACCACGTGGTACTGTCCAGTACAGTATCTGCTCTCAGGCAGTAGATGTTGAATGAAGCAGGAAGGGGATGCTGGGAGATCTGGAAGACGAGCAGGGACTCCAACGTAAGTGACCAAGTATGGAGATACCGGGACTCTTTGAAGAGCCTTCAGCCTGGTGGTGCTCCGTAACAGTGGAATTTCATGGGAACCCCAAGTGACAGAAGCTGCCAGCCCTCTTGTAAGTCCTGCTGTAGGTGCAAATGCTTTCGGAGGACAGATAGATAATGCAGCTGTTTAAGGTAACAGCGCACATCTGTAATGTCAGTACTCTGGGAGGCTGAGGCAGGACGACCGAAAGTTTGAGCCCAGCCTGGGTAATTTAGTGACCTACTAAGGTGCACTCTCAAAATGAACAGTAAAAAAAGGCTGAGAAGTAGCTCCGTGGGAAGGCCAGTGTTTAGTCCCTAGTACTGAGCACGTGTGCGCGTGTGCTTGTGCATGCACACAGAGATAACGGGGAGTTACGAAGTCTGTGGTACACTGGAGACTTGGAACTCTAAAATAATAGAAATTACAAGTACCGTACTGTGACCAAGCAGACCTTCTAGGGTCTACCTCGGCACCCAGTGTGTCAATCCCATGTACATGGAATGGCCCGGAGAGAGGCAGTCTGTTTCATTGCTCAAAGGCATTTGTTTTCTTTGACTTCTTCAGAAAGAATTATACGTACACAGGGGGTGAAAGACTCAACCGCGTTATGTTAAAGATTTGTCAGTTTTCACTATGCAGGAAGCACGGAGGGGCCATTCTAGGAATCTTGGAGTACGCAGTTATTTTGGAACCGTCAGAATAAAAAGAGTGATTTTTATTTTTTAAAATAAAAAAATTAGCATGTTTCTCTTGGCAGTGAGAACTTACCATAATTTTATGTCACGCCAGTTATTGGAAACCCTGAGCCTGGAACTTTGTGTCTGAAGCTGGGGTGTCGAGGGGAAGGGAGGAGGAAGGAAGCACGAGCGAGAACATGGGTTTTTATCTCCCTTTTAAAATTCTACCTGCTCTTTTTCTGTTCTGTGTAAAAGTGTTTTTGGGGAAAGATTTTATTGTTGAATGAGATTATAGAGCGACTGACCTGAGTAATCACCAATTCAACGTAGGTATAACCTTATTTCAACTTACACACTAAAAGCGTTTCAACTTCATTCATTCCCTGGGCTCATGTGCCCACGAGCGATATTTATGGTGTACGGTTTGCTCTGCTCCTGCCCTCCTTCCCCCATCCCTGCATTTACAACAAACAGGCATTTTGTGAGCTAATTTAATTAGCTAATTTGTTAGCTCATTGTATAGCTAAAGAAACTGAGGCGAGGGTCATTTCAATAATATCATTAGCTGGAGACCGCATAAGGATGTAGCTCCGTCTGAGTCAGTGTTTATATGCGGTAGAAGGGGCATGGGGGAACTTGTGGCTGGAATAGCTGGGAGTGTGGGGCGGGGAGGGCTTGCTAATGGTGTTTTTGAGCGGCAGTCCTGAAAATCTACTGGTTGGCAAGGCAAGCGTGGTAGCCCAGTGTAAAGCAGAATAGTTGGAAAATTATGTATGTTGGCTGTGCAGTCTTTATGCAAATATTTGGCTAATCCATTTAAATTCCCCATTATTCTCTGCAACATTTAAAAAAAAGTAAGTGAAATTTCATCAGTCCTAAAAATATTTTATAATTCTGTGCTCAGATTTGCTTTTGCTTTGCTTGTGTCTTAGTAGTTAAATTTTTGAAGATAGCTACCACTGATGTAGTCGATTTTCTTTTTCTTTTCAGTCCAGTTACGCACAAGCAATCCTCTTCATACTCTCTAACTTCTGAAATGCTATCTTCCTTGTACTTCGGGAAGGGTAGTAAGAGGTGAATTTTTATGAATAAGACTTGCTCCTTTCATTTTATCTTTGTGACATATTTTGGGTTTTCTTTTCATGCTGTCTTTCTTGAATGATAGACACTGCCAGCTAGATGTTTGTCATCTTCACCTCAAGCTGCCACATCAAAACACACCCTCATTTCCACTTGAAAGAACCTTCTCTTTCCCTCTCCTATCCTGTCATTGGAGCCAGGTGTGGGGATGACAGTCCCAGGTCTCAGGAATCTCACCTTCCTCTGTTCTCCTGAAGTCCCCTGACCTCTACCTTGACATCACTGTGGGCCTTGGCAGGCCTGTTGGCTTTGACCTAGTTCGGTGCCTTGAACCCTGTATCTTGATTATGTAATAATTCTTGATTACTGGCTTCTGACCCATCCACTTCAGTCACGCCTCAACTCTTCACCCATGCATGGAATCATTTGTGTCTGTTCAGAAGCTTTCAGATGCGACCATCGTTTTCTCCCCATCCACCTTAGACGCGCGTTCTTGGCTTCTGAGGACACCCGCCTCTGCCCACGCACGTGCGTCTCGGGCTTCCAGGCGTCAGCTCTGGTTGTTGACCTCTCCCTCCCACTCCGCAGCGGTTGGATTAGCTCAGCGCACAGCTGTCAAGGTTTATTGACTTGTGACATCTGTGTCGCGCACTGTGGCTGCTTTGGATGTCAGGATCGTGGCTCCTGTGACCACAGAGACCAGCAGTTCTACTTTTCCCTTGTCCACAAACGGCTTCTGTGTTCCTGAGGAAGGGTCCCGTGTTTGCGCAGACGAGGAGAGCGTGAGGGTCTGAGTAGAAGAAGGTGTGAATGAGGGAAGTGAGATCTGAGGATAGAACGAACACAGATTCTCCCCCTCCAGTACTGAGTGACGGCGGCAGCGACATGCAGGTCCTGAAAGTGGTGCATTTGCATATCAGGAGTGGCCGTTTGTGGTTGAGGCCTTCTCCTGAGTAAGTGGAGCATGACTAATGGGCCAGCGTTGGCCTTAAAGGGGGACAGCTATTGAAACCTCCGCACTCAGGTTGCTTTTCCCTGTGCGGGAAGCGGCAGCCAGCGTCTGCTTGACTTCACTCAGGGCGCATTTCTGAACATCTTAAAATGAACACTGAAAGATGGGTTTGTTCACTAAACCCGCAGGGCTGCAGTTGTTATTTTCATCATTCATGGCTTAAAAAGCAAAAAAGGTTGTTATGATCCAAGAATCGCTTATAAAATATTTGCTGTATTTGAAATATAGAACCGAGGCAGACAGTAATATGGTGGCCCTTCTGTGAAGAGAGAAACACGGGCAGAAATGGAAAACAAAAACATTAAGCTCGAGGCTTTATAGGAGTCATTATAAGTCAGATTTTTAAAACACATAAGCCAATGTTTCTGGGCCAGCCCGGGCCCTGGGCTTTGCCTAGAGGTTAAAACTCTAGTGTCTATCAGAACCAGGGCCTGGGGAATAGTTACTGTTTTCTAATATTTCTGAAATGATGGAATATTATTTCCTACCTTCTGTGACAACATTTCCCAAATTGTTTAATTAGGTGTTAAGGTAGCGGCCAAATATGTCAGCAAAATGTTTAGTTAAACTATTAAACAATTTTAATGGTTGGTTTTTTAAAAGCCTTTCATAGAATAGCGTTCACTGTGCATATTCAGGAGGTGACTGAAGTATTTAGGGTTTTTCAGACTTACTTGATTACAGATCTAGAACATCTCAAGAGGATTGTTTTGTGGAAAACACTTTGGCAAACTGAGTCTTATTCATTAAAACATTTTTTTTTTTTTCTTTAGTTGAGTAAGCAACGGTGTAATGGAAGTGGAAATTACTGATTCTTAGGGAGCCCTGAAGAATTTATTTTCAATAATTTTTATAGAAGTTGCTTTCTGACGAGGAAAGCTTTGGTGAAAAGGTGTTCGGCGTTTTCTGTGACTGACTTCTCCCTGTGAAGATTTATTTCTCTGCTTCCCTCCTCAGTTGTGCTGAATCCGTGTATGATAAGGGCTCTCGGCCCCTCTTCCTCATCAAAGCCCGGAGTCTGCCGAGGCTTTGCTGCATGATTAGAAGTCAGACTCGTGAGGAAGCCTGAGACATAGATCGTGATGTGTGTGGCCCAAGTGCTCATCCCGTCCCCTCAGATCCTGTCACTGTGCCGCAGTCCCGCTAAGGGAGTGACCTGTGACGGAGTACACTTTGGAGAAGTTCGTGGTAGGGGAATTCTGGAGTTTGTCTAAATTCTTCATTTCTTTGATAAATCACATGTAAAAAATCAATGAGGGTTTCTGTTTGGTAAAATCATTTTTCCCAAGTGACCAGATGAGAAATTTAGGAAAGGATGTAGAAGCATTTCTCAGAATTAGTCAGGAGGCATACTTTTTTTTTTTTTTTTAAAGTAGCGTCAGCCACGGAACTTTAGGAAACCACGCGTCACTTCTTGGTAACATGTGACAGAGGAGAGGGACTGGGCTCTGGCGAGGCAGGTGTTTTGAGTGATGCCCCAGTAGGTAGGTAGTTTACTGTATGCACGTGCCATAGATCTGTGATTCAAGCAAACCAAGGGCACCTTACAGTCACCAAAAATCTGGTAAATTCTGGGTCTCTTACTTGATAGTGTACAAAATTTTAACTGAACGACTTCTTTGTTGTGATAGCACGTGGTCCAGGTACACGTATCGTGTCATTAATCTTAAAAGCAGAGTCTTACATACTGACCGGGGGACCTTACCTGAATGCTGAAATCCGCCAGATGAATAAAAGCCGGCGCAGTCATCGTTTCTCATTAAAATGCACCACAGCTAGATATGCAGCAAAAAAAAGTCTTCCAGCTGAAAGGCGGTTATTACTTTATTATCGTCACAGAATTTGAAATGATTTCTGGAGTGAACGGTCAGATTTATTTTTAGTTGACTGAGAAAAAAAAGTTTTGATAATTCACTGTAAGCCAAATTCCTGTTTTGGAGTAGCCTGTCCTTATGGGGAAACAAGCCTGGGAGGGTGATTTCCCTGGGTACCGGTTAGGTGCTTTCAATCAGATTGCTATTCTGTGTGAATCTGGCTCTAAATTGCTGAAGCTTGGGCCAAGAAAGATTTTAACCTCAATTTTTGAACTCATACTAGTTTGATTTAAAATGAGCTTCTTGTTTTGACTTTTTGTGTCATTAATTTCGAATTTCTAGTGTCCTCAATTCTTGATGTCTGAAGCGTACAGCACCCTCTCTGGCTGTAGGTGACCGGCAAGGGAAAATCTAGTTAGGGTGGTTGTTTTCTACGTTTGTCTTTTTTAGAACAGAGAAAGGATATTTTTACCCTCTGAGGTGCATTCTGGAAAATGTTACATTAAATGTCTTTTTGGAATGTATGGCCAAGATTTTTTTAACTTCTAGGTAAAGCTTCTGATCTACAACTAATTTTTTTTATCGAAGCCTATAGATTTGAATCAGAGGCATGTAAAATAAGCTCTTTTCATTAAGTAGAAGTATATATAACCTGGACATGAAACTAAAATTGATAACCTGTGTTATGCTTTCAGCATGTAGCTCATTATGTTGAAGTAAATGATAATTGTATGTTAATAGAATCTACCATCAATTTTATTATACATAGATTATAAAACTAAACAATAAGTATACAGTTCCAAGAAATGTTAGTAACTATTATAAAAATATATGACTATCAGTTCTTTGTCTTTCTCTTCCCTCCTTTATTCCTTCTTCCTTTTTTTTTTTTTCCAGTTTTGGGGCTCAGACCCATCACTGCATGTGACAGGAAAGCGCTTTAACACTGAGCTGCATCCCCAGCCCTGAGCCTACTAATATTTGATCACTGTAGAAATATAACCCTTCAGCACTCGGGAGGCTGAGGCAGGAGGATCGTTTTGAGTTTGAGACCAGCCTGGGCTACAAAGTGAGCTC
>NW_004955446.1:16453723-16505413 GCF_000276665.1 Chinchilla lanigera | reverse complement strand
CATTAACAGACATACAACATTTTACAACATATCACAAGCACAATACAGACAATACAGAGTTACAAACAAAGTGGTAGGGAATTAACAATGGTGGTTGAAATGATAGGAAACCACCGAAGAGTAAAGGGCTTCTGGGATGTGGGAAAAGAGAAGGGAAAGAAGGAAAAATTTTGTATGTATGCTTATTGATTTTGATCTTTTCATCTTTTAGAACATTTTGGGGAGTGCAGTCTGTTCCACTTAGACTAAGCCAGCCAATAAAGCACTGATTCTCAGGACCCTTAACTGGGGGACTGACATCCCAAGTGTGGAATGAGAGAGTCACAGGGACAGAACAGATAGAAGTAAAAAAGTGGAATTTTAAAAGGCCTCAAAGTTTATTCTTAAATATCCCACGTTTGTCAGGGAGTACTAGAAATGATACTGGTGAACCAGGTTAAGCTCATAGTAATTGTAATTATAAATAAGTATAATCAATGAAAAGTAAAAAAAAAATAGTTCCCATTAATACAATATTAGAAAACACATTTTTATGAATAGCTTTATAAGTGAAATCATTTGGATAAAGAGTAATTCATACTCTGTTGATACAAATATTTTAAAATTGCCCCTGGGGCTGGGGATTTAGCTCAGCGGCAAAGCGCCTGCCTGGCAAGCGCAAGGTCTTGTGTTCAGTTCCCGGTACCGGAGAAAAACCAAAAAAAAAAAAAAAAAAAAAAAAAAAAAAAAAAAAAATAACCCTTAAGAGTGCTTGTCACTGCTCCCTGCAAGCCAGTTAGAACTGATGCTTTAACATTTCTGTCACCGAATACTACAGTTAAACAGGAAATGTAGGGCCAGCATAAGTGCCTGCTTGGCAAGCGCAAGATTCTCAATTCAACTCCTGGTACCAAAAAAACCAACAAAACACAGCAAAGCAAAAAACCCCCAGGAAATGTGCTTGAAGTTTGTGTCTTGCCCTCCCTGTGTGGATGCACACACTCTCAATATGTATTGCAGCTGCAGTTCACTTGTATTTCTCCACCTGGAACATACTAAGCTGACACTCTGCACTGCATTTTCAGAAACCTAGAGTACAATTAATTAGATACATCTATGTATCTGACTACCCAGGTATGTAGATATGGACGTAGAATATGAAAGAGAAGGGGAGATAGATTAGAAATCTCAAGGGTGGGGAGCATTAAGAATACTTATTTTGGAAGTATCTGATTTTGGGGAGTAGGGTACTAACGAGGCAGAGGACACTGTACACTTTAAAACATTTCTTCAGCAGTTCTGACAGCCATATTACTACTTTCAGAACCACTGCGTACATATATACAACTTCTTTTTTTGTAAATTTTGACTTTAAAGAAAAAGGAGCAAACAAAAAACACCCCAAAAAGCGGAATTCCAAAACAATATGATAGGAACGTAACAATGGTTAATACATTGCCCATTGTTATGTTTAAATTGGTTACTCAGAGTATATCAGCATTTAATTGTCCAAACATATTAGCACAAATCTGTCTTTTTAATGAACTGAGTACAACTTGTAATAAATGTAAATTGTACTGAGTTTGCAGGTTAGGCAGAACATTTTCAGAGTTTATAAAATTGCATTATATGTTTTCCAAAAGAAAAGTAGCAAATGTTTGGCTAAATTTTAAGGTCCTTTTTTGTCTTTTTGTCACAGGGTCTCGCTGTGCAGTTCAGGCCGGCCTTGAACTCACTTTGTAGCCCAGGATGGCACCGAACTCGCAGTGATCCTCCTGCTTCAGCCTCCTGAGTGCTGGGATCACAGGCGTGTGCCACCACACCCAGCCTAGATTATTTTAAAAATTATTTATAACTTACAGTATTATAATGTGGCATAGCAGAATGAACCTACCAAATTGGATTTCTTCTAACCAAATTAGTTAACCTGTGTGAGTCTGGACTACATCGTCTGTGAATTGCGGGGCTTCGGGGTGTGTGCTGGATGAGGGGCGTCAGGACGATTGTTGGGCTTGGTAGCTCCGTGGAAGTTGTCAGAAAGCAGCTATCCTCTCTAATGGTTGATCTTGGCAAAAGATACAGATGGAAATCATCAGTGAACAAAGACTTGTGGCCAGATCTGGGAGAAAGCAGGCGTAGGCTTGCAGGTGACCTCCCAGCGGAGTCGCATACGTGTGCGATTTATTCTCCCAGCAGCCAAGTGTGACAGCATGTGAAGGGTGTTCTCAGCTGGGAACTATCACCTGGGCCCCGGTTTTTATTGAGGTCACTCAGGCATGCAGCACCTGTATACCTGACCGCAGCTACGCAGACTGCAGGCTTCCTGAGCAGAAACAGGAGCTGATCAGACTGGTATTTCGTGGCCCAAGACCTCAGGCGTACAAACGACTCCTGTCAGCTGGAGTATTGCAGAGCCCTCAGATTGTTCGGCGGGCGGGCCAGGGGCCAGTCCTGCAGACACTGTTTCTTGGGAGTGTTCGGAGTTTGAGCACCCAAGGCCTGCTGAGTTGACCCCTTCTTACACGGAACTGATGGTGTGGTGCAGAGGCTGCCCGAGAAGGCGGTGCTGGTTATCGTTATTCATAGCAGCAGCCCAATTCTAGCAGGCTGTAGGCAGCATGACCAAAGAAGGAAATAGGGCCCTTTTGTGGGGCGACTACCCTGCTTTATGAATATAAAATTTTCTCACTTTAAAATGTTATTAAGCTGGGCATGGTGGTGCATGCCTGTGATCTTGGCATGCAGGAGGCTGAGGCAGAGGCAGGAGAATTCTCCCAGTTTAAGGTCAGCCTAGGCTACATAGTGAGTTCAAAGCCACACCCTGAGCTATAGAGCAAGTCCTTGTCTCAAACACACACACACACACACACACACACACACACACAAAATGAAGAAAAATGTTACTAATATATAAGGTGCACCAACATGGAATAACAACTTAATATAAACTATGTTAAATGTACACAGAAGTAAAAAGTAGCAATAACATACCAGTTCATTTAATTGTACACTGTTCTTTATCTTCAGTGTCACAGAGTCCAAGTCCAAACCCTTGTCATTTTACTTGTTTGTTTGTGGTACTGGAGGATGAACCCAGGGACTCTGTCACTGAACTGTCCCTGACCGTGTTCACTTTTCACGTTGAGGCACTGTCACATTAAGATGTCCAGGCTCTCCTGGAACCTGCAGTCCTAACTGCCTCAGCCTCCAGAAAGCTTAGCTGAGATTGCACCATGCTCAGCCATACCGTTATGTTTATAATCCCAACATTGGAAAAGCTGGCTGTGGTGGCTCATGTTTATAATCTTAGCACTTGGGAGGCTGAGGCAGGAAGATCACAAGTTTGAGGCCAGGCTGGACTAGTCTCAAAAAACCAAAAATGATGTTCCACCCTCACCTTTGGCATGAAGTTCAGAGCAACATTTCTGGGTAATGCTTTCCCTCTCGCACATTCTGGGTCCCTAATTTGAGGAAGGTAGCTCCAGGCTGGTAGCTTCACAGTGTATGTATTACTAGGAAAAATTCTAGGTTTTGGTTTACATTTCTTATTTGTTTAACCTTGTACTTTTTTGTTTTCTTAAGTTATATGTCATTGAGAATTAAATAACTTCTCTGGCAAGTCAGCGGAGATTGATTCAGGGCCTCCACAAGAACTCCTTTCTTTTTGTTTGTTTATTTATTTATTTATTTATTTTTGTCTTTTTGAGACAGGGTCTCACTATGCAGTTCAGGCTGGCCTTGAGCTCACTTTGTAGCCCAGGCTGGTCTCGAACTCCCAACGTTCCTCCTGCCTCAGCCTCCCGAGTGCTGGGATTACAAGCGTGCACCACCATGCCCAGCTTCTTTTTGTTGTTTTAAATTGTTGTTTTTAAAAATATCTTTTTTTGAGACAGGGTCTCACTATGTATTTTAGCTTGGCCTTGAACTCACTATGTAGCCCAGGCTGGCCTCCGCTTGCAACAATCCTCCTGCCTCAGCCTCCCAAGTGCTGGGATTACGCTCTTTTCTCGGCAGGTTCTGGGGATGTGCCGACCTCCCCTGTCCTTAGAAAGTCTGTGTGTTCTGATGGATGTGGCACTTCCTGCTGGCTTCACCTGCGCTGTCTGACATGTAATAATCCTCTCCAAAGAAGAAGAAAACATTTATTTCAGGACTGCCTCATGGCTTTGCCAGTCAGCAAGTGGTGGTTCCTTCCAGGCGACCCAGGAGTGAAAGTTCAGTGAAGTGAGACATTCTGGCGAGAGTTCAGTTCTCATTTTTGTGGACAATAGCAGATAAATATAACAACTTCCTCTTGCACAGGGCTCAGGAAGTCCCTTCGCACAGGTACTTTTCTGTGCAAGCGGAAAACATGAATTTCATAATCAAGAAAACACAGTGAACCAATAAATGCTTACTTGAAAAAAAAAGCGTACCTGAAAAACTTATACAAGACAGGTGAAAAGGATACAAACATTTCCTAATCCTGCACTTCTAAATCACTCCTGATTTGTTCCAGGCAGATTCCTTCTTTACTCCTGGTGAATTATGTCTAGAGAAGTGGTTAAAGGCAGAGGTGGCTGGAACAATTTTTTTGAGACTGATAAACATCCCAGACTGCCTCAGCATTTATTTATTTATTTTTTGCTTGTTTGTTTTTGTCTTTTTGAGACAGTCTCCCTATGCAGTTCAGGCTGGTCTTGAACTCACTTTGTAGCCCAGGCTAGCCTCGAACTTGGAGTGATCCTCCTGCCTCAGCCTCTCCTGAGTGCTGAGACTGCAGGCGCTCGCCACCATGCCTGGCTAATGTTTATGTTTTTAAGTAAAATATTTGTTTGAGGATTGAAATTAATTTTAAGCAGAGGCATCCTGGGAAAGCTGTTCAGATTTTGTGGGGAGAGGGTATTTGGGGACCGGATGTTAGGCTGGCCCTGCTGGCTCCTTCATTACCGGGGGCAGTGCCGTTGGTTCCTTTTCACAGCTCTTCCCCTCGCATGCATAATCTACACTTTCTCCACAAGCCACAGGCTTTTTTCTTCTTTCATAACTGATGTCTGTCTGCAGTGGCTCTCATAGGGGGCCAGGGGGCCAGGACAGGTAAAGGGGTGTGGAGCATTTGTGAACCCTTCTGTGCTGGGTGCCCCTCCTTTCCTTCTGCCTCTGTGACCTAAGACACACACAGAGCTACACTTCGCTTTCTGTTTTGGTAGTGCTGGAGGTTGAGCCCAGGACCTCACGCATACGAGGCAGGTTCTCTACCTCTGAGCTACATCCACACTCCCAGATCTGCACTTTGTGTACGGCAACTATTCATAACAGTTAAAATCTGGAGGAAATAATTTTTTTTTAGGGGAAATACCAGTTAACAAATGAGTTGCTTGCTTTATTGATCCCATCCACTCAGTAAGGAAAAACCTCACTTGCTTATTAAGTATGTTTCACGCATGTATTGTGATTTAAGTGTCTCCTTCCTAAGGGTATTGAAAACCATGTGGTAAGAAACAGGATGTAAATATGAAATAAGACTTCAATAAAAAAAGTACAGCTGGGTGTGGTGGCGCACACCTGTAATCCCAGCACTCGGGAGGCTGAGGCAGGAGGAGCCTTGTGAGTTTGAGACCAGCCTGGGCTACAAAGTGAGTTCGAGGCCAGCCTGAACTGCATAGTGAGACCCTGTTTCAAAAAGACAAAAAATAAATAAATAAAAGTACAGTCGGACATATCTGGCGGTGGTCCAGGTAGCCCTGACTACCTTGTCAGGACTGAGGGCGCACCTGCTTTTCAGAAAATCGATGCCTTGCCATGAAAACAGTGTCTCAGGCAGAGGCCTCTTCTGGTTGCCTATGTGAAAAGGTCATGAATACCTTAAGTGCATTAGAAATCTTGCCAATGGTTGAAATTTTAGAAAGTGTTCACGAGTGTAAAAGATAGACTTTAGTGTCTGACAAACCAATTGGCAGATAATTTTTTCTAGTAATAGACATAAGTAGGTTTTAGTTGCAACTGAAAAGAAAATCAAGTACCACAGGTAGAAGAACAGGAGAATCATAGGAATAAATGTACAGGAGACTCTTAGGTATTGCCATGAGCAGATACTGCTTTTCCTTACAGTTCTTAATAAGAACTTTATGTGTTTCATTTAAAGAAAAATGTTTCAAGAAGACACAATTGAGAACTGAGATTTGTTTTACCCGCATGCATAGTTTTTTTGGGGGCGGTACTTTAGATTGAGCTCAGGGCCTTCACACTGAGCTACGTCCCGAGCCCATTTTAATTTCTCATTTGGGACTGTCACACTGAATTGCTAAGTTGCCCACTGGGCGTGAGCTTGCAGTTCTCCTGCCTCAGCAGCGCGGAGCATTGGGATTGCGTGCGCCACCAAGCTTGCCTGTTGGTTTTATCCATTCTTGAAGGTCTGGCGAGTTACTGATCTGTGCGGCAGATGTCGTTTAATCATCTTTGATGTGGTTAGTGATTTTTTTTTTTAAGGTCCTAGCTACCTAAAATGAAAGAGATTAGCCCTGGGAAGCGGAAAGGGAGGGCTGGAAAGCGTCTTGTTCGATATTTACATGTGACTCATTATTCTTACAGCTTTAAATTTCTGAGAGAGTCATTTCCAGCGTCAACTCGTTATGAAGCATTTGGCCGAAACTAAAATTTAAGTCCTCTTTAAGTTGTAGAGACTCTATACACTGCTTTGGGCTGAAGGACTAAGAAAGAGGCCACTTAGTGTGGTCATGCAGGGCGGTCGCCGTCGGCGGGGGAGGGACGCTGCGGCCCTCACCCCACTCTCTATCCGTTCCCTTTCTGAACCCCACCCTTCCTGTCCAGTTTGCTGCTTGCCGTGTGTTGCGAACAGAAACCAGAAATCCAAGCTTGTCATAGCTGTACCCCAAATGGTAAGAATTTCTTAAAGGATCTGGAGGAATAGAAGGACATGGTCTTGTGCCGTCTTTTTTGGATGGCTTAAGACCTTTTCATTTGTTTTGTTTTCCTCTGTACTTTGTTCATTTATTTTTGTGGTACTTGGGATTGAACCCAGGGCCTTTGCATCCAGCCATGGTCTCTGCCTGTTTTACTTTGAGACAGGGTATTGCTAATTTGCTAAGTTGCCCAGGTTGGGCTCAGGCTTGTAGTCCTCCTGCCTCAGTCTCCAGAGGGCTGGAATCAGGGGCACACACTGTTATACCTGGGCTTCTGCACTTAATTTATATAGCTCGTAGTTCAGTTCTCTGGTTTAGAGTTTTGGCTACAAAATGGAGTACATGTACACAAAACTGGTATCCTCACTGGCCTTCGGCAGTGCGTGGGCGATTAGAACTTTGGTGTTTGATGGAGGCTGTGCCACTGGAACCTTTTTGCCCCCATGGCTGATTCTCTCCTTTGCTGGAGTGGAGGAAACCGCACCTAGCAGAGACAGCACCTGAATCCACATGGAGCCATGGTAGATTTGTAACACTTGATGGATGCTACTTCCTCTGCTGGTAGATTGTTCATTTCACTTGAAGATAAATAAAAAGGTCTTCTACCAAGATTTGAAACTAACATTTTGCTAAGCGAAATTTTAATGAAATCATTTCATTTTTTGTAGTCACTTAACATTTTCAGTTCATGTGGCTGATATTAATTCTACTTTCTGGAGAGCAAGAAATGGTGTTCACTTTGATAACCACCTTGTTACTGCAGGACTGTGAGAAGTGTGGCATTTTAAATACCACGTTTTATTTTATTTTATTTTATTTTTTAAATGGCCTGTGTCCTATAGCACAAAGAGATAATATGAGCTTGCTCATGTCCCTTTGATCTTTCCCTTATAAAATTAAGCCTAGAGGCCTTATACTCTTCTAAATTTTTCAAATTAGGTCACGTAAATGTAGTGCTGTGCTTTCAATTCATAAAGTAGTGTCCTCATGCGTAGTGAAGAGAGGATGTATTTATATCCTGCTAATTGCTTGGCTGTGGCTCGGGGTGAGCATCGAGTGATCACGGCTTTTTCAAATGTGAACAAACTATTTTCTCCTGATCTCTCTGATACCAAAGCAATACTCTTTCTCCTTTCCTTTCTTTCTTTCCCTTCTAAACTAACACTGGAACGCATGGTCTCATTTGTTTGAATACATTTTGGGACGGCTGGGAAAATGCTTCAGGACTGACCTGGGAAATTTTTGGTCCTTGGTCTTAAGAGTTTGTGTATTCTGAGGGGACGGGTTGGGAAGGAACTTTAGGGTCCTGGGATGGTGGTGAGGGCAGCTGCCGTGCAGAAGTCGGGGGTCCTCAGGGAGAGACGGAGCCCTGCGGTTAGTGCAGCGGGGCCTGGCCCGAGAGCCATCTAGCTGGGAGATGGTCTGAAGACACTGGAGTCTAGCTGGATTGTGAACATTTTATTTACTTTGAGAAAGTTGTTTAGCCCTTCTCATAGATCCCATCCATTTCAGAGTAATGTAAATACCTTTTCCCTTTGGCTATTTTACAAGGACGTTGAGGATTAATTAAATTTAAAAGAAAGTAGGCAGTGAACTCCCGGGAGGCAGAGAGAGCTGTTTATCATTTCTCTCATCATTCATTCCTTATTCATTCATTTTACAAATATTTGTTGAATACTAATTGTAGTAAGGACGCTGTACCCCATGCCGTCATTTGGAAAACAAAGATGAATGATTAGGGTGACCTCTGCCCTCACAATGTCATATGTTGGTATTTTTTTTTTAACTCCCATTACCTATGAGTAATTGCATAGGCATACAGCTAGGCTAGGCTTAGCAAGAGTTGATGTTTGACTAACAGTGCTGTCACAGATTTTCACTTTGGAGATTCATTTTTTTTTTTCTACATTTAGAGCTACTCTTTTTTTTTTTTTTTTTCGAGACAGGGTCTTGCTATGCAGTTCAGGCTGGGCTTGAGCTCACTTTGTAGCTCAGGCTGGTCTCGAACTCACAACAACCCTCCTGCCTCAGCCTCCCAAGTGCTGAGACTACAGGCACATGCCACCACGCCCGGTGCTAGAGCTACTCTTTGCCTCCTCTTGTAACATAAACACAGCAAAATTCCATGTTTTTTCCCTGTATTGTGATCAGTGCTATATGATCTGTATTTTTTCTTCCTGAAACAATTAAAATACATCCAGTCTTATATTTTGTATGGCACAGTCAGATTTTTACCCTCATTGTGTTGTTTGTGAAAATATTTATTACTAAGTTGAAATTTTAAAGAAGAAAGCCTCTGAGCTGGGTGGGGTGGGGCACTTCTGTAATCTTAGCACTTGGGAGGCTGAGGCAGGAAGATCTCTACAAGTTTAAGGGGGCAAGGCCATTCTGAACTACGCAGTGAGACCCTGTCAAAAAAAAGCCTTTAACAGTCAGATCTAACATTAAAGAAGCATATACATTACCCTTAGACTGAACTAAACATAGACTTATCCAAGGACATGAATTTAGCCATTTTAAGTAAGCATGTATTCTAGAAGAATGCACAGTATTATCTTGGAAACTAGTGGTTTCCTAGCTCACGTGAGTCAATTCTTTCTTGGCGTTTATTAAATAATGAGTATTTGAATGAATAATTTTGACTACCAGCCTGGAAATGTTACTGTTTTATTTCAGTATGAGCAGGGTGAGAGTATAGAAAGGAAGAAAATTTCTGTCCTTGATTTATTTCTCAGTTTGTGTTTGTGCTTTTGGAAAAGAGAAATAATGGTCTTGGAATTAGTATCCTTTTTCTCTTTTTGTTTTTAGTCTTTTTGAGACAGGGTCTCGCTATGCAGTTCAGGCTCTCCTTGGGCTCACTTTGTAGCCCAGGCTGGCCTTGAACTCCCAAGGATCCTCCTGCCTCAGCCTTCCAAGTGCTGAGATTACAGGCGTGCGCCACCACACCCAGTTGGAATTAGTATCCAGAATTGAAGATTAGTTGAATTTAAGGGGGGGAAGGGAGCTGGCTGCGTGGAACAGTAGTTGGGTGTACAGCTGGGTGTGGAGGTGCACACCTGTTAACCCCAGCTCTGCCTGGGAGGCTGAGGCAAGACCTGAACTACATAGCAAGACCCTGTCTCAAAAACAAAACAAAGCACCCAAAAGCAGGTATATAAAAATAGTAGTTAGGCATATAGTTTTAGATAAAAATCTGTAAAGATTCTGAATTTACATGAAAATTATGGCCTGCAGAAATGCTGACCATTAGGGTTGTATATATATTTATATATTCTATTTCTCTTTGACTGAAGTAATGTCATAAAAATGATGAAAATGCCTAAATCTGGTCTTGACAGCACCAGCATCCAGCTTACTTATCAGAGAGCTTAAGGCAATATTTCAAGGCTGAACTAATGTTATTAGGGAGCCAGTGTCTGAAGTGATTTCCTGGAATCACTTTACTTGCTTATTTATAGCATGGACTTTTAAAAATGATTATCATCACGATGGTTCCTTTGAAAGCCCGGAGTTTAGGAAGTGTCACAGATGGCATATATCATACTTTGCTTCTTGCTCCTTTCCCCGAAGTGAGATAGGAGGTTTAAGTGATTATGATCTTTGCTGGTGGGGGGCTTGTCCGGGCACTGGAACTTCCCGTTCGGCTGTAGTCCTGTCTCCTGAAGATGGTCATTTACCTTTTGTCGTTTCTGCTGTCCTGCTTACGAAACAGTTGCTATAGACCATTTAACTATAAGCTCCTTTCCTAGAAGTGCAAGTCTTCTCATCTTCTTGAACCTTTTTTTTCTGTCTTTTGAGACAGGGTTTTACTCTGTAGTTCAGGCTGGGCTTGAACTCACTCTGTAGCCCAGGCTGGCTTTGAACTTGTGGCGATCCCCCGCCTCAGCCTCCCAAATGCTGGAATTATAGACGCGTGCTACCACGCCTGGCTTCTCTTACACCTTTTCTTTGCAGTTATTTTGATAAAGTTATATGCAGTTGATTTAAAACTGGGGTCGCCGGGCGTGGTGGCGCATGCCTGTAATCCCAGCACTTGAGAGGCTGAGGCAGGAGGATTGTCGAGAGTTCCAGACCAGCCTGGGCTACAAAGGGAGCTGAAGACCAACCTGAACTGCATAGCAAGACCCTGTCTGACAAAAAAAAAAAAAAAAAAAAAAAAAAAAGACTAGGGTGGCGAGCCAGGATTTCTGCAGTGCTTGGTCACCATTGCTATGCAAGGAAAATCACACCAGAGCATGTAGGTCCTGACTGCTGTGCTGTGCGTGTCGGGATCCCTTCATTTGCTAACAGAACAACTCGTGCTTAAATCAGAGAGGATTGCCTTGTTTATCTACTTAGATTCAGGGGTGAACGAGCTTTCTGAAGTGATTGGCCTCGTCAGGTCTTCAAGGACTGGGCTTCTTTTCCGAAGTCCACTCCTGCTTCCACTTCTGCTCGGGTGGCCTCCCCCAGGGATTGCGAGGTGCTGTGCGTGGTGCTCTGGCTCTTCCTTTCCCATTCCCAGCGGCGGGGGATGTCTCAGGAGCTGATTATTTCAGTCCTGGATTCCATGTCCCATCCCAGGAGTCAGGAGTCAGAGGGATAGAATGAGCTATTCCTAGATTAGCTGTCTTGAGGAAGATTGGATATGGGTGGAAGCACTCCTGCAATAATGAGTAGCAAGGACTTTTCTAAGGAATAAATGTTGGGTGTGGCAGCCAGTTTTTGACAGGGAGATTTTTTTCGTTTCCCTTCCGTAATTTTTTTTTCTTCTTGGCCTGAGAAAATCTAGGGAACAGCTGGACTTACCTGAAACTGAGCTTGTGAGAAGAGTTCACTCCAGCCCAGTCTTTGCAACACAAAACAGAAAATTCTTGGGTTGAGGGTGCTCAGGGCAGATTTCTGTGACTACTATCCGTGTTTTACCATGAACCTCAAAAGATCTTTGCTGGGTTGGCATTGCATAAAAAGAAACTTCACAAGAGATAGAGATTCATCATAAAATACACCAGGATATGGCATAATGAACAACCCTGTTCCAGTGCATGCGGAAGATATAATGATACGCAAATATTTTAATTAATTAATTAATTTGGAGACAAGGTCTCGCTATGTAGTTCATACTGGCTTTGAACTCACTATGTAGCTAAGGCTGGCCTTAAATTTGGAAGTGATCCTCCTGCCTCAGCCTCCTGAGTGCTGGAATTACAGGTGTGTGCCACCATGCCTGGCAAATATTTTAGTTTTTGGATAATTCTATTTAATTCAGTTAGAATTTATATGATATTACTGATGAAGGTTTCAAATCCACAATATGGCATAGGATACATAATAATATGATAGGAATTAAAAAGTTAGATAATTATTTCTATATAAATTACAAAAGTTGTAAATTTATTTGATGTCTCTTACTCTAGCTTTTTTTCTTTTTTTTTGTCTTTTTGACACAGGGTCTTGCTATGCAGTTCAGGCTGACCTGGAGCTCACTTTGTAGCCTAGGTTGGCCTCAAACTCACAACGATCCTCCTGCCTCGGCCTTCCAAGTGCTGGGATTACAGGCGTGTGCCACCACGCCTGGCTTCCAGCTTGATTCTTAAAGTAGCATTTATATTCTTCATTACAAGAAACCACTTATGTGTAATGAATGACTACATTCATTTTCTTTCATTATATAGCTTTGTCTGCAAAGAAAATTAGAAATATTGTGATATTTTACTGGTTGAACTTTGGCCCAATCCACCAGAGAAGAAAATGCTTGTTTAGGCACACCAGAGTTTGGGGCAGATGCCAGAATTCAGAACTGGTCCCTTGTTTGTGATGGAGGATAGGGTGAAGTTTGGAAAGATGCTTGTCTTAATTACTTTTCGCATTGCTGAGACAAGATACCCAATACCCACAAGTTAAAAGAGAAAAGTTTTATTTTAGCTCACAGTTAGTAGAGGTTTCAGTCTATAGTCAGCTGGCTCCAGGGTAGGATGGGATGGCAGAGGAGAAACAGTTCATGGCAGGGCAGGCAGAAAGCAGCCAGCAGCAAGCTGCTCTCTTCCTTTATATTCCATTGAGGTTGCAAGCCTACTGGTTGGTGCCACCTGCACCCAGGATGGAGCTTCTGTTTTCCGTAAATCTGCTTAGCCACACCCACAGCGAAGCCAAATCAGTGGTAAACTCACCCAGCATCACACACCCATGACCCAGCCATGTCCCAAGTGCCTCCCTGTGAGTGTGTGAGGTTTTGCAGGGACATCCAGATACAAGCCGTAATGACGCTTAAATTTGAATAACAACTCGAGTTCTTCAGGCATGCTACATAGTTCTGGGTTATCCTCTGCTCTTTGAATCCTTTTGTTTTCTGGGAAGGAGATTCTTTTATACACCAGTGATTTTTAGGTGTGATTTTTTTTTTTTTTTCCCTCCAGAAATAGACTCCTTGGAAATCTAACCTGTGGCTGTGTAGTCATTCTTTCTCTCCTAATCACACTGGTCAACCTTCCCAGCTTTTGACTTTCTTGGTTAATGCAGAACTTACCTGTGTTTCTTGGAATATACCTTATGTATGCGGCAGTAACCAAACAACTCTGAAATTAGTCACTTAGTTTTTCCTTTATACTTTAAAAGCATCTCTGGTTAGTGGGAGCCTTTCCTCTTGTAATCACTTGAGGAGCAGATGAGGAAAGAGTCTTTCCTGTTATCTGTGCATGGTATAAAATAATTCCTCTTTGATCATCATTTCAGGGAAAGAGAAACAAGAACTCCATGTGAGTCCTTCGCTTCCTCAGCTGACAAGCGACACATACCTTTACGTCCACATTTTATGGACTTGCATTCCTCATGTAGCTTGCCTGCGTAGCTGTGGGGTTGCAGTTCAGAGGGACAAAGCAGTATTTATTTGGTAGATACCACTAAACTTACTGTAGTTTTCCTTTGCCCAGGAAGTGTTGCATTTATTGAATGCCTGGTGAGGCAGGGACTAATTCACTTCCTTGCCTTCTACCTCACTTGGTAGAAGGAGTGCTTGGAATCCAGAAAACTCCTAGAGGGGGCATAGGTTTCACCATGCTCCTGGACTGCAAGTGTTTTTTTTTTTTTTTGTCTTTTTGAGACAGGGTTTCGCTCTGCACTTCAGGCTGGCCTTGAGCTCACTTTGTAGCCCAGGCTGGTCTCAAACTCGAAACTATCCTCCTGCCTCAGCCTCGCGAGTGCTGGGATTACAGGCATGCGCCACCGGGCCCGGCTACTGCGGGTGTTTTCTGTTGGAGAATTCATTCCACCCTCGTGTTGCTACTGCTGATATTTCTGGGGGTGCTCCACTCTGCCTCACATTCCTTCTTGATTCCTGCTCAGTATGGGAAGCTCTCAACCTGTCTATCTATTTCTGTTCTTTTGCTCTCTTACTCTCTTCTGCTTCTCTGTGAACCATGAGAAGAGGGAGACTTCTCTGTCTTTGCGGCAGCAGAAAAAAACCATGATGTGATCCAGGTTACTGGTTTCAACCTGAAGTGGAGATCAGGCTGCCCCAAGGCCGTTCCTTTCTTGGCGCTGTCAGGAGGGCTGCTTGTATGCTTGACTCTTTGGCTTTACAGTTAGGAGCCAGGGTCTGTGAGAAATGTGTGACAGCAAGAGGATGAAGGGGCTCCTACCGGATGACTTCCTTTGTGTTGAAAGAAGGTAGAGGGATAGAGAGCGCACAGAGGTGGGAGAAGCTGGAGGAGCCACTGTGCCGAGGTGTGGAGAGCGCAAGGAGGCGGGCTTTCTCTTCTCTGCTGCCCTGCTCGTTTACAGCTCCAGCTGTCTCACTGCACACCTCCTCCTCTTTCTTGCTGATATTCAATACATTTTTCCTGGTTACTCTCCATTGTTTTCTGAGGGCCCTGGCACCAGGTTTAGTCTTTCAGTGAACCGCAAATCCAGCCAGCACAGTGGATGTCCCACGGGGTAGACAGAGGCCTCTTCACTTCTCGGCCTCTCAGCAGGAGACCTTCTCCTCACGTGGTCACCTGGGCCACCCGCCCAGCGCACTGTCCCCCTCAGGGAGTTGCTTCAGCTTTGGCCTGTTCAGCCCACAGCTCCCTCTCCCACAGCAGCGCTCCTCTTTCCAGCTCCTGTTTTACCGGCCCTTCATCCAGCCCTTTGGCCTCCTGGCCCATTTCCTCCTCACTGACTTCCTCTGTTTTTCCCCTTTCCCATTCGAGCCGTACTTTATTACTTCACATGCTAGCGTCCCTCAACTTCTCTGTTCTTTGTCTTGGACCCACCAGACAGAACTACCTGTGAAGACCTGACCTGCACTCCACTCCTAAGGCCCAGACTAACTTGCAGTTCTAGAGAAAGCAGCTCGGTGGTGATAATTAATCTTCCTAAATGTCAGAGCTCCTGCTCTGACCAGGCTCTCTCTCATCAGACACGACCCGGACTGTAGAAAGAACGAGGCAGGGTGAGAGAGAAGTGCGAGTCCGTCTGGCTGTCTCTCCCTTCCTCTTGCCCTCGCAGTCCGTCTAGGAAAGCGTGTGCTGCTTCTGCCTGCTTTCTCTGTGCTTCTCAAATGTCTCACCTTTGCACCTTCTTCCGGGTGGCACTGCATCGAGGGTCACGCAGGAATCTGTAACCAGACGGTGGCAAATCTTTTCCTCCTTCCAGAAACTGCAATCCCCTTTTCTTTTTTATTCAGACCTCTCTGGAAAAGGGACCCTGACCAGTGCATGACACCGCTTTTGTATTCTGCCTCCGATCCCTGTTTTATGCCTCTCCTGCTCACCTTGTCACTAGTACCGGCTGTCTTTTTAAAAAAAGGCAAACAAAGGCTTTCCTGTTTCCTCACTCCAGTTCTGCCCCTGCTCGCTTCCCTGCGATGCCAGATTCTCCAGAGGTGTTTGTGTTCTTTCCTTTGCATCCTGGGGTTTTGTCTTAGCCTGACCGCAATCTGGCATGGCCTCCAGGACTCCATTAGCGCAGCTCTGCCTTCGCTTGCCTTGGTTGATTGCAGGCTTTGACAGCGTCCACGGTGCCTTCCTTTGGCAAATGTCCTCCTCCCTCGGGCTCTGGGGTTGGACTCCTGGTTTTTGCCACCCATGTCTGACTGTTGCGCTCATTTTATCGGACTGCACTTCCTACTCCAGTCTCCTAAGTAAGTGTCGGTGTGCTGTGATGCTCCCTGCTGATGGATGCCTTTACCCATTCTGTGCCCTCTAGGTTGTCCTCACTAGCTCTTTTACCGAATGGGTCACATCTAGAAAGCCCCCGAATTCTTGACTCCTTGAACTCTGTTGTTTCTCTACAGTCTGTTCTAGCAGATGTTTTGTGTATGCACTTGTGTATCACACATCACAGTTTAGGTTTTTTATCTTTTTGAGACAGGGTCTCGCTATGCAGTTCAGGCTGGCCTTGAGCTCACTTTGTAGCCCAGGCTGGTCTTGAACCCACAACGATCCTCCTGCCTCAGCCTCCCGAGTGCTGGGATTACAGGCGTGCGCCACCACGCCCACCACAGTTTAGGTATTTTAAGAGGCTTCAAACTCACCTGTAAGAAATGAAACCACCCTGCTCCCAAGTTTCTTGTGCTAGCGAATGACTCCTTTACTCACTCATGTTTTCCCATGTCAAAAACCAGGTACCTGCTAGGTGTAATCCCAGCTATGTGGGAGGCTGAGGCAGAAGGATCCCAAGTTTGAGATCAACCTGGGCCGTTTGTGACTTTGCAAGACACTGTTGGATGTGGTTTTTTTTTTTTTTTTTTTTTTATTTGAGACCGGGTCTCACTATGCAGTTCAGGCTGGCCTTGAGCTCACTTTGTAGCCCAGGCTGATCTCACAACGATCCTCCTGCCTCAGCCTCCTGAGTGGTGGGATTACAGGTGTGTGCCAAAAACACTGTTTCAAAATATAGTAAAATTATTTGCTTGCTTTGTTTTTTTGGAGTTCTTTGAGGGCTACTTTTGTTTGTTTGTTTATTTTTTCTGGTACTGGGCATCGAACTCAGGACCTTGCGCTTGTCAGGCAGGCACTGTGCCGCTGAGCTGTATCCCCGGCCCTGGACTTTTTTGAGATAAGATCTCACTATACATCGAGCTGACCTTGAACTTACGTAGCCCAGGCTGCCCTTGAGCTCACAGCAATCCTCCTGTGTCAGCCTCTGAAGTGCTAGGGTTACAGGCATATACCACCATGCCTGACTCAAAATAAAATTACTGAAAAGGAAAAAAAGAGCCTGGGATTGTAGTTCAGCTGTCCCTGGATTCAGTCTCTAGTACTGCTACCCCCTCCTCCAGAACCTCCCCACAAACTGATATCCTCTAAGAAATCCTTTCTCCTAATTAAATACAATTATCACATTCTTGTTGATTGACTTTATCTCCATCGTATTGGTC
Organism: Chinchilla lanigera; assembly: GCF_000276665.1. Lineage (NCBI taxonomy): Eukaryota > Metazoa > Chordata > Mammalia > Rodentia > Chinchillidae > Chinchilla > Chinchilla lanigera. Next base: position 16,488,193 of record NW_004955446.1, on the reverse strand, counting down.
AGATGCTGATGTTGAATGGTGGCTACTTCCCATTCTAATTGCAGGTCCCTGTGTTCAACGCCACCACTTCATCTTAGATTAAAAACCTTCTTCGCTTTTTCTCTCTTCATCCATTTTTGCTTCATTCCATTCTAGCCAGGCTGAAAGAAAATGATCTGTCTTAAATGTAAATCTTACCATGTTACTTCCTTGTTTTAAAGCCTTTTTCAGTAGCTCTGCTCACCAGAGAGTGAGACACTCTTCCTGGTGGTGTCCGGAAGCGCCTATGGGATCTGACATGTCTTTGGAGCCTTAGCCCACGCATCCCCACTGCTTCAGTTATCTCCGTCTGGCGTGGACCCCCTGCGCATGTTGAGATGTAATGTCCTTTACGAAGTACTGGATAAGGACCTCAGACACAGACACCTCCCCTTGCCCTAGTACTTAGTTGCATGTGGGCAATTCTTTATTTTTATGCCTGTCTTTTGTGCTCCCCTGGATCCTAGGATTTATGTTTTGGAAGCTTAACTCCACGTTCTCCGGGGTTGGGATGTGGGGCCGTGTAAAAGGTGATGAGGATGAACAGGCCGGCCTTCATGAATGGATCGATGGGAGTGGGTTGCTTATCAGGAGTGGGCTTTTTCCAGAATTTCCCCTTGTACTCTGTTGCTCTTCTGCCGGACTGAGACTGCCCAGCCTCTAGGACTGTGATCCAAATGAATTACCCAGTCTCAGGTGTTCTGCTCCATCAACACAAAACAGAACAGGCCGACTTCCTAGGCAGAAGAGTTTCTTTGTCACTTAGCACAGAGCCTGGCTTTCAGAAGGCATTCAGTCCGAACTTTGGAATGAAGGCAGGAATGCTCTTGGGACCTTATTAGACAAGCTTGCATGTGGAACATTCTCTGTCCCCAGGATTTTTCTTACTTCCATAGGCTGGAAAAATGAAGGCTCTTTCTCTGCATTTTCTCTAATCCAGTGGACCAAATCTTACTGCCTTTTAAAATTCAGTTTAAGGAGCCCCACCTGGCCAATTAGTGCCTTGTCTTAGTGACACTAACCCTGTACCCTCCCAGGTGCTTCTATATCCCAGTATTTAAAATAGTTACTTATATTTTGCTTTTTTTGACTGTATTCATTGCCTGACTTTGACATTTTTGAAGCAGGCTTTCCTATTTTTCTTACTTCTGTTTCTAAATGACTACCCCAGAGAAAAGAGGAGCTCGTACAATCTCTATTTGAGGTTAGAGACCTCTCTTAGAAATTGTTCATATCAGAGAAAGTGTAGAGTTCTTAGCGATTACCAGGCTGAAGTCCATGGGTAGATTATAAGTCAAGTTATCACTTGAGAGCAAACCAAAGGACTCTTGGAGATGTATTTTTTGGTGGAGTTGTAATTATTTGTCCCAAGTGACTATAGAGCCTGCCACCGATTTTTAAGTGGCATGTTTCACATAAGGTTGGAACCAGCAGAGAAAGGCTATTAGGCCCAGTCCTTCCTCATCCTTCATTTATTCATTTAGCACTGCAGTTTGAAGTATCCCCAGGCATAGCAAGAATTACAGTTAGTGTTTTGAAAAGTTAGCCTTATTCTAAGGCTTTTAGGAAATTAAAATCTGTCCAGGTGTTACTGATGGTGCTGATCATGTTAGAAGGTCAGACGTTATGAGGATAGAGCATAACTACATTTATCAAAGAACATGTTCAAGTCTAGGGTAATATCACAGAATCCTTTAAAATGTTGGTTTTTAATATTCATGTCTACATTGCCTATGATTTTAAAGTTATGAATACTTATTCTTAAAAGTCACAGCAATGCAGAAAGATATGAAGAAGAAAGTAAAAGTTCATATAATTTCAGCACCCAAAGTTATGTGCAGTTTGATATCTATCCTTGTAACATTTTTTTGTATGCACATACAATTTACACTTACTCTCAGACTCTTACTTCTTATGCATAAAAGATCATCTCAAATTCTTAAATACTTTGCAAGTAGCCTTTTCATTGAATGTAAGTAGGTAATTTCTTACAATCTATTTATGTATTATGCTTTATGTTTAAAATAGCTGTGTGTGAAGTCTTTTGGTTGGTTCCAGTATCTTGAAGAGAACAGGATCCTTTACTTACGTTTTTTGGCAGTTGTCTGTTTCCTCGTAATATATTCCTAGAAATGAAAATCCTGAGTCTTGTGACACATGTTGCGAAATTGTGGAAGTTGGGGATTTTGTGGAATTATGAAACTATGGACCTGACGGAAGGGGCATCAGTTCACGCTCCTGCCAGCATTCTCTTGACTGAGCCCCTGCAGAGTTTTAGAATTCTTTTCAGCTCTTGCCAGTTTCACGGACACCAAGTTGAATCTCATTGTAGTTTTAATTTGCATGTATTTAACTGATAGTGAATTCAGTTGTTTTCTTGTTTACTTTATTCTCCTAGGTTTGATCAGTATCTCTTTCCGGGTCTGGACCAACATTTCTTGAGGAGTTTCAGCACTGCTTGTAGAAGTTTGGTGTCCTTGAGGCATTTCCGTGAGAGTGGCTTTAGGGATCTCAGTTTTAACTGTGAGCGTGGTGGTACAGTTTTAGATATTCTAGAACTTGGACCCCCATATATTACTTGTAGCCAGGTAGGGCACATCCTTGCTTTAATGATAATGGAAATAACTAAAGCGTGAGTTTACACAAAAACAGCTTTAATTGGAAAGGAACTTAGCTTGAGGAGCTTACAGAGATCGGCTGGCTTTTGACAAAAGAGAGTAAGAAAAATATAGGAAAGGACTCTAGCTTGAGGACCAAACTCCAATGAAGGGGTCCACCCACAAAGGCAGACCAGCTTTTTAGAATTCATGGAGGTGGTCCAGGGTCCAGTTGATAATTATCTGGATTTGTAGCTCTGAAGGAATCTCTTGCCATAGGGATGGTTCTGTTCGCGCGAAAGTGATTGTCTCTGTTAATGGTGGTTTCAGTCGTGTGAGGTTCAGCGTTTCCTGGACTCCAGGTGATCACAGCTTTAGGAGATGGCCAGAGACTTCTGGGCCCAGTTGAATGTCTGCCTTAGTTTCTTTCTTGTCGCTGAGACACAATGCCTGACGCCTAGAACTCTAAGGAGGAAAGGTTTAGCTTGGCTCGAAGTTTGTAGAGGTCAGAGTTGCTAGTGAGTTGGCTCCACGGCTGGGCACCCTGGCAGAGAAAAGTCCATGGGCTGGTGGCTAGAAGCACAGAGGGATCAAGGGAGGAGGAGGGAGGTAGACCGTTGCGGGCTGTGCCCCCCGTGACCCACTTTCTCTGTCCAGGCTTCACCTCCCACCCTCACATTTAGCTATGAACTCGTCAGTGGACTGATCCACAGGTGTGTATCATGTCCCCACGATCCAGTCATTCTCTAAAGCCCCGCGTATGAGTGCATGAGGCTTTGGGGAGACATGTATATATAAACCATAACAATGTCCCTGGAAATCCCTTGCTATCCTCAGATTTGAAGGGGGATGAGATTATGTAAATTCAGTGGCCAATCAGCCTTGTTTTTTGAACTTTTATGTAAATACTACCTAAATGATTAACATACTCATATGCAGAGCTGAGAGAGGATTTGACCCGGACTTTTAAGGTAACAGAGATACGAAATGAAAGTCAAGCTCTGTTCTGCTTTAGGAACCTATTGGGCCTGGTAGGCCCATGTGAATAGTTAAGAGTTTTTAGCAAAAATTGCACTTAAGCCTCATCTGCCTCAAATAAACAGACACCCACCAGCCCCCAAGTTCTGCTTTTAATGAGTAACACGCTGAGTAAGGCGCAGGAGTTTGCCTGTCCTTTGTCCATATAATTTTCTCTGGCTTCGTCTTACTTATCTGTGTGAAGTCTATGAAGGAATCAGCTCCCAGTTGCAGAAATGGAGAATATTACATGGTGACAAGTACCTTGACAATAATACTGTTAGAGCTCAGACAGGTCTGAATTTTTGGTGTAACCGTGGGCAACATCTGTATACTTAGAAAATGACAGAAGTAACAACCTAGTTTGAGGTTCATGCTTAATCATTCAGGCTTCGTAACGGAGTGGACTAGGTTGTAAATGACTGTTGGAGACAGATCAGGTAAGCTAATGGAATATTTATTAGACATACTTCATGAAGGTAAATGGTAGCTTCTGTACTCTGTGCTGATAGCGTACACCAGTTAATTAGTGATTACTGTCAGTAAAAGAGCCACACATTTGTTTAAGCTAATGTTTTATGACTTCTTAAAAACAAATACCGTCATTTGTTTCCTTTGGTTACTGTTTGACATGGGGTGTATGATATAGGACCTGTAAATGATCCAAATAACATAAAGGACATATAACTTTTAACCTGCTAAATGTCTGATATACAGAGTTTGTGTTGTCTAAAATCGAAGAATGAATTCTAGGACCAGCGGAGCTTAAGAGTAGGAAGTATTTATTGAGAGAAAGAAAGCTTCTGTTCAAGGGAGTCCCAAGTGGTGGCCCCAGGGAACTCACTTCTCAAGGGAGTTTTATAGCATAAGACCACAAGGTGAGGTGGGGGTATGAGGCAGGGCAAAACTATAGTGAACTAAAAAGACTACAAGTATCGTCACCTAGGCAACCTTGATTAAATGGGTTTCAAATGGGGAAGCAAGTCACGTAGTAAGCATAGGTAGAGGAATGGAGAAGAACTTTTCCTGGAAGGGAGGGGTCAGGGAGGGATTGGTTCCCCACCAAGGTGACTGATGCCTGTTTTGAATGTCAGTCACTGCTGCATCCTTAGGGGAAGAGTGTGGGTGCAGCCATTGCTCTGTCCTGAGGCCTCCACCTCCAACCACAGCTGTCTTCTGCACTGACCTCTCGCGGGCCCAGGCCTGACTGCCTGTGATATTTCTGCCTAACTTGGCTGTCTATAATATGTTCTGTTGTATTCTTAATTTCTGTGTCTCTGTGTGGTTTAGCAATGGATTATTTTTAAACTTTTTTCTAATTATGCATTATTTTGATCAAAAAAAAACTCAGGTATTAAATTATTCTGTGAAGTTCTACAACTTGATTTACTTTTGCATATGCAGAATTCAAGCTTCATTGTACTTGGGCAGTGTTTTTTGGTGACTTAACGTTGCCATGGGAATTACAGAGTCCAAGAACTTTCACTTGGGTGAATTCAGAATCGTTCTCCTCAGTGACATTCTCATGATACCTTTTGGTTGAATTACTGTTTTGTTTTTTAACAAAGAAATGAGTTAGATGAAAGAAATATGCTCTTGGGGGCTGGGGATTTAGCTCAGCGGCAAAGCGCCTGCCTGGCAAGCGCAAGGTCGTGAGTTCGGTTCCCGGAACCGGAGAAAAAAACCAAAAAAAAAAAAAAAAAAAAAAAGAAATATGCTCTTAACAGCTCGGTGTGGTGATATACACCTGTAATCCTAGGCTGAGGCAGCGTGATCCCTTCAAGTTCTAGGTCAGCCTGAACTACACAGAGAGACCCCTGACTCGAAAAACAAAACAAAGAAATATGCTCTTTACTGTTAGGAATGATATAAATCTTGTAAGTTAAATCTATGCACTAGGGTTTAGAAGATGTAATTTGGTGCTTATGGAGACAGTAAATATTTTGTTTAATTTCAGATACATAATGCAGCCAAGGATTAAGGAGAAGGCATATAGCTCCTTCCATGGATTAGTCTTATTATTTTATAGTCACTTTTTAGACTCTTTGAGTTACCTTACAGACATGGTAGAGAAAATATATATATATTTTTTTTTTTTTTGGTTTTTCTCCGGTACCAGGAACCGAACTCACGACCTTGCGCATGCCAGGCAGGCGCTTTTGCCGCTGAGCTAAATCCCCAGCCCCGAGAAAATATATTAAATCAGAATTCATTGAAGTTTTATATGGGTCAGAGCTACATGTTTCATTTTAAGATTAATTTAAACTTGGATAACTGAGACATTATCCTAAATTTTAAATTTAATCTGACTATCCAGCATACCCTATTTTATTATTAATTTCTTCAGTGATCAGCCCATGAATTTCAATTCGAAAGGATGAGGCTTTAAGGCAGTCATGGTTATACTATCTAAAAACGCAGGATCCTATTACCCACCAGCTACTTACCTTTCTCTTTTTTTCTTTAACAATGTAATATATTCTTTATTTCCATTTCTTCTAACGTCTGCCCTCTGCCCTAACTAATGATCTTCTACTTTTTCATTCTGGAGTGATTTTCCTCTTGGCTTTGCTTAACGTCACTCTTTAGTTCTGGTGTGTTTTGTTTCTCTGATCTCTTCTTGGGTTTCTCTACCTCGCCATTCTCCATGTGCTGGTTCTTTATCCTGTTACCCTGTGGTCACTGATTGTCACTTTTGGGGTTTCCTCTTATTTTGCACACTCAGGTGGTTGTGGAAGGACCGACCTCATCTGTGCTCCCCTGGACTCCTGCTCTACCTTCCATGTTTTTTGTCTTCTGTGAGACCAGACTTGTGGCCACAGCTATCACTCAGTAACCTGGAAACACATTCATTCCTTCTTGGTAAAAAAAGAAACAAAATTCTAGGTGTTTTGGAAAACTGTTAAATCAGGATGCCTATTCTCTGGAAATCTTTCCTTCTATTTCAGATCTTGGTGGACCGTATTTTTTTTTGTGGGTGTGTCTTTGAAATGCAGTTCAGGCCTTGACCTTACTTTGAGCTTACTTTGTAGCCCAGGCTGGTCTTGAACTCGCAATGATCCTCCTGCCTCAGCCTCCCGAGTGCTAGGATTACAGGCGTGCACCACCACACCCGACTTTTTTTTTTGTCTTTTTGAGGCAGGGTCTCACTATGTAGTCCAGGCTGGTCTTGAGCTCACTTTGTAGCCCAGACTGGCCTCAAACTCACAGCAATCCTCCTGCCTCAGCCCCCTGAGTGCTGGGATTCCAGGCATGCGCCACCACACCCGGTGACAGACCATATATGAAAGAAGAAAATCACATTAAATCAAAATGCTAATTAAATTGAAAAGACTTACTGCAGAATAAAGCCCCAAGTTAATTTTATCATTCTCTGGAAAACTATTTGACCGTTGTCTGGGGTTATTCAAAGCGGTCGCATTTAAGTAATATGTTCCTTTGTCATCAGGACTGCATTTTATCACGTGGCTTACACACTTTTTACCACTCAGTGTCCTGTTTTGCTAGCCCAGAACACAGCGCTGTGGTGGAACAGTGGCAGCACTTGCTGTTCCCTCTCCTTTGCGTCCTGCAGGTGAGCTGGGAAGATACTTGTCTCTGCTATCTTTATGATTAGGCTAAATCCCTGATTGGAGTTTTCTCCTACCCTTGCAGCTACAGATTTACACAGTGAGTTATGGCTGCTGGATTAAAGTTTAATTTCTTCCTTTATGAATTGTATAAGGACTTTTGGTGTCATGCATGTGGCTTATGGTGCCTGAGAGGTGCTCAAGGAATATTTTTTAAAAATTTAATTGTTGACCTAAAATAATAACTCTCTTTAAAAGGAAATAAAATCGTTTATTGTGAGCCAGTTATGAGTGACGATGGCTAGGGAATGCGGATTCAAGTTACACTGAGTGACATGATCTGCTAAGAAAGAGGTTACAGGAACTTTCACAGTCACTGAACAAAGGGAAGTCATGAGTCAGTAAATACCTTGGTGGGGACATTGGGTAGGTGTGCTGTACCAAGGCAGGGAGGTCTATAGGATTCAGATGTCATAATACTCTCAGCTTTAGGTTTGGTAGAGGCTAGAGGTCAGCCAAACATAGAGCAATACACTCCAAGAGTTTTACGTAGTAGTTACGAGGATTTTAGGTCAGGCGCAAGAGATGATAATAAATAGCTCTTCAAAGGGACTAAGATAGCCCAGGATAACTTTGGCTCTTGACGTACAGCATCCATTTTCCACCGGCGTGGAGCTGTAGTCAGTGTGTGGGCTCTTCAGTACGGATATGGCTTCACAAAACTTCAGTTCACCAAATGCATGCGTAAATAAATGAATGAGTTGGTGGTTCAAGATTAAATTGGAGGGCTGGGGATATAGCTCAGTGGCATAAGCGCCTGCCTGGCAAGTGCAAGGTTGTGAATTTGATCCCCTGTACTGCAAAAAAAAAAAAAAAAAAAAAAAAAAATTGGAGAGTTAGGTAAGAAAACTTCAGAGGACAACATGTGTAAAATATTCCTCATAGATGTACTCATCCTTTTTTGTTTTTTGGACTTTTTGTGCCAGGGTCTTGCTATGTTGTGCAGGCTGGCCTTGAACTCACTTCTGTAGCCCAGGCTGGCCTCACACTGCCGAGTGCCGGGATCATAGGCTTGTGCCATCACGCTGTTTGGATTTGCTTATGTACCATTATGATACTTAGAGGGATTTAGTGTGACCTTCACTTCAAGTGTCCAAGTTACTTGGATTCGTCCCTGTTACCAAGGCTTTCTCAGAATCCTAGGCCATCCATATATATTATAATCAAAGTACTTCAGTATGAATTCTCTACCAGAGACGGTCCTTCATAATCAGTTCTCATTCCTTAGCAATTTAGCACCTCCTCTTACTGTGATGAATGAACTTTTGCCTCATGTGAAACCAGAATTACAACTGAGTTTTGTATGTAGTAGGCTCTTGGTAGCAATGAGATGATGCGGATTTTCCTCCTTCAGCTGAGTGGAGAGCAGAAAATGTCCAGGGACACAGTCAAGGGACAGTCTGCCTTTCCTCTTGCTGAGATACTCGCTTTACCCGGTGGAAGGAAATGAAAACCCATTGGAGAGGTTAAAAGAGGATCAAAATGATCACTCCTGGACGCCACAGGGGTCAGGGCCTCCCTGAAAGAGTTCAGGGAAAAGAATAGGGTTAGAAGAGCACAGATTCTTGCAGATCTTCCAGCCAAGGCAAGCTTCAGCTTTTTACTTGCAAGCTGAAATGTACCAGTGGTAGCGCATGCCTATAGTCCCAGCACTTGGGAGCTTGAAGCAGTATTGCCGTGAGTTCGAGGCCAGCCTGAGCTACATAGTGAGACCCAAACAAAAGAAAAACATATTGAAAAACTTATTTAAGGCATGTTCCTCTTGCCCTGGGGAAGAGTGAGGCCTGGATTTTACTTGGTTTTGCAGAAGAAAAGTTTTTTTCTCTTGAAAAAATTGCCAGCCTTGCCGCCTCTGAATTATATTGAAAAGATGTCTTTTCCCCAGGTTCGTTTATTCAGAAAATGAGGACACAGTGGTGTCACTGGGTTGTGGGTGTCCCATTGGAAGAGGGCGACAGCTGTCCTAGCGCCACTGCAGCCACATCGCTTCCATTCAGAGCTGTGCCTGTGTCTGCTGGCTGTGCCTTGCCTGCCACACAAGGGCCGCCGTGGGTGTCAGATGGCTGACCTAGTCAGTGAAGGATTGCAGAAGCCTCCACTCTTTTGGTTTTTTACTTTTTGAGAAACACTTCAGGTTCTTCCTTTGCTCAGTCCATTATCTAAGGAACACTGATCTTGGCAGACTTGGAATCATCAGAAATACCACAGAAAATGTAATTACTTAAGACTTTGCCATTGTCAAAGTGTTGACACATTTTCCGGGTAAATCCATTTCCACAGCTGCCTCAGTTTCCTAGTCAGCTTGAGCAGCACCAGTGAGGGGTGATGAGATCAGTAGTGGCGAACTGTGTGCCACAGCAGGCACCCAGAAGCCTCTCTGTCGGCTCATGAGCCAAATCACCCCAGCAGCCCAGGTTAAGGTTTAATTGCAGTGTTGGCACTTTGCGATGAATAAGCGGGTTTGGGGCTGCATTCTGGGCACTTGGTCTCTAAAAGGTTTGCCATCACTGCCCTAGATGGACAGTGGGTCATAACTGGAGTAATAGCGAGTTAGCAGCAGGCTGCTAGGACATAAAGTCTTTGGATACAGCTAAGGCCTCACTTGTCTTTCTCTAGTGGATTCCCTATCTTTTTCTTTTTTCCTCCCTCCCTCCTTCCCTTCCTTCCTTCCTTCCTTTGCTTTTCTGTCTCCTCCCCTCCCCTCCCCTCCCCTCCTCTCCTCTCCTCTCCTCTCTTCTCCTCCTCACCTTCTCCTCTCCTCTCCTCTTCCCTTTCCCTCCTCTCTCTCCCACCCCTTCCCCCTTCTCTTCTCTCTACTGGCGTTGAACCAGGGCTTTCATACTGAGCTCAGCCCTTTTACCTTTGAGACATGATGTTGCTAAATTGCTCAGGCTGGGCTTTAATTTGCTGCCCTCCTGCCTCAGCCTTCCAGATTGCTGGGATTATAGGTGTAGCCACCATACCTATCCTCTGGCTGGTGCATTCTGGATAGGAAATCACTCCTTAGATAAAGGGTAAAAGTTTCTTTAATATGCCAGAGGACAGATAGCATGACCCGTGCAACAAATCTTCATTGAAAAGTACTGAAATAAACCAAATTAAATACACACGCATTCCTAAAAGTCTGTAGACTTTTTGTTTGTTTGTTTGTTTTTGAGACAGGGTCTCGCTATGGAGTTCAGACTGGCCTTGAGCTCATTTTGTAGCCCAGGCTGGTCTCGAACTTGCAGTGATCCTCCTGCCTCTCCCGAGTACTGGAATTACAGGCGTGGGCCACCACACCCGGCTCTATAGACATTTTGATGAGAAAAATCAGGCTTTCAAACATGGTCCTTGGCTCAAGGGCAAAGTAATAGGAGAACTCAAGGCGTGAGCATGGTGACACGCAGCTGAGTACGAGGCCAGCCTGGGCTACATAGTTCAGGCCCGACTGAACTGCGTAGAGAGACCCTGTCTCAAAAAAAAGAAAAAAAAAGTGAAACTTCAGTCTTTATGCTCTGCACTGTCCTAAGGCAGAGGTTCCAGCTTTTGGAGAAGGAAATTGCATTGGTTTAAGGGTGAGGAACAAATATGTTTAATCACTTGCCACTATACTAGAAAAAGGCAACCTACTTCTATTTTTTTTTTTTTTTTTGCAATTCTTTGAATGAGAGGGGTAAAGCTACTGTGTGGAGAAAACCATGTTCCTTTTGACTTGATTATTTTGTAGATCATTTCATTCACAATCAGGAGACAAGATAGTAAGTTTGCAAATAAGTTTTCCTTAAGCAGCCTTTGGTTTCCAAATTTAATTTTTTTTGGGGGGGGTTACTACAGAGGATTGAAACCAAGGCTGAAATACATCCTTATCCTTTTAAAAAATTTTTAAAGATAGGATCTGCTTAAATCTAAATTGCTAAGATTTGGGCTGGAATTTGAGATCCTCCTGCCCCAACCTTGAGAGTGCTGGATTACAGGTATGTACCACCTCACCTGGCTCCAAATGTAAATTTTTTTGTTTGGCGTTTTTGGAGCACAGTGAAATTGGAGATTTAATTTGATCTACTACAAGGAACTAATCTTGTTATCTAAATTTACTAAACAACACTTGAAGGCAAGTATTTAAATTAGTAAGAATTGGAATATATGTTTAAAGTGTGCTTGTATTCTGTTGCTAATTAACTGATTCTGTTGAGGCATCTTTTCCCAGAATTATGCCAACCCCCCACGTGAGTATGATATGAAATTTCTGTAGTAATGCTAATTCAGCCACTGTTTCAGAAATTCCCGCATCTTTTTATCTGACCAAAACCTCAGGATGATCATTACACTTAGTAATGCTCACTCCTACACTTGAAGTACGTTTCCAGATAACCCTTCAAGCCACACTCCAGATTCATGGCCATTGAAACACTTTCTGATGAGACTGGAGTCCTGAATGTTTTCTCTGTGAGACAATGGAATTTCCCCAGATCATGCCAAGGAGAATTTCTTATGTTAGAATTTATGTTCAGGACTTACATTGTTTGAATACCCCTTCTAAGTTTAGATATGATTTACACCTTTTATTTTTAATGCCTGCTGCAGATTTACGTGGTAGAATTTTAATTTTGGAGTTCACACAGGTTTGACATTTGTTGGCCTGTGCCATGGCCCTCCTCCCTACTTTTTCTCCGAAGAGTGGTAGGACGGGCAGTGTGTTGTGCATTTATCTGTGGCTCTAGGAGGCAGTGGTGTGAGGCTCTGGGGCTGTGTGGCTGACTGCAGAGTGAGTGTAGAATTAGCAGGCTTTGATGTTGACCGTGTGTGGAAGGTGTGGGTTGTGGTTAAGTCATTAAAATAAAACTCAAGCTGTGGTGAAATTTGGTTACCTGAGGATAAAACCTTTCATTCTCCTAGCAATAAGAATACACTTTTTATCTGAATCCACTGGCTCAATATTTGTTTTTGTTGGCATTGTTTTCCTAAGAGTCATTTAGTATTATCTATAATGTTCTGATTATCCGTGTATATAGATATAGACCTAATTATCTATATCTATAATGTTCTAATTAGTGTATCTATAGTGTTCTGCATTTAAAATTTAAATAACCATTAAGAAGTGATTTTGGCTAGTAAGACCGGGTTTTTTTAAATCTAAAAAATTGAAAAGGCTGTTAAAGAGATGAAGATAGCTTGAGGAGTCCACTGAAAGACTCCACAACAGTTACTCTGCATTGCTTGAGCCCCACACCTGGAAGAGCTTGCTCTGCTCAAGGATTGTCAGTGAAATTGTTGAGGATTGTTTGCTGCTCAGCAACAAGGCTGTACACAGCATTTAGAACTTTCTTTGGTTTAGAACTGGGGCTGGGGTGGGAAGATACCTAACAAATACGGGGATGCAGTGGAGGGGGAGGGGGAAGTTCTGCTGCTCCATATCATAGCAGAGTGGTTAGGAGAGACAGTGATGAATTTTGTGTTTCAGAAATAGCTAGTGAAAAGAGTTTGAGTATTTCCAGCACAATGAAATGATACGACATTCCCCCTGATCTGATCATCCAACATTGCATAAAAGTGTTAAAATATCACATGATACCTATAAAAATGTGTACTTGGTTTTCTTTTTTTGTTATTTTTTGTTTATTGTTGTGTTTTGCTTTTTGAGACAGGGTCTTGTTGTGTAGCCCAGGCTGGACTCAATCTCACAGTGATCCTCCTGGCTCAGCCTCCTGAGGGCTGGGATTATAGATGTGCACAGCCACATCTGGCTAAAAATGTATAATTACTACATGCCAATTAAAAATTTATATCTAGACAAAAGTGTAAGTTTCAGATAGTAAAGGCATTTTGCTTTCTTCTCAAAAGAAAAAAGAACTTACTTAGAACTTCAAAACTGTTTCTGTCCTAATTTTACTAAAAGTAAATTTAGTAAATTATTAAAGAAAAGCTCTGACTCATAAAAATAATAGGCTTAATTTTGGCGTTGTGATTGTTTTAGCTTACAAATGTAAACTAAACTGTTTTTCCCTTATTTTGATAACTGACCTCTTAAATAAACTGACATAAAGTTTTTTTGTTGTTTTTGCATATAGAATATATAATTTGGAACATGATGAAAATATATTCATTTCTTTTTTCTTTTTAGTGCTGGGAATTTAACCCAGGGAGGCTTTCCCACTGAGCTACGTGTCCAGCCCTGTTTGTATATTTATTGGTACTGGGTATTGAACTCAGGACCTTGTGCTTGCCAGGCAGGCACTGTGCCGCTGAGCTATATCCTGGGCCCCCCTTTTTTTAAATTTGATTTTGAGACAGAATCTCACTAAGCTGCTTCTGCCTTCGATTCTCCTGCCTCAGCCTCCTGAGTGGCTGAGATTAGAGGCAGGGGCCACCACATGCAAAACATTTTTATAGTTTAAAGCTGTTTAAAGTCAACACCCCTGATTTATTCAAAGCTAAGAACTTAGTAGGTGAGACCTTTGCTTTTTTTGTTACCTTGTTTGTTTGATTTTTGAGACAGGGTCTCACTGTGTAGTGCAGGTTGGTCTTGAACTCACTATGGAGCCCAGGCTGGCCTCAAACTCAAGGTGATCCTCCTGCCTCAGCCTTCTGAGTGCAGGGATTACAGGCATGTGCCACTGCGACTGGCTGAAATCTCCATTTATTAATAAACGTAGTAGGAATTGATGTTCTGAGGCTGCTCCTGAGGGTTCGTGCATGCCAAAGTGGTGTACTCTGGTTATGGTTGTTTGGGTTCCAACATTTCCGTGTCTGAAACTTCTCTAGAAAATTTTACATTTTAGAAATCAATGGGGTGGGTTGTCTCATAAGCTGCTAACTACTCTCTCAGGCCCAAGAAGTCAGTCAGTCTGGTTAAACAGCTAATATTGTGTCTCATTGGAAGAGATGGATTAAGTGGGGTTCCATCAAAGTAAGGTTTCTGTGGTGTTAGCAGTTAGATATTTAATAAGAGACATTTCTCTGCAAACAAAGGAAAAATGGGTTAATGGTTAGAACAAATGACCACCTTGGCTTTTGTGTCCAGAGGGGCAGCCGGTTAGGGTTCTCGATGTTAGGTTGGAAACACCTTCATGTGGAGTGAGCACAGGCAGTGGGTTTTCCTGGATTGTAACTTGCATCAGGTGTCTCTGTGGACTTGAGGCATGGAGATTTGATTGGAAAGAAGCTGTTGTGATAATCTCTTTAAAGTCTGTGTCTCAAGCTGCTTGGCTTTAGCTTGTAGGACTTCAGTGAAAGGGCAGCTTTACCGTCAGTGATTTTGGGTATCTTAGTTATTTTCTGGTTGCTGGGACAAAACACCTAACACCCACAACATAAAGGAGGAAAGCTTTCTTTCAGGCCACAGTTTGTGGCAGCGTGGCAGAGCAGGAAGAGCTCATGGCAAGGCAGGCAGGAAGTAGAGAGACTTCTTTCCCTTTTTATTCCATCCACACTGTCATCCTATTGGTTGGTGCCACCTCCACCCAGAGTGAGTTTTCCCTCTTCAGCAAATCTGTCATCCATCCACACAGAGAGCTGTGCTAAGCCAGTCAGTGGACTAATCTACTGTCACACACACCCAAGGTCCTGTCACTCCCCAAATCTCCACCTATGGCCTCGTGAGGCTTTGTGAGGGGAGCATCTAGATACAAGCTAAAACACTGAGCCACTGAGTGGGAGAAATGACCACAAATATTACTTTGGAAAGTAGTAGTCAGATAGCAGAGAGAAGAATAATTTAGATTTCAGGTAGACAATAAATCCTCAGAAAATGCATTAGAATGTAATGTCAGGTTGCATTATAGTTTTTTTCAGTCACAATTTCTTTCTCCCCATAGTCCCCCATATTTTCCATTCAAAATAAGGATGTTGAGTTTCATTAAACTTGGCCTGATTATTTACATAAATGTAGCAGGTGACCATGGGCCCCGTTTGTTTGCTTTCCTGGAACTATTTATAAAGACTCTCAGATTAAACTTTTAAAACCCTCCTGAGGCTGGCAAACCAAGCCAAAGGCCGTCAGACTTTACCTGCAGTTGCAGTTCCTGGGCTTGCTGGGAAGTGACGCTCTGTACCCACCCATAAAGTACCGTATGAACCATGTGTTCCACGAACTCAGCCAGTTTTCCCACTGGAGGTTTTATTGGCTCCATGAAGTCAACCTTAGTTCCTTAACGCTCCCTGGACATGTCTGAATTCTAGTCAAAGCGGTGCTAATGAAACCAGTGTTTCCAGTTGGCTGCAGTTCCACAGAGAATAGATTCTTACGGAGTCTTCTTGAACTTATGCAAATAACTGTATTGTCACAAAAACAAGAATACTCACGACTGGTTTCTGAGTTCTGGGGAGATCAGGAAGACATGAAAACTAAATGTTTCAATTGTTACAAGCTACAGGTAGCTTAAGGGAAAAATAATTCCTTAAATCTGTAAAACAAAACAGTCATGTACTAGCGGTGTTTGAAATAAAAAGCCATCAAAATTGTCATTATCCTTTCATTCCCTGTCACATAATTCCCTTTCGTTCTGCTTGATCTCAAACACTTTAACCCTTCGGCTTCATTAGAAATCTGCAAATTCTTACCCAGCAGGCTGGGAAGATGTAAGTTGTCAGAATCTGCATTGGAGAGTACTTAGCAATGTGTTCCATTAATCTGACAGCAAGTGCTTTTGGAGAATACCTGGGACAACTGTGGGTGATACAGAGAATGGTCATAATTTAAAAAACCTGAGGGTGGTTTCTTATGACATTGATGCACCTCACAAGAAAATCTGTTTTTGTGGCATACAGCATTTAACAATAACCAAAATTATGACTACTAATATATTAGATTTGTAGGAATATCATAAAATTTTGGAATGCTCATAGTGGTAAATCTATAAGTATAGCTTAAGGGAGGATTTGCATTCCTTATTGACAGTATCTTTGATATTATTTAGCATATCAAACCTAATTAGTTTGATATCACGTTTATAAGATGTGAGCTTTCCACAGGACCAACTGGAAAATCTCCTCACTAATTGAAAGTAAAAGCCTTAGTTTTGATTTGGGGAAAATATCAAAATATTTCCTGTAATGAAATACATACAATGAAATACAATCTTGGTTATTTGTTCAATCAAAGTGACAATAAAAGATTTCAAAGGTGAATACAAAAGGTTATGTATTTGTAAAATAAGACTTACTGAGAATACTCACTTTCCTTAAGTAATCAAAGACCTACTAGACAATAGGAAGCATAAGAAATTATCTTAATAAAACTGCGGGTCTTTGGGGCAAGACAGGGATATCTTAGTTACTTTTCTCATTGCTTAGTTACTTTTCTCGTTGTCATGCCTGACACCCCAAATTAAAGGGGAGAAGGTTTATTTGGCTCACAGTCTGTGGAGGAGTCAGTCCATAATCGGCTGGCTCCAAGGCAGCGTGGCACAGGGCAGAGGTGCATTGCAGAGGAGAACCAATTCGTGGCAAGAAGAAGACAGCAAAAGCAAGCAAGCAAAGGAGAAGATGAGCCTCTTTCAGCCCCTTAAATTGTATCCAGACTACTGGAATTAGGACAGTGCCAAACCAATCGGTGGACTGATTCAGTGACCATCCAGCCTTAATCCCAGCATCATGCCCTCGAGATTGAGCTACCTCTGAAAAAGCTCTACCTATCCTATGACTGCATGAGGCTATTGGGGTGGGCATCTAGACACAAGCCATAACAGGGAGCATCACAGTTCCAGACTTCAAGTTATACTATAAAGCTACAGTGATAAAAACAGCATGGTATTAACAAAAACCAAAACAAAACTAAACCAGGGTTGGGGATACAGCTCAGTGGCACAAGTGCCTACCTGGCTGGTGCAAGGTCCTGAGTTTGATTCCTGGTACAAAAAAAAAGAAAACACCTGAACCAGACTCATGGATCAGTGGAACACAAGATACAGAAACAACTCCAGGCACACTCACCTATTAACATAGGTGGGTTTGAGAAAGGGGCCAAATCTCTTCACTGGAGGAAAGAAAGCCTCTTTAACATGGTGCTGGGAAAACTGGCTTTCCCCATTATTTATGTTCCAAAGGTTTAACCTAGACCTGTATCTCTCACCGTGCACTAAACTAAAATCAAAATGGATCAAAGATCTGAACATTAGAACAGAAACAATCTGGTGGCAGACAAAAATGAGTAAAACCTTTGAGGACATAGATGTAGGCAAAGACTTTCTAAACAGGACTCTGGTTACACAAGAAACAATACCAAGAATCAACAAATGGGATCACATCAAATTAAAAAGCTTCTGCACGGCAAAGGAAACCATTAACAGAGTGAAGAGACAACCTACACAATGGAAAAAAAGTTTCCTCAAAGAAAAGACTTAATATGTAGAATATATAAAGAACTGAAATAAAATTAGACCCTCCTAAACTTACAGACTCAATTTAAAAATGGGCATCTGAAATGAAGAGGCACTTCTCAGATAAAGAAATACAGACAGCCAGTAAATACATGAAAGAAAGTTCAACATCATATGCTATTCAAGAAATGCAAATTAACTCAACACTGAGATTCCACTTCACTCCAGAAAGAGTGGCTACCATCAAGAGATCAACCAACAACAAATGCTGGCAGGGCTGTGAAGAGACTGGAACCCTTCTCTACTGTTGGTGGGAGTGTCCAACCACTGTGGAAATCAGCATAGAAACTCCTCAAAAAACTAAAAAGAGAAATTCAGTGCGGTCCAGCTGTTCTCTTTCTAGGAATCTTCCCCAAAGAGCTAAAGACATCATACTACAGTGATGTATGTACACCCATGTTTATAGCAGCACAGTTCATAATAGCTAAATCTCCATGTCCATCAGCAGATGAACAGATAAAGAAAATGTATTTACACATAATGGAGAACTCCTCTGCCACAAAGAAGGATGAACTGGAGTCATTTGCAGGAAAGTGGATGCACCTTGAGGCCATAATGTTGAGTGAAACAAATCAGACACACAAGCCGAAACATCACATGGTTTCTCTTATATGAGAAAACACGTTCAAAACTTTGAGCCTTTTCTGTCAAGTTATAAGGCCCCATCATCACAGTGCTAGGGATGTGGCTCTGAGTAACTCCCCAGAATAATTGTAATACATTTCGTGGTGTCCCTGGGTTGGTGCCTCAGCATCTTACAGCTTCTGTTTTCCTCCCCTGCCACAACAGTTGAACAGTCAGTGAGGCTAAAGGAGTTTTCCAGTAGACAGTCATGAGGCCACAGCAGAGCACATGTCAAATCCTGCTGCTGAGGACACTGTTTAAGGGTGTTGATGGGATAAAGAAGTATGGTGATTTAAGAGGTAGAGAAGGGACCGGAAGTGGATGTCATCAAATTTCACGGCTCTTTATAGGTGCTATTTTCAGAACATGGTGGAGTTAGCATGGTCTGACTATAGAGGTTTTGGGTACCTAATGTCAAAAGTCTCCATTGGACACCTGTGCAGGCCCAGGTGAAAAGGCAGAAGTTCCAACAAAGTGTTCATGTCCCTGAAATGTAACCTAGGCAGTTCTTGATCGTGACCCAGACATCAGAGGGTTAGTTACAACAAAGCTACAGGGAAATAGTAAATAATACAGTGCTCAGCTGCGTGACCGCCAAAATTACTGATATTTAAAATCAATTAAAAGTGAGTAACTAAAAGCAAGTGAAGGGTGAGAGTGCATTCATAGTTTCACTCGGTGTTAGTACAACAGTCTAAATATTTTCTTTCAGCATGCATTGTCCATATTTAACCATGAATTATAGGATGCATCACCTACTATCTAAAGCAAGATGTAAAGTTTAATTTATTATGCACTGAGATTACTTTGCTGTTGTTATTTTGAGCTGCGTTTAAATTTTGTTTAATGTGTTCTCTGACATCGCATCAGATCTTCCCTGCGGGTGGAAGTTGCCAAGCGTGTACACTATGCGGAGAGGTGGCCAGATTGGCCTGAGGCCGGAGCGTCTGAGCTGCTTTATTTTTAGCCTTAGAGACTCGAGGCACATGGTGTCCTTATCACTGTGGTTGGGAGATCTAATATTGATTCACTGACTGATTTTTATTGTGTACAGATCCTTACGTGCGGTTCTCTTTTTTTTTTTTTTTTTTCTCCGGTACCAGGAACTGAACTCACGACCTTGCGCTTGCCAGGCAGGCGCTTTGCCACTGAGCTAAATCCCCAGTCCCCCCTTACGTGCAGTTCTCCTTGGTCTTTGTAGATCCTGATCATTGCCTTTGCAGTCCAAAAGCTCACTTTACTCTTTTCTTCCAGATCATTGTCAAAAGTGTTGCTTATCTTTCTGCTGTTCTTTTTTTGGTACCGAGAACTGAACTCAGGACCTTGTGCTTGCCAGGTGAGCACTTATGCCGCTGAGCTATATACCCGGCCCTCTTTCTGCTATTTTGATAAACTACCATGAAGGTATCATTACTTTTAGTATACACCTGGGTGAGCACATGGTCCTTTACTGTATTTGAATCTTTACTTCCTGGGTGTTCGTGCCTAAAGAGTGTTCAGCAAAAATTTCAATATTGCATTTGTGAAAGTTGTTCCGTTAATCCACCCTTCTGCACACGGTAGCCAGCAGTCCAAAGTGGTTGTTGAATGCTTGAAATGTGGTCAAATTGAGGTGTGTTGAGAAGTGTCAAAATATATCCCAGAGTTTAAAGACTTACTATTATAAAAATAATGTAAAATATCTCATTAATGTTTTTTACTTTCATCACATTAGAATGATAATATTTTGAATGTATTCAAATAAATATATTAAAGTTTATTTCATCTATTTCATCTTATCTTTTTTAATGTGACAGTTCAGAATTAGAAATGTGGCTTGCTATATTTCTTTTGGACAGTGGTGCTTATAATAGAAACGTGTACAGAATGTTCAAAGTGGTTTTAGAATCCTGGATTTGGCGATCTATTTGTGGAGTTACAGGATTACTTTAGAGCTGTGTAATGTGTGACTTTAGAGGTACTTCATGGTCAAGAATTTGCTTTCCTGTGAAGTTTTAAATTGGTTGTGGAAGGGATGCAGTATTCAACAATGGCCAAGCTTCAGCCTGAACAGAAGGACAGGAGTGCCCCTAGTGCTGTCCCGAGCATCCACTAACTGTGGATTGTCAGCAATGGAAAGTATTCTGATGGAAATTTGTCTTGCATTTTCTTGAGTGGGAGTTTGTTTTGGGTGTAGCTTACCTTTAGTGAGCTTCCAGACCTCAAGTAAATCAAGGCGGCTTTTCCTTGTGAGTTTTATTTGCCTTATTTTGACTAAAGAAGTCCAGTCACAGTAGTGCTTGACTTCTTTTTATATTGCCTTTTCTTTGTGTATTACCCAAATGAGAAAAGAAAAATACTACTTTGATAATGATACTCTGACAGAGGCTGCGATAAAGCATATGAAAATCAGAAAGAATTGTATCTGATGCAAGCATGAAATTTGTAAAGCAAATATTTTATTACCCCAAAAATATCTTACTGATTAAGACAGTTGCTGTCTCTCTCAGGTGGCATCTTTCTCAGGAGAATGTGTGATTTTTTTTTTTTTTTCGGAGACACGATCTTGCTATGCAGTTCAGGCTGGCCTTGAACTTGCTGGTCTCTAGCTTGCAGCGATCCTCCTGCCACAGTTTTCCCAAGTGCTGGGATTGCAGGCGTGCTCCACCATGCCTGGCCTGAGAATGTGTGATTCTCGGTGACGCTTTTTATTAGAAGTCAGGGATTATTATGTGTCATATGTGGCTCAGCTATGAAGGGAAGAGGGGAATGCAGGTTACTGCAAATCTATGAAATAAAAAATGAAGATCAAGATATAGGGCACTAAGGTACAACAGTTGGAAATGTAAAGATGGTAAAACAGGAAGATAGAAAGAATGTGGAGCTAACCAGATGAGAACTAAAAATAATTAAAAGGAAATGGTGGGAATGGCTAGGACTTGATTTTTATCAGAAACTGAGTATGTCACTAGAATGAATGGCTTTTTATTTGTTTATTTTCTGTCTTTTTGAGACAGGGTTTCACTATACAGTTCAAGCTGGCGTTGAGCTCACTTTGTGATCCTGCAGTGACACTGCTGCCTCAGCCTCCTGAGTGCTGGGATTACAGGTGTGCACCACCACGCCCAGCTAGAATGAATGTCTTTAGGCTCTCTTTACATGACATATAACTTTAATTTGGTGTAGGATAGTGTTTTGTAAAATGTGGTTAAGGAAACCAGCAGTGGTGACGCATACCTGTAATCCCAGTACTCAAGAGGCTGACGCAGGAGGATCACCAAGAGTTTGAGGTCAACGTAGGCTGCATATGGAAGTTCAAAGCCAGCCAACACTACATAATGAGACCATGTCTCAAAACAAAACAAAACAACCAAAAAATGTGGTTAAGGGTTGGTGTTCATCAGAATTGCTGAACTGTTTGCAGAATGTAAATTCTTACCTCAGAAAAACTGCATATTTTTGGGATGTAGTGCCTTGAAATCTGTATTTTAATTTGCTTTCTTTCCACTGGCCTCTTGAGAACATTTAAGTGATGGCATTTCTGTAAGTTGTGTCAGAGTGGCTAAATTTTTTACATATATAATTACATGTAAAGTATTTCAGCAATCAGTAAAATGAATGTATACTGTAAGTTCATCGAGATTGGTATAATACAGAATTCTAGCCAGCCTGGTGCAGCATGATACTGAGATTTACAGAGTATTTAGGATCATGCTGATTGGGAAGCAACTATTTTTGTATCAGTCATAAGATGTCAAAGATCTATTTCCTACTCTTGGAGCTAAGCAGGTGTTCTCTCGGTATTTGCGACTCCAGCATGAGGGGCAGCACATGCCCTGTGCACAGTGTGCTTCTTCCTGGGGTGGTGGATCTACTGCGATCACATCAAAGATGGTCTCAGCCGGGTTAAAAGAAGCACCGTCTGTGTTGTTTCATTTATGATCCATCGACAGCCAAAAACAAAAGCCTGAACTCAAACGGCTTAAGTGGAAAGGATCTTCATTGTGTCAAACGAGTGCAGCAGAGAACAGTAGTAAGCTGCAGTCTGGCTGCAGCTCAGGGGCTCCATGTGGTGAACGAGGAGCCAACTCCCCTGGGCTTTGTCCTAGGCTGACTGTGTTCCTGCCAGTGGGCACTTGGCGTTCTTCCGTGTGTGGGCTTCTACAGGATGAGTGAAGGGGATTTGTCATCCACGCCACGAATTTGGGTTCCTTCTCTTGCTCCCAGTTTGAAGTGAGGCACTGTTCTGCTACAGATCTCAAAAGAGGGGGAAGGGCAGACTTTCTCAGAATGAAGAAGGCCACGGTTCAGTGTATTTCACTCACAAGCGTTACTGGTAATTTTCAGAATAAGGAATGCAAACTTTATTATGCATGAACAATCTCGCAGTGTTGTGGTAATGATTTTTAATACGTAATAAGTACTTACTAAATGTTGGGCATCGTTCTAAATCATTTTTTAGTGCTTGCTTCGGTAGCACATATACTAAAATTGGAACTAAATCTTTTTTATATTAAATCATTTAGTACGGCAGTCTGTTAAATTACTACTTTTTTTTAAACAAGAATTGTTTTTTATTTTTACAAAGCGTTATGATCTTAACAGTCATCAGTGATTTATGAACAGACTCTTCATTGTATTCATTTAACAAATTAACATTGTCAAATCTGTCAAATCCCGAGTGCTCAACTGAGACAAAGAGGCGCCTGGAACATGAATGGAAAGAGAAAAAGGCTAAGAAAGGCCAGTGGACACATTCTGTTACTTATTTGTTTATTTTTCAAAAGACACTTTAGAAGCAGTTCAAGAAGATGTTTGGGCTAGGAGGTGATTCCTGACTACTGTCAGATTTTTCTCATAAGTTAAGTACTGTTGTCATCTCTTCTTTATGGATTAGGAGACTGGGACATAGAGGAGGTGCCTTGTCCCAGGTAAAAGAGGAGGGTGGGATTTGAATTCAGTCTGGCTTGAAGGCTAACTCCCCACTGCTACAGTAGAAATGTGGCAGGTACTCAGTGAGCTTTGGCAGCTTGGCAGGTATGGTTATTGAGAGATTAGAGTTGTAGTGTTCCTAGGTCAAGTTATTGTTAGAATTCTCTGGCTCACTGTCAGAACAGCTTTCATAGATGCTATAAATTTCAAATTTTTTTTCTTTTCTTTTTTGGTACTGGGAATCGAACTCAGGACCTTACATTTGCCAGGCAGGCGCTTGTGCTGCTGAGCTATATCCCTGGCCCTTTTTTTTTTTTCTTTTTGAGATAGGGTCTCGCTGTGGAGTTTAGACTGGCCTTGAGCTCAATTTCTAGCCCAGGCTGGTCTCAAACTCACCAATGATCCTCCTGCCTCAGCCTCCTGAGTGCTGGCTGGGATTACAGGTGTGTGCCTCCATGCCCAGCCAGCAAATTTCAAATTGAAGTGATTATTCAAACTATAGTATACTGGTAAGGTATATAGTAATTCTAAAATCAACCTGCATTCCTATACAGACATGTTGGAATGAACTTAAATTTGTAATTTCAGCATTAAGATGATTACTTAAAATTTTCTGAGGCCATGCATTCTTCTTTTTTTTTTCTCTTACATTCATTTTAAATGTTTACCCATCTGTCCAGTCAACTCTTGTGTATCTGTCAGGTCTGAGAAAGGGTGATTCAGGACAGATAAAACCAGTCTGTGCTTTTAATAATTTTGTGTTTCAAAGAAAATAGCAGGCAAAAACATAGCTATGATAGAGAATAGTGAACAGTAAAATAGAGCAGTGGAGTTCTGTTGGGTGTTGGCAGTGGGACAAGTTTGGGATGTTTTCAGAGGAAAAAGGTTTTGAAATGTGAAGTGGGTCAGTCTGACCAAGAGAGCAAATGCAGCGTTTCAGGAGACGTGAAGAGCCTTTGCGCGAGCCCTGAGGCAGAGGAGCTTGTGTCCTTTGGGTGATATAAGTAAGCGCTGTGGCAAGTCCTGTATAAGGGATGAGAAAAGAGGGTGCTGAAAATTTAGTTTAGGTAAATATTTTCAGAGTGTTACAAATTTGAAATTTTGCTGAACTTCAAATCTTATGATTGTTTTGATTTGGCCAAGATACATGTTTAAACTTAAGTGTCTTGATTTTTTGATGTACATAAAAGAACTCTTCAGTAATACTGAGGACTTTTCAAGGAATTATTGCGTGCTACTTGATGACCATTATAAATGGAGTCATCATATATTCTAAAGGAAGACCCAGTTTAAACAGTACTTTTATGTGTACCACACCAGGATTGTGTCATTTTGAGAAGCATGATCCCTATCTACTTTGAAACCATTTGACCTTATGTCAGTTTCGCTGTAGAGGAATTGCTCTGCTGTTAGATGGTCCTTTGAAGTTAGGATGGGCACTTACATTGTTAGGTTATTCAGTTTTTAATATCATTTGTTTTTAAAACTTGTTAATGAAAAAATTGCAAGGCTGCAGAAAAATAATGTGTTAAATAATATTCCTACTTCGGGAAGTAGGAAGTGTCACTGTTGCCATGTTTGTTTTAGTCTCTCTCTCTCTCATGCTCTTTTTAAAGAAATGAAGTGTTACAGGTATAGCTAATGCAGCCCTCCTGCCCCTCCACCTCTTTATTGCCAGAGGAAATCACTGTCCTCCAGTTGGTGAAGATCATTTCCAAGCATATTTATGTACTTTGATTGCACATGTGTTCATAAACAACACATACTGTTGTCTTGAGTGTGTTTCATTTTTTTTGTGTCAACACTTTTGCATTATATATGTTTGCTTGCAAATTGCATTTCTGCTGTCATTGTGAGGTTTGTCTAAAACTTCCCAGTAGATCTACTTCAGTTGAGTTGTGCGAATCAACCACAGGTTATATATCTGTTCCTAAGACTGTGCAGTTTTTCATTGAGGATTCTCCCTGTGTATTTGTGCCAGATTCTATCTAGGGTAGATTTTAAAAATGGAATTGTTGAATTAAAACAAGCGTGTGCTCAACAACTGCTTTCTAAATTGGTTCTATCAATTTGTACTCTATAGGGAAATGTATCATTTCCCCAATCTACCAATAATTGATGTTATATTTTAAAATTTGTGTCACTGCTATGTTAAATCTCTTCCTTCTTTTAATTTGTCTCTACTGATTATTCATGAGTTTGAATGTTTTTCAGTATATTTTTGGGAAGTTGAATATTTTGTGTTTATTTTGTAGAGTTCTTAAATATTTTTGATAAATTTTAAGATTATGTTTTGAGGCAACTCATTCGGGACCCCTCCTGTCTCTCAGGAGCTATCGTATTTCTCATTCCTTTTCTCCAATGAATTTTCCTACCCTTAAAAAAAAGATTATATTCTGGATAGTTGGTTTATGGGATACAAATCTTCGCTTGTTTGCATCAGTTTTCTTTTATCTAAAACAGGGTTTAATTCTCTTCCTGTTTTATGGGTTATGGCTGGGGCCTTCTCATTATAACCTTGTTGTGACACTCAGTGTCTGAAATAAGTCTACTGAACAGTTTTAATGGTTAAGACCAATGTTTGAAGAGTTGATGCTTGAATCTAGGCTCCTTATGATTTTTGGTGGTTACTTAATCTTCCTCATTTCTAAATAGCAATTATAATCCATTATAATATGCAGATACACACTCGTGTACAAATAGCACAGAGCTTGGGACTGTATTCACAGTAAGTGGAAGTAATGATAAAGCAAGAACAGTATCACAATGTTCATTTTGTCAGGTATCTTGTTTTCATAGTATGTTTACAAAGTGAAACTTGGTTAATCTGAGTATTTCCTAACTTGTAATTTTATAGTGCATTATGCTGATAGCACACAGGGACTTATTTCTGTGATTTCCATGTACTGGTATATATATATCTTGCCTATGAAGTCACTACTCAAGGGTTTCATAATTTACACAAAAATCTAGATGGCTACTTTTTTATTGGGTAGTCTTGTCTAAGTGTTAGATTTGCATATATTTATATAGTTCACTAAATCAATATATTCTTTATAAACTGATGGAAAATCTTTTTATATACATTTATAAAAGCACTTACTGATTTAATAAATCAGATGCTTGCCAGGCATGCATCAGTGTAAATTGCTGTTTATGTATAATATAAGCATAGTTCTTTAGATAAAGTATATAATTCATCATTCAATTAACATAAATATATAATCAGTCAGTAGTTTGTCTTCTGAAGCCCAATTTATGCAAGAAACTTACTCTGATATATAGAAATTACAGTTGTTGCTCATTTGATGATTCTCCCGGAGTACATTTACGTTCTCTTCACGCTTTAAATTTAGGTTTTTATTTTTCTTTCTTTTTCTTGGTGGGTACCGGGAACAAAATTTCTATTTGTTCTGATTGCCCCTTGTTATCAGTAGGGAGTTATTTATTCAAGTGAGCACTTGCACAGTTAAAACATCAGTACTGAGAGTCTTGTATTCACTGTGTTTACCATAGTTTACAGTAGTACGCTTCCATTGCTCTTCGTTGACCTCAGTGCCAGGTGCTTTCTGTTGAACGCCTGGTCCTCTGGTGAGTCTTCAGCGGTCTCACCCGTACACAGCCTCTCACAGAGCTGCGTCCCACGTTTGGTCCCATCGGTAATCAGTACTGCAGCGTAATGACTGTACTACCAATGCCCTATCTACTATTTCCTCCTGCAAATTTTTCTGTTTCCTAGAGTTAAAAATTGCTTATAATTTCTGTTAGCTTTCATTGTGATGTACATTAATTGTTATTTTCACCCCAACAATTTCAGGCCATTTATTCCTAGCTCTGAGTTATTTTCCCAAATGGTCAAATGCAGCGAGTAGCTTGTTAATGATGTTTCCCTCTCACCTCCTTCCAAAGTTTGCAGCTCCTCAGAGCTTGATGTTTTCTTCAGTCTGAGCTGTGTCGTCTGCAGGGGTTTGTCTACTCCTCAGCCTTTACCCCAGCCTTGTGCTGTACCCTTTGGTTTTCTGGGTGCTGCATTCTTTTTCTGTTGAAACATATATCTAAAGCTACCAAGGAAATGGTATGGGCATGTAGAAAATCGTTTGCATGTGGGCATGTAGAAAATCGTTTACTTAGCTCTCATTTTAATTGATATATTGAGAGGGTGTGGAATTTTGTGTTAGAATTCATCGTTCCTCATAATTTTGAAGACATTGCTCCTCTATAGGCTAGTATCCAGTGTGCTTGAGTAATCCATTTACTTTTCTGATTCTGATTTCTTTGTATGAGGGCTGGGGATATAGCTCAGCAGCACAGCACCTGCTTGGCAAGGGCAAGGTCCTGAGTTTGATTCCCACTACAAAAAAAAAAAAAAGGGAATTATATGTTGATTTCTTTGTATGTTACTTTGTGCGTTTTTAGAAGTGTTTCAGATATTTTTATTTATTCCTCAAGTTCTGACATTTCATAGTGATGTGACGTGGTATAGACCTCTGGTGTGACCTTTACGATAGGCTTTT
The DNA here is from genome assembly GCF_000276665.1 of Chinchilla lanigera. Lineage (NCBI taxonomy): Eukaryota > Metazoa > Chordata > Mammalia > Rodentia > Chinchillidae > Chinchilla > Chinchilla lanigera. The sequence goes on along the minus strand of NW_004955446.1, from coordinate 16,460,525 downwards.
TATAAAGTGGATGGTCCTGTTCTAGAGCATTTTCTATTATTATATCTATGATAACTTTTTTTGTTTGTTTGTTTGTTTGTTTCTGTTTTTACTCAGTTTCAAGGTATATTGTCCTTTAACTTCTTTTCTTTTCTTTTCTTTTCTTTTTTTTTATTTAAAAGAGTAAAAGAAGGACAACATAGCAATAGGGGGATTCACCGAATTGCAGACAAAGTGGTAGGATATTATCAATGGTTGTTATTTTACCTATTGGTATCTTCAAGATAGTTTCTCAGGAAAACAAATAGACAAATAATAGTGAGTTACATACAGAAATGGCAGGAAATTATTAATGGTTGTTCTACTATAGCTTGGATTCTCCAAAGTGGTCTCTAGGGAAAAAAAATAGAGCTATACATGAGTGATTAATCAAATAATCATTGACTGTTCTCAATGGTTGTTGTTGAAAACACATAGTAACAAACATGCACCCATTTACAAAGTAGTATAGGAATAATACAAACATTACAGAGTTGTGGACAGATTGGTAGGAAATCATCAATGGCTGCTACAATACATTGGCATCCTCAAAGTGGCTTCTCAGGAAAACAAAGATATGCAAGAAAGATCCAACAAGTACATACAGCCCAAGGGTTATGAAAAATAGCGGATTACCTCCTCATCAGTGACTACCCTCACTGAGGTGTGATGGCTGGAAGGAAGGCCAGGTGATAACATTTCTTTACCTCCTTCAATTCCTTTTTTTGGAGAGCTGCTCTTGAACTCCTTCTAAATGATTCTCCGTTTCATATTTTTCATCTCTCTATCTCTTATTCAGCTTTTGGAAGATCTCTTCAATTTTATCATCCAAAACTTTTGTTGAATTTTAAATTGTCAGTAAAGTATATAAAAATCCAGGGATCCCTTCTTTTTTCATTTTTATTGTGAGATGTTCTCACTAAGTTACTGTGTTTCCCATGCTGGGTTTAAACTTAATGACTTTCCTGCCTCAGCCTCCAGAGTGGGGAGTCGTGTGCCGCCGTAGCCAGCTCTTTCTTAATTCTCTAATTTTGTTCCTTTAAATCTTCTTTTGAAAATGTTTTTCAGAGCATTTTGTTCTTGTTTGATGTACTCAGAACGTTCTGGCCATCTGTAGCTCTCTCTGTTGATTTAAATTTCTTCTATGTTCTTCATTTCCTTTTCCCTCTAGGTTTCCTTTTGTTTTGGTCTTCCACATTCACACAGAAGGCTTTCCTCAAGTAACTAGTGATGTTCTGTGGCCTGGTCACATTTATGAGACAGTGGGAAAATGGGTAGTAATGGTGTGAGTCTCACGGCAGGCAGCCGTGATTCATCAGTAACACTGGTGAGAGCAGGAGCCACTTGGGTCCACGCTGGCATCTGCACTGGGGTAAGCGGCACCCTTGTCACCTGAACGCTTCCAGAAGCTTCTCCCCCTATAAAAACAGCACATCTGCTACTGCAGACTAGAAAAGAGAAGTAGAAGCTACTGAGACAGACAGGGGACCGAAACAGAGCACCACAGACAGAACTTCAGGGGTGCTTGGGTGGATTGAGTATGTGTGTGTATGCTTAGAAGAGAGGGAGAGAAACAGAAAATATGGAGTAGTAAGAGAGTGTAAGTGTGAGTATGGACACGTGTACACAGATACTTGTGAAACATGCATAGTGACTCCTCAGTTGAGAACAGCTTTGTTGAAACACTGTGTTGGCCGGAAAAACAGTAAAGTATGGGAGATTCGTATTAGTTAACAATTTTCCTAGGACTAATGATCATGTTTACATTTTGTTACATCATTACCTTCCGAAATCAGTCAGTCAGTCAATCAGTCAATCTTTTCTCTCTCTCTCTCACTCTCTCTGTTTGTTCTTTACGGTACTGGCAGTTGAACTCATGGTTTTCACGCTGAGTTACATCTCCAGCCCTTTCAAAATTTTTTATTTTAAGACAGCACCTTGCCAAGTTTCCCAGGGTAGGCTTAACTCTGTGGTCCTCCTGCCTCAGCTTCCCAGGATGCTGAGATGACAGGTGTGAGGCACCGTGTCTGGCTCCTTTCTGTTACTTAAAGGGATGAAATGAGCACCTTCTTTTGCCTCACTACTTATAAGCACATTTTTGTTATCATAGGGAAACCCATTTGCATGCCTGGTTTTGTCTGAAGTGTGAATTGATTTTTAATTGTTTTGCTGCTATTCTGGGTCTTAGATTCAACCTTCCACTGATTTTTTTTTTTTAATGTCACTTGAGGTGATACATAAGAAGTCACTGCCTTGCCGTGGAACTTTGCCTGCCACAGTAATAGAGAAGTGCACACATACTTAACTGTTTTTATAGTTAGTACTTTTTGAAGTGGGGTTCCGTATGTTGTCCGTGCTGGTCTTAAAACTCCTGATGCACGTGATTTTTTGCTCTCAGCCCTCTGACTGCCAGGTCCCTAGATGTGTGCTGTTACATCTAGCTACGTGCTTCTTGCTTTTATCCTTTTGATTTAAAAAGAAACCTTTGGTTTCCTTCTCAAAGAAGTCTTATTTAGAAGAATCAGTGATCACAATGAGTTCGTCACTCTGTGGTACCTCATTGGCTTCTGCTAATTCTCATTTCTGGCCCAGGAGGAACTTTTTTGGAGAAAGATAAGGAAGGGCTTGTTTTCATGTGTATACTCTTCCTTTGTGTGTGTTTTTTTGCTTTTTCATATGCAAATTTTCTTGGTTTTCAGTGTGCTTTTTCAAAATATCAATATTTAAGTATGATGGAGTTAGCAGTGTAGTTCTGGTATTAACTTTTTTTTTTCTTTTTAGGAGACAGGGTTTCACTATGCAGTTCAGGCTGGCTTTGAACCCACTTTGTTGCCCAGGCTGGCCTCAGACTCACAGCAATCCTCCTGCCTCGGCCCCTTGAGTGCTGGGATTAGGGGCATGTACTACCAGGCCTGGCCTGATATATACTTCTGAAAAGGAGTATAATTTGGTTTCTGAGTCTGTAACCTACATATCTGATGAAAAGTGATTGTATCTAACGGATTGTGGTTCAAATGATTTGTTACACAGCCAGCTGTCTGTCTCCCACCAGCTGTCACTGTTCATTTATCTACATAAGTAAATGTATCTGTGTGCGTATACGTGCAAGTGTGTATGTGTCAATGCTCCCTAACCTCAGGATACTTATTTTTAATTCACTTTGGAAAGTGAGTTGCTCTTTTAATTACTGTTCATCTGTAAAATGTCAAACACAGTTGTGTTATTATGAACATTTCTGTCCTCATCCTACCTTTTTAAAGTTTGATAATTTGGCCAAAGGTGTCGTCACCTCTTCTGACATCCTGCCTCTGTATAGCTCCTTCCGTCCCTGCCTTCTTCGCTCCTCCCCTCCCCCCTCCCTGTCCTCCTTTAGTGGCTGTGCTGGGGATTGAGCCCAAGGTCTTCCCACTTGAGCTACATTCCTAGACTTTTTTGTTTCATTTTGGAGACAGGGTCTCACTAAGTTCCTCTGACTGGGTTTGAACTTGTGATTCTCCTTCCTCCTCTTCCTAGAGTTTGAGGTGTGTATTTAAAATCAGTTTAATTTGGGCTTTTGACAGTTGTGCCAGATGTATCATTGCTGAAACATACCTTACTGCATTTTGCTTAGTGACTGTTAATATCTGTTAACCCTCTATTTCCGTTTAATCTAGTGGAGTCCTAAGCCAGGTTGTCTAGCATTACTGTGGTAATAATAAACCTTGAGAGAAGCATATCTAAAGGATTTGCCCCCAAAGTAGACTTTTCTGTGTCCCCCAAGGACCTTATCACCTCTTCCACCCTTGGCACATTTTAGGGTACAATATGATTTCCTTCTTTATAGATTAAAAGAATATTTTATTAATCTTTATTCAACACGATTTGAAATAGGAATGGCATATGAAGTCCAAAACAGTAAGTCTGTGTTGACCTTTAGCTGCTGATTACCGTTCTGTAGACAGTTCTTAGAAGCAGAGAATTAGGATTTGTGCTTTGCTTGTTGTGTATTGATTGCAGAAACAAAAACAAACATGGACATTTTAGAATTTATTCAACCCCATATTCATTACATTAATACCAGGCCATATTTTATTTAAAGAAACGTACAAAACAGTAACAGTTGTAAAGATTCTTGACAGAACATTTGGCCAAGTTTTTCAATGGTTGTAGTTCAGTATTTCTTCGTTCGGTCGTTTGTAAGTGCCGAGGACCAGGGTCCACAGGTGTGGAAAGAACTTACAGACCAGGGATGAGATTATAAGGCAGGTGCTGTAAAGCTGGGAGTGACAGACTAGATGAGTGGTGGCGGCCAGGGAGTGTCTTGGCTGGGAGCCAAGCATCTGGTGAGAAGAAAGACGAATGCTTTTTCCTTTTTAAAGTTTTGGGGTTGATCACCATGTTTAGAGTTTTTCTTATTGTGTGTGTTAGTGACATGAGATTAACATAATAATCTGAGTGCAGAGGTATAATAAGAACTAAAATTTCCTCCATTTTTACTGTGGTGGTTAAGAGAGTGAGGATGGAAACCAGATCACTTGACTTCTCAATCCACTTCTATCACACACTCATGCGATTTGATGTAGGGGTAAGAATTGTGCTATGTTTTCCTTGTTTGTAAAGTGGGGGTGATAGTTGTCTACGTGTCAGAAGTCTGTTGTGAGGTTTCAGAGTCTCACACCTCTAGAGGGTTTGGAAGAGTGCGTTTGCACACTGGCTACTCACACAGTGAGTGCTCCTGAGTTGCTGCCACTGGAAGATCTCATTCAATCTTTTTGATTATCTGAAAAAGCAGTGTTGTAGATAAAGTAGAATAATGATCCTAGCCCTGTGACTGCCACTGCTTGACATGGCCTGCAGGGATTTGCCAAGACGGGAGATTTTTCTGGAGATTTTTTTGAGGTGGGGAGATTTTTCTGGATCCCAGTGTACTCACAAGGCCCTTATGAAATTCAGGAGAGCCAGAGAAGGGAATGTACTGAAGGAAGCAGAGGGGTAGAGTCAGAGACTTGAAGATGCTCTGCTCCTACCGCTAAGCTGAAGAAGCCGGGAGGCCAGGGCTATGAGTGTGGGCTGTGGAAGCTGGAAGCCCAGCAAGGAAATGGACTTTATGCTAGAGCTGCTGTGGGGAGCATAGCCCTGCTCACCCCTTGATTTTGTGCTACTGAAACCCATTTTGGAAATCTGATCTGCAGGACTGTAAGAAAATAAATTTGTCATTTTAAGCCACTGAGTTTGGTTTTTTTTTTTTTTTTAAACAGCAAGAGGGAACAAGTGCAGATAAGTATTGTTCCCATTTTAGAAATGAAGAAGTGAGCTGTGGGAGGTTAAATTGCTGCCAGAGTTCCTGCCAACTCCAGGGTGTGGGCGGGGCTGCGGACCTGCAGGTCTTGTGATGGAAGGAGCTGCCCGGGAGGGAGCTGGACCTTACGTTCTGCACGGGCTTCGCCAGCCTCTGTGTTACCTGTTTTCTGCAGTTCCCAGCGTCCTGTCCTGGGTACTTCGGGCAGCGCGTGAGCTCTTTCCTTTCTCTGAGGGTGCGTTTCTCAGGAAGTGGCTTATCCTTTCCTGAAGGACCCATTTTCTCTTGCTCCAAAAGTGTTAGAAATCTTTTTCCATGGATTCCTCTTTCTTTCTCCCTGTCTTTGTCCTTGTATGCTTTCTTTTTTTCTTCCTTGCCTTTCATTTTTATGCAAGCTCATCAGGAAGCAGGAAACCTTCGTGTATACCTGCATGAATTTTCTAGGAAGTTTATTCTTCTGTCTATAAGCTCCTTGTCCATATTTGAGGAGAGAAAGGAAATTGCAGAATGCACTTTTCTTGCAGCTTGAGCATGTGCCAGAGCACTGTGGTATTCATTAGGACCTTTTATAAAAACCTGAGATTATTGCAAATACGGATTGCCAGAACTTATCATTTAGTCAGGAATCAACTGAATATGGTTCATCATGATTTTAAAACTTGCAGTTTTAGAGGTTCCCCCCACCCCCCAGGCCTCCATTTCACAGGCAATAGCAAGAAGAGCAAGCAGTAAATATTGAGAGAATTTAAAAACTTGTATGTAAATTAAGTATGTTTACAGTTTAACTTACTTTAGCAAATTCCCATATTGATAACAAATTAGAAATTATAAGGCTTAGGTCATTGCAGACAAGTGTATTCAGAGCTTCTTTCTCATTCTGTTTGACTGTACAAATAATCCAGATTTTTTTCTGGATTTTTATCTGTCTTATTCATCTAATATGAGTTAAAGATGACACTGTATCAGATCCTTACTTTACATGCTGAGTTCCCAGCTTTCTGTTATTTAATTCCTCATTACCATTTGCATAAAATAATCTGAATTAATGAAATGATAGTGTACCAAGAATCCCCTATTTATTATGCTTTAACACAACAAGTACTTTTTCTTAACCAAACATTTGCGGTATTTTTGAGTGATCATACTAGGTGGACCCTTGTATTTCCACGTGGAGGCTGAGAATTGTTGCCCCAGAGCCTTCAGTGGAGAAAGGAAGAGGCTGGTTGTTCCTTACCTTAGAACACAAAGGAGGTTAAATAACAGAGGGAGATGGTAAGACCATGTTGCATTGTCGAGCTTTGTAAGTGAGACAGTAATTATGTAATACAGGGTAGTGCTGATTGTCAAGGAATACAATTTAACAAATTGAGTTTAAGGATCTAATTGGCTTTTAGTAGCAAGTCATGAATTGGGCAGCTTTGTGTCTCTGATGTAGAAAGGTACTTTGCTGAGCTGAGCTGAGGAGTTGGTGTTATAGGCAAGAATGGGCTGACTTGGGAAAAAAAA
>NW_004955446.1:16445335-16453623 GCF_000276665.1 Chinchilla lanigera | reverse complement strand
TTTTTTTGGTTTTTCTCCGGTACCGGGAACCGAACTCACGACCTTGCGCTTGCCAGGCAGGCACTTTGCCACTGAGCTAAATCCCCAGCCCCAGAGGTGACTTTTTAAAATCATGCATCTCAGGTGACTAGCCTCCTTGTGGTGCATGTTAATCCCCTTTTTTTTTTTTTTTTAAGAATTACCTGTTTTACAACTCAGTTTGATTATGTGCCACCTAGCAGGAGTGTCTTTACCCTCGTTTGGTCTGGTCTGTTGAGCCTAGTGCGGGAACGTAGTCTAAGACAATAACCTCCTGTGCATTTCACTTAACATTACTTAATAGCTGCATCAGCACAATGAATGTAATTTTTTATCTGCTTACCAAAGGCTTTGATGGTTAAATGAATTAATGCTTATATAACATGGAGAGTCTCAGATTACAGGCATTTGGTAAAAGATTTAGTTTCTTGTGTATAGTGATCACCAGCTGTGTTTGAATAAACATGCTATAAGTTTAGTATGTGTTTTATATTCTGGTCATCAAATCACTCAACAAGCATGGTTTGTACACCTATTAGTATCGGCTGCTGGTCTCCATGTATTAGCTACTGAACGAGACAAGTTAGGCAGGAAGAAGAAAGAGTGGGGCATATTACACAATTGGGACTTCATTCTAACTGTCACGGAGGCCATTGGAGGTGTTTTGTTTTTGTTTCTTTGAGACAGGGTCTCACTATGTAGTCTAGGCTGGCCTCGAACAGCGATTCTTCTGCCTCAGTCTCCCGAGTGCTGGGATTACAGGCGTGTACCACCAGTCCTGGCCGTTGGAGGTTTTTAAGCAGGAAAGTTACCTCACTGGTGAATATGTAATGAATTAAATCATTTGTAAATAGATCATTCTGGCTTCTCTTCACACAGTGGAAGAGAAAGTTGGATAAGTAGACAGCCTCTGTGGAAGTATTCCAGAGGGGAGATGATGAGGCCAGGTTGTGGTTTCGGGAGGGAATGCAGAGTATGTTGCTTGGAATACGACTGCTATGTTTTCTAGCCTCCTCCAGTCTGTGCAGTTAGGATATAAATCAAGATCTGGTTAACCTGGCTGCAGTTGAGGAAAAGCTATGATAACACTGGCTTAATGAGAACCTGATAGCCTATCACATCTCCTTAAACCCTATTTACTCTCCAAACACAGGAATAGCAAGGTTATAATCCTGCTTCATAATCACCACTGAAAAAGTTCTAATTTATTCTCCAAAGCCTCAATAAGACTCATTATTATATCGTTGCTCAAAAGTCCAAAGTCCAAGTCCAATCAAGTTGACAGTCGAGATTAACCGTCACACATTTTGACCAGAACGTAATTATGTCATAATTCTTCAGATCCGAAGAGACTGGGAAATACAGTCAATTTATTAAAACCACATTCCAAGGTAAAGCATTGAGGTCAGGCAGTATCTAACCACACTGTCCAGCCTCTGGCACCCCGGAAATCGCTATTTACTTGAAATGCAACCTTGCTTTTTTCTGTTTCCTTCGGTATAGCTGGTGGATATGCAATCTTAGAGGATAGGAAAATGAGATTTCTTCCTCCAGGCCAACCTGCGGGTGTGGGGCTTTCTGAGCAGAGAGTATAGGCTGGATAACTGATCACCGGGAGTGCCTGACCTGGAGTAACTGGGCGACGTGGTCCACACACCATACACCCCAGCACTGTTCCCGTTCTGTGTGTTATTTTCATTGCCGTCTGCTCCTTGCGGTGAGAAGAGCCATCTAATCATGAGTGAATGTATTGGAGGTAAAAAGAATAGAGTTTTAACCTTCCTCAGTGAGCATGTCTGAGTTTATTTGCTGGCTTGCTAGTAAAGTACCCTAGACAGGGCTGTTTTCAAAGGGAGAGTGATAATTTGGCTGACCATTTTGGAGGCTGGAAGTCCGGTGGCATCTTGCCCCATGCTCCATTGGAGTGGAGTGGGTGAGTGCGAGGGTGAGCAGGTGGGTGCAGAGGAGACAGACCTGATCGAGTCCTCAGGGATGCAGCCCAGTCCTTAGCGAGCTCAATCTTAGAGCCCTCACTTTTCCGACAACACCACATGCAGATTTCAGCATGAATTTTAGAGGGGCGAACCTTTGTGTAGGGTGTGTATGAAATGTATTTCCATTTGGATAAAATCTTTTAAGCCCGCAAATATCCCTCTCTGTGAAGCTTTCCAATGGCAGCAGTCCTGCTCTTATGGGAAATTTCTTTCAGTGTAGAGTTTGTTAGGAGGAGGCCACAGTGGGGGCCTCTTCCGTTGAGGTACACATGCTATTTAAACACTAGTGGGTGCAGGAAACTTAGGTTGTTTCCTCCCCAGAGGAAGAGTTGGCATTCGCAATGCGACCACACTTGACACATGATTTGTGGAACATAAAAATTGGCCAGGTATTTGTGAAGCATTAAGATAATTGTGGCTTTTGGTGTAGTCCATATATTTTGTAGTTTCGCTCAGCATGCAGAACTGGAATAACTGAGAGAGACTGTCAGTTCAGTGAATCTTCTCTTTGCATTTTTTTCCTAATTCCAAAAGTCAAGGGCCTGTGATTTAAAAATGACCAGTTACATTGTTCTGTGCGTTCCACTGTCTGTGGCTGGTGAGTTCAGATGGCCAGGGTGTGGCTGCGGTGGATGGACTAACATGGGGGTGGAACCAATGCGAGTCTGTGGGGGAAGCTTCCTCCCTCATGTGTAATGCTTTAGATGTTTTTCAGTGCAGTAGTGTCTTATTTAGCAAGAAGGGGTGACTGAATTCATAGGAGAGAGTTCTTATCAAATAAAAGAAAATATGTATTGGTTAATAAGAAATCACGCCTTCGTATGCAGAAATAATAAGTTAAACTAGTAAAAGCATGTCCTAATTTCTCTTTAATATACTCTTACAATATACTCTAAGCTGGGCGTGGTGGTGCACGCCTGTAATCCCAGCAGTCAGGAGGCTGAGGCAGGAGGATCATTGCAAGTTCGAGACCAGCCTGGGCTACAAAGTGAGCTAAAGGCCAGCCTGAACTGCATAGCGAGACCCTGTCTCAAAAAGACCAAATATATGCTTGTGCACGTGCGCGTGTGCACACACACACACACACACACACTGTATTCTGCTTTATGTATCTTGGTTCTTTACATATTTATATCATGTTTTAAAAATTTAGTTTCTTTGTAATGTAATGCTATTAAGAAATGTGACTAAGTAGAGGAATCAAACTGTTCTCTGTGCCCAAGCTGCTTGCTTCTTCTTTGCTTCCAATTAAAATACATGTTTTCTTGGTGGAAGTTTCAGTGTAGTAGTGGAAGGATGAGTGACAGCTGGACTGAACAGTTGTTTTTGAGATTTTTTTTTTTTGATTGCTGAAATCTGTTTTAAAGTTATGTACAGTTGGTTTGCTCTGCTATTAATTTCTAATTAATGACATGGTCACTGAAAACTGAGTTTCTGTAGCTTAGGACTTTCCAAAGCAATTGAATTTTAAACTATGTCAAATTTACGGCTGTGAGATACTGCAGACCTCCGTGTGTTCACCAATCGCCTTCTACCTGGAAGTGCAACCAGCCTACACTTCCGAGGCTTGGGCAGATTTGAGTTCCAGTGGACTCAGGATGGAAATGGTGAGGCCATTGGCTGTCCTGTCCCAAGAGCCCCTTTTCTGCATGACCCCCATTGAGGTTTCTGTTCCTGTGACTGCATGCAGAGAAGAAGGAGGCCTCAGCACGTAACTGTATGAGGGCTCAGCAAGCCCAGGTCCCTCAGGGACTGTGGGGCAGGATCAGCCGCACCTCTCCGAATGCCGTGATGTGTCAACCTTGACTCTGTCAGACTCCTGAAATCCACAGTTAGTTTAGTTTTCACTTTCATGCAAGCACTGGTACCAGCACATACGCTTCCCATCCCCCTTGGGACCATGGGATCCAGTTGAGCTCTACAGGAAATGGAGGTGGAATGGGTGCACTCAGAGATGTGTTGTCAGAATTTTCAAGCATTAAGGTTCTGGCTGCTAAAAATAAAGATCCTGTGTATCTGGTGTTACCGCAGCTCTTTCCTAAGCCAGCAGCATGTTGTGAGTTGTGTACTCACTAGGTGCATTCGGGACAGCCCAGCCTCAAGAAATCCGTTCATTCTAAATCACGAATAATTGTGCAGCAGACAGTTAACGTCAGTAATGGTACTGTTCTATAGCCGCCGCACTGGAATGATCTGTAATGCAGATTGGCAGCAGCGAGCAGTTACACGTGGCATTTGAAATAATTTTCTGCTTAAAGAGAGGCGTTATTAATTCTTGCCCTGTCTGCTCACTTGATGAATGTTACGAGTGGCACTTTTGCCTCTGAAATACGGTAATAGCCTTTCCTGTATGTGCAAATATTAGTAGTAAGGTAGCATTTTCTTTCCCTTGAGAATCAGCCCTTCAATGTCTTTAATGAACGATAAATTTAAAAATATTGTATCATTCGATTCATTGAAAAGCTGATGTTTTTAACAACTTTCTTCAGAGCTCTGAAGTCTTGAGTTCCCTCTGTGAGGAAGCAGTGGGGAGGTATTCTTTCCTCGAAGGTTGGCCAGTGTGTGACATTGTCCCCTTCTCAGATGGAGGAGCTGCTTTCTCAAGATTGTTGTCATACTGAAGATAATTATGATGGTGGTGTGATGTAGTGTTTGGATATGAAAGGCCGGAAGTGGCTCTCTTTTTCCTTCCCATCAGAGGAAGTAGTTGTTTTTTTCTTAGCTGATTCCATTTTACTTGGGTAGTTTGGTTTCCGACTCTACCAGATTCCTTTGTTACTTTTGTCACTTTCTTTGCTGTGTGAGATCAGGTAAACTCTTTTAACTTCTTTGCCTGTCTGTTCATTTATATTTATTAAGCAGAAAGTCGGAGTGCCCTTTAAAGCTCTATGACACTGTGATTCACAGAATTAATAATTTATTCTCTGTGGGTATTACCTTTGCCCACTACTAGGGGAAAGAGTAAGTCCTTGGGGAACATACAGTGAAAGAAAAACAAAAGAGAAAAAGAAAAGAAACGTAGAAATTATTCATCATTGAGGAATATTTTTAATTTCCCAAAACAAATTTATTTAAATTTTTACTAAAATTTTTATTTTAATTTTTTTAATGGTAGCAAAGTTTATTTGAAAAAGTAAAAGTGAAGAGTTAGAGAGAAACAGTCTCTGCAGAGCAAGCTTGGGCTGAGTAAAAGAGGAAAAAGCAAAGTAAAAAGCACATCCTGGAAGACGATAGCCCTTACAAAAAATTTTAAAATTTCCTTGTAAGAGGTGACACACACTTGTAATTCTAGCACTTGTGAGACTGAGGCAGTAGGATCATGGCAAGTTTAAGGCCAGCCAGGGTTTCATAGCGAGTCAAAGGCCAGCCCAAACTGTATAGCAAGACCTTGTTTTTTTTTTTTTTTTTTTCTTCTGTCTTTTTGAGACAAGATCTCGCTATGCAGTTCAGGCTGGCCTTGAGCTCACTTTGTAGCCCAGGCTGGTCTTGAACTCACAGTGATCCTCCTGTCTCAGCCTCCCGAGTGCTGGGACTACAGGTATGTGTCACCATGCCTGGTAAGACCCTGTCTTTAAAAAATCAAATTAAAACCAAACCAAACCATTATTTCAGCAGGAAAGTGAAATTATTAAAATTAGTCAACCTTTTAAGTCCTTGAGACCTTGAAATATTTTCTAAAATTTCCTTCTGAAAAGGATTTTTGCTTTTTAATTTTAAGTAGTGGTTTTGAAATATCCCTGAAGAAATCACTGTCTTTGGGCTAACACCCATCTGTGCAGTGATGTGCCTATAAATATTCTTCAGGACCAACTGTAGAAATTCTTGAAAATGTTTTTGTCTATTCATGTTACATGCCTTTCCTTTTTGGTTTTGGAGTGAATGTGCAAAAATAGCTCAGTGAAATTATATTGTATGTGTGAAAATTGATTCTTTACTTTTCCCTCCCTCATTACACATGCAAATTGCCAACTTTTCAGCAGATGCCTTTAAAATAAATTATACCTAATCAAATGTGCTGCTTTATTTCCTTGTAAATGGCAGTTTATGTATCAGTAGAACAAAGGAAAAAAATAGTTTAGTTATCCTTTAATGAAAACAAATGTTGATTGGTTCTGAAAAGAATTTGCAGCTATTCTGACTTGATGTGTGGGTTAGAGTCACAGTTTGTCTATCAGAAATTATGCTCGTAACACATGGTGAGATGCAAGATACCTCCTTTCCTCTCTTACCCATCTGCCTAGAATTTGTCCTTTTATTAATGGAAAATATTGTAATTGGGTTACTTTTTTTAAAAATTCCAAAAACAATGCATGTTACAGGTTTTGGCTATATTTTGATATTCTTATACAAAATAATTTTATATAATTGAATGTTTTATTATAATTATACCTATTGTCTTTGAACTTTTTTAGTAGTACCAGTCAAATACATTTATTTTTCATAAACCATCTTACATAATGTTGGTGTAAGCATTATGCAGAGTTGAATGGTGGCTGATATATCTAAAGTAAAAAAAAAAAGGCTGGGTGTGGTGATGCACACCTGTAATGCCAGCACTTAGGAGGCTGAGGCAGGAGGATCCTTGTGAATTTAAGACCAGTGTGGGCTACAAAGTGAGCTCAAGGCCATCCTGAACTGCATAGTGAGATCCTGTCTCAAAAAGACAAAAAAAAGTAAAGAACATTGCATTATTTTTGTGTTTGTACATTGAAGAAGCTACTTATATAAGTTTAAATAAAACTGTTACATTTCACTCTTCATAATCTAGAAAAGTATTTGCCAAATATTGTTCCCTACCATGGGTGCATGTTTAACCAGAGTGTATTTGTGAAATTCAAACATAATTTTATGTGTTCACTGCTAATATGGCTGTTAATTAGAGCAGTATTATGTTGGTTAAAAGGCGATCTATTAACTTACTAATTGCTTTCTCCCTGGCAGACATTTCCCATTGTCTACGTGGTTCACCACATCATGCTGAGAGACAAGACTTCAGTGTAGAGAAATTTCAGAGCAGGAGATCTGCCAGATCTTTTTGCAAATACAGTTATGTGCTTTGTCTGTTAGTTCTTGAGTTTCAAAATGGCACTGCTAATGTTTGCACTACTAGTTTGTAAGCAGTACTATTTAAATATATACAGAGTGAGTTTTTCTAATTCTAAGCTTATGATGCAAGATTTCCTTCAAATTAGCACTGGAGAAGTATCCTTGAGAGCCTGGCTTGTTGATGGTTATGCCACCTACTTTTCTGTTTTTGTCTTTGTTTTTATTTTTATTTTTATTTTATTTTATTTTGGTTTTTTTCCAGTACCAGGAATCAAACTCATGACCTTGCACTTGCCAGGCAGGCGCTGTGCCACTGAGCTAAATCCCAAGCCCCTTGTTTTTATTTTAAAGAGAAAAAAAAAATTAAAAGCAATACAGAATTTCAAAACAAGATGATAGGTAATCAATAATGGCTGTTAAATTGCATATTGTTGTTTTCAAAGTAGTTGTTCAGGTGGCCAGGGATATAGCTCAGTGGCACAAGTGCTTGCCTGGCAAGTACAAGGTTCTGAGTTCAATTCCTGGTACCAAAAGAACAAAACCAAACCAAACCAAACCAAAAAAACACCACACAAAGTAGTTGTTCAGATTACCAGGTATAAGCATGCAAAATTGTTAAAAAAAATTAAGCGTTAACTATTCCTTTCAATAAGCCAATAGAAGTCAGTACTACAATTATCTTAGCTATCTTGTTTATATATATATATTTTCCCTTTTTCTGTCTTTTCTCCTTTCCCTCATCCCAGTTGTTCTTTCTTTTTGAGCAGTTTTTTTCTCTTTGACAATATTTATTGTACCTTTCTGATTTTATTTACTCTATCAGTTTCTAACCCTAGGGAGATAATATGATGTTTATATATGCAGGTCAGATTTATTTCACTTATGAGTATGGTCTCTACTTGTATTCATTTACCTTTAAAAGCCTAGAGTTTATCTTTCTTTATAGCTGAGTAATGCTCCATTGTATAAAAAGACTACATCTTTTTTATCCATTCCTCAGTTGATGGGCATTTGGATTGTTTCCAAGGTTTAGCTATTACAGATTGCACTGCTATAAACATGGGTGCCCATATATTGCTGTGGTATGTTGTTTTCTCTTCTGGGAAAATACCCAAAAGCTAGGTCGAATGGGACCTTCAGTCCTAGGAATCTCCACATTGATTTCCACAGTGGTTGCACCAGTCTACTCTCTCACCAAGAGTGAAGAAGGGTTCCTTTTCCCCCACAGCC
>NW_004955446.1:16436813-16443105 GCF_000276665.1 Chinchilla lanigera | reverse complement strand
TTTTTTTTTTGTCTTTTTGAGATAGGGTCTCACTGTGCAGTTCAGGCTGACCTTGAGCTCACTTTGTAGCCCAGGCTGGCCCAACTTGCAGGGATCCTCCTGCCTCAGCCTCCAGAGCACTGGAATTAGTGGTGTGAGCTACCATGCCCTGCTGACCCTTTTCATTCCTCATGCATGAATTTGAGTCTTTTATTTCCTTTTTTGGTAAGGTTTGCTAGAGGTTTATCAATTTTATTTATTCTTTCAAACAACTGACTCTTTGATTCATTGATTCTTTGTAGTGTTTTCTTAGTCTCCGTTGCATTAATTTCTACTCTGATCTTTATAATTTCCTCCCTTCTTTGGGCTTTGGACTTGCTCATCTTTTTCTAAAAGCTTGAGGTGTAGCATAAGGTTGTTTATTTGTGTTTGTTTTGTTTTCCTGATGTGAGAGTTCACCACTGTAAATTTCCCTCTGAGGACTGCTTTCATTATATCCCACAGGTTCTGATAAGTTGTATCTATATTTTTGTTTGATTGTAAATAGTGTTAATTTCTTCTTTAATTTCATCTGTAACCTTTTATTTGTTCAGGAGAGTATTATTTAATTTCCATGTGTTTGTGGAGTTTTTGCAGTTTCTTTTGTCCATTTCCAATTTCATTGCATTGTGGTCAGATAGTATGCATGGGATAATTTCAGTTTGTTTGCATTTACTTAAACATGTTCTGTGGACTAGTATATCGTCTATTTTAGAGAATATCTCATGTGTAGGGGAGAAGAATGTGTATTCTGATGTTGTTGGGTGGAACACTCTGTAAAGCTCTACTAAGTCTTTCTGTTCACAAGTTTGGTTCAGTTCTGTTATTTCTTTGCTGATTTTTTGTCTCGTTGATCTATCTCTGTGACAGTGGGGTGTTAAAGTGCCCTGCTATGATTGTGTTATTGTTTATTTGATATTTCATGTGGCTCACTCCTGTAATCCCGGCACTCAGTAGGCTGAGGCAGGAGGATCCTTGGGAGTTTGAGGTCAGCTTGGGCTACAAAGTGAGCTCAAGGCCAGCCTGAACTGCGTAGTGAGATCCTGTCCCAAAAAGAGAAAAAAAAATTTGTTTTATGTAGTTGGGTTTTCCTGTACTTGTTGCAAATATTTTATGATTGTTATCTCTTCTTCTTGTAGTTTTCCCCTAACAAGTATATAGTGACCTTCTTTATCTCTTTTGATCATTCTTGGTTTGAAGTTTACATTATCTACACACAGAATAGCTACCCATGCTTTTTTCTGGGTTCCTGTCACATGGAGAATTGTTTTCCAGCCTTTGACTTTTAGTCTATGAATTTCCTTTTGAGTTAAATATGTTACTTGTATACAGTATATTGTTGGATTTTGTTTCTTGATCCACTCTGCCAGTCTGTTTCTTTGGATTGGTGAATTGAGGCCGCTTACATTACTGGTTATAACTAGTATATATTGGCTTGTCTTTGTCATATTATTTTCCTACTGTCTGTTCCCTACTTTCCCCCTCTGTTTAATTACTTGCCCTGCTTGGTGTTTCTTTTTTATTATTGTTCTTGAATTGTGGCCATTTTATCTCTTTCTAGAATATCTTTCAGTACTCTCTGTGGGGTTGGTTTGGTGGTCATGAATTTCTTCAGTTCTTTGTCGTGGAAGTATCTTATTTCTCCTTTAATTCTGAAAGATAATTTTGCAGGTTACATCAATCTGGGTTGGAAGTTGTTTTCTTTTAGGATCTGAAATACTTTAAGCTCTTCTTGTTTTGATGGTTTGTGTTGAGAAATCTGCTATGATTCTGATGGGCTTTCTTTTATAGGTGATCTGTTATTTTTCTCTAACAGGTTTTTTTTTTGTCTTTTTTGAGACAGAGTCTCGCTATGCAGTTCAGGCTAACCTTGAGCTCACTTTGTAGCCCAGGCTGGCCTGGAACTCTCAATGATCCTTCTGCCTCAGCCTCCCTATTGCTGGGATTACAGGTGTGTGCTACTCTGCCGGGCATTTTCATCATTTTTCTATGCTCCTCTATTTCTTTTTAATCTATGTCTTCTTTAGATATGCTGAGTAATTCTTTCATTGTGGCTGTCGTTTCTTTTTTTAACCTGAGAGATTATTTCTTTCTTCTATAGTGTGATGGAGTTGTTTTTTTTACTTCAGTTGCTATCATTTCACAAAATTTAGGTGTATGACTTCCAATTTCTTCTACGTTGATGTCTCCTGGACTTGTTTTGGGTGGTTGGAGGTCTGAGATTGCATTGTGTGCCTTTGTTTTGACATTTTTTATTTCCACAAAAAATTCTTTTTTCTGCAGTGATCCTTGTGAGTTTTGGTTAATAGGTAGCTATATCATTAACTCAAGGCCTCTCCAGGAATAGTCAGCACTTCAGAAATATCATCTGTGTAGATTCTTGGTTTGTGTCTCTCCCGAGATCCTACCTTCCCAATTAAGCATTTTTAAAGGCTTGCGCTTTGATTGTTTCACATGTGGTTCATGCACTGGTGTGCCTGCTCACTACAACTTTTCCTTCTCCCAGTTTTTTCCCAAAAAGCACAGTGACTTGGGAGATTGTGTAAACTTGTGTATTTTTATTTTCTTGCCTACATATGAGAGTTATAGTGCATTTGTGGTGTAAGTGACATAGTGTGTAACACATAAAAACGTGCAGGGAAAATCAGTTAAATGGATAGACATACAGGTAATCTGTTGACTTCCTACTTTTCAAGTTTTGTTCTTTTTCCATTTTATGTGTTTTTGCTGATGAGTATTGGAAGTTTTCTCTCCACCTCTGAGAGGGGAAGATTTTTCTTGTTTAACTGCACTGATGAGCATTGTTCAGCACTGTACTGCGTATTGTATATTGCCAGTGACGTCTCATTTACAAATCGCCTGGTACCTGTTGGCACCTGAGTATTGTTCTCCAGGGCAGAGCCAGCAGGACCTGTGCAGGGCTGTCATGTGCAGACTCACCCTGGGTGTGGGTCATTTCTGTGTCTCTGTAGACTGTTCCCAAGGTCTGCCCAAAAAAGCAAGACTCGTAGAGAGGTGGTAGAAATTCTCTGGAGGGAACGTAACGTACCCCTCTATTTTCGATAGTATTTTCTTTTATGGAAATAACCAAAAGAATGTGTCATCAGAAACCACTCTGTCATTTAAGAATGAGATAATCTCATACTATATGGTAAGGATGGCATTTAGTCATAAATCAAAACCATCTGAGAGCTCTGCTTTTGGAGCTCATAAGAAAAACACAGGCACTTCCCTTATATTAGAGTTTTGTGATTGACAGTGGATAGCACCAATAGCAGTTTTTGGTAGTTATTTTATCATTAACTTCCACCTATCCATAGAGCTGTAGTATTTTTATGACTCCTTCTTCCATTTCTGGATGCCCATGTGAGACACATCCTATCCAAATCTGTGGGCACATTTAGACCCCTATGCGTCAGACCTAGCTCTGAGTGTCAGCTTCTCCTCCCATGGTTGGTGGTGTGAGTCCCCACAGTCTGGCCCTTGGTGTCCTTCCAGCCTCTGTACCCCAGGGAAAAGGCGGACACTTTTCCACTCAAGCTTTGTCTGTCTTGTTCATGTTTTTGGTTGAATTCCTGTGATGAGTGCTTTTGGCCAGGGTAAATGTAGGTTCCGTTTTTTAAAAAAAATAATTCAGGTAATCTACATTACTCATTGGCTTTTTTTCAGTTCCTTTCAACAAAATGTGTTTAGGCTAGCTGTGCTCTGCACCTTCCGTTGTTCAGGAGCTGCAGATACTTAGGGGGAGTCCAGTGTAATCTCCAACCATAGGAGGTTTGAATTCTACATTTAATTTGGAATTTGTGCTAAAAAATGCAAACTGTGGAGAATGAAAGTGGTACATTTTGAGTCTCCAATCCTTTTTTTTGTTCATCTGCAGATTTTTTGCCCAATTGTCACTTCCTGCGGGAAACTCACCCTGCACCCTTGGCAGGTTATGTACCGTTATTTTATCCTCAGATTTGTTAAGTTTCTTTAAGGGCATTTAGTAAAACTATTTGCGATTTATTTAGGTAATATTTTAATTGGGTTTTCTCTCCCCGGACTAGAGGCTTCTCAGTCTATCCCTGTCTGTCGGCGTTTAGCAGCTGTGCAGGCAGAATGGGGCTTCAGTTAGCATTTTCTCTAAGGTCTAAGTTCCAACCACCAATGGCTGACAATAACTTATGATTGAATTCAGTTTTTTTTTTTTTTAATATTTTTTTGAGATAGTTTTCTTATGTTGTTCAGGCTAGCCTTGAACTCAGTGTGGAGTCTCATTTGGCCTTGAATTTACAGCAGTCTTCCTGCCTCAGCCACCCTAGTGCTGGGATTACAGATATGTACCACCATGCTCAGCTGTTCAGTTTGATATTATTTCTTTTCACTCTGAATGTGAATGTCATTTCTCCCAAGGATGTCACATTTACCATATTTGTAAAACATGTCATGTTTGTAAAAGGTCATTTTTGTTGAGTAGTATTTTTAGTCATCATGGGATGGTGATTTTTGAAGGGCTTTCCCTGAGTTGTTTTTTTTTGTTGTTGTTTTTTTTTGGTTTTTCTCCAGTACCGAGAACCGAACTCACGACCTTGCGCTTGCCAGGCAGGCGCTTTGCCGCTGAGCTAAATCCCCAGCCCCTTTCCCTGAGTTGTGATTGTGGCCTTTGGAAAGTATCAGGGTGGTATGTGTTTGAGAGGAACATCTTGGGCTTGGAGACTGGCAGGCATCGATCAGTTCTATATCTTTTTCTTTTCCTTCTCTCCCCTGTACTTTCCTCCCTTCCTCGTTTCCTTTTCCTCTCTCCGTCCTTCCCTCTCTCCCTCTCTCCCTCCTTCCTTTTCCTTCCTTCTTTCTGAGATGGAGTCTTGCTGTGTTGCCCCAGCTATTTTCTAATTTCTGGGCCCAAGAAAGCCATCCTCCTGCCTCAGCATCACAAGTCTTGGCTCTGGCATTTTCCTAGGTAGAAGTAAATCACGGCTTAGGTGTTTGCTTTTCATTTCTCACAAGCATGTCCAAGCTGCTGTCCAGTTTCTTCTATTAAAAGACAGCATGCAGTGAAGAAGTCTGGGACACATTTGCAGTGCTCGACAGCAGCCTGGGTACCGGGGATGCGTTGACGCTATTACGTTGAGAATGGTCTGGGTATCGAATTTATCCTTGAATAAACTTACACAGATTATTCTGTTGATCTTGACATTTTGAGAAAATTTAATAACGCTGTGATATTTTCATATGCTCTTTTAATTTTGACATTATTCTCATGTAGATTTTCCCGGGACGTTCTCAATGCCATTTAATTGACAGTTATGGCAGTTTTACCTTTCAGCTCTTTTATTTCTTATGATGGGCTCTTGTTTTCATAGGAATCATATTTTCCAAGCTGAAGGCCCACAATGTCCTCACTTTCCAAAGAATCACATAGATTTCTTCAGACACCCACAGGACACTTTCAGTGACTACCCTCCGAGAACTAGTTTTCTTTCCATTCCAGAGAAGACCTGCTAAGAAGAGGCAAAACTAATATTTTAATACTTTAAAAATCTTACTATCTCTGGGCGTGGTGACACACATCTGTAATCCTAGTACTTTGGAGGCTGAGGCAGGAAGATCGTTGTGAGTTGGAGACCAGCCTAGGATACAAAGTGATCTCAAGGCCAGCCTGAATTGCATAGAGAGACCCTGTCTCAAAAAGACAACAACAAGAAGAAACATACCATCAAGGAAATTAAATATTTCTTAGTTGATAATGTTTTCAGAGTTTAAAATGTCTTACTTTGTATTTGTGGTGCTAGAGGGCAGGGTTTGATCTTAGGACCTCGAGCTTGCTAGGCAAGTGCTCTGTCACTGAGCTATACTTCCAGCCCCAAAGTTTAAAATGTTACAAAATTGGAAAGGTATGGCTTTGATATCACTCTTGAAATTTTATATTAAAGATTTTGGAGTATTTTCATCTTTCATTTTGGAAATATATGTGTGCATACTTTGAAAAATATTTATTTATTATTAGTTTAAAGAGAAAAGAGCAAAAGCAAAATAACAGCAAAGACTAAAACAAAACAACACAAAAGCTATAAAAATGATACAGAATTTCAAAACAAGATCATAGGAATTCAGCAATGGTGGTTGTATTACTTATTGTTATCTTCAAAGTAGTTGCCCAGAGTACCACATATAGGTATGCAAGATTGATCAAACAATTCAACATTAACTGTTCCTTTCAGTAAACCAATAGAAATTAGTAGTACAATTATCTTAGCTGTCTTGTGTTTGTGTATGTATATATATGTATATA
>NW_004955446.1:16367652-16436371 GCF_000276665.1 Chinchilla lanigera | reverse complement strand
GATGTTTTCCATTCTTCTGGAAAAATACCCAGAAGGGGACTAGCTGGGTTAAGTGGGACCTCTAATCCTAATTTTCTGAGGAACGTGCAGACTGATTTCCAAAGTGGCTGCACCAGTCTACATTGCCAACAACAGTGGAGAAGGGTTCCTTTTTTCTTAAAGCCCCTCCAGCATTTGTTTTGGTTAATTTCTTGATGGTAGCCATTCTTACTGGGGTGAGATGAAATCTCAGTGTTGTTTTAGTTTGCATTTCTTGAATAACCAATGACTTTGAATATTTTTTCATGTATTTCTTTGCCGTTTGTATTTCTTCATTTGAGAAGTGTGTATTTATCTCAGATGCCCATTGTTGGATTGGGTCTTTGAATTTGGAGAGGGGTCTGAGTTTTTTCAGTTCTTTATATATTCTAGATATAAGTCCTTTGTCTGAGGGACAGTTAGCTAAACTGTTTTCCTACTGTGTAGGTTGTCTTTTCATTGTATTTTCTTTTGAAGTACAAAAAAGCTTTTTAATAGGATGAGATCCTAGCTGTTGATTCTTTGAAGTGTTTCCCGTGCAGTTTGGGTTTTGTTCATGAAGACTGTGCCTACCCCTATGTCTTCAAGTGAAAAATATTTAATAATGTGATGCGACAAAGACCATCAAGGCAACTTACTAGCTCATTTTGGTTGCAAGTGACCTTGTGTTAAACATTTTTGTCTTATAAATTTACTCAGCATTCAAGACAGTCTTGTTCTAAAGGAACAGTCTCATTTCAGTTAACAAAATGTGCTCAGCCTGAGTTGGCAACTATGACCTAAATAATAGTTTTCAAAGAGCACATATTGTTGTAGGAATTTTGTTTTAATAACCAGTTACTCTGCAGTATTAATACCAAGTAAAAACTTAGAGTGTTGTCTCTTTTGTTTTTTTTTTTTTTTTTGCAGAAATTGCCTTGCTGAGGCAGTAATGTACAAATCTTTTTCTTTGCATTTGACTGTTAAATTACATTTCATGATTGCTTTAAATGGACTTATTTCTTAAAAATTGAGTTATTTCTAACTTTGAGAATGAACTACTGTTCTGATATATAAGCAAATATGGTGTGCAGATTTAATCACACAGTGTGGAAATGAGAAATGCAGTGAAAAGCATCTGAACCAAGAGACTTAAGTTCTGGATCAAGTGGTGTGCAAATTATGGCAAATTAATGGATTTCACTGGCCCTAATTTTCCTGCCTGTAAAGTAAGAGGGACAGATAGATTGTTTATTTATAACCATAATTCTATGAGTCTTACAGGGGTAAATTTTACTTCTCTCTGCAGTCTGGAAAGCAAACTCTTTCTGAGTTATTTTTGTTCAGTTTGGTATGAATCTCTCCTGCAGGAATCTTTCATCCATCTCTTCCAGATTAGCTGTCTCAGATGTTTTTCCTTCTCTTTCTTACCGATAAATTTGGGCTCATTCTTGACACTGAAGACAACTTTACTACCCTTTTTGTCACTTTGCAGATTTTAAACATAGAATCACTCCTTAGTTTTAAAAGAAAGAATAGTATATACTATAACTCTGAAGGCTGGCCTTGAGACATTTTCTCTTACTAAATGTCCTTTACCTGAACAGAATTTTTTTTTTAATTTCAGAATGCAGAATGAGAAAAGAACTATATGCAGTTGAGAATCCAGTACAGTCAAATAAACATTTAAAAGGCTTCCTTAGGGTGTGCACATTTAGAAATACATAGTAGTTAAAAAGTATTTTTGCTTGTGTAATAATAATTAGGGCAAGCAACTGGTATATTTCCTTTTCTAAAACAAAAATTTTTTCTTTTTAAAAAAATACCCAAAATTTAGAGTCCTCAATACAGATTATAGAATTTGAACTGGATTTTGTTTTGCCTAAGTTTTGTTAGTTCTTTTATTTGTTAGGTTATATAATTTTACAAGTGTCAAAACTAATTTTTACATACTTTTGTTTCCTTGTAGTAATAGGGATTTTATTGGTGTTTTTAAAATTTTACTGGTACATTTTAGATACACATAAAGTCAGATTCATTTTTTTTTTGCAGTACCAGGGATCAAACTCACAACCTTGTGCTTGCCAGGCAGGCACTGATACCGCTGAGCTATGTCCACAGCCCCATAAGATCACATTCATGATAGGGAGTTTGTGCCTGTAAGTGATATATCTTGATTCTTCTTTTTATCCCATTCCCCTCCCCTCCCTGTGGCCCCTCTTCCCCTGTTTACAAAGCTTTGTTTCTATCTCTTCCCCTTCTATTCTTTTCTTCTTGTCCCCTTTTTCACTTCCCCGTCTCTCCTCTCTTGTTCCTGTTCTCATTTGAGCATTTTCTTCCAATTTCCCAATACCTATTTCACATTTTGGTCCTTATTTACACTTTTGGTCTCTCACACCAAAGAAATGATGGAGTAAACTTTTGGGTCTGGTTTATTTCACTGAAGAGTATAGTCTCAAGATGCATCCATTTATCTAGATGTGTCTCACAATTATCTTTTTTGTGGTGGAGTAATACGCCATTGTATTAAAAAAAAACACCAAATCTTTTTTATCCATTCATTGGTTGATGGGCATTTGGGGTGTTTCTAAGATTTAGCTGTTACAAATTGTGCCGCTCTAAACACGCATGTACATATATCATTGTGGTACGGTGCTTTCAATTCTTAAGGGAAGATACCAAGAAGGGGAATAGCTGGGTCCAGTGGGACCTCTAGTCCTAGTTTTTTGAGGAATCTCCAAACTGATTTCCGCAGTGGTTTCACCTGTCTACAGTCTCACCAACAGTGGAGAAGGGTTCCTTTTTCTCCACAACCCTCCAGCATTTGTTATTGGTTGCTTTCATGATAGTAGCCATTCTTTCTGGAATGAGATGGAATCTGTGTTTTAATTTGCATGTCTCGATTGATCAGTGGTGCTGAACATTTTTTCATGTATTTATTTGTCATTTTACTTCTTCATCTGAGAAGTATATATTTGTTTCATATGCCCATTTTTTAGTGGGGTCTTTAAATTTGGGGGTGCCTGACTTTTTTGAGTTCTTTATATATTCTAGATGTTAGTCCTTTGTCTGAGGAACAGCAGTCAACAATTTTACTTCGTTAGGTTGATTCTTAGGTATTTCATATTTTTGTATGTGGTTGCACAGGGTGTGGTTTCCCTAATTTCTCTCTCAGTGAGTTTATTGCTTGTGTATAGGAATGTTATTGACTTCTGAGTGTTGAGTTTGTATCCAGCTACATTTCAGAATTTGAGATTTTTTTTTCGGTACTGGGAATCGAACTCATGACCTCACGCTTGTCAGGCAGGCACTGTGCCACTGAGCTAAATCCCCAGCCCCTACATTACTGAATTTGGTTATTAAATGTGGAAGTCTGTGGTGGAGTTTTTGGAGTTTTCTAGGTAGGGGATCACATCATCCGCGCGTAATGATAATTTGACTTTCCCCTTTTGTATCCTCTCTTTTTATTTCAGCCTAGACACTGAAATACATTTCTGTCCCCTTGTCAAATTTTTATTTTGACACCGGAGCTCACCACGTCATTCCATTGCTTGGCGTGGATTCAAACTTGCCATCCTCCTGCTTCAGCCTTCTAGACTGCTGGGGTTGTAGGGGTGAGCCTCCACAATCTGCATGCTTAATTTTTCTTTCATGAGGAGAGCTGTTTTAGCTGTTTTTGATCGTTCACTACTATTTTACTTGATGAAATACTTACTCAGTGCCAAATGCCATTCCGATATTTTGTTGTGTTTTACGTGATTTCCTTTAAAAACAACTTCATAGTTGTAGAATACGAGTTGTTTGATCATGACGAAGGTGAGTGTAACCGATGAGGTAGGTGCCGCCTGGGTTCAGGCACACTTGTCAGGAGAACCCGAAGGGCAGTCACCTGTGTGGGAAGGTCGCCTGGTGGGCTTGGCTCACCGAAGCAGTGACTTTACTCTGTACACTAGGTCTTCAGAAACACCCGGAGGAAGAAAGGCCAGGTGTTGCTGCAGAGTAATCACAGCAAAGCTCAGTGTGAAAAGAAGAGGCCAAGCGACAGAGAGGAAGCAGTCAGGCAGTCTTGTTCTGCTGCTCGTTCCAGGTGGAATTGAATGAGTTGCTTTAACTGGCTGTTGCTTCATCTGTAAAAGAAGTGGGTGTGTGCTAGGGTGATTTCCAGTTTAACAGTCTGTGAAACTGAGATCATAATGGATATATCCTTTCTTTTTCTGAAAAACAAAACAAAACAAAACAAAACAAAAAAAACAAAAAAAAAAAAAAAAAACCCAAACTTTTCATTCTTTGGTTGGCATTTAAACAGTGAAATCAACACAAAAGTTGCTCCGTTTTGAATTTCTTTTTTGGAGACAGGATTGAACTCACTATGTAGCCCAGATTAGCTTTGAGTCCACTTTGATCCTCCTGCTTCAGCCTCCCAAAAGCTGGGATTGCAGGCTGGCACCAGCCTGCCTGGAATGGATTTCTTTTTTTTATCATCCAATTTCAGTTTTCCTCTTCTGTTCAAACTAAATTAAAATGTAAACTAGGAAGCTCATAGCAGTATGCTTGCATAGGTCTAGCTTCTGGAAATCTAGTTGAGTTCTTAAATTTATTATATGTTAGAGAATAAAGATATTTTTACCCTGAATAAAGGATCACAAGACAGTGGCCCTGCCTTTTTATTATTTCCATTGGTAAGACATGTTCATCCTAATCTTAGCCTGATGAGGAATGTTCATCAGTACTTCAGATAGTTTTCATTTTTGTGGATGCAGACATGGGGAAAGCATACGGTATGGAACTCAACATTGAGATTTATATTTATAAATCTTTTACTGTACTTAGTTACAGATTGGCTTAATTATAGAAGTCCTCGCAAGTCATCTTATCTGATACTAAAATTTGAAATACAGAGATTGGATGTAGTGCATGACCAACATTTCTGAATCCAAAAGCTTTGAAAATTGAATCAAAGTATTTTGTAAATTTGACCTCAACATAATCAGTGACAAATTGATCTAAACTGAAATGAGATTATTTATAGTTTCCTCTAAGCCTCACGGTGGGAACGTTCACACATCTCCTGGTGGAGATAACACTGTCTTTAAGGGCAAAGTGTCTCACTGGGTGTTTTGTGTAAAATAGGCACTGTGTTACTTTGCTAAAATAGGAAATATATTGAAGTGGGAAGCACACGTGGCCACCAGGGTTTCAGGTTAGAGACAGTGAAGGGAGTCACGTATGTTGGTCTTTATTACCCATTACTACTGGCAGTAGGAATACGATGTATGTAAATAAGCAGTGCGGCATGGTGACACGTGCTTGTGCCCCCAGCAACTCAGATTCTTAGCTGGGAGGGTTGCGGCAAGTTGGAGGCCAGCCTGAGGATTTAGCAAGGTGGTGTTTCAGTATAAAATACAGAGGGCTGTAGGCGTAGCTTAGTAGTAGAACACCTACCTGCCTACCGTGTCTTGAGGCCCTCAGTTGAATCCTCAGTGCTGGAAGCAAAGCAAAAAAACAATGAGTAAGAGAGGGTGAAATTGAAAACTGGGAAAACGAACCATACCCCATGGGAAGGAGAACTTTAACAAATCCAAATCATATGATGGTGCTTAGCTGTAGAAATTGTTGCATATTACTTGCGATTTTAAAAATTCATTTTCTGTTTAAGTTATAAATGCAAACCCTGTTCTGTACAGATTTGTTAGGAATATTTAAAAACAATTCTGAGTAGAAATAGTAGATACGCAGCCTGATGTTTGCATGAAAATCTAATTACAGCCCTCCTTTGGAAGCATTCAGTTTTTTGTTGAGTTACTTGGCTCTGAAAACAAAGTAGTAGAAATAATTACTTTAACGACAAACGCAAGTGACGTACAATAGCTTTGACTCAGCAGATTGCTTTTTCTTTTGACCATAGGAAGTGAAACTGAGTAGTTTTCACAAAAGTGCTTTTCTTGTTTCTCATCTATGGTCATAGATGACTGATTCAAAATGGATTAAAAATTTTTTCTTGACATTACAAATAATGTCTGTGTAACTCTTTGAGGGCAGGATGACCATGGATTGATTGACTGATCGATTGAAGGTACTCAAGCTTCCGCCCGGCTGCTGAGTCACACCAGCCAGCCGTTTTGAAGTAAGTTTGAGATTGGGTCTGGCTAAATTGCCCAGAGTATCTGAGGTTTACTACCTTCCTATCTCACCCTCTCATGTAGCTGGGATTACAGGTGTGGGTCACTCTTCCGGCAGGTGACTTTTAACAAAGAACTGTAAACCCAAATTTCTAATACTAATACTTTTTGTATGATACCATTTTTGAAAAGCTTTTAAATGATTTCTGGATTAATTCATTTAATATTCTTATTTTATCAGAAGCCCGCTTTTGAAAGATGGTATCAAGGAACAGATAGCAGTGTTTACATATAGATTTCTATACTCAAGGACAGAAATAGTGGTTGTTGAATAATTTAGAAAAAGGCTTATGTATTATTAACTTGTACCCTCACAGTTGTATCTAAAAGGGCAATTTGTTTATATCTGTGGTAAAATCTAATGTCTTTATTATCAGATTCTGTGTCTCATCATGTGAGACTTCATTGGAATATTCAGTGTGATTATCCTCTTAGCAAGTGAGCTTCCATGCAATTCCCTGGAAACCTGACTGTCCCACTAGTTTCTATTGCCCTGACATCTCCATTGCTTCTGATTCCTGGAATGTTCCCCAGTACTGCACGCCTCCCTTCAAAGGCCGTGCTGAAGTGGCTTTGAGCCCATAAATTTTTTTCTCTACTTTCCTTGGATACTGACAAAGATGAATTGGTAACATTTTGTAAAGAAAAAATATTTTTGGAAACATTTAGAAAATCTTATGATTTAACGGTATTACACCCATATTATTGAAAAGGCTTCAGTTGCTGATGTAGTGGCATACGCTTTTAATCCCAGTACCTGGGAGGCTGAGACAGTAGGACTGGCGTGCGTTTGAGGCCAGCCTGGGCTACACAGCAAGACTCTATCTCAAAAGACTAAAAAGAGAGAAAGAAGAGAGAAAGAAAAAAAAGGAAAGAAGGCTTCATTAACATTTTTAATGAAGATTTTATCTCAGATCCCCTTTGGATGTTTATTTTTATGTCCACGTGAAATCTAAAATATTTTCTCAGGTGTCTCTTGGAGGTAGGGATGTGTGTTGGGAAATTTCACGAAGGCAACCTTGTCTTCACTTTCCATCATGGCTTGCTGGCCCTCTTAAGCAAAAGGAGGGAAGGAGAAGGAAAGGCGTATGTGGTGGTACAGGTGCAGAGTGGCAGTTCTTCATTTGGGGCTGTCACTTGGGTATTAAGTCACGACAATCACACGCAGCCCCCTTTGGTAACAAAGGGAAGTATGTAGGTGAAAATTTTCTAAAGATCCTGTAATCATTTCAAACAGGTGAATTTGTCAGCAATATATCTCTTACATAAAATTGGGTCTGCTTTCCTATTTCATGTCCTTAGAGCTGTGTAATTTTCATCCAAGTTGTGAATGTTTCCAGGATGGCTAATATCTATTTTCTGCCTCAGCTTGACTGAACAAATAAAGATTAGCCATCCTAGGGAGAAAATGTACTCTCTTGCTCTCTGCTTTTTTCTGTACCCTGAGAAATTTCTTCATTGAATTATCTGGAGCTAGAGGTATGTCTAATTTTAGAAACAGAGAAGTGACTTTCCATGAGTGTTGGAGTTTTCCCATTTTCTTTAGTGAATTCATCCTGCCAAAATCAAGGATGCTAACACAGAGACCTAGTCTAAACCATGCATTGTCTGGGGAAGGGAAACTGAGACAGTGAGGTATTTTTGCCAAGTCTAGAATTTACACTGTGACAAAGAAGATGAAAATATGCGGAATCAAATTCTAGGCCAGCCTCTATTCTAAAACCTCAATATCATTATAACCACTGTGATATATTGCTATAATTGAAAATAGTCCTGGATGGAATGGTTTATGGTGACTGAAGCATATTTTCACCAGCCAGATTGATGGTTGCTTCTCTCGTGGGGAAGTCCTATAGTAAGGTTTTCGCGTACATTTGTTTGGCTCCTGGGAAGCCCCCTGAACAGAATATGTTTATTTTAAACATATTTGGATAAGCTACAAATATTGGTCTTCCAAGACTTGGGAGTGCCCTTTGTGTTTGACAGAGTTTATAATCGATGCTGAAAATATCAAGTGTAATATTTTCGTGATTTTGGGGATGTTGACTTACAGATGCATGCGCTTGAATCCTCTGCACCTAATTTAGAAACAGACAACGTAAATCTTTTGTTTTCTTTTCACATTATTCAGCACAGCAAAATTCCATCTCAGTGATTTATTTCATGCCGCCACACTGAGACCGAATTATGTCCCTTAACACATTATATATGTTTAAAAAAGTTCCTGTGAATGATAGCCATCTCTCAAAGTCAGAGTAAAAGACATAAATTAATTGGATTTTGATTGTTTCTCTTTGATAAGACATAAAATACTTTTTATTCTACCATAATTCAACATACATGGTAGGTAAATACATCATAGATAGATAGGTAGAAACACCTTTTATTTTACAACCTGCGTGCATATCAAGCATTTGGGATACAACACTGAATGAGATACAGAGAGAAATTAGAGCTAGTGCGGGAAAGAAACATTAATCTGGTAGTCATCCAGATTACAAGTGTGAACAGTTTCAGTAGGAGTGGGGTAGGAAAGTGTTTGGTGTGGGGCCTCACCCGTGTCTTGGTCAGGGTGGGTGGTGCGGGTTGGAGGCTGGAACAGAAGGTTTAAGACAGTAGCGTTGTAAAGTAATATGTAAAGACTAAGTCAGGTCAGGAGACACAGGATACCACTCCACACACTGGAGTTCAATTAGGAAATATAATTCTTGAGTTAAATTTAGTGGGTTTTACTTATGCATTTTCGTTTCTATTAATACAGCATATTCAAGAAAAAAAAAAAAAGGAAGGAAGCAAACGGCACCAGTAATAAGAACAAACCTCCAAACTCTCCACCACTTCCACAGTGACACATACCCTTAGAAGCACTTTTCTGTGCATATGTATTTATCTTAAAAAGCAGTGGGGTTATGATGTCTTTAGGTTAGTTTCACATCCCTCTTATGGGTTTCAGCGTCTTTGTAGTGCTTGTGCTATTATTTACCTGATCCTTATTTTTGGAAATTTTAGTTATTTCTCACTTTGAAAACCCAGAAGTAGTATAAGGAAATGCGACTTCTATAAAGTTGATGTAATCAGTTTAACCTCTAAATTAATCTGAAAGACTTTATGAATTATAGACTTCCTTTACCTATGTTTGAATGCTAAAGGGTTTCAGATGAGAACTGGAGGTGAGATATTTAATTACTAAGATACATTGCTTTGTGATGCCATGAACAGAATTATTTGCATTGTTACCACTTTTCTGCAGCTTCTACCCAATATTCCAGTGCAAAAACACCTAAGATTCTTTTTTGCCTGTTTTCAAGCTTTACAGCTTTTCCTTACAGTTTCTCTCATGTGATCATGAATCTCTCTAAAAGATAATTCTTCATTTATTAAAAAAAAGAAGAAAGTGCTGAGAACATGTTAAGTAGCCCTATGAGGCTAAATCTAGAACGAAGAAATATGGCTCAAAGCAACAGAATTTACTTATCTCTTCATATTTTCTTAGCAAGTCCTGTGTTAGATTTTAAAAGCCTGGTGCTTACATATCAAAAGCCTGAAACGCTCTCTACCAAATTGTACTTACCTTCTGTAGCCACATAATTGGATGCATTTTGATCGGTTGAGGTTTCCAAGTTTTCTGACCTGCCAGATGGTCTGGGAAGCTGTTGGCTAGTTATTAAACCATTTTCATGGGAGGAGTTTGTAGGTATTAGTTACAATATAAAATCATTCCTGGTTCCTTAATTGATTGTCATTCCTGATTATATTCAAATCATACCCTGTTAATAGTGTTTCTTATAGAACTGATCGATCCAGTGATACCCCTGTAAAAAAGGATGGTGTGATCTTTCTAAATCTATGAAAATTACTACACTGGCATGAAAAATAAACATACTCATTAGGAGTTTCGAGAATAATCAGTGAAAATCAGATGTTTCAAAATGTTCCATTTCAGCTTGTAAAAGCTGTATCCAAAAAATTGGGCAGAATAGCCCAAACTAAATTATAGGGCTTAAAAACAAAGTAAATTATAGGGCTTCCTCATGTACCTATTAGAAAATAGGATATTAGAACAGTGCCAGTAATATCTAAACAGATTATCATAATTGGCTGTCCCTCCCTCATTAATTCAGTCCAATGCAATTCTTGCTTCATTGGATCTTGGGTCAGTGGTCTGCTGCTACATGAAAAAGCTATAAAGTAGTGTTCTGTTTAGACATACACTCAGAACTGCTATTGCAATTTCAACTGTTTTGTTAAATTGACTTATTTCCTTTTGTAAAACCAAACCATGGCTATCTTAGATGTTTATAGCTTTGAGGGTTTAATTATATATTCACTGTTTTAAGATTAAGTTGCATTTGCTAATTAAAAGGTAATCAATGAACCTTGTGTTCATGATATGTCAGCTTTAAACAGTTTCCTTTTCAAATAATTACACTCTCCATATTAATCTTATGAGAATAAAATATTTTTCAAAAGTTTAATGAAAGTGAAAACCTAATTGATTTTAGTAAGCTCTTAGGAACATTTTTTCTGGAGTCTGAAGGTATGACCATTCCCCTGTTTAGTTGTTCTCTTCCCAAAAGACTGTGATACAAACCCCCTGCCCCACCCCACCGCCAAACAAAAGCCCAAACAAGAAAAGCAATAGGTAGGGCTATGACTTTCCAGATCTAACCTGCATACTTACAATATTTAAGCAAAATAATAAAACAGTGCTTTATGAAGGATTAAAATAGGATTTAAATAGCAGAAAAAAAGTTAACCCATAAAGACAGTGACCTTATCTTTGGCATACAGAAAAATAATAAAACTTACGCCCTTGCATTTTTTCATTTACAATTATTTTTAGGTCACAATTTTCCTAAAATTTCTCAATATCAAGTAAGTCACTATGTTGCATTTTCTACAAAGAAACTGTATGGTTAAGCTTATTTTAAAACTTACATTAGCTTGTAGATATTTAAATATATTTCTGTAAGGTTGGGATGATTTTAGTTACACAAAACAAAAAAATGTTATGCTAGTGTAAACAAGAAAAGGAAAGTTATTTGCTCATTTCATATTTATAATGAGGTGAAGGTGTAGTATGATTAGGGCTCTGTGTTTTTGAAATTGTGTAAGCTCTACTTTGTGTCAGACAGTTTCTATATGGGTGTTAGACGGCCGCTAGGCTGCCAGAGGAAACTAGGGCTGTGTTCTTTCTCACTCTCACCTGGAGGAGCAAGTGATTCTTCATGACTGTTAACTAAGTGTCCAAGCTTCACTCTGAATGGACCACCCTGAACCAGCCAATGGGGCTAAGTGTGGAACATATGGGCGAGGGAATTCTTGTACTATCTGAAGGGGATTGGTTATTCTGCTTGGCTGTTCATTGAGCTTTTCTTTCCAAGCTGGGAGAAAGGGTTCCGTATAATGCAGGCAGGGAGGGAGTGTGGATGTTCATTACTGGTTTATTTTGCTTTTACTCATTCTTTGTGTGTGGGGGATAGTTGGGAAATCATTTTTGTTGATCATCTTTCATTACAAAAGCTGCGTATTCCACATACCATCTTTGTGTAATCCTTCTGACAGTTCCAGGAGGTAGATATTACCTTACCATATTAGCAGCTGAGGGTGTGCTAGTTTAGTTTTCTCAGGCTCACATACATAGCAAATGAAAAACTCCATTCCAGCTTGTCATATTCTAAAGTTAGCGCTTTTTCTCCTGTGCTTTTCATGTTGTAAACTAGATCTCATATGTAAAATAATTTCATGAGGAACTTTCTTCAGAGTTGGCAGGTACTTCTAGTGTGCCTGCTGGTTGCTGTGTTGGTTTTTGGAGATACCAGGGGAAGAAAACGGATGCTGTCTACGCTTACAAATTTAGCGGGGGAAACAAAGGTTAGTAAGTGATGCTAATGCGCGTAGCACTGCTCTGTAGCAAGATGTGACAAGGGTCATCAGAAAGCTTTTTCCTAGGAAATGACGTTTGAATGAGGATCTAAAGGGTGGGAGTAGTGATACTGGTGGGTGACAGAGAGAGAGAGAGAGAGAGAGAGAGAGAGAGAGAGAATTCCCGCAGGGGGAATGTGGCGTGCCGAGAAATGAGGGGAGGGGTTTTTGGCTGGAGCCTTAGAGAATGCAGGGCAGTGATGCCAGATAATATTGAGACAAGTACACGGGCAGGGTCCTGTGGAGATCAGTGATCGCGGTTGAGGATTATGTTTGATATTCATGAGAAGTTACCTTGGGAAGAACTCATCTTACGTACCTTAAATAATTGAGACAGTCGTGGCGGTGGTGTTATATGTACTAACAATTGCAGTTATCTCTCTGATTGTTTTTGTTGTTGTTTTTTTTCTGGTACCGGGAATCAAACTCACGACCTTGCACTTGCCAGGCAGGCGCTGTGCTGCTGAGCTAAATCCCCAGCCCCCCTCTCTGAATGTTTATAATGTTTTCTTAACACTTGTTTCTTTACCTCAACAAAGCTCTATTTCAGCCATAGAATTATTTAGTCATTCAGTCCTTTGTCTTGCTATGTTGTGTTAATCATGTGGAGTGTTAAATTTTTTGTAATCACTTGTCACATAAAATCAGATGCAAAACAGTGAAGTAAAGGCCTTTAAATGTTAGTATTTATCAAAAGAGTGTTAAGTTAGTTGTTGCAAACTGCGGAGAAGAAAAGTCTAGATGTTATTAATCTTTGAGAAAAAATGTGGAAATGATACTTAGTTTATTGGAGGTGTCAGTGTCGGTGACTTTATGTTCTATCTTTTATTAGTATGTAAAGAAATTGTATCTGTGTCTGCTTTTTATTTTTCGTTATACTTAGGAAATGAGAGAGAATCAGAACTTTATTTAAATATGCTGTTGACTTTTGCATGGGCCTAAGGCAAGGTAAAAGAAAAACAAATGCTCACTTACAAAAATAAGTTACATGAAGTATGCACCAGTACTGCTAAGCAAGATCAGACTTAGTTCTCTGAAGTTCAGTCCTATTAAGAAGATGACATACTTAGCAGTCTCAGCATTTGGCCTATGCTTCTATTTAAGCATAGAAGTTCTTGACTTGGCATCTTATCTAAATTTAAAGAAACAACAGAAACACTTTGATCTTGTTAACTTCACTGCGTGAAAATAGAACTTTTAAAAAGTTATCCAAATAGTTCTGAGAGTGTAGATGTATATTACTGAGAAACTGACTTAGTATTTGTTAAACAAGTATTTTCACTCTTTTCTCAAGTATCCTGCCCTAATTAATCTATGTCATTGGTGAGAAGGACATGTTTTCTTTTTTGGAATGAGGACTTGGTTCCCTCGTGTTCAGGTTGAATGGCTCTGAAAAAAGGCAGGGAAGATACACGCATGGTTGTCATTAAATGGCTTGAATTAAACTGACTGTTCCTGGTCCACAGTATGTGATGTTGGGACATGCTCTTTATTTTTCATTACACTTCCCTTTTCTGTTTTGGACAGCTGACATACCTTCCCTTGTATTTTCAAGGTGGGACTAGGTTAAATAAAGGCTTCTAGGTATAGGGCACTGCTGACAGGTGAATTTGTAGACATTTTGAAATGGTAACATTTCTACTCTTTTGTGGAGAGTCACTGGTGGTGTCCATTCATGTAAACATCACAGAGCTCTTGAGTCATTGAATTTTAGCTCTTACTGTCAGGAAGGGCAACAACGCATCTGTCATCCTCTTACACAGACTTGAGAGTGAAAAATGCAGAGAATACGTCTGACCTGCGCGTTCAGAGCTGCTGCAAAGGCGCGTGAAGACAGTGCGACCCAGGGCCCAGGCTCACTCTGTGTGTCGATGTGTGCGCATGTGGTGAGCAGTTAGGGTGCCGGTCTGTGGTCCCTTTTATCACGTTTTTAAACTCTTTCCCACATACCACACATTCTGTCAGGAACTGTTACAGTGTTCTCCTCAGGTAATTTTGGAAAAAAGATAGGGATTTGTTCATTTTTTCAGAAATTACATGTGATCTGCTGTGTTACTCTGTCTGAGTCCTGGGAACTTGAGGCTGCAAACCTTTATTCTGTCCCTTCAGACTGGGGGACAACTCGTGTCAGAGTGAGGTGGTGACATGGGGAAGGAGCTTCCCTGTATGTCTTGGCTGTTGAAGTTTTTGAACTTTCCCTGGAGCTTTGGTTTTTAAACAAAATGTATTTATGTTAGTGCATGTTTGCTGTACGTAATGATCACACTCACTGTGGGAAGTGGGCACGTGTACGTGACACATCCCAGTTCTTCTCCCCGCCCATCCGTCGCCCTTTGCCAGCAGGGAGAGTAGCTTTGAGGGTGGCAGGCAGTGTGCTCCAGGGAAGTAACTCTGTGTAGGGATAATAATAGTAACATTTTAAATATAGTAGTTACCATTTTTTGTAGGGGTTGTCCCTGCCGTACATGCATTATCTTGTGTACTCCTCATTATAACCCTAAGAGATAGGAACTCCAGAAGAGGAAACTGAGGCAAAGAGAAATGAATTGTCAAGTACAAGGTCACAAGTTTGAAAATGGCAGGACCTGAACTCAGATCCAGGCTGGCTTGTTTTTTTCATGTAAAGGGAAGAAAGGGGTGTTATAGAAATGGCTCAAATAGGAGTTTTAAGGGCTATGGGGATGTGCAGGGATTTGGGTTTAAAAGGTCATTTACACACTGTGTAGAATTCATCTGTGCTTCTTTGAAACAAGTCATCGGAATCACTCTTTAGAAATGCTCATTGTCAAGTCCCCCTTCAGACCTGAATTGAGACTTCAGAATTTCCCTGCCTTAGCTTGTGGCCAATGATCTTGTACCCTGATCGGGCAAAGAGCTACAGTTCCTCACAGCAGGCACTGCTGTTGTTGGTCTGTAATTTTTTGGCATTGAATCTGCTGAGGTAGAATCAATGGGAAGAAGGCTGTGAGCTGTATTTTGCCTGTGCTGGCTTTGATTTGCTCGGGAAGTAGCCTGCTGGGAGTGTGAGAAAAAGACAGTGCATCTCCGGTGTGGAGGAATGGAGTTTTTGGGTTTTCTGCTTATGTCAGATTCTCATGGATGTGGTAGGAAGTATTCACAATGAAAAGCAAGGGCAGTAAGGATGGCCTGGGAAGCATTGCAGTGTGAGTCTTTAAAAACCAGAGAAGACCCAGGAAGGGATCCCAGACGTGTAGGGTTTCTCTTGGACGCATCAGAGGGCCAGTGTGAGAAAGGAACTAAGGCGGAGAGGCCAGCAGTGGCCCAAGGAAGCAGAACTCTGGTGGAGAACCGTAGGTGGGGGGCAGCTTGTACTGAGGGGAAGCAAGCAGGTGAGCTGTGAGAGTGGTTTAGATTACTCTTCTATAAAAGCTTGACTTTGAAATGAAGCAGAACGCTAATTAGGAAGGGCTATGGTGTGCATGAACTGCTTAAATGTTACTAACTAGCATTGCTTCCAGTTATGCAATAGAAAATTAGGAGGAAGGAAGGAAAATAGGTGTACATGAAGAATAAAATTTTTTTTCATCCAATAACTGAAAGAAAAAAGGTGTTAAATTTATCTATTTTCTTTTTTTGATTTTTCTTTTCCTTACCCCGTGTTTGCAGCACATAACGATCACATTCATCTGAGGGGTCGCTGCATGTGTATAACACATCTTAGCTCGTTCTACTTCTCTCCCTTCCTTTTCCGATGTATCTCCCTGCTTATTAACTCTCTTTTACTCATCTGTAAATCTTTCTGTCTCATATATGATGAAGTATGAGATAAAATTTGCCCTTTTCAAGCTATGCTTCTGCAGTGTATGTTTATAGTAGATATGCATTTACTTATTTTCAGGGGAAATATATTTCAGCTGACCAAATTATTACTTGTTTTAGTGTCTCAGAGACATCTGTGTCCAAAAATGTTCTTTTCCATGACTTTTCCTCAGTTACCTGGTATTATAATTTCATGTGTGCAGTACATTATGTAATCCTATTTTTGGTGCTTTTGGCATTTTTAAAAACTCATTCATTTATCTTAAATGGTGCTGCCATTAGTATCTTGTTGTGGCAACATTTGTCCTCACTTCTATAGTTGCATAGCTTTGATGGGTTTCAAATTGTGAAATTGTTAGGTCACATTAGTAGAACGAAGTGGGTTTATGGGATCTATACGGCAAGTAGGCTGATTAGTCTTACATAAAAGGACAGACATTTCCTTCCTCCTGAGTGTGGAGGGAAGTGCTGTCGAAGTTTGTAGGAGGCTGTTGGGGGAGAAGTGAAGGAGTGCCTCTCGGGAGTAATCATGCAGTGACCTCTTTTATCTTCATGTGGAAATAAAGCATTTTGATGATAGCGAAGAGCAGGCTGTTCTTAGGCTTTGGAAAGTTGTAAAGATTTGAAAAATAAAAAAACAACTGGGAAGAAGTAGGAAGAATGGGAAGGACAAGTTCTGGGAGCACTGGTATTTGTCAGTAACTGGTATTTCACACCACGTGTCCATGCGGCACCAGGCCCCTTAGTGCCGTTGTCCTTTTCAGCAGTATCGGAGCCTGTGTTGAATAGCCGAGTGCCAGACGTGCCTTAATCAGCCGGCTGGAGCTCGTAGCATCAGCCGGGGGGTGTGCAGGACCAAGGCAGGGGCTGCACAAGGAAGAAGCTTTGGGAGAGCTGCTGGGTGTCTGCGGTCCCATGAAGAGGGCACTGAGGCCCCAGGGACCCAGAAACCTGTGAGGAGCCAGAGGATGGCCTGAGGACACTAGCCAGCAGGAACAAGGGAGAAAGAACTCGAGCAGGCCAACTCCACCTAGTAAGAAAGGAGACAGCTGTTTGAGCTTTTACGAGAGGAGCAGTTCTATCCTAAGTCAAGGCCCAGGGACTAGCTATGAATTCGGTGAAAGAAAGGTAAGGGGAATGAGGCCATGGAGCTCTGCACAGTTTAAAACTGTCCGTATCGATATGGGTGATGTGAAGGTTTTTAGTGAAGACAGTACCCTAGCAGTGCCTATTCCTGGACAAGTGACGTGACGATCGTAGCTAACAGTGGCGAAGAACACCAGTGCAAAGTGGGGTGATCTGCATAATTAGAAATTGTTTTTGGAAAATGCAATTGATGGTGAACATGGAGGTGAATGTGTTGGGCATTTAACAGCATCAAATAAAGGCACCGGTGCCAGTTCTAGCTTTCTTCCAATCGCCTTGTGCTTTGAGAGACTTGCTAGTTGATGCTGAGGGAGAGGGGTGGTAGGACAGTTTCTTCATCACACCGAGGAACCAGGAAGACGGAATTGTAAGCGCTGGCCTAAAATTTCTTCTGATAAGCTCCAGGGTCTGTAGGGGTGAGGTCTGGTTCATCTGTTGTCAGGTTTCTGTGGTTGATTTGTTAGGGGCTAAAGAATGTGGAGGGAGGCCTGTGCTTACAGGCATCTTCCCTGGAGTGGAGGATTGTTTGTCATTAGCTGGAGTGTTTGGCAGTTTCATGTCAGTTCTAAGAATTCTGATCACACTGGCAGAGATAAAAGAAGTGAGTCAATAGTTTATTGGGGAGATTGAGATTTTTAGATGGAAAGTCTCACTGAGTCACTAAGTGGCCCAGGCCCTCAGAGTGCTGGGATTACAGGCGCATGCCACCTCACCTAGCTCCAGTAACTCCTAAAGAACTTTCTTACGTCTGAGGACCTGGGAAGTAGAACTAAACTATCAGCTCTTAGCTCTTGTTAGACTTTCCAGAAGCAACAGAATAGTAAAGGACTGAGCGGTGAGTTTAAAAACAAGAACGATGTTAGGTGTTGTTAGAGGAGCAAACAGACTGTTTGAACAGAACACAAGACTAGGTAAACGTTGATCACCGGAAGAACTCCTCTAGACCCACCGCTGTGTCTCTTCACCCCAGAGAGAGAGCTTGCACTCAGCCAAGTGTTTTCAGAGGAATGAGAAGAGAAAGTAACCATTTTGTTTGAAAAGTAAGGAGGTTGGAGAAATAATTTATAGGTTCTAGTTTCAAACTCTGATTTTATTTTTAGGAAGCCCTAGCCCTTTCTTATTTCCTGTGCAAATAAGTATATACAAAACACTTATTGGCTGATCTGAGTTCTTGACAAAGCTCAAGAACTTATAATGCGGCATATTCCAGAACATTCCAGACTCCTTTCCTCAACAAGAATTCAGAGTGCCTCAGAATTTGCTTTCTTCTTAAGTTCACCTTTTCCAGTTTTCACTGCTTTGTAGTACTTATTACATACAGCAGGACCCATCTAACTTTAAAACTACTTACAGTTTTCTCTTTGTACTTTTTTTTTTTTTGGCCCTACCTATACGATCCTCTAGTGTAATCATCCATGTCTGCTTGTACTAGATTCTTTCCCTCAGAGCTCTATAAACCACCCAGTGAAACTGATGAGGATTTTACAGTCCTGGTGATTTTCTCTCTGCCATTCTACCGAGAAAACAGTGTAGCACAAGGAGCTGATGAATCATATAGTGCAGGGCTTTTGTTTTCTGTTTTGTTTTTGAAAAATTAGGTATGGTCATGCACATAGGAGCATCTCTTCTTATCATGAGTATGATACAACCCTAAAATGAAATCATCAGTGTTAGCTTGGGTCATTGAAAATATAATATATTGTATTTTTTAGCAAATTGATTTCCCCAAAGAATATTCATTCAT
Source organism: Chinchilla lanigera (assembly GCF_000276665.1). Classification (NCBI taxonomy): domain Eukaryota; kingdom Metazoa; phylum Chordata; class Mammalia; order Rodentia; family Chinchillidae; genus Chinchilla; species Chinchilla lanigera. The sequence continues at coordinate 16,417,600 of NW_004955446.1, read as the reverse complement.
ACAGAATTTCACTGCTGTAGATTTTAATTGCTTGTGTGGAGGCTGACTGAAGTTGCTGAGCACCTGCTGCTCTGTGTCTGTCTTTGTCCTGGGGCCCTCCCACATGGTAATCCACTAAAGCCGCCACAGCAGGCCCAGAAGGTGGAGGTAGGGATTCTTCCATTTTCCTGAGGGACTGAAGAAGGATGGAAGCGAGTGTGTGTAACTTTCCCTTCGCCACAGATCTGATGAGCCTCAAAGTGAGAGTTTGACTCCTGCTTGTCTTACTCACAACTCCTAACCGCCTCACTTAGTGGAGGTAGACAAAGGAATGAATTAAGTCTTCATTTTGTATGTAGACACCGATTTAAATGAAAAGGAAGCCAACTGCTGTTGAGATGGAAGGCTGCTGGGGATGGATTCAGCTTAGTGCTGAGCATAATCCCTGGCGAGAGGCCAGACTTCTGTGCACACACTGCCAGATCAGAAGCGGGGCCTGACAGTCTGGGTCCTTGGTTTACATAGTGTGGTTCTACTGCATAAGTGAGAAAGTCATGGGAAAATACATAGAGGGCCACAGTGTGTATGTCCCCTAGCTTGGCTGAAGCACAACTGGCGTGGGAATTTCATCATTCATTTTGTTAGATTTGGGGCCATGATTCCCGAAGCTGGGGTCTTGGCTGGGGTCCAACATCTGCCACTTGTCCCTGCCTTTTGCACCTATTACACAGTTTGCCACTGATACTTGCTCGCTTGTATTTTACTGCTGTGATAGCTTCTGAATCTGATCTCTCTTTTCGTCTTTTTATCCTAAATGTTGCCTATGAGAGTAATTTTTTTCAAGATTTGAATTGTGCCTTAAATATTGGGGCTCATAAGCTGTGGTTCCATTTATATAACATTGTGTTTTTAATTTTTAAAAATTTGTTACAGTAAAAGACACACTGTCATTAATCCCTCTCAAAATGTTCTTCCTCACTTCGGATATACTTATCCCGGTACGGCACTGTTGAGATAACACAATTATAGAGGTGGTGCATGCTGAATGGCTGCCTGGTGTTAGGCATGCTGGGCTGAAAGATAAATCTGTCTCTAAAAGCGTGAGGGGAGCCTTTGCGTCAGTAGTTGTGTATCTGGACTTGTGGCCGTGGATACGTGGTGTATGTGTGATAAAATGACATAAAGCCACACCAACCTTTACACCAATGTCATTTTCCTGTCTGTGGTGTTCTCCTGTAGGTCTGTAATGTTTAAGCAAGGGGAGAAACTGAGTGAAAGACACGGGAGACCTTTGTATAACCTTTGCAACGTTCTGTGAATCTATATTATTTATAAGTTAAAAAACTGTTACATGCTTCAGATGTGTGTTCAAGTTCCTTTGTCCGTCGTATTCATCAGGTTTCATATTCTGTTTCTGTAGGAATTAATCATGGGCATTCAGCCCCTCTGTTCTTTCTCCGCTTAAATATCATTTGACATGAACACAGTGTTTATAAGTTATATGCTATCAAAGGTGCTTCTTGAGCTCATAATTGAACCATTAAACGTGCTTTATGGAAGAACAGTCTCTCAGTACTTGGTCTCATTACTAAGCATCCTTCTTTCCTACTCACTTATTTGGTCTTTTTTGTCTCTGCTTCAGCTCTTTCCACAGACTAAGCAGCCGGCCAGGGACTTGACTGGTGGAATCTTGGGGACTTGTGCTTGCCTGGGAAGCGTTGCATTGCCTTATAAGCACAGTCACAGAGCCCTAAATCCAGCCGCAAGTTAAACAAGGCGGTGGTTTTTCCAGGACTCACGACTCAGATCCTAAGATCAAGATGAGCCCAGAAGCTCAGGGTATGCGAGCTAATGGTGAGCCACGGTCTTCACCCGTTCAGATTTAGGAGACCGTGTTGTAGCTCAGAGTATGGTATATGTTGGTATCCTGCAGTTACAGTCTTCTGGGAAAATCAATTTCTAGTGTTATGTTTGTAGTTAATGGTATACTTCATTCCTTTTGCATATTTGTTTTTCCATCTGCTATCATTCCCCAGGAGAACTTTGTTTAGGTTAGGATGTGGCAAGTCTACTGTGGACAGGTTGTAACAAGCTTCCCTGATCTGAAAGTTTATTTTGCCTTCATTTCTGACAGATGCGTGGGCAGGACGTGAAGGTCCTGGTTGACAGTTGTCTCTCGCTGTCCACCCCAGACCCCGTTGGTTCTTAGCATTATTTCCTTGAATGTGATGTGCTCCCTGACTTCTTTGGAAGCAATTATAAACTCTTTACTACTTACTTTGGGATTTTCTGAGACTCATTGATCATCACCTGAATGGGGAAATCCTCTGTCTTATGTCCTGGTTTTTAAATACATTTTTCTCTTTGACCTTTTAAAAGGAATTATACACGTATTAGCTCTGCGCTAGTGTCCCATAAATCCTCAACGCTTCCTGTTTGTTACTGTCTTCTTTAGGTTGGATTCTTCTTTACATCTTAAAGTTTGCTTAATTGTTTTCACGTCACTGTGAGCGAATTCCAGCTCTTGAGTCATCTCTTCTCTTGGGTATAGATTACATTTTCCTGTGTGTGCGTATATTGTGGGAGTTGTGAATTGTGTTGGATTCTGTGTTGAAGGACACTTAGTGTAGACTACTGTCTGTTGACTGGTTTTCTTAGCAGGCAGGTACTTTTGCCGAACTCAGAGTGGGTTTTGACTTGGCTGTGGCTGGAGGCTGCTCCACCACTGTGCTCATGTAACTGTTGAATATGTGCTGGGGCTCCTGCTCTAAATAGGTGACTCTGCTGGAAATAGACATGGACGTAGGCCCTGACTTCTAGAGATGGTGACCTAGTTAATAGTAGATAAGTGTGAAGAACCCCTGTATGTCACACTAGAATTTTATGGAAGCAATGGAGTCACTGAAAAAGGAGCGTTAGGACTGTTGACATGCCATGTAAAAATCAGTTTTGAAACAATTCATCCCTTTCTAGAATTGAAAGATTCTAAATTCTAAATTGAGCTATTTAAAATTTATTTGTGATGAAAGATTGATGACGAATGTCTGTTGCACTTGGATCATTTCTTACTCTTTTTAAGGACAGTTTTTAAAAGGATGCCTTATTATGAACAAGCAGTATTAAATATTAAAAATGAATGTTTAACTTTTTTTTGTTTTTCCTTGTTTGCTTTTGTTTTTTTGAGGCAGGGTCTTGCTATGTAGTCCAGGCTGGCCTTGAAGGCTCGCTGTGTAGCTGAGAGTGGCCTCAAACTCATGACAATCCTCCTGCCTCAGCCTCCTGAGTGCTGGGATTACAGACAGGAACCACCATACCTGGCTGAATGTTTAACCTTTGAGCAAACCAGATGTGGTGGCACATGCTTGTAATCCCATCACTCGGAAGGGTGAGGCAGGAGGATTGCTGTAAGTCTGAGGACACCCTAGGCTACATAGTGAGTTCAAGGCTAACCCTAATTACATAGTGAGAACTTGTCTCAAAAAAAAAACAAACCCCAAAATCAAAAACAAAAAACCCCCCAAACCAAAATCTTTTTTGAGTAATGCATTAAGTGGGAGGAAATATGAGTATCAGAACAGGAAATTTTAGTCATTGCTGAAATGAAAAATTATCAATATCAAAAAGTATATTTTGAGAGAAGGTATTTCAGAGTTGTTCTAGAAAGATCCACTTAGACTCATGGACAGTGAATATTAAAGTTTTCCATGTCAAGTTACTACTACGTTTGGATGTTATCCCTTTATACTTACATCTGTGTAAGTAAATGAGTGTCATGGGATTTTTTTGTAAAATCATGAGTACCTTTATAGTAACGTAAGCCTTTCTTCTTTTTAACAGTGTATCCTACTCGGTACATGTATCTGAAGATTATCCAGGTAAGCTTTTTCAGTTTTTTTTATTACAAGTATTCATGTCATTACTCTCAATATGTTTTCCTTTTGGACATGTACAATATATAGAAATGCACTGAGCTGTAAAAAGCATTGGCAGAAGCACTCTCTGTCAGCTTCCGGCAAGGTGTTTATCTTACTGTAAGATGCAGTCCAGAATCAGGAAAACTTTCCAGTGAGGAGTTGTTCAGATGGCTTTTCATCACTACAACTAAACAGATTTCTGAACTGGACTCGTTATTTTGAAACATTGTTTGGCCTTGCATCACAGAAATATAGCTTAATTTATTTATTCCGTCATTTCTCTGTGTATGTGTGTGTATATATACACATATATTTGAGTTTATTTTAAAAGCTAATCAATTCATAATTTGATACAGGCACTTTGCATTAAGCATTTAATCATTTTACACTTTAAAATAATTTTGCAAACCATAAACTTCCTTATTGTTATTCTGCTATGCACTCCATGTATTTCTTCAAAACTGTGTATAGTGGTGAATGGGGATTGCTTTCCATTAAGTACATGCTTCTTCTTAATAGTATAAAGCAATGTTCTAGGAAGGTTTTTACGGAAGAACCAAGACAAGAAATACCTCTAAGAAAAATATTTTTTGAAGGTGGTAAAGTCCCTCATATTTCTGGAAAGTGTTTTTGATCCTGAATGTTTGTTAATTTTGCTTGGAAAATGAAAGCCCATTATTTATTATAAATATTATAATTATTATGTGTCTCACCAAGGCATCTTGTAGAGATGTCAGCCATGAGAGACGCAGACCTCAAGCAGAGATGTCAGAGGTAATGCCACAGATCACAGCCCAGTGTGAAGGTCCCAAAGAGAGGTGTTCTGTAGTGCTGGGTATGTGGAAGTTGATGCCTCGGGGAAACGAAGTGGTTCTCATGTTTAGCTCCCTCTTGTGGCCAAGAGGTATTACTCAAGGTTTTTCTCACTTGACAGTCCCACTTGGAAATGTTTTAAAAATTGAATTTTAAAATAAAGCAGTAGTTATCATTTGTGTCTTTTTTTTTTTTTTAACTGAATTCCCTCCTTCGAGCAAGTGTGTAGCAAAGGTCCAATATAATTACATTTTTGAAAACACAAGATGGGAGAGTAGAGCATCCAGTCTGAAAATCTGAGGCACAGTTTTGAATTGGTTGCTGCGTCTACTACACCCAAATACCCTGTACAGAGCCCAGTTTTCCACGTGTTCCCACATGTGTAATTAATTTCACTCTACTCACCAGCCCACGTGGTAGGGAAACGGGCAGTCGTTTCCCCAGAGCATGTAGTTTGATGGCTCAGCAAGGCCTGCAGTTCAGTCCTGACTTCTGTTGCTTCTCTGGAAGAAGTAGTATTAGTGCTTTTATGTAGACTGTTTTCATTTCTTTTTTTTTTTTTTGGTTTTGGTTTTTCTCTGGTACCAGGAATCGAACTCATGACCTTGTACTTGTCAGGCAGGCGCTGTGCTGCTGAGCTAAATCCCCAGCCCCTATGTAGACTGTTTTCAAAGTGAACATAAATATGGTAACACTTTTGCCATTACCAAATTTTAGTCCATATTTATTTGTGCTAAGAATAGTTATCAGGCTTGACTTTTCAGATTGACAACTTGATAATAAATCTTTGCCTTTCCTTTCTAGCCTTCAGAGTTCTGTGGTCTCCTGGCCCTAGCTAGAATGTGTGGAGTAATTTTTAGTAGGAGATACGAAAGTCACCAGCTTTGTCCTTTCTCTCAAAATTAGCATACTTTCAGTTGCTTTCAGAAGAAAGAACCACTCTTTTTCTCACATATTTTTCCTAAACATTCTTGTTTGACATCTGTTGAGTTGTCATGTATATTTTCCTTTTTAAACAATGAAGTGACAAATTATAATAGATACCGTAATGTTGATCTGTGAAACTTACTTGTGCTTTGCCGTATACATTGGCATTCCCGGCTTCCTGCCACTGAAGGAGCTAAACTGTACTTTGATCATTTGATATGATCTGCCTGAGCTTGGTATCATTTTTGGAATGGCTCTAGGGCAACCGTCATATTTTTCTTGCATGATTGTTACTGGGTTCTGTTTTTCACTTTTAGTTATATTACAACATGTGTTATTTTTAAAAGTCACTATGTTCAAAATGTTAGCAAAAAAGAAAAAGTATTTTCAGTCCTTCTTGAACGCTTTCAAAAGAAATCGAAATAACATCTAGAATTGATGTGTTCTTTGCTCGGCTGCTATTGTGATCGTAACTGTGTATCCCTCTGTGATCTGATGTGGCTTCTCACGTCACAATGGGAATTTAATAGATAAAGTTCACGAGGCCTGAGAATATTTTGATTTGGCGTATGTTAAGCCAAAAACAAAAGTATAACGCCTAAAAACTAATCAAAATACAAACTGGTGGGAAATCTCAGACTGAACCCAGGACCTTCACAATGAGTACATCCCATCCCTTTTTAAATTTTATTTTTATTTTGAGGCAGGGTCTCACTAAGTTGCCCAGGCTGGCCTTGAACTTGTGGTCCTTTTACTTCAAGCCTCCCAGAGTGCTGGGACGCAACAGGCGTGCACCACTAGTGTGGTTCAGAAAATACATTTGAAGGCAGAATTCTCATCTTTAGGATTGCTCAATACATATTCACCAAATTATATTCTCTAAAATTCTTTAATCTCTCTGCCTAGTGGTTTAAACTTTGTGCTTGGATTTTGTAGTGAAGGTGTTTTTCTTTTGTAATGAATTTGAGAGTAGTTTGTATATTATTCCATGTAAAACACTTTGATAGAAAAATCCTTTAGGTTGAGCTACTCGTTGTGTTATTCCATTTTCTAAAGTGTATTACCTTATTTTGCTTGCCTCTAAAGGTTTTTTAAAATAAAATCTCCAGAATTCCGTGATACTGCATGCAGTGGTCCACTTTATGGACTATGTAGACCTTCCCTTCTAGTCACTGGTCAGCTTTTACTCCCTTTACCTTAATGCACTGTTTAATAATCTTCTCCTAACATTTGCGTCACGGAATCCTTTATGCCTAGTAGCAAATACCCTTGAACCAGGAACCCCGTATGGAGAGGTTTGACACTGGGCTGAAAGTCCGAGGTTGCTGGCGGAAGAGTTTCTCCATAAGCTGTCAGCCTCCCAGCCAACAGACTGAAATAACAAGTGCAGTAAATTTATATTCAGTCTACTTCTTAATCCTGTTACCCCACTTGATAAACGTGAAAATTTCATAACTTCTTTAATAGTATTTGAAAGATGAAATAAAACAAAATCTGTGATTAACACTTCTCAGAGAACAGTGTGGCAAACTTGATTTGTTTCACATGTAATTGACACCTACTCCTTCTCACCTTCCCGAATAGCTATTAAAGCCTCATGTCTATTGAGAGTCTTGAGCTAAGCTGTGCATACATATCACTGCCATTCACTTATTCTCCAATGCCAAAAATAGCATAGAGATTTTTTTAAGAAACGAAGTAATGACTTAGATATCTATCAATTAAAAATCATGTTCACGCTGTGCTGACACAATATTATGAGGATGTGGTTCACAGAGATTCTGACATGCCTTTGTTCAGTCATGTCAACACTCAGTTAATGTTTTCATTTTTTCTTTCTTTTGGTCTTCTTGAGACAGGGATTCACTGTGCAGTTCAGGCTGGCCTTGAACTCACTTTGTAGCCCAGGCTGGCCCCAAACACACAGTGATCCTTCTGCCTCAGCCTCCCAAGTGCTGGGATTACAGTGTGTACCACCATGCCTGTCTGTCATTATTTTTTGATGTTTTATTTATACTATTTAGTAAGTCATGAATGGGTACATTACAGGACTATTATTAGTGAACTGTTCATTAAATAGCTGTCTTACAGATGCATTGCAGTCATCACCGAGAAAAGTAGAATAAGTAACCTGGGTATTAAATTAGATTACTATATACTTACAGATCTCTATGGGGAAAGTGGTAAACTTATAAAAGATTTAATGCCTTGTACTCAATATATATAGTACACATAGATAATTTATGCAAGAATAATCATTGTGTGACCTCACATCCTTTAGGAACGGATAGTAGGACAATATAGAGGGTATGATGGCACCAAAATCTTCAGTTCACATTTGTGAATGACATGACTGTGAATCTTTTTTTTTTGTCTTTTTGAGACAGGGTCTCACTATGCAGTTTAGGCTGGCCTTGAGGTCACTTTGTAACCCTGGTCTCGAACTTGTAATGAAACAATCCTCCTGCCTCAGCCTCTCAAATGCTGGGGTTACAGGCACAGGCGTGTGCCACCATGCCCGGTTGTGCGAATTTTATTTTTTATTTTACTAAATATTTTTAGTTTTCTCCCTCTACTCACTAGTTCTGCCTTTTACAGTAGCTGCTGACATGGAGCGGCACTCAGTTCCGTGAGCAACTAGTTGGCATTCGAGTGATGTGTGACATATTAGAAATGAGATGACTTGGTTCTATCTAAAGTTTGTATTTCTCAAAGGGATGCAGGCCTCTTTGAAGAGGCGGTTTACACTCAATCCACATATAAAAATACAGTTCACTTCGGAGTTTAGAGTAGCAATGTGTCCTTTATGAGAATTGGAACTAACATGATATGGATGTGAGTTTATTATTTTTATGAAGGCGGTACTTTCCTGGTGATTTTGCCTTTAATTATCTATATTTCATTGCAGACAATACATATGTGTCAAGTTCAGAAAATGATGAAGATGTACTAGTTACAACAGAGCCAATTCCAGTCATTTTTCATAGAATAGCAACAGGTAATAATAACACAGTGTGTTCTTATCTTAGGTCCATTTTTCTTAATTTAGTAGCTTTGGGTTTGTTTTCTTTAGTTTATATTAAAAATATTCACCTTTAACACCTCTAAGTCTGGTTCTCCATATAAACATACTGTCTAAAGTGCATGAAAGTTTTAAAAAATAATTTTTGAAAAGAATAAGCTTATAGTACTTTAAAAAAACTTTACTCAAGTGGTTTTTGTTTGTTTGTTTGTTTTTTTCTGGTACCGGGAATCAAACTCATGACCTTGTGCTTGCCAGGCAGGCACTGTCCGCTGAGCTAAATCCCCAGCCCCCAGCTTAAGTGTATTATGTTGACAATTTCTCTTATAAAAAATACCTCTCCCATGATGACAGTGTTAACAACATAAAATCCATGCATTGAAGATACAAAATTTATAGTGAGAGTTGAAGAAGTCAGTATACTGCTACCCTAGTCGGATCATCATTTTTATGCACAGTGAGAACTTAGAACAGCTTGCATACTGTGTTTTTTTCCCAAGCGTAAAATTTGAAAACATACCTTAAACTCTTTTCCAAAATAGAGGGAATAACCTGAGGTTTCTTTTTTTTTTCAATATGGAAACTCATTAACATTTGGTAAATGACTTAGTGAAAACTAAAATAATTTTTCCAACTTGTGCTTTTCAGAATTAAGAAAAACAAATGACATTAACTGTTGCTTATCCATAAAATCCAAATTGCAAAAGGAGAATGGAGAGGTATGTAAGTTATATTTCTTACTTTCTGAAAACAGCATAGATATACTTTAAACTTACTAGGTGTTTGTAGTTAACGTGTTACTGTTACTCAGATTAGTTGCCTGCGGTGAACGAAACTTAAGCTCATGACTAAAGAACTCTTTGAATAGTAAGGAGAAGGACCTAAGAATAACTTCAAGAAAGAAGTTCCCTTTAAAATAATAGAAACAAATGTTTGGTTTAAATCTAAATAAAATGCATACAAAACATGTTCTATATGCTTTCATCAAATAGTATAGTTACTGGTGCAGTACTTACTTAATCTTCTTATTAATAACTGTTCATGGCTATACATAATTTTGACTGGACCCTTAACACTTTGTTTTTAAAACATGATCTATTTAGCCAAAGTACATAGAGGGTGGGTATCATTTGGTGTCTGAAAAAACATTCGTCTCTTTCATTTTGAAAATTTATGAATAGTTACTAGGACATTAAGCAGAGTGAGTGCAGCAGGTCAGCAGCTCCCCCTCTGAAAGCTGTGTGTCCGATACATTCCTCCCTTCCTGGTAGTGCAGTGCTACCAGCTCCTCCCTTCTTTATCCACAATGAAAATCACTGTGTGGACAGAACTGTTAAAAATAAAAAAAAAAGGATTTCATAAAATCCTGTGTGGACAGTACTGATAAAAATAAAAAAAAGAATTTCATAAAATCCAAATTTTCCATTCTTAGCTATTTCGTTTTCCTCAAGAACTTAAAATTTAGGAAAGATGACCGAACATTGGATGAAGAAATTGCCTCATCCAAATGAATCTACTTTCTTCAACTGTTTATAATGCCAGTGCCAGGAATACCACCATGAATTTTCATTATTTGTACTTTGAACACACAACAGATGTAATTCAGTTAATTAAAAACTCAAACTTCAAGGTAAAGTTTATTAAATATATTCCTGAATTCTGAATTCAGAATAAACAAATAATTTCCATATGTTGGAAGTTCTTTTCATAATATGATCCATATTTTCATAATTTGATTTTTATCTTACTGCATTCAAAGCTTCTTTTCTTTTAAACTGTTGTTTAGAGTTGGCAGTAGAATTAAACAGTCTGGGATGAATAATGCAGAGGAACTTTTTAATAAAAATTGAATTAGTATGAGCTTGCCAAATGTTTTATCTGAGCAAAACTGAAGATATAGTTGATTATACATAGTTTTTAACATACATGAAATATTAAATTGCAAGTGCTAATTTCAGTGAAGGAAAACTTAAAAAAATTTATTTATATTTATATTATTTATTTGAATAATAAAATGAGCTAAGTGAATCTACAAAACTGTTACTTACTATCTTTTGTTTTGGGGTTATACTTCACTAGTGACATTTTATATATAAAATCTGTGTAATAGCCACAAAACCTGGTCACTTGCTACTTTATTTGCAAAAGAAAGTAAACTAGTGGGACAGTTAAGTTCGTTTTCTTGTTCTATTGTATTAGGAGTCGAGACAAAATAGTACAGTGGAAGAAGATTCTGAAGGGGATAACGATTCGGAAGAATTCTATTATGGAGGCCAAGTAGGTAAACCAGTCTTCCAAATCCCGAGTCTCAAAGTTAGTTCAAGTTAGTGTGTCCTAGTGGGAATCTGAGTCTGACAGTTACTAGACATAGGAGCAGAGAGCATTCTGTAATTAACCAGAAAACCCATGTAACTTGTCTGTTTTCACTTTTCCACATATTCTCAGACATTAAGATTATCTTTAGAAATCTTTTTACTGTTATTATTTATCTTCAAATTGTCTGAAATCATTAGTGAGATTTCGCAGATGACATTTTTTGTGTTTTGGAGTTTTATATGTACCACTCAGATTTTTGCAAGTGGGGGATCTTCTTGAGACAAGGTCTTGCTATGCAGTTCAGGCTGGTCTTGAACTCACTTTATAGCTCAGGCTGGCCTTCAATTCGCAACAGTCCTCCTGCTTCAGCCTCCCGAATGCTGGGATTACAGGCTGCGCCACAACGCCCATCCTACACTCATTTTGAAATGGTGGCACTTTTAAGAATAGTGCAGGTTGTCTTCAGTGGAAGGTGGTTAGTTTTTATAAAACGTGATGGGTCTTTTAATTATTGAGCATCCTCATTATTTTATTCGGATTCACTGTCATTGTATTCATTGTCATGAAAATTGATATAAAGAAGTGTCAGAGTTTAAATATATAAAAATAGTCCTATTTTTAGTCATACAGATAGTCATACGGATGAAGTATTTCATCAGGTTTTTTTTTTCAGAGTAATGTTAAAATTAGATTTTATGGTATAGATATATGTTTTTCTCTTTATATAATCCCCTTGGTCAAATGTTCTTTATAACTTGGGCAATAAAATGGAGGATTATATGATAAAAAGGGTCATTAAAGCCAAAATTATTATATAAAAGAACACAGGTAACTATTTATTCAGAGTAGAAAAATCAGGAGTTTGTTAGTCATGCATGAACAAGATCATAGAAATATAGACATATTAAAGTTAGGTTTCTTCTCTCCAAGAAGTAACTTTCTAGTATTGTGACGATTTTACTAATGAAATGGTTCAGTAACCAGTACAGTGCTCGACAGAATGCAAAGCATTTGTTTTGTTTTGTGTATGGGTCTAGTTCTTGCAGAGAGAATGTAAATGCTTTTCTGTGGTCTAGATCTTCATTCAATAAGTTTTGTAGAATATCGGCCTGAAAATTCACTTGTTTTAAGGCTTGCATTTTCTCAGGGTTAGAATTGTCTGATTTAACTTTTAAACCTAATGAATTATACTAGCCATATGTGAGCCCAGGAACTTCAGTGAAAATACTACTGAGTTACCTTGGTTTTTAAATGAAGCTCAGTGTGTTTCTGGCAGAATGCACAGGGGGGCGTGTGCAGCTGAGTGTTGTGTTTCGGTCGTGTCGATGGTTTTTGCCCCTAAGTCACTTGCGAATCACCTTCCAGGTCAACTATGATGGGGAGCTGCACAAGCACCCTCAGCTGGAAGCCGATTTATCTGCGGTGAGAGAGATTTATGGGCCAAATGCAGTTTCTCTCAGGTAAGGAAATGCCTTCTGTGGATAAAAACTAATTAACTTATGTTTTTGGTGGTGATACTGGGGATTGAACTCAGGGCCTTGTGCATGGTAGGCAAGCAGTCTACCACTGAGCTACATCCCTAGCCCAAAATTAATTTAAAGCAATTTTAGGAGGTCAGTTGTACGTGAAAATGTTTGATAGATTCTGTTGTGTGTCTTTACACAAAATGGCATTTCTGTGATTGTTTTGTACATGTGGCTTACAATTCAGTGATTACATCAAAGTCATTACTTATTTTGGGTGGTTTGGAGAAATGCTAGCTCTCAGAAGTGTCATAATTAATTACTGTAGTGGATTTGGTCTGGTCCAGCTGGTCCCATGCTGTTTTTTTAAATCCAGGCCACGGCCCTGTGAATAATAAAGTAAATAATGTAAAACCACAGGTGTCCATATCACATTGCGATCTGGTCCCTGAACAAAAAGATTCGTACAGTGTTTCAATGATAATGTAGTTTATTCTGATATTTAGTGATAAAATTTATTTACACTTAATCACTCCAAAGACCTTAGGATTCTTACATACTTTTCTAATATTTAGTGATAAAATTTATTTAGTGATAAAATTTATTTACACTTTAGTGATAAAATTTATTTACACTTAATCACTCCAAAGACCTTAGGATTCTTACGTACTTTTCTTTTGTCTCTTTAATATAAGAGAAAGACTTTTTTGTCATTAAATCAGCTCATAGGAATGATCTCCAGTTATTTCAGCTTCCTTCTCTCTGCCGATAGTGTGGAACTCTAGGTTCCTCTCCCGGCCTGACCTTGGTTGTAGCCCTGCTTCCACCAGAAACCCAGTTGTGTGGTTTTGCTTTTAATCATTCTCTTCAGATACTTAGCATAGCATGGAGAACACATGAAGTACAGGACTCATGGCGGTTTCTTGGTTGTTTTCCGTGGCAGTGTCTCTGCAAACAGCTGATCACATTCTCTTCAGTGGGCATAACCATATTTTGAGAGGATGAACAGATATTTTTAATTGGGAAGTCCAGCATGGCTATAATTTATAACTGTCAAGTTCATTTTAATTGCGAAAGCAGAACACACTACCAACTGCAGCCTAAGTAAGCTGGAGTTGTGTACCCAGATCTTCTCTCGACTCTTGGCTTCTGTTGAGTTGTTACAGAATTCAGGCGATCAGAGAGACCAACCTGGAAAAAGGCAGATTTATTTCCAGGATTTTACCTGCACATCGACCCAGCTGAACTCGCGTCCCAAATGCTGGGCATCAGAACGAAGGATAGGCTCTAGTTTTATACATTTGGCTGAGGGGCTGGGTCTTTGGAAACGGGTGTGGGGGGGTACAGGGCAAGTGAGGGTACAGAAGCGAGACAAAGCAGTTAATAACTTAGCCTCGAAAGAAGACAGAGCCTGATGTATCCTGCGGGGACAAGATGACATAAACTCTGTTTACAGGACACAGTCGCCAACCTTATCTGCATCAGAACAAGGAGTCACAGCTACAGGGGAGCAGGCGGGAGTTTGAGGGAGATTGTTCTGTAAGTCAGTTGTGAACTTTGAAATCTTTGCAAATTAGCTGTTAAAATTTCACATTTGTATCTGTTTGGGCTCCAGGTTAGGTTATGTGGATAGTCAGTAGGGGTTATGTAATGAATACATGCGGAAGGCACCAGGAGCAATCAAGAAGTAGTCCAAAGAATGGCTGATCTTCACAGTAATTGAACTTTGCTTACAAGCTTAAATCTTTAATTCTAAAACAGTAATTTACGTCCTACTAAAATAAGAGTTTTTCCAATGTAATTCAACTCATGATACAGCATAAAGTTTAAGTATTTTTTTGTTCAAAATACATATTTCTGTTGTGCTACTTAGTGCATCATGATAGACTTAGCACATATAGATGGATTTTATGCTTAAAGATTTTCTTGTGAAACATATTCCATGTTATCTGGGCTCCATTTATCTAGTCGTGTTTATATGAAATTGTTTCTTCACCAAGCTCTTCTTAGACACCGATGGTGATTGGTATCGGTACTTTTCTACTATAAATAATATTATTGGTAATTATTAGCATTAAACTTAGATAAATGTCTGGAATATTAGTTAAATGAAAGACCTAAAGTCAAAAATAGTCTGGTTTTTTTCCTTGCGTATTTTACTTATAACAGTTTTGGTCCAGTGTAGAATGCGTACAAGCCATATTTGTATCTGGGCTTGTTACAGAGGATGATTCCAAAATAAACTGTTCTCATGGTATAAAGGTGAACCATAGCCATAGTAGCTTGATTTACTTAAATAAAAATGAATTTATTTTCTAGTCTCAAATACTGAGAGTGGGACACATGGGAAAGCGGGGGAGTTAGGCACAAGTCTTGGAATCATCTTCCTTGCAAAGTTCTAAGTCTATTGAAAACAGACTGTTCTAATTAGCTGTTCTTTTACTTAATTGAGGCTTATAAGAACTTAATGGACTTTGAAGAGCAAAAGTAGCTCAGTATGCACAATGGGCTATTGGGTGTCATTTTTTTAAAAGCAGTGTCTAATGAGAAAAGCAGCTAACCACATCTAAGTTGTTTTTTTTTTTTTTTTTTTTTTACGAGAGGGGAATAACTAATTACCTAGATTGAGGGAGAAAAAAAAAAACCTTTTGAAAACACGGTAAAAGAAGATACAGAGGAAATGACAGGTGAAAGATTTATTATTTAATAAGGTAATGACAGCTGTCTCTGGCCCTGTCATCCAGAAACAAATAATGATTGCATTGAACCATATGTGCAAGCATTGATGACAATTTTGATTTGTAGCTGTCTTTAAACGTGTTTTTACTAGTACATGTTTGCCATGCGTAATGAATACATGGGTCGGGGCGGTTGGTATCTGTGCATGTACTGCCCTAGTCCTTCCTACCTCCCTGCCCTCCTTCCCTTCCTCCTTGCTCCCTCCGTCTATCCTTGGATCCCCCTCTCATTGTAAAGGGTTTACCTCCTTGCTTCCTGTCTGTCCTTTATTTTGCTCTTGAAATTATTCATACTTTGGGTTTCTTATTTAAGAGAAACCACGCAATATTTAATCTTCAGTGTCTGATTTTATTTTGCTTAGCATTGTACTCTCTCGTATGGGAAGTGAATTAGCTCTGCAGAACAGAAATCCGGTGATGATTCTGAATATGCTTCACCTTTAATTATGCAACAAAAAGGCATTACATTAGTATGTGTTTTTCCTTGCGTGTATACCCCTATAATTGTATGTTTATAAAATAATTTTGATTGGTGTCATTTGATAATAGTTTCAGATTAATATTTTTAGAAAGATAAGGAATTATAGGCCACAGAATTTTCAGTTGGTTAGGCAAGAAGTAATTCTCCTAGTTTCCTTGTGAAATGTTTCCTACCATATCAGATACCTTTGCTGTATGATCCTGCTGTCTTTCACTTGAAAAATTGAAACCATGTGAGTAATCTAACCTTTTTATTGTGACTAATGCCTAGTGTAGGCTGGAAGCTCCCAAGATGATGACTCTTTCACATTTTGATTACTTTTTACGTGGAAGGATAGTTGTAATGAGGCCTTTTTGATTTGATGCTTTGAGCCCAAGAGAACTGTGAAGGTTTATTTGTGGTTTAAGGAACCCATAATGCCATATTCATGCCCAACAAAGGTATCAAACATATCTCTAAAAGGAAGGACAAACCTAAAAGCAAGAAGAAGGCTGCATATACCATGATAGACCACTTGAATTTTTCTGAATTTCTGAGTTTGTATTTATAGTAGCCAACGGGACTATTTATAAACCTTTGGATTCTCCTGTCCTGGGAATATGGTAGAGTGGTAGCCCTGTCCCCTCTAATACTGGGTGAGGAGATGTATCTAGTTTTGGCCAGTGAATTGTGCACATAAGTGCTAGAGTGAGAGCTCTTATTTCTCCTGGACTCCTTAATGATGACCTTGACCTCCTCCCACTCCCCAATTTTGTGTTGTATGAATAAGATATAAATACTGTTTTTTTCGTGTTAAGCCACTGAAAGTTTGAGGCTGTTTGTCACCACATCATAACAGCTGACATCAAAATATGTCATTCATCAAAAGATCTGGGCTTGGGAGTTTGTAATATTCTTCCCAGCATATTGCTTCTCCACCCACTTCCTCTGAGCTGAGGAGAAAAACAGTTTGACACTGAAAATCAGAAAAGCAATGACAGGAGGTACACAGGGTAAAGACACCCAAGGGAAAGGGTTTTTCAAAGACAGAGAAGCAGAACCTAGATGTGGGCTTCGACGATTGGAGCCCGGACACTCCTCTTTGCTCCCTAGCTCTGGAGCTGCTTCAAGCAAAACCAGGGCTATATAAGCAGACTTCAGGGTTCTGATGCCTTTTTATTCAGTACCTCCCCTGCGCTATTATTTTATCTTACAAAAGATGAAATTCCTCGGTCACCTGGATCTAATTTTTAAAATTTTCTCAGTTCTGTTATTTTTTAGAAAAATTTATAGCTACCTTGGATACAATCTTGTAAATGCTGTGGTCTTGCCAAAATTTCCTACTGACTACTGAGTTTGCCTGTTTCTTGGCCCATTCACAAACATTTCTCCCACAGTGGGCAAAATCACACATTGAGTAGGCATGCAGAGATAGACGGCCAGCTGTTGAGTTTCAGATGTCACAGGAAGGTGTGTGTTTATTCACAAAATACCTTCAAGATCTAATCACGCGCTTGTTGAAAGCAGTAATAATTGTATAGCGATAGAGGTCTGTAGTGAAGTGTGTGTATGTATGTTATTTTCCTGATGGCTTATTATTTAGGCATAGTTAGATATCTAAAATACATTTTTTATAACTCACATGATCACAACTCATTTTGACCAGGTTGTACTACAGCACATTCCAACAGTACAGGAAATAAGCTTAAGTATTACAGAGAAAGGAGGACTACACAGATAGCCTAATATCTTACACATTGTGAGTGTACATGTGAGTGTCTCGTTAATGAGGAAGTTCTTGATTGGTTTCATTAAAAGCAGGGGACTGAATTGTCAAGAATTCTAACAGAATCCTCAAAAGTTAACACAAATATTTTATACATTGGTTTTTAACTACTTTAAGCTGGATGCAAATATCCAAAATCAAATGGCTAATTCAAGAAATGCAAATTAAAACAACATTGAGATTCCACCTTACCCCAGTAAGAATGGCTAGCATTAAGAAATCAACCAATAACAAATGCTGGCAGGGCTGTGGAGAAATAGGAACCCTTCTCCACTGTTGGTGGGAATGCAGACTGGTGAAACCACTGTGGAAATCAGTTTGGAGATTCCTCAGAAAACTAGGTCTAGAGGTCCCATTCAACTGTGCTCTTCCTCTTCTGAGTATTTTCCCAGAAGATCTAAAAACATCATATCACAGTGATACATGTGCACCTATGTTCATAGCTGCACAATTCGTAATTGCTGAATTATGGAAGCAACCCAGATGTCCATCCACTGAGGACTGGATGAGAAAATTGTGGTCCTTTTATATAATGGAATATTACACAGCTATAAAGAAAGATAAACTCGAGGCCTTTATAGGTAAATGGTCACAACTAGAGACCATACTCATAAGCGAAATAAATCAGACACGCATGTGCAAGCACCGCATTATTTCACTAGTGTAAAACCTGAAAGAGTTAATTTAAACTAGGAGGTGTGATAGACAATGTGAAATGAAAGGAAAACACTCAAGGGTAAGGGGCAAGTGGGATGTGGGAAAAGAGAAGAGAAAGAAGAAATTTTGTATGTATGTATATACAGGATAGTTAATATAGTTGTTCTACTGTCTTCTATTTCTTTGCTGAAAGAAACTGTCAGTGAGTCCTTGATTGATCAATATTGCATGTCTGTGTCTGTTTTCATGAGAAACCACTTTGAAGATATCAATATGTAATACAAGTATTGTTAATTTCCTACCACTTTGTTTGTAACTCTTTATTGTCTGTACTGTTCTTTTGCTATTTTGTAAAATGTTGTCTGTCCGTTAAAGTTTTCCTCCTTTTATTTTTAAAATAAAAAAAAAGTCAAATGGCTAGGTTTAAAGTTATATAGACTGCTAGAACAGCTCACCTGAAATTGGAAATTGAACTAGTTGTTAGGAATTCTTTCAGCAGAATTTCTTTCCATACCCTCCACTGCAAACCAAAACAACTGCATCACATCATTTCTGGGTTATTTTCCTCATCTTGAAAAGAAAATTCGTAAGTTGAGTTAGATGTCTTTTCAAAGGGTATAAATGTAGGCAATGCATGAAATTATTTTGAGTTACTATAGACTTAATATTACATCCAGACATAGTCACAGTTCAAGTTGCATTCATCTATAACTACTAGGCTTGATTTTGCATTTGCTCTTACAAGATCCCACGCTACTGAAAATTACTCAGATATAGAAGTGATCCCGATAATGGACTGCGCCGCTCGCATCCGAAACTGTAATGGAACTTTGTGATCTTGCAGTGGGAAACCTGAAATTACTGGCATTGTATAAAGAGGGCTTTACCATGGAAATGGGTCTGCATAAGCAGTGTCATCTGTGGGCTCTTTGAACTGTGGCGTAAAAACAAAACAAGTAACTATTTATGGGTCTACACCTGCAGAATCCAGTTAACTGCAAACCTTTCAGGCGTCCACCTCCTTTTAATCCTGCATTCCTACTCGGAGATGGGGAACAATAGCACTTGTATCTCTGCACACCCTGCCTCCCTTGAAATAGTTTGTGTTTGAAATTTGGAAGAAGCTCGGTTTTAACCAGAAGTTGTCCAACAAATTATACCTGGAGTACTTTAAAATTTATAGTTAACTTTTAAAGTCAGAGGTGTCACATTCTGGTCATGATTTCATGGTAAATCCTGTTGAAGTGTTTTGGAAAACTGCATGAAGAAAATAATTGTGGATAAAGTTCTTACTCATTTTTTTAAAAATTCTGATTCCCTTCTCTCTGCTTCTAACCATGACTACAGCCTTGTCAATGTAAATCAACTCATATGAAAGTAATTCTCCTCAGTGAAACTGGGAAAGATGAGAAAAAGAAAACAATCTGGTGCTGATAAGAGTGTGGGGGAGTGGCCACTGTGGAAATCTAGCAGGGAGGGCTAGAAATGGTTCCAACCTTTTAAGCAATTAACTGAATAATGTATACCAGGAACCTTAAATTAAATCATACTATTCATTTGAACCAGGAATTCTAGAAATTATTCTATGAGAATATAGGTGCACATAGATTTTTATACAGACTGTTAGATATAACAAAATCAAGAGCAACAAATATTTTGTTATGCAGCTGTATTAATGAATCAATTCTTGTCTTTTTGAGAAAGGGTCTCGTTATGTAGTTCAGGCTGGCCGTAAGCTCACTTTGTAGTCCAGGCTGGTCTCGAACTTGCAACGATCCTCCTGCCTCAACCTCCAGACTGCTGGGATTACAGGTGTGTGCCACCACACCTGGCTTGCAGCTGTATTTATGTACACACAAACATTTAAAGTTATGGTTTTGAAAGACATTCTACAGTACAGGAAAACACTGACTATAGGAGAAGAAAAAGAACGGGACAGAAACTTTCAGATGCCATATGTGAAAAAGACGTCAGCAAAACTAATTGTCATTGATTGTGCTATTAGAAGTTATTTTTTGCATAGTTTTCTGCTTCTCACACTTGTCAGAAGTTAGATCTATGCTTTTAGGAAGTAATACTTTTTTTTGGTTTGTGATTTTTTTTGAGACAGGGTCTTGCTAAGTAGTTCAGGCTGGCCTTGAACCTATGGCAATCCTGCTGCCTCAGCCTCTCCCCAAGTGTTGGGATTACTGGTATATGCCACTGCGCCCAGAATGGAAAGGCACTCTTTGTAAAACAAATTTTGAATGCAATCTGTAGTTGCCAGATAATACTTTTTTTATTTGACTTATATCTAGTATAAATCATTTTAATTTCCACTTGTTTTTGTAATCTGCTTTTTAGAAAGGAGTATGTCAGTAACATTCCCTCCAGGATATAGTATTTTTATATCATCTTCTTTTGCAATAGGCAATTTTCATGAACATGCCATAATTAAATATTCTCTTGTTATGGGATATTGGTTAAGTTGTTTCAGGCTTTTGCTTTTGCATACCTTGAGCCAGGTAAAAGTTTGCACAGATTTGTCCTTACTGTACTAGAATTACCTCATGTAGATGGGATGGTGTTTGGTCAAGGCCTCTTTGCGCCTCCTGAAACTTCTTTTGAATATTGTCCTCTCTCCTGGCCATTGCACTGGTTGTCTTTGCATGCTTAGCAATGACTAATTGGCTGACTGTATTTATGAATCATTTACCTGTGTACAGAGTTGTTAAATTAGAATTACTCAGCTGTGAAGCCTGTTTTATAAAATCCATGATCTGTAAATGGCCTTTGCATTATTAAAAGGCTGCATAAAAGGAAAAAAAAAAACAAAAGAGCATGTGTGACAAGAGACCACGTACAACCTGAAAAACCTTTAAGATTCACAGGCAAGGTTCGCTGGACCCCGAATTAGAGACAGAAGAAATGGCTCATTTTCCTGGTCCTTGACTTGTCGTATTTTCTGTATGATTTCATATTCAATTTTAAATTATCTTTTCTGAAGAATGTAACATTGTGATGCTGTGATTTTTGGTGTTGTTGTTGGTACCAGGAATCAAATCCTGTGACGTTTTTACAATATAAGCTGTTTTAATCTTTTTAAATGTAACTTTTAAAAGTATTGCTACTAAAAAATTTAAAAGGTACAATTTCACAAGAAAATTAAAATGTGGTCAATGTTTTGATATATTGAAAATACAGAAAGTCCAGAGTCTAAGTTATTATAATCTTAATATACACTGCCTTGTTTTGGTTATAGATGTATAAGAAAAGATCTCTTAGATTTCTTTATGTATTAAATTACATGTAACCATTTTCTACTCTGGCCCCTATAAATGTACTATAATTCTGTATTGTGTTTATGTTATTTCTGGGTATAATACACAGAAAGTTTTGCTGAATCCTTACTATGTACCCGATACTGCGAGATAGGGGTGAATTTGGTGCCTGACTCCTACACTGACTCCGTATCTCCCAATTGGCAACTTTCTCACTTCTCTGAATCTCAGTTTCCTCATGTGCAAAATGGATAGAATAATATCACCCTCTTCACAGGGCTATGGTGAGGACCCAAGAAGATTATCCACTAATGTGTAACCTGGTTTCTAATGCAAAGTAGTAGTTTCTTGAAGATTGAACCAATTTGATGCATGCATAGATAACTAGAATCCACACATTCAAGTCCCAGCTCTGCTACCGAACAATAATAATTAAGTTACTCAGTTATTCTGGGCCTCAGGTTATGTGGAAATAGTGCAGTAGTAGTTCCTGTAATGGTTTGGGAATATTAAATAAGCATATGTAGGTAAAATTCTTCGGACAGTTTCTGGTACGTAAGTGCTCAATAACTATTGGCTGTTAATTTTTATCGCTTCAATTATTTCTGTAGTTGTGTCCCTCATTATATATAGTATCTGTACTTTTAGAACTTTATAGGGATCTCAGAAATGCAGATGTGTGTTATGGAGAATATTACTATTTTTATGTTATTTCATTAACCTGAGCTGTACAAAAGTTGGTCTTCATGGTGCCTTCCTTTAGAACACATTATAGTGACTTTATTTTTTTTTAAAGTTACTTTAATTTTGACATGCCAAACTTTTATAGCTACCTGCACAAACACAGTGTTGAGGTCTCAGAGCACCTGGATCGGTTTCTGAGCACCAGTGGCTAAGCTGAAGGAAACCTCATGGACATTTTATTGCATTGGCACCCCTGAACCCCCATATTCCCGAATTCCTTTCTTGCTTGTAGAAGCAGCTCTTCATCCTTACGAGTGTGATGAAAACACACCTGTCATGTTGGGAGACTTGACTAATTTGAATACTCTGAAATAAGCCAGCTCTTGGAGTTAATGTATGCATGTGCATGTGCGCAGAGATACCTCTGTGGTATAAATAGGTCACAGCAAGTGACAGCTCAACTGTATTGGAACAGTAGTTCATGTTCGCGGTCAGTTCTGCGATATGTGGAAATCAGGGATCAGAACTGGTGTTTGAATTTTTAATTAAAATAATCTACCACGTCCATATTTTAAGGAAAATGGAAAAAAACGCCTAATGTTAATCTTTACTTTCAGGGAATATGGAGCCATTGATGATGTCGATATTGATCTGCATATCGATGTGAGCTTTCTTGATGTAAGTATCAATTTCTGTACTAGAACTGGTGCATTTAAAGTACAGCTATTTTTGGTTGTCTCACTAATAGTATCACACTGACAAACTGACTGATGGAGAAATACTATCCCTAGTTAAAGAAGGAGAGATTATATATAAACATATTTTGGGTACTGATTCTTTTAATATATTCTGAAATTTATGGGGTTTTTTGTTTGTTTGTTGCTTTTTGTGTTGTTTTGTATTTGAGACAGGGTTTTGCTATGTAGTTCAGGCTGGTCTTGAACTCACTGTAGGCCCAGGCTGGCCTTTACTTGCAGTGATTCTCCTGCCTCAGCCTCCTGAGTGCTGGGATTATGGGCATGTTGCCCCATGCGCAGCTCTGATTTTTATTATAGTAATTTATTGTACGTTTTTTTATTTTTTATACATACAAGCAAAAATTAAGAATACTTTGGCCTTTCACACTACAGTGGGTTTTGAAATAATGTGTAGGCCTTCATAATTTACCCATTCCTTTAACACGAGTTTTCAATTTTTTTTTTTTTTTTGTTTTGAACTCTAAAAGATGACTAACTGAGCTTTTAAACATTTCTGTGCAGGAGGAGATTGCTGTGGCTTGGGAAGTAATTCGAACAGAACCTATAATAGTCCGACTCCACTGTTCACTCACACAATATTTGAACGGCCCAGGTTAGTTTTATTTCTCTGTGTTTAATATTAGTTAGCTGTGCACTGTGCTTTCAGCAGAATGCATATTTTAAGTGTGAAGTATCTACCTCTGCACCCCTTGCTGCCAGCAGCTCACATTTTCATTAGATTCCTCTCACACTCGAGCGCTTTCTCTTCCCTGGGAAGAGCAGACACGCACTCGGGAGGTCTTGGCCTCCTCCCTCCTCTCTGCTGTGGGAGTAGAGTGGCTCGGCCATTTTGTGTCAGGGTTGGACGAACTTTGAGGTCTACTTTATGTCTCAGTGTTACCGACAGGATAGGTAACAGAAGCTGGGTCCTGACCAGAATTTGTACATTGGATTGGGCTGCTTCCCTTTTCCTGTCATTGTGCCCCACTCCTCATGTCCCTTTTCTGTTTCTCCATGACAGCAGTTCTTAGGAACGTGTTTGTCAGGGTCTGCTTGTGAGAGGACCTGTCCAGAGGTGGTGGGCCAGAGATGAACCGGGGTTCACATCAGCGGGTGGAGGAGGCCCTCACAGACGTGCCCTTTGCACCCTGCGCTGCTGGTGTCCCAGAAAACTGCCCTGGAGCATACTTTGTTTCATTTGCCTCCTTATTTTGAGATGATTTTTTTGTTCACTTCTTTCATAGTGTGGGAATTTTAGGACTAGCTATTGGAAGACTTGTTCCACCTATTCTACTTATAGCAAAATTTGCTGGAAATTTGTTAGGTAGGGGTAGTATTATCTCTTGATTTTGGTTTCTATGGCTGGTTTTTTCCTGCTTTTATAATGTACTGGTTAAATTGAGGCTTATTGAACAGTATTTACTCACATTGCTATCTTAATACGTTTCCCAAAAGGCTTTTGTTGTTGTTGTTATTGAGAAATTGAGGAAAAGTATGATTTAAAATAGACATTAATTGTGTAATATATGAGTAGAACTAGAAGCGGTCTTACTGAAGAGGAACATGTAATTTATATGCTAGGAGAAATAATTAGGTTTTATCTTAGTTTTTAATTTCAGTTATTCCAGATGAATGAAAAGGCGAGAAACTACTTCTTTCATAATGTTTTGCAATGAGTCTTTGAAGGTACCAGATTTATAGCAAAATGAACTTGCAGAAAGTATGTGACTAATACACGATTTACACTGACCTACTTAGCAGTTCTTTTAGAAAAGCATTTATTCCTGTGGTTGGGAAATGTGGGAATACCACTTCCTTTACGCTACAATATTTGAATCTGACCATGTTATCCATGAGTGGACAGGAATGATAAGAATTGAAGAAATGCATCTTTATATCCACTTTGGAATTAAAGATAAGAGTTATCTTCATTGTATGTGGGGAAATATACTTTAAACAGATATGTGGTATCATTTGTTTCCATTCTTACGATAGTATATTTTTCAGAGTGGCTAATACCAGTCCAGTCTTTGATGTAAAGGTCAGGCCTGTTTTAGCTGACAGCAGTAGACAACCAACGTTATGTGAGAAGTTTTTTTGTGCAAATTGCCTCGTGATTGGTGTCTTCTATGTTTACACTCATGGGAGCAGCTGCAGAATAATTTCCTAACAGTGGGCAGCCTTCCTTTCCCCACTGAAATTACATGGGAGATAAGGAAAAATTGATTAACTTTCACCTTTTTAAAAATGTGAAAATATTTCTAATACACTGTCAAGTTCTTCTTCATTTCTTTACACCCAAAATGAACCCTGTGATGAATTTAGTTGTAGCTGAGGTAAACTTGTGAGTGAACTTTGGAAGAAGAGGCATTTCCAAAGTGACTCTGCTTATTTTTCCTGTAAAAGAATATCTGCTGTAGTTTCTAGTTTTTATTAGCACAATGCTGTGGTTTTTAAAATTTTTATTTGGCTTGTGTTACTGTGTTTAGATGAGTTTGCTCCTGCGTGCTTGTTTGCTTAATCAAATTTTTATTGTCCAGTTTATTTTCTGACTAGTTATTACTGGGTTTCAGAAAGCATTTCATTTTTAATTGTTAAAAATTAATTGAAAATATTTGTAGATTTGCAGAAAAATTGCAGCACTCCATGCTGTTGCCTTCATTATTAATAGGTCACTACCTTAAATATAACTAGAGTTAATTACATTAACCTGCCTTTTATCATTTGAACTTTGGAATACTTTGATTTATTTATTTTTGGTACCATGAATCGAACTCAAAACCTTGTGCTTACCAGGCAGACGCTTATGCTGTTGAGCTATATGCCCAGCCCTGGAATTCTTTTAAAAGAAGCATTTTGTGAGCTCTTTCAATATATTCAAAGGTCATGTAGATTTTATAACTATTAACTGGGTCAATGTTTGTAATTTATATTTTTCTGGGAAATTTTGTCATTTTGATAAAATATTGACCCTTGTTAGTCGTGCATCTTTTGATTCAGTTCCTCAGGTTGTATTTTTATTTCGCAGCATTTATGGATATTCTGGATAGAGATCTGTGTCTGCTACTATCCCTTTCCTCCTCACACACGATCTTCTCCAGTGGAACTTGTAGTTCTGGTTGGACGGGTCAGATCTTTTCCTCCTATTTGAAGTGAGCCGGGTTCCTGTATCTGGTGTCTTTTCTTCCCAGGCACTTTTTCTTTTTGCCTGTGAAAAGATTGTGTCCTAAATCTTCTTCGAAGGAGTATGCTGTATTCTCATTTTGTTATCTTTTTCTTGGAAGAAAAATTTCCCCTGAATGTTCGGGATGTTGGAGTTTCTTATTCACTTTTAAATTCCCACCCCCGGCTCCAGTGCAGGCGCCCGCACCCCCACTTCGCCTTGCTGTGCTGTTTCTCCCAGGGCCAGATGCTGCCCTGCTCTAGCCCGTTGTCCCCCTTGCTTTTACTCCAGCCCGAACACGGCTGTTTTAGCTATGGATTATTTTGAAGGTTATTGCTTGTGATAGCACTTGTTTTTTGTGGTACCTGGGCATTGATCCCAGGGCCTTTGCACTGAGCTACCTCCCCAGCCTTTTTGCACATTTTTTATTGTGAGACAGGCTCCAGGTAAGTTGCTAGGCTGTCCAGGCGGAGCTTGACCTTGGGATCCTCCTGCCTCCGGCTCAGAGCGCGGGGATATAGGTGTGCGTCCCTGTGCCCACGTCACTGTGCACATTATGCGGCAGCACCTACAGATTTACTTAGATGTTTCGTGGCCGCTGCTGGTCCTGCATGTGCATTTTATGTGTATCCAGCTGTGAACAGCAGTGAGAACTGTGCGCGCTGCCCTCCCGTGTACTTGTGTTCTGCTCCTTCAGACTTTTCCTGTGGGTGGTTGAGTTTCGTGTCAGTGTTGGAGTGATTTTTTTTGTTTTTTTTTTCCTTTCCAGTGCCCACTGTTGATGTCTTTCAGATTTCCACAAAAGAGCGATTTGGACTGGGACATCAGCTGAAAAAGTAAGTTTGCTGAAGAGTAAAACAATGCATTTCTAGTCAAGAGAACCGGGTCCTCATTTTGCTCATTTCCTCCCATTTGTGTTCACTGAGATGCTTTTGAGGTGAGTGCCTGAGGAGAAGAAATCCTCCCGACTGGAAGAACTGCGTCCCTCCTTTGCTTTGTAGCACTTGCTGTCGCTGGGGCTGGGACCTTCATTTTCCAGCGCAGAGCTGTCCTCGCCCCTCCAGCAGCCTGTGCTCTGAGGAAGGCCAGCCCGCATGGATACAGGGGCGGTGTCTCGGGTGAGACCAGCAGAGGGGTGGGAGAGTGAGACGGGTGTGCCGGTTCCGCTTGTGGCCCTCCTCCCTCTGCACTCCCCGCTGCTCAGGCTGCAGTCTCTGGGCGCCATTCCCGACCAGCTTCTATTGATGGTTCTTAGTGCTTCATGCTGGAACTGAGAACAGAGTTGCAGTCACTGGGCCTTGGACTGCTGTCCTACTCCTGTTTCTCATTCCTACACCGTTGAAACATTTCTTTTGTAAGTGAACTCTTTATTTCCTGTTTGAGGGATATGTGACTCAGTTTACCTGAGCTAAATCCCCAGCCCCATTTCTTTTGTAAGTGAACTCTTTATTTCCTGTTTGAGGGATATGTGACTCAGTTTACCTTTGATAAGTGGATGTGGTCCGTCAAGGATATAGTGTGTGTATATAGTTAATTAGAATAGGCAGATACTTTCTTCAGTGTGTCATTATTGGCCAGTATGAGCTCCCATTTATGCAGTCACTTGGGTTCTCGTGCACTTTGGTAATTTTAGTGACCTAAGTAGAAATTTTATTATATGTTTTGAGTAGCAAGAAAAGGTGAAGACTGGGTCAGGCACGGTGGTGTGCACCTGTAATGCCAGCAGTTGGGAGGTTGCGGCGGGAGGACTGCTGTGAGTTTGAGGCCAGCTTGGGTTACATAGTGAGACCTTGTCTTAAAAACATCCAAAAAAAAGAAAGAAAAGATAAGAAGAAGACCTTGTGTATTGCTTCAAAATCTCCCAGAGGCTTATTGATAATTTTTTCACTGGTCAACTCCATTTTTTTTTTTTTTTTTTTAGTTTTAAAGACTATTTTCTATAAAAACTTGCTTTTGAAAAGTGGAAAATGAAAACATTGATTGAGCCAATACAAAGGCAGCAGAAAAAGCAGTCTTAGAGGAGAAAAAGCATACTGCTATATTATAGACATAAAAATTGACTTTGAACTTTCACTAAAATCAAATGATCACATGTCTGAGGGAAGGCACAGGCCTTGGGGGTCCATCAGCCTGTGCTTGGGTGTCCATCAGCCTGTGCTTTGGTGCAGGTCCAGGGTACTTACTTTGACTTTCCCTGCGGGAAATAATGACACTGCCCACCTTCCCCCTGCACCACCACGGGGACAGACAGAGGGTCTAGGTGAACCTGAGCCTTTCTCAGAGCAGATGGAATTACTTGAATTGAGGTCAATTTTATTTTATTCATTAAGTTTTAATTTTCAAAAAGTTGATTGGTAATATTTATTGTATACAACATGTCTTAAAGTATATATACATTGGGAGATGGTTAAATATGTATCTAGTTCACAAGTGGATTTGCAATTTTTTTGTGTGCTTTGGAGACAGGGTCTCACTGTGCAGTTCAAGCTGGCTTTGAGCTCATTTGTAGCCCAGGCTCGTCTTGAACTAGCAACCATCCTCCTCCCTCAGCCTCCTGAGTGCTGGGACTACAGGCGTGTGCCACCATGCCCAGCTGGATTTGCAATTTTAAAAAAAACTTTTTAAAATTAAACTTAGTTCTTTATGGATACACACAACACAAGAATATACATATTAATATACATGTTGCATAAGATAATACATAAAACATGCATGTTGATGTATATAAAATAAACATATTAATGTGATGTTTCTAGAAATTGTATAAATTTTAAATCACATTAAACATATCTTTCTCCTCAAACATCTATGGTTTCTTTAAGGTGAATACATTCAAAATCCCCTGTTCTAGTTTTGTGAAACACATGGTACATAGTGGTTATCTGCAGTCACACTGGAACCTCTTGAGTATACCGGATTGGAACTGAACACTTATTTACTAAACCTTCCTAGCTCCCCATGACCGCCCAGCCTCCAATAACCTCTATTCTCCTCAACTTTTACGAGGTCAGCTTTCTCAGATTCCCTATACAGGTTGAGTCATGCTGTGCTTATCTTTTTATGCCTGTCTTATTTCACTAACTGCAATAATACATTCTTTTTTTTTTTTTTTAACTTGGGAATCGAACTGATGACCTCGCACTTGCCAAGCAGGCATTTGTGCCACTGGGCTATATCCCTAGGCCAACTATAATGTTATGAAGCCTCATCTATAATGTTGCAAATTGCAGGCTTTTATTCTTTTTTATGACAGTATGGTATTTGTCCAGACACATGTACCCCTTTTCTTCATGCATTTGTCATCTGATGGCACATACAGTTTCCATCTCTGGGTCATTGTGGATAGTGCTATAATAACCATGCTAGTACAGATGTCTTGTCAGTGTGCTGATTTCACCTCCTTGGCATAAACACCCAGTAGTGAGTTTACAAGATTATATGGACTTTTTAAAAAAAATTGTTTGGGGAATCTCCATCATGTTTCTTTTCCTTTCTACCTCACTGCCTTTCTTTCTCAAGTGGGTAAATTTAACTTAAATTTGTAAAGAAAGACCACAGGACAACTGCACACTGAAACACATTGTTTAGATTGTTCATCAGGATGCGTTGTACATGCTCGCTTTTATTTTTATCAGTTTTCATTTGGTATTATACACTGGCTTTTATTGAGCAATACTCTTAAGAGTAAACACTTTGAAACTGTTTACTTTGCCATACAGGGACTTTTTGCCTAATACAGGAAGTCTTGTGTAATGTCTAGGGTTATCCCCATTGCAGAGCTCTAGATTTGCCTCCAGTTTTTATGATTTTGCATTGAGGCAGCATTACTCAATTATAAGTTGTACATCTGCATTTGAAAATCAGGAAGGAATGTTCTTCTAAATCCCCAGTGTTGAGTTTAAATATGTCCAAATGTAGAATCAGACAATAAATGCTTAATGTTTAGAGTTTTGTGTCTCTAACCTAAATTCAACTTGCAGCATATGTTTAGCATGTTTTATTATATAATGCTCTTTTGTAAGCACTCACCAGAGACATCATCTCAGTTTTCTGTTCCAGGATTAGGTATGCTTCTCCAGTGCAGTTGAATTTTGTTTCCTGGGTAGAATCCATATCTTGCAGGTCCTGGGGAGAAGCATGGGACCTGCATCTTCTTTATGCTCCCCAAATTGGTGCCACCTCCTTTGGTACAAATTTGCGATTGCCTATTCAATTTCTTCCTTAAGAACTTTCTTTATAAAGTGGGATGGGGTTGAGAAAAACAACACAAGAATATGAAAGCACTAGAGATACATAGCTCTGTACCTTTAGTGGCTTCTGAATACATTGTGTGGGTTCAGAAAAAGAAATGGTGGATATAATTCGAACCACGAGAAATCGCAGAAATCTATGGACTATGTTCACTATTTAAAAACTTAGTAGAACGTATCACGTTTTATTAATACTTGCTTCCAGATAATCTTCTTGAAAAATGACTTTTATGGATAAATTTTAGCTAGGTAGGAAATTTGTTAATATGGAATAGAGTTTTTTTTCATGATCCTTGATAAATTTTAGTCTGATATGTATGTTTCCTTAGTTATGAATGACTGGGTTTTGTTGTAATCCTTAGTTGACAATTACATAACATTTAAACATTTAATTGTGTCTTCACAATTATTCCTTCACAGTTACTTCACAGTTATCCCCAATTGTGTCTTCACAAAAAGAGTCTCAATTTTTTGTTTCTTTGTTTGTTTTTTGTTTTTTTTTTCCGGTACTGGAAATCGAACTCACGACTTTGCGCTTGCCAGGCAGGCGCTGTGCCACTGAGCTAAATCCCCAGCCCCAAGAATCTCAAATATTAAGAGATTGTTTTTCCAGAAATGTACTAGAAGGAAGGCAAGTTTAAATCTTTGTAACTGTTTAGGTCTACTCTCAGGAAATAAGAGACCCTCATGAAGTGTTTCTCTCATTTCTTTTTCTTGTCTTTTGGACAGCGTGACAAAGTCTTACCAGTAGCAGCAGCAGCAGCAGCAGCAGCAGCAAATACTTTGGCAGTTTTATTATATGTCAGCCAGTCCTCCAGATACTTGTCATACATTACGTTTTTCAGTCTTCACCGCAACCCAATGAAGCATAAGCCGTGTCCCTGTTATATTTCCTTGATGAGAAAATGGAGGACTTGGGAGGTTCACAGATTTAAGGCCACACTGTGAGAAAGTGATAGAGGTAGAATGTACTCCAGATGGATACTGGTGTCGCATACACTAATCTCACAGAAATCTAGCTGTCCCATTGTCTCATGTAAGTTAAGGAGTAAGTCTGTGGCATTTAGTTAATACTGGGAGAACGTGAAATTAACAAAAAAGCCCCAGAGGGAAAATACGCACTTTTTCATGGTTGATAGGACACAGTGGCACAGCGATTGGTCTTGTATGGGGTGACTGTCTTTAAAGAGAAGAGCATGTAAGGGACGGTGAAGATGACCTTAAACTTTGTATGACATTCTCCACTGAGCAAAGTTAAATTGTATTTACGAGGGAAATGACTGTAAATCTTGCTTCACTTCAGAAATGTACAAAATAAAATCAGGTACAAAGTCTTCATGTGTTGAGTCCCACATGTATAAAGCCAAATCCAATGTACGATTTAAGAGCAAGTCAAAATAAAACACTAAAAATGTAAATGAATGCCATTAATTCAGCTTGATGGGTAATATTACTTTGCTGAAGTTCAATCCTACAGTCTAATACTATCTAGAGCATAGTTTTGTTTTGTTTTGTCTTTTAAATCAGCTTGAAGAAAATGGTGTGTTACCTGTATGGACTCTTTTTGGCTGTGTGCGGTGCCCATGAACCGCTATCACACAGCTGGCTGCAGCAGCACCTGCTCTTCACCCAGTGCAGGTGTACACTTGGACATACTTTTCTCTTTATTAGCCCGCAACAATTGCCAGAGTTCTTTTTGGTGCCAGCACAACAGTAAACACATCCTCAGATGTGGATATTTAGATCTTTCAGAGGCTCTGTATATGAAAAAGGTGGTCATTCTACCAAAAGTACTCGTGTATATACTTCAGATTGCTGCTGATTTTAAATAATCATTATTTTTTGCCATGCTGGGAGTCAAATACAGGTGCTCACACATGCTAGGCAGTGCTCTACCCTTGAGCTCTCTCTCTTGCCCAATGTCATTCCCTTTGTATCTAAGAAAAACTGCAAGTCTGAGTATCCAAGTTAAAAGAATTACTGATTTTAGATGTTGAAATGCACGCTAATGTAACATGAAAGAGAAAAGGACTTTCAACCATTTCTACCTGTGATTTTTTTTGTTGATGTTCCAGTTAGCTTGTCCCTATTAAGCAAATACTTGCTGGCTGATTTAGAGAATGGTGCACCAGAATGGGAATTTTTTTTTTTTTAATCTCAGCAGAAAAAGACAAGTGATCTGTTTGGTACAAAGTGTGTTGTCAGTAAAAATCTCCTACTAGGTTTGGAGAGAAATGAATATTCTAATAGCATTATTACATTTAAATCCTGGTGAAATCTTGGATGAAAAAGTCTTTAAACATGAAGTGTAGGGTAAAAGAGCCTCTCGTTGAGCTCTAAGGCAAATTTGCTGTGAATTTAGAATCATGATGTATTCATAGCAGTTTTCCCCTGTGTCTCACTGCTACCAAAGCTGGCAGAGAAACATTGTTAAAGTCTAAATGATAAACTTCTTGGGGAATGACTTAGTTTGTTAATACTGAAGGATCTTGAGAAATTTTATAACTCGCCTTGTGCTCAGAATCATGCCTGTCCCTGTTGAATAACATACATTGTACGTGTGCCAGCCCTATTGGTTAATGCATGTACCTCGGCTCGGTCTCCATTACTCAAGCCTGCTTGGGCAGATTTCATTTTTATATCTTATTTGTGAGATATGTGCAATAATAGCTACTTTGTGGAAATGCCTGGAGCTTTTTTTTTTTTTTTGTAACTGGGAATTGAACTCAGGACCTTATACTTTCCAGGGAGGCACTGTGCCGCTAAGCTATATCTGACCCCTTGAAAATTAAAGGGAAAAAAAAATGTGTATATAAAGTTTTACTCTCATTGTAACTGGTAAATAAATGTCAGTACCATTTTCCTTTCCCAGAACCAATCTATTTTGGAAAGAATTGAAAAAAGCATGACAGGCAATACTAACGTCATTTTTGAAAGAAAAGTCTACATCTGAAATATTAACATCCAGAGGCTGGTTGTCCACTGGCACCTGGAAGATGGCACAGAAGCTGTCCCAGCCTGGTCCCTCCTCCCAAGTGCAGAACTGACATGCCAGAAATATTACCATAGTGTCTGATGTAGATATCTTCTTGGCTATGTTGAGACTGGAAATTTCCACATTCCTGCTTTTTGGTAGTAATAAAAAAGCTTTACTTTGCAAATACTGTTAAGATACCCAAATTTTAAAAAATATTTACTCCACTGTGCTGACAATGGTTTGCTAACCACGTATTTTTACACAGAGTCAATTTTGCATGATTTGTTTCTATAGAATTTTGTTTTGTTTCAGATAGAAGCAAATCAAGTAAAAAGAAATGGGCTTTACTTAAAAATAATTGAGATTCTTTTTTTACCACTTAAGCTAACGCTGCTGATTCTGACGATTATCCTGATAATTCTCTTTATATATTTATTCTTCTATGGGCTCATCTATCATTTGTACTTTTAAATCATACTGGATTGTACTTTGTTTTAATAATTAGTAATTATTTTCCCATATTGTGATAGTCATAATAAAGTCTTGGTAATTAGTTGTCTGATTCTTTCTTATGTATGAAAACCTTTGGATATAGTAAATCTAAGTGAGAATCTTACTGGTTAGTGTGTGTTTATTTCCTTTGATAAATGCATTTTTATCATGATAAATATATGC
Organism: Chinchilla lanigera; assembly: GCF_000276665.1. NCBI lineage: Eukaryota > Metazoa > Chordata > Mammalia > Rodentia > Chinchillidae > Chinchilla > Chinchilla lanigera. The sequence continues at coordinate 16,383,779 of NW_004955446.1, read as the reverse complement.
GTCACCTTAGGACTGTAATAACAGAATTACCTTTGGTTTGACAGAATCATGCAGACATTTGTTACACAGCAGTGGAAACAGAGCAAAGAAAAGTCCAGCTGCCTGCACAATAAGAAGCTGTCAGAAAAGAAAGTGAAGTCCCCCCTGCATTTGTTTTCTACCTTGCGCAGGTTGGTACACATGACTTCCCCATTGTCTTGATGAGCTCCAGTCCACTGTAAGTAAGTTTAGAGCATCCTATAGTCTTGGCATTTGTTTGTTTGTTTGTTTGAGACAAAGTCTATTTTGGCCAAGGCTGGTCATGAACTCATGTTGATCCTCCTGCCTCAGCTTTCCAAGTACTAGGATTACATACATGTATTACTACACCCAACCTGTTTATTTTCTTTATAACTTTAGACTAAATTCCATATATTTTATCAGAAACATAATCATTCATTTCTGTAGTTTTTATTTATTTAGCATCTGTTCAGTTTACTAAAACTGTATTTGCTTTTGGCTTGTCTAGAGTTCCAGAGCGGTTAGTTTCATATAGAGCCCTGGAAAGTGGCCGTGGTGGTGGTGGGGCTTAGAGTCTTCTGTTTTTCAGGAACATGGGATTTTATTCCTGGGATCTTTCTACACATGTGCTTGATTTTCACGTTGCCTGGGTAGGCTGTATTTAAGTGAGATGGTAACACATGCGCTCTGCAGTTGAGACTGAGCGTGACAAGTGTTCTCTGTAGTCTGTTAGACTCATCCTTTGCCCCGTATTAATTCTTGTTCCATTTATAAGGTCGCCAAGTTATCCTCCCCCTGGCTGTGGGAAAAGCAAATCCAAACTGAAATCTGAGCAAGATGGCATCTCCAAAACGCATAAGCTGCTGCGCAGGACTTGTTCCAGCACGGTCAAGGCGGATGACGTGTGCTCCGCCAAGTCTCATAGGACCTTTGGTCGCTCCCTGTCCAGCGATCCCAGAGCTGAGCAGGCGATGACAACAATTAAATCGCACAAACTCTTGAGCCGTCCCTGCCCTGCTGCTGTTAAGCAAGAGGATTGCCTCACTCTGAAGTCACATAAACTATTGACTCGATCTTGCTCTGGAGACCCGAGATGCGAGCACACCGCCAACTTGAAGCCCCACAAACTGTTAAGCAGGTCTTACTCCAGCAACCTTAGAATGGAGGAGCTGTACGGACTGAAGAGTCACAAACTGCTCAGCAAGTCTTACTCCAGCGCCCCAAAGGCATCCAAAACCGAGCTTTTCAAGGAACCTACTGCGGAAGGCAGGAGGCTCTCTCTTACCTCAGGGCTTATTGGTATCTTAACACCATCCTCATCTTCATCTTCCCAGCCTGCTGTGCGTAAATATTTTCACCTTGAGTTCTTACCCAAATTTTAAAAAAATATTAAAAAATATGTTTATATTAAATTAAAATATATTAAAATAATTTAAAAAATTAAAATTTTAGCTAAGGAGTAGTGGAGTTTCATTGTTCACCTAAGAGTTAGTGGAGGAAAGAACTAAGATGGGTGTTGTTTTTTATATTTGCTATTTTTTCTTTTTGGATGCTTTTGTGTATCAGGCATTTGCAGTTGTTGCACTGAATGTTAGTTCTGATTCTTAAAAAAATGCAGTTATTGGTTTAAGTTCCAGTGCAAATTTTTGTCATGGTATTGAATGTTACTAAAAACAGAAGGAAACCCATTGGATGCACAAAACATTCCTTTTAAGCTCTAAGTTAATGTTTTGTTAAGTAGGTATATCTGATCTCTGGTTTTTATTTTTTTGTACGGGGAATTGAACTCAGGACCTTGTGCTTGCCAGGCAAGCACGTATGTCACTGAGCTATATCCTCAGCCCTCTAATCTTTGTTTTTTTTTTTTTTTTTTTTTATTCACATGAATTATGGAGGACCATGTTTGTTCTAGAACTAAATTAAGAGTAATCTCCCTGAAGTTAGGAGAACTTTGCCAATAAATATTGAGACTGGTAGAAGCGATGTTGAAGAGATAGCCCAGCGCCACCCTTGAATTTGCCTCTCGGGTCCGTATTATGCTGAACCTGGAGCCAGGAGATAACTGTAGTAATAATTTAAGATTTTTGTATGGTATTATTTTACACAAAATTCACCTTTAGAGTAGTTTATGTTTTCTGAATTGTGTGTGTGTGTGTGTTGGGAAGTGCATATTTAACTGTAAGTCATCGATGTGAATACACCCAACCATAGATAAAATTGACAAAAAATAAAATACTGTTTTCAGGAAGTTACTCCTGATGTAGATTTAGTTTTGAAACTAAATTGTACGTTATGCCGTAAGACTGTATTTTATGAAAACTTGAGCATGATGGCAACTTTATGTGAGCATCCTAAAGGCCCATTCTTATTTTAAGGTAAGATTTCCGGTCATGGAGAAAAGAGTGTCAAACAGTTACACAGTGGAGTGTTTCCCATGATAGTTTTGCCCAAGAAAGATAATTTCACATAGTCTATGAAGGAAAATCTCTATAGTGTCCTGTATGTCTAAGCATAAGTGTATTATGCTTAGGGTTGAGCCACTTTTAGTAGCTCCATAATTTTCCCTTGGAGGAGTAATCGTATCACTTTTTTAAAAAGGTTGAAATACTCTGATGAGTAGGTATGAGCATTTGCTGATGAGTAATAGTCGAGGCCAGTCATTTGAACTAGAAGCTCAGCAATTAAGAACGCTAATCATTTAATTTTGGGAAAAATTGTAATAGTAATGCAAAAAGGGCATTAAAACTAGCTGAGTAAAGAAATTCTAACATCTTGATAGTATAGTGGCTTAATAGTTCATATGATCTTAGAACAATCACTTCTGTATTCAGTATTATTTTATCGTGCATTTGCCCAATTAAAATGCTCTTACTCTTTTACTTTACCTTTTATAGCCTAATGGTGCAAAATGCATTCCAACACGAGACCGAGGCTTCCTTGTGCAGGTAAGAGATGAGACTATCCATTGTAGAAATAGTTTCGTCCTTACTAGGCTTTCAGCTCGTTTATGAGTTTGACTGAATTATTTGTCTTTATCGTTTTATTCAGACAATTGAGTTTGCCGAACAGCGGATCCCTGTACTGAATGAGTACTGTGTGGTTTGTGATGAGCCACATGTGTTTCAAAATGGCCCCATGCTTAGGGTAAGTTCTTGTTGCTGGAATCACTTAGAATATATGTGAAAGTGTTAAAACATGAAGTGTAAATGAATACAGTTTAAAGTAAATATTGGGCAAATGATTTAAGTAACTAACTGGCATAATTTGGGTAAAAATATTCCTCCTGAAGGGATCTGTGGAATAGGTGGTTGGTGCTAGCAAACATTTCTTACTGCATTTCTTGCATGTCACTACATTACACTGTACCTATGTTGACCACAAATTGTGGAGTTTTAAGAAATACTGCTTAAAAGGGGAAATGCTAAGGATGCTTGTACAGTGTTTATTTAAAACTCTACAATTTAAAATGCATAATATAAGTAGGAGAGTATAGACCTATGCTAGTTAGAAGAAGGATACTATAGCACTGGGAGAATCCTAAGAAAGATTTCCAAACATGCTAAATTCCTGATACACTTGGGACATTGTCAAGAATATATGGAAATAAGCATCAGTGTGTATAATACAGTTTGGGGGAAATCATTCAGCTTCAAAAGTTGCCTTCTTTTGGTCATTTCTTATGGAAAGGTTCATATTACATTGAAATCACGAAAGTATACAGTCAAATGACATTTTGGTTTAAATATAAAATGTGCCCCAAAATTCTCATGTGTTCAGAGGCGAGACTTTTGGAAAGTGATTGATCCTGGGCTGCTGCACTCAGTGGATTATCCCGTTCACTAATTCAGTTCATAGCTGAAATGCTGTTAGTGGGTGAGGTCTGGTAGGAAGAGGGAGGCCACTGGGGACGTGACCTAAGCGCGTGTTCTTGTCCCTGGCTCCTGCCTTCTAGCTCTGTTTTGTGGTTGCTGGGGGCTGAGAGTAGCTGTCCTCTGCAAGGCCCTTGTAGTCAGCCGTGGACTGAATTCTCTGAAGCCCTGAGCAAAGATAAATCTCTCCTTCTCCAAATGTATTGTCCCAGGAATGGAAAATCTGACTCATGCAAACTAATTCCATAGCATTTCTGTTATCCTCAAGAGAAACTGCATAACACTTTCTGTCTTTTCTCATGCCCTAGCAACCACTAATACATTTTCTGGCTCTACAGATTTCACGTTCTGGACACTGATCACCCAAATGTAACGTGTGACCATTTATTTTTTTGACTTAGATAATATTTTCAAGTTTTATCCCTGTAGCATGTATTTTATTCTTTTTTATGACACTATAGTCCATTTTATGGCTGTACCACATTTGATTATTCACTGTTAGTTGATGGGATATTTGTTAACTCTGTTTAACTTTTTAAGGAAAGGCCAAATTCTTCCGTAACAGTTGTACCATTTTACATTCCCAGTGGAAAGGTATGATAGCATCAGTTTCTGTACATTCCTATTATTGTTTCTCTCGTTTGAAAATTCTTACCATCCTATCGCGCATGAAGTGGTAGCTCATTGTGGTTTTGATAGGCACTTCCCTAGTGACAGATGACTTTGAACATGTTTCCATGTACTTATTTTTAGAGAAGTGTGTTCAAATCTTTCATTTTTAGTTTTGTTGTTTATATGTTTTTATTGTTGAGTTTCTTTAATATATTCTGAATACTAGATCCTTATTTCTGGCTCCTTATCATATATATGATTTGAAAATACTTTGTCCTCTTATGTGGGTTGTCCTTTCATTTTCTTTTTTTTTTTCCAATGTGATTTCAAAACTTTATTAATACTTTGCATTGACAAATAATTGTGTTACATTTATTTCTTATATTACATTTATGGAATACAACATGTATTTTAATACATGTATACAGTGTGGAACGACTGGATCAAACCGACATCCTTCTCTTTCTTACCTGATTTTTTTGCGGTGAGATGCACAAAGTACACTTTCTTGTTACGATTTTATTTTTTGCCATTCTGGTGAGTGTCTGGTGACATCCCGTTGTGTCTTACTTTGCATTTCTTTGATGAGGAATGGTGTTGAACACACTTCACTTGCTTATTGGCTACCTGGCGATCTTCTCTAGCAAAGTGCTTAATCTCCTGCCATCTAATTTATCTGCTGTGTCATAACTTGAGGGATTCCTTGTACTTTTTGCATGTCTCCTTCCTTAGGTGCACAGGCTGATCTCCTGCGGTCTACTTCTTGCTTCTGTTTTCCTTCAGAGCATCATTTCATCATCATGCTTTGTGCTTTTGACATAACCTTTTGTGTTCAGTTTCTTTTGTGCAGTAAGTCATGACTGACAAACTAAAGACAGTGACAGTAATCTATGCTTTCTCCTAGAATTCTGATCTTCTTCTAAACTCACTGCACTCCCAGGTGGTCTGGTAATAGCTCACTAAGAGTAACACAAATGGTGGTCACAAGAACAGTAATAGGTAATATTAACTGAGCTGACACAGTATTCCAGGTACTGTGTCAAGGAGTTTACACGTACCATATATTTAATTTCCACAACAGCAATCTTAGGTAGATTTGATTATCTCTATGTACAAACGGTGCACATAATGAACATTTCGCAGTACAGATGGTTTCAAGTTGTAGATGTTTCACCTTACAATTTTTCAATTTTATGATGGTGCAAAAGTGAACCCACACAACCACTAATTTCTGATCTTTATAATGGTGCGAAAGCAGACCTGATACAATCCCTGACTTCTGAATTTTAGGCTGGTGTGAAAGTATAAACCATGCAGCCACTAGTTTCTGAACTGTAGGATGGTGCAAAAGTGGACCCAATACAAGCAGTGATTTCTGAACTCATGATGGTGTGAAAGTGTAACCATATAGCCACTAGTTTTCACTGTTGATAAAATATTCAATAAATTTCATGGGACATCCAGCACTTATAGACTTTTAGACGATTTTGCCCAATTTAGGCTCATGGGAGAAATTTTGAGCCCTTTTAAGCTATACTGGGCTAGCCTCCATGTTTGGTTGGTCGAGTGTACTAAGTGCATTTTTGAATGGTATTTTCAGCTTGAGATGGGCTTATTGGGATGTCGCCCTACTGTATGTTGAGGTGCATCTGCAGTGCACAGGGTAACAGGAAGTATGAGGGCGTGTCTCCCAGGAGGTAAAGAGACAGGATGCTGCTGGTTCTTCGTGGAGTGTGTGCCATGATTAAAGGCTTCCCCTTGTATTATTTAGCTGAGTTATTCCTAGAATGTAGTAAAGTTGAAATGTAGTAAAGATGAAATGAAGAAAAAAACATGGAGTGGTACTGCTAGACTTCGATGACTTAATGCACCAGCCTATCTGGTAAAAGAACATGTTGTAATCATAAGGAAAAGTACCTTCTCCATGGTCACATGTGCCTCTCATGTTACTGGTGATGTTGTAAGTGTGGGAATGACCAGGGAAGGCTTTTCTGTGTTACATTAATCGTGACTGTTCCTCACAGCGAGGAAGGGACAAGTGCAGGATAGAAGCTTCGGTACATGCCTTGTTTTCAAAAGGCTTCTAACTCTCATGAACCCTCAGGTGTCCTTTCAGGTGGGCATGCTAACACACCTCCCCACACTCCTCACACACGTGAGCTTTCGCGCGTAAGTTTTCTGGTGCTGGGTGAGCTGGTGGCAGTGTGAAGGCCTTCCCGCAGTCTTTGCACTCGTGGGGCTTCTCCCCGGTGTGGATGTGTTCGTGCTTCACCAGGCTCAACCTGTAAATGAAGGCCTTGCTGCACTGGGTGCATTTGTACGGCTGCTCCCTGGTGTGGATCTTCTGGTGCTGAGTGAGACAGCTCACGTGCGTGAAACCTCCCACACTCCTGACACTGAAAAGGCTTCTCCCCGTGTGGATTCTCTTGTGAATGGGTTGGAGCCCCAGCGGAAGGCCTTGCCACAGCGCAGTCCTCACACTCATAGGACTTCTCCCCTTTGAGGATCTTCTGGTGCTGGCTCAGCTGGTAGCTGCGGCTGAAGAACTTCCCTCACTCTGCTCTCTCCAGCCGGAGCTTCCTCGCGGGAGTTGGCTGCCACCTGTTTGGGGTCCCCTTCTCGGCTCAAGTTCCCCTCTGGGCTGAGATTCTCTTCAGCTGGAGTCTCCATTTTGGCTAAGAGTCCTGTTCTGGTCCTGGCCTAGACTCCCCTCTCTAGAGCCTTGGGGTCTTTCAGACTCACTTTCACACATCCCATTAGCTGGACAAGATTTGCTTCTGATCTGTGCATCCCTTCTGTGAAGATTCATTTTATGAATGCTCTTTTCTGTAGCTGAATTCTTATCTATAGGTGCTGGCTCCAAATACAGGGAGACCAGGTTGCTGTAGTTCTCCAGCATCACATCCCCATACAGGGCCCGCTGGGCAGGGTCCAGGCATGCCCACTCCTCCTGGGAGAATTCCGTGGCCACGTCTGAGAACATCACCATACCGTGGGCTACAGTCTCAGCTCTCGTGACTGGATTTATCATCTTGGCATTTCCTCCAAGCCTTAACTTTAAGATGTATAATGGGTCTTCCTCCTGAGAGTGCTTTCTCTTTAGCTGGCCTGAACTCAACATTAACACAGGAACAGTTTGGCCCCCTAGGTCTGCTTTCTCTGGACAGCCTTTGAAAACCGCCAGCATCTTCAAAACAAGTTGAGTCTGAGAAGGAGCCACAGCTAGGCAGAGTCTGTGGACTTCTGACAGCAGAGTATCGTGCGGCACCCTGGAAAAGATCTTGGGAGGCTGAGGCAGGAGGATCTCACTCTTGAAACCACCTTGGGTAGCTCAGTGAGTCTCTGAGCCTTGACTTTAAGGTGTGTAATGGACCTTCCTCCTGAGGGTGTTTTCTCTTCAACTGGCCTGCATCACAGCTGTGGTGACAGAGTCCATGTACATTGCCCCACAGGTCTATCTTTGTGGCCCGCAGAGCGCACATACATCCCATACAATGTCGCAGCTGCATCACAGGTATAGATGCTCACCTGACCCATTCCCATAGACACCAGCGTCCACTCACACAGTAGTACCATGGTTACCGAGACACAAGATGGTCACTGCACCCCCTTTCATTTTCTTGAGAGTGGTTTTTGACACAGAAAAGTTTTAAATACTGATGAATCTGATGTATTAATTTTTTTTCTTTTGTTGCATGTTTTTGATGTTGTGTCTGAGGAGCTATGGCTTACTCAGTGTCATGAGATTGACATTGTTTGCTTGTAGGAATTTTATGGTTTGTTTTACATTTAAGTAATTGGTCCTTTTCAGGTTAATTTTTGTACATAGGTAGCATGAGGTTGGAGCCCAGATTCTTTGGTTTGAAAGATTATCACGTAGACACTCCATTCTCCAAGTACTGTTTATTGAAAAGACTATTCTTCGTTAAGTAATTTGTTACCCTTGTTGAAAATAATTTGAGCATCGTGTTGGTTTATTTCTGGACTCTTAATTCTGTGTCCACTGACGTGTATAACTGTTTTTATGCCAGCACTGCAGTCTTGCTTAGCTTTGTAGTAAGATTGAAACCAAGAAATATGAATTTGTTTATTCTCTCTCTACAAGATTGTTTTGACTGTCTGGGATCCTTGGACTTCCATATCAGTTTTGTTTTTCACTTGTCTGTTTCTCCTAGTAAAGGCAGTTGGAGTTCGTGTAGATTTACTTGGGATCCGTAAAGCAATTTGGGCATTATTGTCATCAGCTGTAGACAATGTTTGTGTCCTCTCAAAATCCATTTATTGAAATTCTGCCCTCATGGGATGATATTGAGAGATTGGACCTTTGGAAAGTGATCATGAGATGAGGGCTGAGCCCTCATGTGTGGAATTAGTGCTTTTCTAAAAAGGAGTGCAGAGAGCTCCACTACTGTGCCACATGCAGACGCAGCAGCAGCTGTCGTTGGTTTTATTGTCATATAAGTGAACGAGGAACTGGGTCCTCATCAGACACTGTATCTGCTGTTGCCTTCATTTTTCATTTTCTGTCCTGCAAAACTGTGATAATGCTTGCTTGATGTTTATAACAGAAGGCTCAGCCCATAGTATTCTGTTAGTAATAGTTAGAATGAACTAAGATGCAGTCTTATTAATCTTCCCAACCCATGCACAAGGATACAGGGATATCTTTTCATTTATTTAGGTCTTTCAGAATTTCTTTCAATGCTGTTTTGTAGTTTTCAGTATTAAAGTTTTATACTTCTTCAATCAAATTATTTTTATGTATTGTATTCCTTTCTGATGTTAGTGTAAATTCAGTTTTTAAATTTCATTTTCAGATTCTTAGCATAGAGAAATAGTCATGTTAACCTTGTTTTCTGCAAATTCTGTGAACTTAGTTATAAGCTGTATTATTTTTGGATTCTTTAATGTTTCTCTGTGTGAGACTGTATCATCAGCAGATAGGATGCTTTGTATTACTTGTGCTTACGTAGTGGGCTGGGTTAGAACTTTCAGTACAAGTTTAGTTCCAAGTAGTAAGAGTAGAAGTCTTTATTTCATAATTTAGGGAGAAAGATTTCAGCCTTTCGTTGTTACAGATTTTTCTTTATAGATACATTTCATCTGGTTAACAAAATTCCCTTTTAATCCTAGTTTGTGGTTTCTTTTCGAACAAGAAAGTGTTTTTTCTGTTTATCTTTGCCTTTTCTGTGCTTCTTGATACTATCACTTTTTTCTTTTATTCTCTTTTGCTGTTTCCTGTATTTTAATGTAATTATTATCAAGAAGGAACTATCATTGTGGCTTTCATCTGCTATATGTATTATAGATCTTTGTATTCCTCTATTTCTTTGTCACTGCCTTTTTTGTTGTGTAAATGAGAATATCCTAGTGTACTGTTTTAATTCCCATAAATTTCTGATTTATTTTCATAATTACTGCCCAGGGAGTTGCAATTAGCATTTTAATTTTGAAAAATCTAGTTTGAATCAACTAGAAAATCAACTAGATTTTAATAATGCATAAAACTTTTCCCCTTACATAGTTTCAATCTCCCTTACCCTTTTATGTATGAAGTTATAGACTACATCTTTCTATATTGTCTCCTCATGAATATATTGTACAACATAATTACAGGTTTATGTAATGGTTTTTTTAAACAAATTGGTCAGCTTTAGCTCAAGCAGTTACTTCCTCATGCTGGACTTTTCATCCAGTTTCATCTGTGTAGACTGTATCTTTGCTCATCTCGATGGGAGTTCATTGGTTTCAGGGAAGCATAAATTAATATTTTTAAATAAATTTTGAGTTTTTAAAGCTGTATTTCTTCAGCTGTTTTTCCTGCATCGTTTCCTTTCTCTTTCTTGGTGGACCTCCCCGTTTTCTGTACGCTTTTTATGTGATGGTGTTTCACAGGTCTCTTAGGCTTTGTTCACTTTTCTTCACTGTTGACTGTTGCTCTTACTTGGGGTAGCGCATCTCAGTCTATCAGCCTTCACGTTCATGGTCCTTTTTTCTACCTGCTCAGATTTGCTCTTACAGTCCCTTAGTGGTTTTTTCACTTCAGTGGTTGTACTTTTCAACTTCAGTGTATTTGTTTGTTTCATTTTTATAAATTCACTCTCTTTGAGATATTGTCTCTTCTTTATTCAGATGTAGGTTTCTTTCGTTCTCTGAACATTTGGTAAATAGTTGCCACAGTTTTTGTTCAGTAAGCCTAACATCTGTGCTTTCTCTGCGACCCTTTCTGTTGATTAAGGCCTAGTTATGGGCCTTATTTCATACTTTCCGTGCCTTATACTTTTTTTATTGAAAACTGGATATTTTAACTATGATAATGTGGCCACTTGGGAATCAGATCTCTGTCCTTAAAAGTTACTTTGTTGTTGTATATTGTAATTTGTTTTGTGATTTTTTTTCCCCCCCTAAGTTATTTCTAGATAGTCTCTACTCATTGTTTTGTTTAGCCAGGCTTTGTTCATTAAGTGGCCGGCTTATTGTTATTAACAAGGGAGGCTTTTGATCGCGAGGAGGCTCTGTGTTCCTTGGGGTTTGCCATTATTACTTAGGCCAGAAGTTGATGCCTCTACCCTAACCTGGTTCTTCTTGCTAGCACAGAAGCTTAAGGTCAGATGGAGGTGACCTTTGAGGGTAAATTGTTCTTGAGCATACAGACAGCCATGGGCAAGCACATGGGCTTGTGGATTCACAAGGAATGTATGTAAGCTTTTTATTGTCTTTATCAACATCTTATTGCCCAGGCTTTCCTTCTCAACGTTTTGGTTAATTTGTTATGGCTTGCCTTGATGAGCTATACATAGCAGTAACTAAAATATTGCCATAAGTATATTTCAGTACATTTCAGTCCTCGCTCATGCTATGGACTTAGTGCTGGGTGATTTCCAAGTCAGGCAGAAGTAAAGATAGTTATTTTGAGCTTACCTTCAGAGCACCATAGATCCCGAAATGACGGTTCCGTACTGCTTTCTCTAGTACCAGGAATATGAGTGTTACCTTTAGCACCATCACGGTGCTAGGTAGGGAACATGGGACTCAGGTAGATTCATCATTGCAAATTTTGCTATTCTTACCAAATTCAACTGTTTATCTTTAGTAGTGCTCCTTGGGTTATTTTGAAAGCTTTTGGCTAATTTTCAGAATGCAAAGCCTCGATTCGGATAATTTTTGCTAGTATTTTTATAAAAGAGGGTGAAAGTTCGGATTTCTTATTGACATTTTTGCTGTCATCAGTCCTCATTTCAAAGTTTGAAATATACAGTAAGTTTTATTACAGCTGCATAGTACAGTCCTGCTCTTGAATTTGAGAAAGAATAAAGTGTGCGTAAATATCTATCACGGTTAGCAGAGGAGTGGAGATTACTGGGCATAATGCACCAGGCATATTGTGTGTATGTGTATTTAGAAAACAATATGCCATATATATATTGATTTCCTTATTTTATTTTGATAAAAATCTCTTGTGCTTTAGGTATTTTTACTCCCATGGTACAAATAAGATTAGAATTCACAGAGGTTAAGCAGTTTGTTCAACATCATCCAGATACTGTGGGTGGAGGCTGGGCTCTGAACCAAGTTCTGTCTGACTTCAAAACCCTGCATTTTAAACACGTACGGAAGGCTTGATAACTAGAATGTGCCATGTGAGACTCAGTGTTATTCTTTTTAGGAGAAATCATTCTTGTTCTAATGTATGTAGACAAGATAAACCACAAAGCCTAGAAACAAATAACTTTACTAGAATTTTTGCAAATTGAGATTTTTATATCTAAAAAAATGTGTATATATTTTATAGACATAATCATCTGTCAGATTTTGTGATTTATTGTTTTCCCTTTACTTAGGGGAAAAGATATGAAAACAGAGTTTAGTCTTACAGTGTACAAGCCTTTCATTTTTGGTGCTGCTGATTGAATGCGGGCTGTCATGCACACTGGCTACGTGCTCTGCTACTGAGCCACCCTTCCAGCACCATATCATTTTTTTGGTCAGTCAACTTTTCTCAGAGGTAATTCTTTTTTTGTTGTTGTTTAATTTTTTTTATTCTAAAGAGAATAAAAAAATAACAAAATAGCAATAACATAGACAAAAACAAAACAACACAAAAACAATAAATTTGGTACAGGGCTTCAAAACAAAATGATAGGAATTAATAGTGGTTGTAATATTGCATATTGTTATCTTCAGTGAAGTTGCTCAGATTACCAGATGTAAGAATGCAAGATTGATCAAACCATTAAAGAGATCTAAATTAATTAAATTAGAATTGATTCATTAAGAGATGATGCAGTTTTGTTATCCATCCCAGAGAAGTGTAGGTATGGTGAGAATAGGGGGTGTGCTCCAATCATCCCAGCCTGCCCTGCCTTGGAGCAGTGTTTATTTTGTCAGCATCCACTCTTGACCTTTGATCTCTTGCTTTGTCCATGCAGGCCGTGCCATCTTGACTACACAGATAACAGCAGTGTTACCAGTAGCAAGTACCTTCTGCGTGGTTGTTTAATGTTTTGTTTTTTTTTGTTTTTTTTTTTGGTTTTTTGGTTTTTCTCCGGTACTAGGAACCGAACTCACGACCTTGCGCTTGCCAGTGGTTGTTTAATGTGATTATGTGCTCAGTGGCTTCATTAATTATCACATTTAATTTGTCCAGTAGCTCTGTGAGGTGTGGATATTGTTATTATCCCCACTTCACAGATGAGGAAAATAGTGATTTATTCAATATTACTCTTCTAGTTGATAATACACACAGGATTCTAACAGGCTCCGTGGCAGCACAGCGGAGGGGTGGTCTTACTGTAGGATTATGGACTTGAATTAACCACATTTCTGTCCTGGAAATTGAAAAATGCACACATTTTTAAGGTTCACTCATTGTGGTTTAATTGCTGGTGGTTTGTTCCTAGAGTGAAGAGTTAAGATCTCATTGTTGCTATCAGTATTCTTTATGTCTTACTCCAAATTGCTTCACTTTGTGTCCACATCAAAGTCTGCTATTTTTCATGAAGGGGAGGGTGCTTTTATGAGGAAGAGAGAATATATTTTCAAAATAAATACCTATTCGATGGATTAATGCTGTTGCAGCACAAACTACCTAAGGAAATGAGAAAACTGTGGGTTTTTAAGTAATAAGTGAAATCAGGTCAAGAAATGAAAATCAAGGAGATTCTTGTGTTTAAAGGAAAAGGAGTAAACATGCAGAACTTTCACTTGATTTTATTAAACAGATACATTGGGCACATTCTTTTTTGAAGTATATTTTGTATTACAATGCAAAATGTTTTGCTATAAAGTTAAGAATAATAGGTAAAAAATCAGAAATGTTTCTTATGAGATAGCAGACAGTGGACTGATTTATTGACTGTTTATTCAGTCCACATGCTGCAGTGTATTATGTACTGTACTAGGACTCCAAAGAGGAGAAACTGTAGCCCAGGTGGTGATTAAATAGGTTATGTAAAACCTATAGGTTATGTTCCGTTTCTGTAGAATTGTTTCCAAATTCACTCTTCTCATGCTTTTTCTCTTCAAACTTGATTTTTTTTTTAAGGTAACATAGATGCCCTGTTACCCCTCTCCCCGCAAAATGCTAAAATGTTAGTCCTTGTACTTCTCTGTCACTCCACTCGAGAGGTAACGTGTTATGTCTCCTGCAACACAGGCAACTAAAGTACTTATTTAGAAATACTGTGATGCTCCAGTATTCTCTTCTGTTTGTTTAAAAAGTCTGTAAATGTCATTCCCAGGTGAGTTCTGACATAACACTTCGAATTTGCAAAACACTCACATCAGCATCAGGAGAATTGCTCAGAGAATCTTAGATTTTCAATTTAACTGTGCACCACTTGGATTGGTATCAGGAAACCAAACCAAAACTCAATGAGCCTTTCTTTCTATTTCAAATTGGCTAGGGTGTTAATGATGTAAACTGTTTTAGGAGGTTCATTTTAAATGTGTTGTCTTTCTCTAGTGTTTTGGCAAACAAGAAAATAAGAAAAATAGTGCCCTTGCTTTTTTATAATGTGCACTTTGAAAACACGCAGTCTTTGATCAGTGTAGTTGTTTTTAATCTTTGATCCCTGCACGTGAGTTGCTAAACTCTGATGGAGAAAACCATACCAAGTAGTTTTGTGGATTAACGTCCCTACCAGGTCGGACCCCAGTCACAGATTCTTGGCAGTCCCTTGTTTTCTGGCTAATAGACTGTTCGACTCCACACGCGTTAACGTGGCATGAGCACTGTGACCTCCTTGCCTTTGCCTGCCACCTGAAAATGTTCTGGATCGCCTGTTCTGAGTGGGTTGATTCGGGGTGAGATTATAGGCCAGTGGTTCCTAGATGGTTTGGGTTTGCACATGGCTGTCACTCACCTGAGAGGAGCGCCAGTTCTATCAAAGCAAAGTCAGCTGAGAAAGTTGAGTCTGTATTTTTGTTTATGCACTTTGCTGTGAGCCTTAGACCAATGTTTGGACCCGAGGCTCTTATTTTCTGTGTGAAATTAATCACAGTTGTTATTTGGTTATAGTTTAAGAAATTCCCCTTCCTTCTAAGACAAAACAGATTGGTTGTTTTACATTTAGGTCTGATTTTAGTATTTGAAGAATGGATGGAAAAGAGTACTTTACTAATACTGTCTCCCCCTAAAGTATTCAGATTTGGGGTTCTGAAACACAAGCTAAACTAATGTGGAGTTTTTTTTCTTTTTTTTTTTGGTACCTGGAATTGAACTCACAACCTAGAGTTTGCCAGGCAGGCACTGTACCACTGAGCTATATCCCTAGCCCTAAACTGAAATAATAGTTTAGCTAAGTGATTTCTTTTTTTTTAGTTCAAAAAGATGATTTTTAAATAATATCCAACTGAGTAGATACTGGTTTTAATGGTCAAATAACATATTTGTTGTATGTGACAAATTGGGGCAACCCTCTGTTGATTTCTAATCTGCTCTGTTTGCCCTGCAGCAGATCTGCCTTGGTCTCTCTCATGGGTCAGTAACCTTTCCTGACCCTGAACATGTGTCTCAAGTACAAGAATCCAAAGCATTGACCAGAAAACCAGAAACACATAATTCTGTTTGGGTCTAGATGTTCCCCTAAAGCCTCATGTAGTTGTAATTAGGGCTTTTAAGAGGTGGCTGAATCTAGAGTATGATGCTGGAATTAAGGATGTGTCAGTCAGTCCACTCATTGGTTTGGCATCACTCTAATTCTGCTACCCTGGATACAGTGTCAGAGACAGAGAGAAGCTTGTCTTGCCCCTTGCTTGCTTTGCTAGCTTCTGCTTGCCATGAGCTGTTCCTGCTCTGTGACGCCTGTCCTGCCTGCCACACTGCCTTGGCGCCCGCCAATTATGAACTGAAACCTGTAGGAACCATGGGCCAGATAAATCTTTCCTCCCTTAATTTTGGGTGTTGGGTACTTTGTCTCAGCAATGAGCCAAGTAACTAAGACACAGAAAATTAATGAATTAAAGGTTTTGTGATTCTTAAAAGGTTAATACAATCCTATACTTTTCCAACACTTTTTTTTTTGTCTTTGAGGCAGGGTCTTGCTGTGCAGTTCAGGCTGGCCTTGAGCTCAGTTTGTAGCTCAGGTTGGTCTCCAGCTTGCAATGATCCTCCTGCCTCAGCCTCCTGAGTGCTGGGATTACAGG
>NW_004955446.1:16263953-16366673 GCF_000276665.1 Chinchilla lanigera | reverse complement strand
ATAATAAACATACATCCATTTACAAAATAGCATAGGAACAATACAAACATTACAGAGTTATGGACAGATTAGTAGGAAAATATCAAGGGCTGCTGTAATACATGGTGGTATCTTCAAAGTGGTTTCTCAGGAAGACAGAGATATGCAAGAGAGATCTAACAAGCAGTTACAGCCTAAGGGTGGTGAAAATAGTGTATTACCTCCTTAGCAGTGACTCCTTTCACTGAGGTGTGATGGCTGGAAGGAAGGCCAGGATTGAAAATAAGGACCGAGAGACTTGCACCTGTCTAGCAACAGGCTGTTTTCTTTTTCCTGTATAGTCATGACTACCCAGGGCTCCTCCATGGAGATGACAGTCTGGCCAGAGGGAGAAGGCAGAGTATGCCCTGGGCACCCTCATTCCTGTTGGACTAACTGGTAGGATGGGTCTGAGCTCTGGGGCCTCCGCTTCAGAGGGCAGACCAATCTCCAGTGGTCTCTTTGCATTCAGGGCATGGCTCAGGGGGCTTCTTAGGACAGTCCCTCTTGAGGTGGCCTGGCTTTTAACAGTGGTAGCAGATGAATGTAGTCGTTGAGTTCTTCATGGGGCCCTCAGAATCAGACTTAGGGTCTGTTTCTCTTAGTTGTGCAGCAAAAGCAGCTGCTTTTTCTCTATCTCTTTGTTTTCTCTCCTTGGCCTCCTCCTCTTCACAGCTATAGAATGCCGAGGAGGCAATTCTTACTAACATCTCAAGTGAGCCATCTGGGGCGAAAGCCATTTTTGTAGCTTTTTCTCTCCGGCCTCCCAGCGCATTGGGACCCCATAACCACTTGGTATCCTCTCCCTAAACTTCAGTTTTATATACTTTATATTTGGAGCTGACATGAAATATTTTGTTTATATAAAATTTGTTCAAACAGTAAAAGCGTTTGAAAAGCACTCCCCAACACCAAACGTTTCCATCTCCCTAGTTGAGTTGTAGCATTTCTAATTTCAGTAAGCAGTAGTAATTTAAATTCATTGAACATACAAATTTTCTAAAATACAGTTAGTTCTAAAATATTCTTCAGGGCTTAAAAATGTTTTTTGAAACATGTTTTTATTGCTCACATTAAAATTTTTTGATTCAAATAAAATTAAGAATGTATTCACCTTAGCTGAAAATTAATCATATTCTAGGGACACAGGTAAAAGTTCCCTGTGCTTTTAAATGGTGCAAGATGAGTATTTTATAGTAAATACATTTGTGTTGGCAGTGGAGGGAGTTGCCACGGTTTTTCAGTGTAAACTAGAGGAATTAATTGTTTCAAGGCAGTATAATAATATATTAAGAAGAAGTACCATTTTACAAATTGAAATGCCTTGATTTATTACAAACTAGAAAGTGAATTAATAATGATTTGTGCTTTGCTATATTAGGCCTGTGTACCTTGTGTGGAGTATGTGTAATAACATTCATCATCACACTTACCTCGTACTGGCTATTACATGACTGTGCTGTATTTGAATTGACTGCTAGTGTTTTCTATGGAAATAACCTAGTCAGAGCAGAAGTGCGCAAGGTTGGAGTAGTTTGTCTGGGTAGGAGAAGACTGATGCACAATAGAACTACTTATGTTTCATTAGGGAAGAGAGATTCAATGTCTCGTTCTTGGTTAGGATGCTCCTGTGAACAGAGATTCCCAGTATGGATCACTTAATGTATTGGAGAATTTTCTTTGAGTGCGCCATCTTGTGTTGATATTTTGAACTCTTAAATGAAATGTGAATGTCACATAGTTTCTCCTATATGAGAAAATAAAATACAAGTAATTTTAAAAAATGAGAGATGATAGGAAACAAAATATAGACTTTTAGAAGATGGAAGTGTAAAGAGATCAAAAATGGTCACAATATGTTACATTACCCAATGTGATGGTAACAGCCTTATAAATATATGCATAATAATTATAATAAATTAATAATACTAATAACAGTAAAATCTTGGATGTAGAGAATATGGATAAACAAGATTACTATTACAAAACAAACATAATACACAAATATTTTTCCTTTTATTTTTTGGATACAAGGTCTTGCTATGTAGTCCAGACTGGCCTTGAAATTACTATGTAGCCTAGGCTGGCCTTGAGCTCACAACAGTCCTCCTGCCTCAACCTCCTAAAGTCCACCACGCCCAGCTCAAATTTGAATTAGTTTACATTATACATCTGGAATGTCCCTGAACTTTTGAAAGAAGGAACAATATATGTAGAATTGTTATTTTAAAAGTTCATTAGTATTTATTTAGTATGGTGTTAGCATAGTAAATAAGTTAATGGCAACACTGTTTTGTAGTTGCTACATTAAGAAGAAGGGAAGAGAAAATTATGCAATGTATATTGTAGTTTTATTTTTTCAGTGTGGTAGCAAAGTGCTTTGTTTTTCCAAAAGGAAATTTTCTAGTTTGCCAGATGACTGCTTGATTTCTTTCTCCCAACTGTTGTAGCACCAGAATATTAAAAAAGAAAATCAGACTTCTGCATTCAAATATGGAAAAAAGGGTGATTTCAACCTAAAATTTATGCAATGTATATTGCAAAAAAGAGCTGATGAAGTAATAATGTCATAATTTCATCATAAGAACACAGGTTTATGCATGAAGCCTTTGGATTGACCCCTAGTATCACATGCAAAAAAGCAGTTTTGTTACTTAAAATAATGGATGAAATTATTATGAATAATTTGAGATAAAGTGAGGCTGGCCCATGAATACCTGGGGTTGGTGGTGATATTGTTCTCATAGATATATATAAGAATAACTGTTTATCATAGTTTTCTCTGTTTTTGTATTTTAAAAATATTTGGATTAATCTTCAAATGTAGTGTACTGTTTTATTTCTGTTTAAAACAATTTGGTACCAAGAAGGTAGTTTCTGTTGTTGCATTTCCTGGTGAATATGTGTCTGTTCATATGTGTATATACATATGTAACATACCTATATACTTACAGTTCTATATTTAGAGGACTACAAAGTAAGTATAGTTGATTGTCCAGGAGTCAAATAAAACTAATCAGGCCAGATGTGGCGACACACGCCTGTAATCCCACCACTCAGGAGGCGGGGGCAGGAGGATTGTTGCGAGTTCAAGACCAGCCTGGGCAAAAAGTGAGCTGAAGGCCAAGTCTGAATTTTATAGTGAAACTCTTTCTGAAAAAGATTTTAAAAAACAAACTAACCATTACCCAGGCTACTCAGTAAGCCTTAGCATATTATTTAGCTTTCTACTTGATGGAGAGATTTTAGTCATGAAAAAGTGACCCATTGTTAAAATACAAAAACAAGAGCATTACTCAAAACAAAGTGCCTTTCACAACTCTGCTGTATCTGTCCATCTTTATGAATTTCAAGGGTTTCTCCCTGCCGCTTGGCTGTATACAGTTTGCACAAGTTCACACCAGTGTTTGACAGTGCTGTAAGTTTGCAGTAAGTGGTTGTTACTGTTACTTCAGATCATACAAAGTTCTATGCTCCAGAAAATGAACAAAAGATATTATCTTATATCCATAGGGATCAAGGTTGCATAGCTGCCCCCCACACACACACACAAGAAAATTCATGGAAGAAGTAAAATAGTGGAAGTCAAACAATCTCAGGTCTGTGCATCCAAGAGTATATATAGCAAGCAGTGTGTATGGCTTGTGTCTGGATGGGGAGTTTTCTCTAGTGATTTCCCCTCAGTTCTAACATTTCTGAAAAGGAATCAGATTGCACTTTCAAAGCTGATAAGGAAATATATCAATGTCTTCCTCTTCTCCTAAGATTCTACTTAGGGGAGAGTCAACTAGAAATCTTTGTGATTGGCCAGGCTTTTTTTCAGTAAAGTCACACATACGGGCCTGTTCTGAACATAAAAGATGGTCAGGATGGAGCCATACTTCCCCACCGGCTGAGTAACAGACCAAGCCGTCCTCCAAAAGCGGTGCTCGTTGGAGCAGTGGCGCTAACAAATGCCTTTCGGGTGCTGCGCAGAGGCACCATGGGTTGCACTGTGTTAGGCTTCATCAGCTGCCTAATGCAATGTAACTGGGAAGATAAGATAAATCAGACGGATGACACTATATTAGATTTAAAAGATGAAAGCTCTTCCAAAGTAATTGCAGAGTGTGTATTTCAGTGCTGTCGACTTAAGGAGGTTATTGAAGTCAAAAATCTTTGCAACAAAACTGATCTTTCAAGAGGTGGGTAGCAAGTGGCAGAGTCATGCTTATTTCATCCAAATAAATTTCTTAGGAAAACATTAGAATTCTCCATATATGTTTGTTTCATATAGCTTTTGTGTTTCACATCATTTTTATTATGTCACCAGCTTTAGTTCTTGTATTTTTAAAAGTGCTTTCATGTGCCACTGTATAATAAACAGTAGAGATACATTTTCCTATTTGAGAATATCTTCATGTGGTGCTAGATTGTGCTGAGTATAATGCAACCTTCCTTGTCGTATTCGTGACTCGGTATTAGTAAGTTCTTTCCTTATTGTTACCTGAATTTATGAATTTACTTTTAGTTTTAAAAATGATACATTTTGCTTCCCCTTCTAAAACGTTGAGCTTTTGGTTTATTATATGGGAAGTTATGCATCTAATCTAGGACTTGAGAAAGGAAACATATGCTGTAATCGATTCCCATTTCTTTTGTAGCCTACCGTGTGTGAACGAGAGCTGTGTGTGTTTGCCTTCCAAACACTGGGAGTAATGAACGAGGCTGCTGATGAGATAGCCACTGGAGCTCAGGTACTGCTAGCCCTGGATGCTGATCACTGCTTATTTCGGTTTGAAAACTGTGCTCCAGTCCAATAGTTACCTTCACTCTACTATTCTTTAGGGGAAAATTTTTGATCTTTTCTTATCAAAGACGAGCTGGCATTTAATATTTTTTAGGTAGATATAAACTAAATGTTCTCTCTTCATCTAATGTGTGTTTTGTCATCTTGCAGTTGCCCAGGGGAAGAAATGTAACCAAGTTCCTTCAATTTTAAAGATAATTGTAATTCTTTCTTATAGGGTGAAGTTAAGATATTGAGACACTTGTGCATGTGTTGTGTAAGGTGTATTTGTCAAGTTATGCTGCCATAAAATGGGAGTCAATTTACTTTTAAAATTTAGGTGAAAAGATAATGGGCAAAACATAACAATAAAAAGAGAACATTCAGTTTTGCAGTAGCAGTATTTATAAGATAGGAGGAAAGATATAAAACGTAATACGGAATCAACTTAGATGTAGAGGAGTATGCCATGTTTCTTGAAAGGAAAAAATAAATTTAAAAGGAACTAAAATTTATTAAATACAATTCCAAAAGAAAATTCTTTTTTGGTTTGTGGTCATGTAGGCAACTTGATTGAATTACTAAATTACATAAAAATTAGAGCTGCCTTTAAAAATTAATAAATGTTAATTAAGAAATACTAGATAAACCATATGCAAAAGTATATTATACAATGCTATAAGAATTTTTTTATTTTTTTAAGAATTGTTTTATAAGTGAGATAGAAACAGAGAATCTGCAATATGGGAGATGTCCACAAAAACAAATTCCAAATAGCGTAAGGAATGGCAGTATATGTATTAGAAGTGAGTAGAACTGAGCATGCCCAACCCACAGCAGTGCTTTACGTTAGTGCATTTGTGTAGTTAGGGGGAAATACCAAATTTCATGTAGCTTTTGCTTTCTACTTGAAATGACAGTGACTGTTAGGAGCAAAGTATGAAACACAACTTTTACCACAATTATATAAAATCACAGTTATATAAAAGCTCAGAAATTGAGAGGAAACGGTGATCGCTCTTGCAGACTGACAGAGGAAATAATGCAAATTCAAAAAAATGGACACCTAGTGAGGGCACTGAGAAAACAAAGGTAAAAGAAATTGCCAGTCTCTAGTTTATAAAATTCACCTAGGTGGGTAGGAAAAATGACTATCCGCTGGAAAGTGGTCGCCCTTTCAACAAGTACAGAAGTCCTTCTATGTCACGGGCCTCCTGTTAGGTGTTGCGTAATGGTGACTATGCACAGTCTCAACCTCGTGGACTTACATGGCCCTTATCCTAGTCATTTCACTGATTAACTGTGGTGCGTCTACTTCATGGAACAGTGTTTTTGGTATGATGAATTATAAATGAAGCCACCAGCAGTAAAATGGAATGGTCTTAGTGTTATGGAAAAAATTATCTCATAATTAAAATAAACTTCGGAGCCAGCTGTGGTGGTGCATGCTTGTAATCCCAGCACTTGGGAGGCAGAATAGGGGGGTTACCTTGAATTCTAGGCCAGCCTCGACTGCGTAGTGAGACTGTATGTCAAAGAACCAGTAATAATAATAAACTTCAATAACATAGCTTGATGTAGTCCCCCATACCCAGCAAGTACAAATTGGTATGTTAAAATCTCCAAGCATCCCTAAAAGAAAATATCTAGTCTACCGTTAAAAAATTTTTTTTCTTCTTCTCTTTTGTTTTTAATGTGAAAGTTTTTCTCACCCCTTGGAAGCAGTGTTGCTCAAAACTAGAGACCTTAAATTAGGTTACATTTACAGTTATAATTAAAACCATGTCCAGATGTGTGTGGTGTGTGTGAAAACACGTACAGTGATCACTTACCTATCGCGGGAGTTACGTTCCAGAGACCCCTGTAATAGGTGAAAATCTGCGAAGTAGCAGCATTATATTTATCTTATTATTTATATATGTTTTATAGCTTGATAAACCCTTCCCACACTCCTATAAACCTTTCCCACTCTATTAACCTTTTCCACACTCGTATAAACACTTCATATGCTCTTAAACACTTTCTATACTCTTAAACCTGTGTAATTTTAACATGTAAAATTCTATATGGGTACTCACCAGTGAAGTATACTACAACTTGAATGAGGAGCAATGCTACGGTCCCTGAGCCAATCAGCCCCCAGGATACAGAACACAGTGCTGTAGTTGGTCGCTTTCCATTCCATCAGCCAATAGTGTGCTGTGTACAATTTCACAATGGCAAATTTGCACAAGTGGTAGTGGCATACTGCATTTCCATTGGGTACAGTATGGTATTCATCCACTGATGAGATACATACTGTATTTTATTTTGATTTAATATTCTTTTAATATGTTTCAATTAACTTTTTTATATTTTAAATTTTTTAGGCAAAAATAATTAAAATTGTAAATATTACATAAATACCTATATACCACAAAATCTCACCATCTAACAAAACTGATACAGAATTAGATTTTTTTTTTTAAAACCTGTGATACAGTGAAGCTGCAATAAGGGAGCTGTGATATAGCGAGGGATGACTGGTATGTGTACTAGATATATATGTATGTCCATATACATTAAAATTTTTCAAGTAGTACACTTAAAATCTGTACATTTTGCCAGATGTAAATTCTTCCTTAAGTAAACCAATTAATGTCTAGAAATAGCAAATTATTAATTACAAAGAAAATTAAGACATCCTAACATTAGGGTAGTTAAATAGAATAATAGATGTTTTCCCCTCCTCTTATTATTACATCTCTAAAAATAATGGTTCTAACATAGCACGGAATTTGAAATTACCTAGTGATAGTTATGCACTAAAGTACTTGGTCAAGTCAATTTAGTTATTTATCTGTAAAGATGATCAGTATCCAAGTATCAGTGACTTTATTCTACTTCAAAAAGAACATTCTTTTCATCCCTTTGGTTTTTAAAAGAGATGCCCAAATACAAGTCCTGCTTGTAGATATTACCTGGTAACGGCTTTCTCTGAATAGCATCTTGCCCTCAAGACTCTTCCGCATCAGTTGACTGCAGCACACTGATTATCCTCAGGACTGCTGTGCGGGGAGGGGGAGCTGGGACTCGCAGGTCCTGTGATCTACACTCTTGTTTATGTACTGGGCTTGCATATGAGTTTTAAAAATAAGGAGTCAGTGTTACAGTATATATCAGCCATTGCTCTGTGATTGTAAATCTGCTTTTTGTCAGATTACATTGTACATCTGTAAGCAGAACAACTTACTTAACTCCGCTGTGAAGCTATTAGACCCCAAAATGTATGAAATAAGCCTTCATTTGCATATCAAGGCATACTTTTTACAGGTTTTTGTAAGATTATATCTGTCTGTGCTGCCATGCCCTCTCTCCAAAGGGTTTGGACAAGGCTATTTTATCTTACTGAGTTACTTCCTGGGGAATCCTTGTTTGCATTTTAACTTCATTAGGAGAATAGATGATGCTGTAAACAGTTTGATCAGAGTTAGGGTTCATCTCTGTGGGATAGACGGAACAGGAGAACTGCAAGGAGGAAGGTTTGGTTTTTCATTACATTTACTGCTTGGAGCCTAACTCATTGCATATATGTGTACATGTACACACACGTGTGTGCATGCATATGCCCACATAAATGGAAAAGTGTATCAGAAGTGATACCTACTGCGGTTCCAGTGTTTTCTGAGTCCTGTGGATATGTGTGTCAGTGCTTGGAATGTCTTGAGTGTTGCTAATTGGGCATTGGAAAATCCGGATGTTCTGATTGAGTGGGTGTGTCTTATAAGTACTGTGACAATATGGCCTTGTTGACATTAGATAACGATGTCCCTCTCTTCAACTCATACAAACCAGAATTGCCCAGAATCTACTATATACTTTTTGAATGCTCACTTCAGAACTTCCTAGAAACAGCTTTCCATTTTGTGTCCACACTGTAGTTACGTCTGTGCAGGTGTATGCCCTCCAAACACTATCAATTTTCTGAATTCAGTTGCCAGAAACCAGAGTGTTTGTTTCGGCATCCGGATGGGGAGCTGGATTAGCTGATATGTAGTTCTGCCCCGTAATAAACTGCAAAGTGATCACAGGATAACTGACCCGGGATAAAGGAAGCCATTGTAGTTAGAGACCAGCAGTCATTAATGGACTTTGACAAGGGGAGCAGGAAGAGGCAGGGTGATGTGGGGTGATTTGCCACTCTTGGAGAAGGGCAAGCTCTTCCGTGCACGTGTGGCTTCCTTCACCTTCCCCATATCATGGTGCATGTCCCTCCCTGACCTCCCTGAGTTCTGAGACATCACCAGCTCCCCAGCCACTCTCAGACGGTTTTCCCTCCTGCGTAATTCTCTGGTACCTATTTTTATAGCACTGAACAGTACGAAAATTCCATTGAAGAATATATTCTCCTGATACTGTGTTATGTATCTTCTCCACTGGCCTGTACCCACCACCCAAGCACGAATTGTTGCCTTATGACAGGGCCCTAGAACAGTGCTAGCCCACCATAGGTGCCTTTTACAAAGAGATACTAGTGGGGGAGTAATTAGAGACAACAGTTGCTTGTTACTTGAAATTACTGCGTGCATTTGGCTGTGAGTTACAGAATGAAGAGATGGGAGCAGTCCCGGGCTGCTGATTAACTTACACTACCATGGTGGTGGTGGTGGTGGTGGAGCAATGGCAAATCACTGGCTAAAGCATGAAAGGTAGTAACTCTCCTGTGTGCTTTCAGGTGGTAGATCTACTCGTGTCCATGTGTAGATCTGCATTGGAATCTCCTAGAAAAGTTGTCATTTTCGAGCCATACCCTTCTGTGGTAGATCCTAACGATCCTCAGATGTTGGCCTTTAATCCCAGGGTAAGTAGTTAGCCCCAGACCAAGGGCAGCATTTCCAATCCTAGTAAGTGGGATTTCAGTCACCTTAGCTTTGTTCTTTTTACCTGAGTGTCTGTCTTATTAAGCATATCTGTGATTATTTTGAGTTCATTGTCTGTTTTCTTGAATTTCAAATTGTATTTTATGGATTACAAAGAACAAGACAGATTTTCCTTTTGGTTTGCTATTTTCCTTTCACCTTCTTTCCCTTCCCTGTTCCCTCCCCAGATACCTGAAGGTTAGTGAAAGTTGAACTCATATTGTTAATGGACTGGCATTTCTTCTGAAAATCATTTTATAGAGATTTGTGAGATAAGGCAGAATCCTTCTGAAATAAAATTTTCAGGTTGCACGAGAAGTAACTGTCTTTGTTTCTATTCTTATTCATCCTTAAACCATTTCAAAGAGGGGGCTGGGGATTTAGCTCAGCGGCAAAAGCGCCTGCCTGGCAAGCGCAAGGTCGTGAGTTCGGTTCCTGGTACCAGAGAAAAACCAAAAAAAAAAAAAAAAAAACCATTTCAAAGATATGAGTATATAACATTCACCTGAAGAGCTTCATTTTGCCCATAAGTGGTAGCAATGCCTATATGTACATCATGTTTCAAAATTAATTACTCGTGGAGTGCATGGTATCACATGTATACTGTCATGATATTCTTTTAGTAACAATATTGTATTTCAATCAAAACAAAATAAATGCTGTTGATATTTTAATTAGAGTTTTGTATTTTAGGAGGATTTTATGCTTACTTTATTGCCTTCTGTTTTAGTGGTGAAAGCCTAAATCAAGAGGCCAGTACCTTGTTTGTATTTCTAAATTTTCTTTTGGCAGACTGAGCATGCTTTTGTGTCCTTCTATAAGGAATGGCATTGTTTTCTTTTTTCTTCTCATCTGACCGTAGTTATAAATCCTGTGTCCTTGAACCATGTTATTACAGTCTTCCCTTTTATGTACATAAAACAGCCGTCACTTTCACATTGACTCTGGAGGAAAATTCATGTATAGAAATAATATATTTCTCTCCTGGTAAGTAGACTCGCAGAGGCTTATAAGTGAACATTCTTCTTCTTTTTCATTATATAGAAGAAAAACTATGATCGAGTAATGAAAGCACTGGATAGCATAACTTCCATCAGAGAAATGACACAGGTAAGTGTGTCAGCTTGGGGTCTTCTACTATTCATTTTGCTTCTTTAAAATCATATTTTAAAAATATCCGGGAGTACTGATTTTGTAGTGAAGTTTAGATTTTCTGTTATATGGGGCATAGTTAAA
Organism: Chinchilla lanigera; assembly: GCF_000276665.1. NCBI lineage: Eukaryota > Metazoa > Chordata > Mammalia > Rodentia > Chinchillidae > Chinchilla > Chinchilla lanigera. Next base: position 16,355,753 of record NW_004955446.1, on the reverse strand, counting down.
ATCAAAAAGAATTATGCTCTATTATGGTGTTTTAATTAAGTTCTGTCAGCACATTGACAAGCTAACACTGGTTTGCCTGGTAGGTAAGTGGGAGGTTATAACCCTAATATTCTGTCCTTAAACTCAGACAAAAACTTTGTGTTCATATGAATATATTGAGATATTTTTTAAAAAATTAGAAAAAAACCATTTTATGGTCAAGGTTAAATCTAGTACCATTGTCCTATGAGGTCAATTTTAATTAGTAGTAGTAATTTTAAAACATTATTTTAATGTTAAAGTAAAAACAGGAATATTCTTTATAACAAAAATTTTGTATAAGTGTTTTAGGTATAACAAAGAATCCAAAACTGCTTTGGGGATACACCAAACGTCGTAAGGATATGAATTTATATCTGTGATCATTAGGGGAGCTTTGATGGAAATGTCTGATGAGCAAAGTTTAAGGTTGATTATAAAAATCTGACATCTCTGCATGGTAGTCCAACACTTGGATGGGCGCATGCTATTGATTATTGAACCCTTTCTGCTAGCAAAGATTTAGAGAGAGGTTCAAAGCGCATCTGTACCTGTAGAGATTCCTAATCCAGCGTGCACGACAGCAGATGCTGTGTATACAGTTTGCATGTGTGGTTACACTTGCTCTGCACGCGGGATCAGCCCTCACGGGCCTGTGACAATATTCTGGGCCATGTATTTCCTCTGGGGAGGGAACAGGGCCTCCTCTACCACAGCACTCACTAAGCTGCTCTCGTCCTCCCTCCCATTGCTCCATGTCATCCCCAGTGCTCTGTTTGAGGACATGGCTCAAAAAACACATTCTCACATTTCCGGTTTTGATTCTTGATTCTTTTGATCATTATTTATTCTGTCAGCTATTCATCTTCATTCAACAGATAGTGTGGGTCAGACCATAGTAAAGGAAAGACCTTTATTCACAGTGGTGTTATTTACTTTAAAATCACCACCCCTGCTATTTATTTTTCTGTGCCCATATCTTTCTGTATTACCTTAATTCTTTTTCAGAGAGGCATTTATGATCTGTATCAGGAAAGAGAACAGTAAAATTCCAGTGAGGAGAAGGGAAAGGACTCATTGCAGTGTCTTACACAAAATTAAACGTTTTTACTTATGAAAATGGTATGGGGTATTTATACTATAGCCTAGAGCCAGATCATTCTTGGATTTAAAAATAGCTCCCAACTCTGACTCTGGAAATCAGCTCTTTGCCAGAAATTGCTTCCTTCATTCTGGGTCATGTGTAAGCTATTTTAATAGGAGGCAGTGTGGATGGTTGAGTGTCACTCTATAGAGGTAGAGACCAAAGTTGTATAAGTGGCTCAACAATGATGTGTGGCCTGTGACCTTGGACAAGTGGCTTGATTGTTGGTGCCTCAGTGTCTTCACTGCCAAAGTAGAAAAAATAACGCTGCATCTGCTTTCAGAGGGTACTTCACAGGGCTGCGGTCAGCTTTTATTGTATCAAATTCTTTAAACCTTTCCAATGTATAAATATAACAATATACTGTCCTATTTTCTACATGGCACTGCTCTATATAGTTCTAAATTGCTATAGAAAGGTTGCTCTTTATTCTGTGAAATGGTTAATTGCTTGGGTACATTTTTCTTTTTAGAAAAGGGTTCTTACGTAAATGGTGTCCCGTCTTCTTACAGAAAGATCTCTACCTAAGTTTATATCTCCCATAGAGGAGCATGAGTAGTTGTTTTCACAAGTTCCTTTGTTGATAGTTGAAATTAAGGTGGTCATTGTCAGAGGGAAATATTGCAGGCTTGTTAAAAGGGGCAAGACAGATTGTTTCCGGAGGATGGCAGTGGGCAGGGAGGCTGCAGCATGAACTTAGCTCCTCTGGCCAAGACAAAGGGGCTTTGCAAGGTAAAAGGGAGGAAGCTGGGGAAAGAAGTGGGAACCAAGAAGAAAGGGCTAGAGGACTTGCATGCAAGTGGAAAATTACAAAGCTAAGTAGAGAATTACTGAAAATACCGGAGGATTGGGTTCCAGTACAGTGTGCAGTTTTTAGTTTGTCAGCTTTATCTTTTCTCAAGACTTAACAGAGATCTTGGGGTGGAGGATGGTGTTTAGGGGCCCAACCCTGTGTGGCACGTCCTTGGTGCCGCGTGGAAGATCACAGTTCCCATCGCCTTGGGGATGTGACTAGGGTCACTGTTTCAGGTGAGCCCCGTGGCAGACACAGCATTGGTCCAGCCTGGGTCTAGAAGGAGAGAGAAGGGGCTTGAAGGCTTGGCCAGCCTTTCTGGATACCCCCTCAAGTGTTTCGCCCTCTCCCATTTCAAATAAGAGGCCTTCTGGTTTTTTATGTCAGGGCCAGAAATTTTTAATTTTAACTAGATTAGCTGTGTCACTCAGTCCGATTTTCCTTTTGTGGGAAGGGAAAAGTGAATTTTAAAGAGAAATCAAGGCATATAATGTATTTTTTTTCCCCTTTAGGCACCATATCTGGAAATCAAGAAGCAGATGGATAAACAGGACCCCCTTGCACATCCTTTACTGCAATGGTATAAAATTAAAGTTTTTCTCTTAACGAAAGCAGCGTTTTCTGCTACTGTTTGCTTAGCCTATTTTATAAGCCCCGCAGTGCTACAAGCTTATGAGACCTGGTGAATTTACAATCCAAGAGTTCTTAATGACTCTCATTTTAATTAAAACTTGTACATCACAAGGGGAAGAAAATGCTGTCATGCGCACTACCAGAGGTACGCAGCGCCTTTGACAGCAGCTTGTCTGTGGTCTTACAGGACGTGATGAACTAGATGATGTGTCGGAAGCATTTCGGTTCATTTAATTTTCTCGTTCATAGCGGACTAATCAATCCCTTTTATTTAAAATTTGAAATATGTCTGGTATATTGCGCTTCCTGAACACAGGCAGTATAAATTTGGCTGACGCTGTTGGGTCACTGCAGAAGACACACTGTTTCAGAGTGAGCCTGGAGATAGTGCTGGTTTGGCCGAGACCCACCTTTCTGCAATACCCGCTTCAAAATAATTTGCCCTCTGCTACTGCAAAAAACGCGGCCTCTCGTTTCTCTTTTGTAAAATGAAGTCCGTAAAGGTCTCTAAGGGTGTTGTGGACATGTCTCTTTGAATGTAACTTTGAAATGTGGCATTTACCACTATTTGCTATATAAAGACACAGATATGTGAATTCTGAGAGAGCGGAACGGATGAACTTGCCGTTCCATGTTGCAACCAAGAAGTTTTAATGAAATGTTTGGAAAAGAAAAATAATCTGGCTTTCATGAGGTTCTGATTACTTAACTTTCACTTAGGTGATTTTCTTTTTAGAGTATTGAAAATTAGCATATTACTGTAATACATAATAATTAGATTCATCCTGGAGAACTGGTGCCTCACGTGCTGCATCTGACCAGCATTTACTCCCTTTCTGCCCTCCGCCCTCTTAGTTGCAGTTTTATACTATATATTTAATCCGACAAGACCATGATTAAAATTGGTATAGAAACCCTTTCTAATTTGTTATGATTATTCAAGTTCTGGCAAACTAAGAAAAAAGAAGTTTCGTCTTTTAACCTTTTAAATTTTCTCATTGTCAAATTCAAAACAGACATAAGAAATCTTAATTATCTATTACTTTTTCCTCCCTGAACTAAGCCTGAGTATAAATGGTCATTCGTATATCATCCTCCTCCCACCTGTCAGTCACTCTATTCTCTCAGGGAGAAGAAAATCTTCCAAAATGTTCTGCAGTCTTCTCTATTCACTACTTTACGGAGTAAATTTTTTTTTTTTTTGGTACCAGGAATTGAACTCAGGACCTTGCGCTTGCCAGGCAGGCACTTGTGCCGCGGAGCTATGTTCCTGGCTTCTACTCACTCCTTTAAATAACAAAAATCCATAAAACAATTCATATTTTTCCAGATACCAAATTTAATTTTTTTCAGCTTCAAATATGTTGACTTTTGCATGTAAACTGTTATAGATAGGTATATATGTCTCTCCACCCAAAGGCATCTTCAGATAGGAATCTTCACAAGCGCTCATTCTTAATTTAGGCAAGAGAGAAAAGCAAAAGAAACAGATGCAGGAATCAACCGCTAATATTTGTGTATATTAACATCATTTGAAAGTACCGCATATCTAGAAATGTTCGTTTTTCTGATGTTGGAGGCTGTGCCTATTAAAAACTATCTTTGTAAGTTTTAAGAAACTACTTCCCAGTGCATTTTCTCAGATTAAGTGATCCCTTTTGTTACATAGACTCTCTAAATTGTTTCAGATAGTAAACCAAAATTATGTAATTTAATGAAATTATTACTGAATTTAATTTATAGCACAGCAACAGTAGGTTATAGTTGCTTGCCAACTACAGAGAAAAACTGTAAATATATTTGGCGTATATTTGTGACTGACTGGTTGCTTTACTTTCAGGGTTATTTCAAGTAATAGGTCACATATTGTGAAACTGCCAGTCAACAGGGTAAGTTTTCTTCTGCCTAATATACACACCAAAGTGGGAGGAGTGCTTACTAGTTCAGAAAACTGATCCTTGTGATTTTTAATGTAACCTTTCCAAGAATGGAAGTAAACCCAGGTTAAGTCTAGCTCTTCAGTTGGAAATTGCTATTTGTAGATTAGCTGCAAACCTTTTGAAGATACCAAATTGAAACTTAAACTGCTGCCTTGATTTTTGAGATACATAATGTCCATGTGGTATAATTCAGTCATTCCACAAGTGTAGATAAAAAGTATTATCTAGGAATTGATCAAAGGAAAATCAGTGTTCTTTTTTATCATTATTTTATGTTGATACACTCTACCTTTTTTTTTCTACCTTTCCACATGTAAGACTGTAGGTAACTCACTTGTCAGCCTAATTAGCTTGAAAGTGACAATTAAAAACTGTTAATGCACTCTGATTTCAGTTATTGCCACCTGCAAGTATTGTTTGAAAATCTTTTCCCCTGTGAATCTCCAAATGTGAGATTCCTGTGTATTATATTCCTGTGTATTTCTAGGTGAAAGGGCAGTCATTAGAAAATTTTGTCAGGCAATTAGCCCAAAAGGTTCTGCTTTGATTTCCTTCCATGACCAAAAAGGAAAATTAAGTATGAATGTAGGTAATTTCCAATTTATAAATACATGCAAATAGAGCATAGTGATAATTTTTACAGTTTTAAAGTCTTAAATTTTCTGTTCTTTTAGCACACTCTAGAATATTTCCTCAGTCAAATAGCTAGGGGACTCAGTAATAAAAGTCATAAAAAGAAACATAATTCAGAAAGCACATCTTTTTGACATGATCACATAGCGCATTCCAAATCTGAACATAAGTGACTTTGCATTGTGTGTCTGTTATTTTGTTCCCATTAACCTGAAAAATCGTCCTTGGCAGCACCAGCAATTCCAAGTGACCATGTATGCAGGGTTTAAAATGTATATATTGAATTAATCTGTTAATAGATTAGTGTCAAATTATTATATTTTGAAATGAGTTACTTCTTAACCCAGTAAAATTTGAAATTGTCATTAGCCCCCTTACATGCTAAGTTTGATGTGTTTTCATTTGTCATTATTTTCAATGACAGCAATTGAAGTTTATGCATACCCCCCACCAGTTCCTTCTTCTCAGCAGTCCACCAGCCAAAGAATCCAATTTTAGAGCTGCTAAAAAACTCTTTGGAAGCACCTTTGCATTTCAGTGAGTATGGCTTAATGTTAGTGGGGTTGTGCTCCAAAAATGCTGGGGAAGAAGACTTGCTCTCTTAGCGGTTGCCATAAGCATTGATTTGTCAGCTGTGTAGTAATACTTGCCTGGGAAACTCAGAATGCCTCTTTACTTTATTTCCGGTTTTTCTTTATTGGTACCTATTTGCAGTGCATAATGATTACGATTCCGTGTGGGTACATGACACACCTTAATTCTTTTCATCCCCTGCCCTTGCTTTTTCCCTCTCCCTCTGTCCCTTTCCCCCTAAAGGACCATTTTCAAAGAAAATTGATTTTCTGACTGTGCCTTTGCCCTGTCCTCTCCTTGCAGTGGCTCACACATTGAGAACTGGCACTCCATCCTGAGGAACGGACTGGTTGTCGCCTCGAATACACGTCTGCAGGTAAGTTTCCCGATGCTTCAGTGAACCCCGTGGTTCTCCAGCACTGAGGCTCAGTATGCAAGCTGCTGAGACATGTGTACTTTCAAAAGGAGAAGCCTGTGAGGTTTCATACATTTTTACAAAATACCTGAAGCAAAATTGATCTATACATAATGGGAGAGAAAAAAGAAGAGGAAGAAGAAAGGTCAGTTCCCTATGAAGACAACAGTAAAGGTTACACTTTGAACTAAAGTAGAAAAAAATAGCATGCACAAGATAAACCCGTACAGGAACTCTGCCCAGGAGTCCAGGGTACATTTCTCGAGTACTGGGTCTCAGTGTGAATCCTTTCGGAAAAGAAAATTTAGGAGTAAGCAGAATGGAGATTGGATAGTGAAGAGCCTTCTCGTACCTGCGTTTTGGCCTCTAGGCAGCGCTTGGTGTCGTGGGTACTGTGGCAACAGTCCTCCTCCTTGTCCTCATCTTTGTGTTCGCCCTTCGTCTTGCACATTCCACTTCATGCTCCTATGCCTGAGTTTCTCACTGGACAATGTAAGGGCATTTGGCAATGAGAAGCTGAACCCACAGCCCTGAGCTAGACGTCATAACACAATTGCATTTGAAGCGATGGGTTACACTTAAATCTCCATATGTGCACATTTGTGGAATTAGTACTCACTTCATACTAACAAGGTCTGCGGGCCTTAGGATAGAGGTAATAAGAAAGGACAATTAACTGTTGTAAATAGTTTCCTTTGACCAGTTGAAGAAATTCAGCTAGTGAAAATTTGAAGGACACCAGGAGTGGGCTGACGGAGTGTCATATAATGACAGTCTGAATAGATACTTTGTTCATATGCCAGTGTGGAAGTCCTAGTCAAAATGCTTTCCCGTGTATTTCACCAAGTTCTGTTTTCAGAATTTTAGCTTCATTAGAATAAAAATCTACAAGAGTGCTTTAGAGTAAGGAGCTATCACTGGTGTGAAGAAAACATTCATAAAGGCTCTTTTTCCTTTGACTGTCTTTTTTCATGTATGAACTCACTCTGAATTTTAAGCAACAGAATATTAGTACTGTTTTAAATTAGACCTTAACTAGGAGCATTATCATTTTTCTAAGATTTAATGTTCTAACATGAAACTTAGTGCCTTTGTCTGTGGAATAATATTTATAAGCCATTGACTGACCCCTCTCCCCGGTTCCTTCCCGTTGTAGCTCCATGGTGCGATGTATGGAAGTGGGATCTATCTTAGCCCGATGTCAAGCATATCGTTTGGTTACTCAGGTAATCCTTATTTCTAACTTCAGATGTATGAGGGTCTTATTTTCTTATTGTTAGGTATTTGAGGCAGTTTTCTATCATGCGACTGAGGTTTATTGCATATATTTGTACTAAATTCATTTGATGAACAGCAGAAGCAGAAACAAAGCCCAATGGTAGCTTCTTGCTAATATTTTGTTGATGGTGTGGGGAAAATTTTTTGGGATCGATTGAAAGTGTTGAGGGAGAAATTGTTAAGTTCAAAATGTGGAAAAGATTATCATCAAATTATGGCGTTGGTTGTTGGAATTAGTGATTATTGCTTTCTTACATGTTTTTATGGGTTTTTTTTGTACCAGAAATCGAACTCAGGACCTTGCGCTTGCCAGGCAGGTGCTCGTGCCACTGAGCTATATCCTTGGCCCTGTTTTTATGTTTAAAATAATTATGCTCATTGCAGAGATTCAGACTGCACCCAATTTTAAAGTAACGAGTGAAAATTGTCCTCATTACCTACAACTCAGTGTTTGGTATGTTTTCCTTCATGTGTTATGTGCGTTTATATTCCCTCCAGCTGCACATACAGTTGGATTTTTGTGTGTAAGTGTATGTGAGATGTGATCACTTTCCAGTTCTAGAGATGTTGTTCACATGGTCCCTGAACAGTAGATCTTGGTGTCCTCATGTTATAGGACAGGACACTCAGTGAAGTCCAGTAACTAGGTGAATGTTAGCCAGACCTACCTGTCTTAATTCAGCCACCAAAGTTGATATTCTTTCAACCATAACATCATCTTCCTCAATGATGTTGGAGTAAAATTGAAACACTTGAAATTAAATTTATAATTAGAAACATGAAGAGAAAACAACGATCATGGTGAAAAGTAAAATAAAATACTGAGTTAAAGGACTGTACAATAACAGGAAAAAAGAAAAGCTAGAATAAAATCTGCCATGGAGAATTGAAAAGGAGCCTTAAGTACCGATGATTACTAAAGTAACAACCGCTGTAAAGCATGTCATCCTTAATTTGGATGGTGGTGCTCCTCAGAGTGTCCACCGAGTGGTAGTCAGTGGGTGGATGGGTGGGGTGAGCAGTCTGGGGTCCCTTGCCTCACAGGCCAGGTGCCTTAGTGGAAGGGGCTGTACCTGACACCCCGGCTCCTAGAGCAGCTTGTGCAGTGTGGGAGATGCAGGATAGCTGGACTTCCTACCTGGACTGCTCCAGTGTGTCCTTACAGACTTAAGATCGATTTTGGCTGGCATTTTCTGATCTTGTTGCAGAGATCAGCTGCCCTCAGTGTCCGTAGACTCCCCTGGTTAGAGCAGTCACAGGACTTTCCATAGTCAAGAGTTGGGGAATTGGAAACCGGCCCTCAGTGTAGCAGGGTGTATCTGTTCAGAAGTACTGTTGTTGTGATTTTTTAAAAACAAATACCAGAACGGATAAGACAGGACAGAGATAAAAACTGGAATAACATACATAATTGATTCCAGGAGGAGGCAAGAATACCAAAAGTGATGAGCACCAAACAAATTGCTTTGGATGTAAAGGGCAGTGAGCCATGAAATAATCGACACTGACAAGCTCTAGCTTGTGGGTTGAGTAACAAACCAAGGAGCAGCCCTGAGACCAAATTTTCCTGTAAAAATTCATCTAGTACAAAATTCGTTTTTTCCAAGCTGTTGAGTAGCAAGGTAGGACTCTAGTTTAAATAGAAAATAAGTAAAATCAGACTGCAAATTTTACTGAAATATTACAAATTAAAAAGCCAAAAAAAAAAAGCCATTTAAGTAAATATATCCTCAGCCTAGTACATAAAAAGCACCACAAATCATTAACTGCTGCGATACTGTGCCCCTTCTCCTGGTGTGCAGTCTCCCTAGCTGGCTTCATGGGAGGGACTGGGGGCGGAGCAGATTCTGAAGGGGTGCATAGTTGGTCTCTGTTTGTCAGGGGAGAGTCCACAGCTTATGTCAGCTTCCGGAAGGGCTCTTGATCTGCAGAAATGTAAGAGTCTTAGGCTGAAGGTGTAGCTCCGTGGTCAAGCTTGCCTGTATGTGTGTGTGAGCACTGGGTTTAATTCCCAGCAGCACTTGCACACAAAAGTAAAAATCGCTACTGCAAGTTAATACCACTTCTGCAGTTAGCTTGAGGGCTGAAGGGGCAGATTCAGAGAACGAAACAGGTCCTGCTGGAAACAGGCCTGCCGCAGTACCAGTTGCCTTTCCAGCAGACGTGGGTGTCTGAAATTGTAGGCAGGTTGTACCCTTTGGGGAAGTGCCCAATTTGGAAAGGGTTAGGTAAACATTTCACAGATGGATAAATGGGTTTTGCTCTTTGTCATTAAGCCATTTATTAAAATAGCAATAGTTTAAAAAAAACAGCTATATGCTGATTTCTAGTGTGAAAGTAGATGCATACTTTCTAATAAAGTCTACATACAAATCTACCAATGTGCTTTTCTCAACTCACAGTAACAAGTCACAGCATTAACAGAGTAAGCTAAGCTTTGTGACTATCACAAACAAAAAAGTTACACTAGTTTTTCTTAATTAGAAGAAATGGTACACTCTACGCAGAATTGTGTATTTATCAACAAATAACAAAATTGTGGTGGAGAAACATTTTTCTGACATTGCTCATATTTCTTATGCCTTATCTCCTTATTCTAAGCAGATCGTAAGAATGAAAGCTAATTCTGCCTAAGCATTTTAGAGTCAAGTTTTAAGGATTATCTAATTGTATTAATTTTGTGCAAAAGCTGTCCCTAATTTTAAAATGTAAAGAAAAGCAACCTCAGACTCTATTATCCTCACGCTGCTGGGACCCTCCCCTTCTGCTCACCCCAGATTCTTGAACATAGCAGCCCTTCCTCTGGCCTGAAGCGATCAGACCTCTGCCTGCCCTAGAACTTTGCAGCACACATAGGTTGTGTTTGGAGCCTCATCACATAGCTTTGTCCTGAAGTTGTTATTTTGCTGATGTTTCTAGGGATGAACAAGAAGCAGAAGGTGTCAGCCAAGGACGAGCCCGCTTCAAGCAGTAAAAACAGCAGTGTATCACAGGTGTTGTAACCACTCATGTGACTGTACGGAAATAGGGAGCCATGGACTCATTAGCCAGCAAGACTCTGATAAATACTCATGTTTATTAAGTCTTGCTAAAAGTTATTTTAAGTAGTCATTATTCATAAAGGAGTAGAGCTCACTCAATAAGTAATTGCATTTACACCATAATTAGGCATTTGTTGGTCTGTCAGCTGCAAGTCCAGAGACTCTGCTAGGCATTAGGAGACAGTAGTGCCCAAAACCAGACAAATATTCCAGCCGTCTTTGAATCCTACATTCCACTGCGGGTATACAAACAAATTAGAAACATATTTAAGCAGAAGGCCAGATGGTGAAGGGAAATAGGTTAGAGAAAAGGATATTTGAAGCTGCAGGGTGGAGGAGGGCTCAGGAGTGGATGTTGCGCGGGACAGTCAGGAAAGCGTTCGCTGAGAAATGAGATTTATGTAAGGCCCTGTACTTGGTGAGGGCAGAAGCCCTGTGGCTCTCTGGGAGAAAAGAGTGAGCGCAAATTCCATGTTGTTTCAAAGAAGACAAATAAATGCTGGGTAGATTAAAAGTCTGTCTGATGAGTAGTCTGAGTTTCAGTTTACAAAAAACAAAACAGTATGGCTAATTTTGTGTCTTATTGCAAAAGCCCAAAACACTGTTAGTCTTCTACATGAGATCTTTTTGAAACTTTTGTGGCTCAGTAAATATGCTGTGAAAATGGGGTGGCTTACGATCATTATATGATCTGGGATGGTTTTAATGGATTTTAATGTTTGAAAACATCATAAAAATTTAATTTTGTTTACTTTTAAAGAAAGATGCCCGGCTTTTAACAGATATAAAGCTGTATATTGTGAGACTACTGGTTTCTAATTTAGCATTATTTCAGTTCACTGATTTTTTTTTTGAGTGATTTAATAATTATATACCCAAATTAAATGGTACAACAAAAATAGATGTTAAGAATTAGAGAGTACAAGGATATTGATGCTAATCTAGGCTGTTTTTTTTCCTGGAACCATCTTAGTGACTTATTTTTTAATGATGAAAAATTTTTTCATTAGAGTGACTGCCCCATTTTTACTCTAATTTTTAAATTGTTTTGGAATTTAGTCACAGAAAAAAGGACAGCAATCCCAATTCCTGCAAAGCCGTAACTTAAAATGCATAGCCTTATGTGAAGGTGAGTAGCACGGTGTCAGTTCTCTGTCTTACCTGTGTCTGAGAATTCAAGTATATTTACGGAGTGTTACCGATGGGATAGTGAGAGCGTTTTCTCTGTGATCATCTCGAAGGGCACAAATGGAAGATGAGTACAGTAGAGATCACGAAGGTTAAAACCAAATTGCAAAACTGGCAGGAATTCAGACACTGCTATATTTTATTCCTGGTAGATATTTCAGAATGATATGATATCTTTTTCTGATCAAGTAATGCTTATTTATCTCTTTCATTAATGTGCTACCTTCCTCTCCAAGTCAGTATTTGAACATACGTTGCAATGAAAATCTTGAAGAGTGAGTCAGACTTTGAGAAGATAACCTCATAGGACTTTCTGCCCCTACACCAAAACTAGTCTTGCATTCTGAGCTTAGGACAGAAAATTGATAGGTAGTTTGAAGGAGTGTGTATACTTTTCTTTTTACTTGAAAATTTGACTTTGGCTAAATGTTTTTCTTCTTGGGTTAGCTGTTTCAGTAGCCACTGTCAACCGTCTTTCAAGTTCTGAACACTTGATAGTTATAGAGGATGCTAAATTGATGTCTGCCTAATTTGCAAGTTAGAACTTGTTTGTCTTTGATAATACTCAAGTAGTTTGCTTCCTGTTATACCAAGTGTTACTCAAATATAAAGTTGTTCAATGGCTTTTCATTGCTTTTGTTTGCAGTTCTTTATAGATAATTAGGTTAAGGATGTTTTTCACTTTTGTTTGTGTATGTGTTTTTAGTCAGGCTTCAGGGAGAAGGAATATAGTCTAAAGAAGTGGGATTCCTTCCAGAATAAAGCAGTTGTTTGACTTTGCCTTTTCCTTTCCAGTGATCACTTCACCCGACCTGCACAAACACGGAGAAATCTGGGTCGTCCCAAATACAGATCATGTTTGCACACGGTTCTTCTTTGTGTAAGTGTAAATGCTGAATCTTTTTTGAGACAGGGTCTCGCTATGCAGTTCAGGCTGGCCTTGAACTTACTTTGTAGCCCAGGCTGGCCTCGAACTCACAGCATTCTTCCTGCCTCAGCCTCCTGAGTGCTGGGAATACAAGTGTGTGCCACCACACCTGGCTTCTAAATGCTGACATTTACACGTTACTGTCTTCTCCACAGATGAGATAGTAGTGACATTGTTATTATTTGATCACTTAGCTTATCATCAGTAGTAGTCATTTTATTTCAGTAAGCTTAATGAAAAAAGTGACAGTTAAATGCTATTAATTTAGACGAACTGAAGAAAAGCAGATCTTAACCCTGAAGAAATGCACTCTGTCTGTAGCCACCTCTGGTTTGTGAGAGTTTAGAATGGGAAGTCAGAGAATACATTCTTCCATCTTAGAGTTATCTGCATGAGCTGCAGTGTAGACTGTCATGGAGGTGCATGTTGGTTTTATTCTGTTTGGCCCAGCTGTATTATTAAAGCTGTATCAAAATGTAAAAGCATTGTTTTTCCGTACTAAACAACAGGAGCAATAGACCACTGGAATTTTGCCCCACCTTTGATGCCCAATTCTTGTACTCACGCAGAGGGTCTTTTAGGGAAGACTTGAGTATAGGGTTTTGCACTTTATATACTTTCTAAAAAGAAGCTGAGAATGATCTGGCTGGCTATGGAAGCTGGTGCACAGTAATGGAATCGAACTTGATTTGATGTGTTGTGTATCCATAGTACCTTGCACATTCAGCATTGGGTCTGTTGGTTCGCTTGATGGATTCCTCATGTGAAATTTTTCAGAGCTGCCCCATTTTCTTTCAGATGCTGTGAAGACTGTGGCGTTCTTACGCTGCGTAGTTCCTAGGCGTAGTTTCCTAACAGGGAGGCAGCAACAACTGGAGTGGAAAGAACTGCTTTTTATCTTTGATTCTGGTGATCAAGCCCAAGGACTACCTGCAGCCACCCCTCCTTTTTAATTTTGAGATAGGCTCACACTAGTCCTCCTGCCTCTGCACCCCAAAGTACTGCTATCATAGATGTGTGCCAGTGCACCCAACTTTGGCAGTGATCTGGCAGTTTGAGTCACACTAAACAGAAATTAGTAAGGTGGCCATGGCCATGGTGCATGAACACTCTAAACTTCATTGCTAACATGAACATAATGTAATTACCCACTTCAGTCAGAGCCCAGGGACACAAACGGCCCATGAGAAACATTGCTTTGATCATCCCTAGTTAGACTACTCACAGAGATGTGGTTATAGGGAAACATAGGTCTGGTGTAGTGACCTAGTACATCAGAGCCATTAAATATCTTCAGGTCCAAAGGGCAAGGAGCAGATGCAGTCCTGCTAGGAGTCCCCACTGGCCAAAGGCCACCAGAGCTGCAGGGCCATGGGGCCTGTGGGTAGAGTCTGTGCATGAACAGCCAGCTGGGGTCACACTGTGTAGTTCAGGCTGGCCTTGAACTCAATGGGATCCTCCTGCCTCAGCCTCCCAGTACTGGGATTACAGGCATGCGTCAGGAGGCCTGATTTATACACTGCCTTTTAAAGGATTGTTAAGGACTGTTTAGCACGATTCAGAGATCTACTGAAAGGCTTATTGACTATGTGTCTCTTCTCTCTTGCAGTCTTGGTTTTTACTTGTTGCTAGAAGCTGGAACTTGTGGAAAGAAACCTCCAGTCACAAAACAAGTTCATGGAGTTAGCTTGAGGTTCTGTCAGAATAGTGAACTGTAGGGATAGATGTGGGGATGTTTACTGGAGAGAGGATGTCCATATTTCAGAAGAAAAAGCAGAGGAAAGGCCACATAAAGAAAGAAGAAAAAGCTTCTGGTACACTCAGGTGCTTTCCAAATAATACAAAGGGGAAAATGATGTATTAAGACAGTTCTCACCAGGTATAAACACAAATGGGATTTCATCCCTTTAGTACCCTCAGGAAAGAAAAGACTCATTAAGGAAGGCTGATAAAATTCAAAACACATGAGAGAGGGTCCTTTCACTCATTCATGTGCACTCTATTTTTTGGGGGCGGGGGTACCAGGAATCGAGCTCTGGACCTTGTGCTTGCCAGGCAGGCACTTGAGCCACTGAGCTATATCCCCGGCTCTCATGTGCACTCTAATTACAGCCATCAGGTTTGTTCTCGATGAGAGGTAGGATCGCAGAGTCCTGATGGTGAACCTTCTTCCTGAGTGTAACATGCGGGGGAAATACTGATGGAAGTGAAGTGAGGTGTCAGACAGAAAGTTAATTTCTATTATTTTTATATTATATAACCCCTGATGTCAGCAGCGTTACCAGATCACTATGATATAAGTTAATGTGGTTTCCTTTTTAATCTGTAGTAGAAGAAAATATTGAAAGTTGAAATAATTTTCATAGTAGTCTGACTTCCCAAAGTGAAGGAAGTAGTCAAATAGTCATTTAATGGCCTACTTACATTCTTTTAAACTATTTAACAACACAGAATCAGAAAAAATTAAGGAGAAAATTTTGGGGGCTAGACTGATGTACCAGAAGAAATTGAAAATAAAATTCAAAGGAAGGTATCTTTTAGAAAAAACAAGAAAGTGAGTTGTTTCTTAAAATTTTGTTGGAAAATTCCAAATCAGATAAACTTAATTAAATATAAATGGTCCAGGCAAATCATAGTAATTCAGATGTTATGACCAGATTCTAGCCAATTTCTGGCATCTAGAAATTGTAAAGCTTGATTATATTAATAACCTAAGAACATTAAGTCCCATACATAGAAAAAGGAAAGATGTTTTCAAAAAGGGCTGGAAGATTGGCTGAAGAAGCAGGATGTGCGCACCAAGCTTATGCACTGCGCTCTGTCACACACGCAAAGATGTTATATTAGGGTGCCCAGAGGGCCTCAGAGCTGCAGATGGAAACTTACTGTTGGTATTTTTCATTGTTAGGATACAGTCATAAAGTCCAAGCAAAGGTAACGGATGATTTGGCAGGATGTCTTGGCGAAGTGAGTGTATCTAGTGTCCTGGGCCCTCTGCTGTCCCCACGCCATGAGCTCCTGCAGGGGAAGCTGTTAGGGTCGGAGGCTGTCCTGCCTCAGCTGCCTTGGGACCAAGGAAAGGTGCCCATCAGCCAGGTGTGACATGGTAGCCTGTGTGTTTTGTTCATTGGTGTGATTTAGTGCAAGGAGAGCTACCAATGAATTGTGTCCTTATTTTGATTGTTAAATCAAGTTTGGGTATATACCGACACATTTCCAGTAACTCAGAAATGTAAGAACAGGAAGAACCACATAAAACTGATCATCTGTGGAAAATAGAACTGAACATGGACGGGTCCTTGGGCCACACAAGTCTCCCATCTAAGTGTGGTATCAGTTTCAGGGATGTTGGTCTAGTCTCTGTTTTGTTTTTTGAAGGTGTTGCTCAGATGCCATCTCCTCCACCAGTCTTCCTGTCAAAGTCACGTCTTCTGGTGTCCCCACAGCCACGCAGAACTTCTCTGTAAAATTCACTTCATTCCTTGCCTGACTATTCCAAAAGGCCGTGGGCTCTTAAAGTGCAGTCTCGTCTTCTTCTGTGCCACCTTCCCTGCAGCCCAGTGCACCTGAGACGCTGTGGCTTGTCAGTAAATGTTTAATGAATGAACAAAAACAAAGACAAAAAGGAAAACAAATATTTTATTTATATATATATATATATATATATATATATTTATTTATTTTAATTTTAGGTCAAAATGAAGTTTGCACTATAGCTAAAGAGGCAGACACATTTTTTTTTTTTTTTTCAGACAGGGTCTCTCTGTATAGCCCAGGCTGGACTTGAGCTCCCTGGCCTCAAGCTCAGCAATCCTCCTGACTCAGCCTCCAGAATTGCTGGGATTATAGCCATGTACTAACATCCACACCTGGCTAAGGAAAATTTATAAACTAAGAACTGTATAATGACACATTAATTGAAATAAGTGTTATCTTTACCTTTAATCATGAACTTGCCATAGATAAACAGCATTCAATTGCATACATCATGAGGTGACAACTTATTTATGAAGTTAGAAGACAAAGCGTCCAGTCATTCCTCAGGGCACACATGTGGTGGAGGAATTTGCTTTATCCCAGTCTGTAGCAAATGCAGTGTCTCTGTGTCCAGCCCAGATCTCTTTCCCGGATTTAAGCTGCCTAATCATTCCCCTGCTTAAAAGTCTTCAGCAGCTGCTCCTTCCCTGTCTCGGTGTTTTCAGAGCGATCCATTCTTCAGCCTCTTGCTCGGTCTTCACGCAGGCACACAGCAGGGTCGAGAAGCTGCGGCCCCAGCTTCCCAATCCACAGCCTACACTGTGCGGCCGGAGTTTCTCACCTCCATGCTTCCATTCTTCTCCAGGAGGCGAGGATCCTCTCCTGCACTGTCCTCTCATCCCCATCTATCAATCCCACTCCTCTCTGACATCTTACTCCATGGCTTCCCTGCTCCCAGAAACGTCCCCGACTCCTCTGAGCTTCGTGTTTGTGTGGCCTGCATACTGCCTGAGCATGCTCCGTGGTTGGATTATCCATACTCATGATGCTCATCTCAGCTACGCTGCATGCTTTGTGAGCTCGGGGATGCTAGCTCGTTCATCTTGGGGCACTGAGCATAGAGCCAGCAGTGAGGAATGAGAGGGTGAAATGCCCACGTCGTAACTGTGCGATGTGTGTTTGCTCCCAGAAAGCCTGCTGATGCCTTCAGCTCGGTGTACACAGTAGACGCCGCTACTTAAACCCCGTAAACACTTCTCAGCCTGTCTAACCTACACCATAGTTTCATCCATCAAGGAGGCTTAAATCCCAGCTGTAGTTTTCCATGCTCTTTTCTCATCATATCCATCGGTTCTCAAGGTTTTCTCTTCAGTTTTCTCCTTGGAGCTGTCATTGTCTCCTCAGTGTATGTTTCAAAAGGTTACTCATTCTACTTGCTTCTGACTTCATCGCTCTTACCCTGTTTCGTACAATGCCGGATTTATTAAACAATACCTTTATTACAACAGTGATGCTCATTCAGTATTTAGAAACTGAAGACAAGCTAAAAAAGGAGAAAATCGCTCATATTATCCCCACTTAGAGTTAACTGCTCCTTCTGGTATAGGCCTACCTTTCTATACATATAAACATCACTATACCATGTTTATTTTTCTAAAATGTGTTTTGAGTATTCATTGACCTTGATAGTTAGTAAGTGAAAACATGGTGTTTTGCAATGTAAAGCACATTCTACTTTATTTCAGTCACTGTACCAACTACTGATCAAATGAAACGGTTGTCTGAGCTGTTTCTTAAAAACACTCTTCAAATACCTTTCCTAGTCCTGTGCCCAACTCGAGTCTTTCGGTCTGTATGTCTGCCCTTCTCACCATCTGAACCATTGCCTGTTCTTTTCCTCTCTTTCCTTCTTTCCTTCTTCCCTCCCTCCCTCCTTCCTTTGTTTGTGTGGTGCTGGGGCTGAAACCCAGGGCCTTGTTCGTGCTAGGCAAGAGCTCTACCACTGAGCTACTACTTCCAGCCCTTACTCATCAGAGCTCACTGCAGTGTGATCTTTTCCATGACTCCTTTTCCGACCTCCCAGGTAGAAATGGCGTGTCTCTGAACTTTCCTGTCTCCGTAGCTCTCAGACTGCCTTGCCCGGTAGTTATTTGTATAACTCTTATTTTATTCCTGTGTAAAATGCAAATTCAAGCCATGCGTTAGACTCTCCAAACTGACTTTTGCAGAAATACTTAGCAGTATGTATTAAGTGGAAGCAATGGTGAAAGAACGGATCATCTGAGTGAAGAGCTCATACATGGAATGTGAAGTAGATGTGTACCGGTAGCATCAGTTTTCTTACAGAAGCTTTGGACCAGTGGAAATACCATCCAGTTCTCAGAGAGTGTTTGCCTCTTCTCTTGCTGATGCAAGGCAGTGCTAGAGTTTCTGGGTTGCTGATTGGCGGAGACAGAAACGAGTTTACTTGTGCGTGGTCTCCTAACTCTCACAAAAGAGGCAGTCGGATGTGAGGGCAATCTAGCTGCGACATCAGTCACCCCACTGATTGCCAGTGTTGATTCGGCTAATCTGGCTGGCTGGGCGGGTGTCCCCTTCCTCCCTCAGCACTCCACGTGCGTCCCTCCGAAGCTGTGCGCTTGGTCGAAGAGGGCGACCACCCCCGATAGAGGAGGGCTGTTCCTTGATCACTGGTATACGAGAGTAGCTGCGTGCCCCTACTAGAACCTCCAAACAAGCTCACAAAAGAGGCTGTGTCAGTTTGAGAATAGATGCTGTTAATACCTTCACAATTCTTACTATGAAGTTTCCTGACACATCTAAGATTTTTCTAGGAAGATAAATTCTATCGTCTTATTTTTCTCTTGAATATTTTTAACGCAAACTTTTCTTTTTTGTTCAAATTTTAGTAAGTTGTTTTAATCCCCCGGCAATATAAGCAATTTTTACCTCCTTTTATTGTCTTTTACTTTCACTTTTGCCTCTTTTTATTCTTTTTATTCTTTTTATTCTTTTTATTCTGTTTTTCTTTTCATTCTACCAAAAGCCCAGCCATGTGTATCATCTCTATTTTGACCACGTTTGTTGTTGTTGCTCTCCAGGAATAAATGAAGTTCCTCGCGACATTAACAACCCCATGTTTAGACTGTTTGTGAAGAATTCTGTGTGCTGTATTGTGAAAGTTACTCAATTGCTATTAGCAACTCCTATGTCTAAGCTTTGTGAGTTGCCTGAATCACATGGTTTTCTTGAGTATGCACAACTCATAGTTCAAGACACCAAAATTCCCCGGCCAGTTTTTTCCTTTATTCTATAAGTCTTGTGTTTCCTTGTGGATTTCATAGGGAACTAAACATTTCAGTTTTCTTTAATATTTCAAACTATCTGTGCCCTCCACAGTTCTTGCCCTTGCTTGTACCCTCAGTTTTCCTCTTTGCATGCTCTCTCCCTCTCTGTGTGTCTCTGTCTTGCCTTCTCGCTCTGTCTCTCTCTCCTTCTCTTTCTCTGTTTCTCTCCGCCTCTGTCTCTCTCTCTGCCTCACTGTGTCTCTGTCTGTCTCTCTCTTCCCCTCTCTCTCCATCTCTCTCACTGTCTTTCTGTCTCTCTGTCTCACTCTGTCTGTTTCTGTCTCTTCTCTTTCTGTCTGTCTCTGTCTCTCTTCCCCCTCTGTCTCTGTCTTCCTCAGTCTGTGTGTCTCTTTCTGTCTTTCCCTCTCTCTGTGTGTCTCTGTGTGTCTCTGTCTTTGTCTCTGTCTCTGTCTCTCCATCTCTTTCTCTCCTCCTGTTTTGTTTGTCCTAAATTTCTGTAGTTTATTCAAAGGATGCGAGCCTCCTCTCTGTTAATTTTTGTGCTTGTGTCGGGGAACGTGTCCTACTTGGGGAGAACAAACCTTCCCATTCATAGAAAGTGACACGTGAGGGGAGTCATGGCCCATGACTAGAGAAGAAGTTTGTTTGGGATTGTGGAGGAGCTGATGATATTCCTGGTGACCCTGCTTTCTGTAAGTGAGGTGGAGATCATTCTGTATTGCTGCAGTTGGGTGGAGGACAGGTCTTCTAGAGGAGACGATGGGAGCAGTTAATACAGGGACAGAAAGGTCAGATACAATGTTATTACAATAGTCTAGGTCACTCTTTCTACCACAAAGAAGAAATGTGTTTACATTATCACTTAAGGCAAAAAATAATGGTTTCTGTGTATAGTGAAGTCAGAACTTCTGTTCTAATCTCACTTAAAATGCTAGTTTAGACAAATTAATTTTGCAGTCCACTGGTTATATGCAACCTGTAACCTAAAAAACTCACATGTAAATGAATGAGAACCCCCAAACAAAGATTATAGCATCAGGTGGAGAAAAGAAGTAACTAGAAATAATTAGCAAAATGCAAGCAAGAGAACCTGGTGATCACTGAATCCATGCACAAGGAGGAAGCAAGACTGCTGAGGTGTTTGAGGTGTGGGTAGCACATCACATGCAGGTGTGGGGAGCGAGTCAGAGTGGGATTTCCAATGTGCTGCATTTTTGATGTCTGTGAACAGTGACATTACACAGAGCTCTGAGGAGTGGAGGCGCAGTTTCAGGAGTCCTGGGAGTGACAGTGAAAGATGGAGGGTAAGAGAATGGAGAAAGTGTGTAGGGAATGGGAGAGGAAACTGAGGAGTGAATAAGCAGAAAACCATCACTGAAATGGGAGACTGAGCAGGGCGATTAATCACAGGCTGCTTAGGGCATGCAGTAATAAAGCATGAAAAACAGCAGAGCAGTGTATTCCACGCCACAGGTGAAGGAGGTGATCTCCCGATTCAACAGCTAGGAGGCCGGGGCCACCTTTGCCAGCACTTGAGCAGTAGGGACAGAAGAAAAACTGCAGTGGGTCAAGGTGAAAACGGGGAGTTATAAAGACAAATTTTATTCAAAGGTCAGCTTCAAATTGCAGAGGATAAAGGTGGTAGCATACAGAGTTGGTATCAGGCAAGCCGAGCATGTCTTCCTCAACTCAACCTTGTGTTCAGACTACATAGGCTGTAGGAGGTATGTTCACTGCAGCAAAAATGCAATGAAGAGAGAACACACCTAAATCGGGAAGTGCAAAGTTGCATGTGGGTTGTTATTTCAAACTGGAAACCATAAAGAACCAAAACAGTTTAGGTGTTGCCACTCCCACTTCTCTCCTGGTGGTACAGGTCTCTCTGTAGCTTTTCCATTCTCTTTTTGTTGTTTTGCATAATCTGCATCTTAGCTGGAGCTAATCTGCCCATCATGATAAAACACTACTTTTAATGTAGAGCTGCACCTTCAAGTCAGGTGGGTCTCCACCTTCTGCTGAGAAGTGAGGATGGCTTAGCGTTTATCCTTGGTCAGGGGTCACCAGGCAAGATTTATACGAACAGTGGCTTGACATGGTCTATTTGCATAATAACATGTACGGGCACTTTGAAGCACTTTCACTTTGAACAACTTCCGATTGTTTTAACATGTTCTCTGGTTCTTGAGAGAGCACTTACTGATTGATCTGAGAAAATATTTGTAGGTGGGCTGTTACCACATTATCCATCCTTTATCTTATAGACAGAGGGGCACTGAGTATATCTGAAATAGTGAACTTGTAAGAATTAACCAAACCTTGGATCATTTAATATGGAATTTAGACTTGTACCAATGGAATCATCACTTGCTGTTGAAGCAAATGGATTATGTCAGGAGCTAAGTTCTTGTGGTTTTATGTCATTTGTTTCATTTTCCTTTATTGTGCTATTTCTGGAAAATTTTAAGTATGGGAGTAAAAGACAGTGGCGTGCATTAATCTTTGAGACACGGTGCTTATGCCTGTGGTTATCTATTTTGAAGTAATTACCACTTCTCTAAAGCTTCTGTCTTGAAGCCATTTTTATAAAGTAAAATTAATTCATCACCTATTTCACTCTGAATATTATCAAGGAAGTTTAAAAACTCATTCTTTGGAAATTCTTATTGCCTAAGTAAGTTTATTGAGGAAATGAATGATCCAAAATGCAATTATTTCTTCGTAAAGAACTCAGCAATTGCTGTCTTTGAATATCATATCTTCACTTTTAATGCTAAGCTAAACTTAGCAGGCTTGCATTCTTATGTGAAGCACCGGCAGAAATAAGAATTTGTTATAGTCAGACTGACTAGGACGAACATCCAGTGATAAGGAAAATGCTCGGCACTGATTAGAACTGAGTAGTTCTAGCCGATCAATAATTAGGATGTGGGCATGGCTAAGAAACAGGGCTGGAGGGTGAAGTGAGTGTCAGCATTTGGAGAAGAAAGAACTGGTTGAAGTGAAGTTAGAGAGAAGAAGTCCACAGCCTAAGGAACACAATGCTGAAGTCGGTATATTCCTTTGCAGTTGGCCTCATGACAGTTGTGGAAATGCTTGCAATGCCTAAGAGCCAGGCCCCGGGCAGTGCTTCCTGTGAAGATGAAGAAATTAAGTTTAAGATGGAAGAGGGTAAATGAAGGCACGACAGAGCATAGGTGACTAGGAGGCCGCGGCAGCCTTTGCCAGTACTGTCCAGTGAGCAGCAGGGACAGAAGAGAACACACTATGAATTACAGCTGAAAAAATCACTATCCCGGGGCTGTGTTCTAGGTATCAGATAGTATTTTGAATCCATTTTCAGTCCTCACATCTTTTTAAGTGTTTCTGCGTTTCTATGTTTTCTGTTTTAGCTACGAAGATGGCCAAGTGGGAGACGCAAATATTAACACGCAAGAAGGGGGCATTCACAAAGAGATCCTCCGAGTCATTGGTAACCAGACCGCTACTGGTTAAAAGACCACACTGTTTAATTAACGTGATTCGAAAGCCTTCCTCGTGTTCAAAGCTGGATTTTGAACTGAAGAAGATGACAAAATAATTTATTGTTATTATAAACAAAATGAACCCTTTGAATACTGATTTTTTTTTCCTTAGCATTTCTAACTCTCTCCTTAAATACCTAAAATGGTACAAAATTTATCAATTGTAGGGTTATGAAATCTAGTAATAAAATTAAAACAGCACTTAAACTGAAGTTTGGGTTGCATACACAATAAACAGATTGAAAAAACAGTTTTGTGCTGATATTTTTATATTAAATTCTTTAATTGGACATTTGATATTATATACCAACATTTTAGGTTACCAAAATAAAATTGATAACACTTTCTATTGGCATCTAAAGCTGTCAGATACTTTGCAATAAGTATACTGTTTGCACATTCTGATGTGCAGTGTAATTAGTGGTATGAATATTCACATGTTTTGGGAGGGATAGTGCCTGTTCTACTTTTGGTTATAAAAAGAAATTAAGTCCTAGAAGCAGTGCTTTGTGACAAAGTATGTAATACACATACATGTACATTCATGCGTCAAGACGTGTAGCTGTACAGATATGTGTGTATATTCATACGTATATATTTTGACGAGAGATGGGATGTCATCACCATTCTATCCTCACTCAGTGAAAGAAAGGTAATACTCAGTAAACAGTAAACCAACACAAACCGGATTATGAGCCAAATTTATCACTATTAATTCACAAAAACTATTTGCAGATAATTTTTCTGTTTGCTTAAAGAAATATCCCACTGGTTACAGTTTAACTTATTTAAAGTGTTACCTGTAAGTCATAATTTGGGGACTGTAGGGCCGGGGGTGTAGCTCAGTGGCACAGCACTTGCCTGGCAAGCGTGAGGTCGTGAGTTCAGTTCCTGGTATCGAAAACAATTAATAATAATACTAATTTGGGGACTATAGAGGTCCTGGTGGGCCAAATCTATATTCAGATGATCTTACGTTTAAAAGAAAGGCCTCAGAATTGAAAGAAACAGTGTATACATTTTATTTTCTACAATGGAACATTTAAAACTTTATTTATACCACACCAGCATTTTATATTTGTTCATTTAATACCTCTGCTTAATTTTTTCATATTGAGAAAGAAAACAAACTTTAAAGTTTCTTTTATATTAAAAGAACACAAATAAGTTTATAGAGAACAGTAACACCAGCTCTCAGCATTTCCCTTTCAGAAATCCTGTGCTCATCACAATCTTTCTGTTTCTTTGAGTCCTAAAGTTATTCAGGTTTTAACTGACAGTGTTTATTTTCCTACTTTGTGTCTGTGGAATCAGACCATTCATGAAAGCAGTTTAATTACTGAGTCTGCCACTCTATTCAAACCCTGAATCAAAGCTCATATCTGATTGTAGTTTATGGAGGAAGAAAAAAATACAAATGTGTAATCATTTGCAAGTATAATGTGATAACTTTGTGTTTATTTCCTTTGGCATGAAAGGTGAGAAAAAGGTTATACACATTGTCAAGGGTTGAAGTTTAGGAAGTGTTTAATAATCATTTGTTTTTCTCATACTGTAAATAATTGATAGGCCACTTATTTTTGGAAAATGACCAGAAGAGGATGGGATGCTAATCATTTTGATAGTATCTGCCTAAAACGTCAGTCTGTTTTGATTGCTGCCTCTGAGTACAGGGCCAGTCTGAGGGACAGTGTCGGTGTCGAAGGACCGGTTTACTGTTCTGTGACTCCTTATCTGAAGACTTGGTGTGAGGTGAGGGGACAGTGTCCTGCTTTCTGCGAGGACTCCCCTAGTCTCCCAAATCGTTGTAACTATGTTTTGGAAACATTTTTAGGCAACAGAATCAGTTTTAATTCTGTGGGACATTCCATACGCGGCATCAACGTGAAGATGTCACATAGGATTTGGGAGCTATGGCTTCAGAGCCCTCACCTGGTGTTAGGCCTCTAGGCCCCGCCTCGGGAAGCTCTGTGAGTGCCACCCAGCACAGTTTAAAAGCCACCGGCCTAATCCATTCTTGTTTCCTTAACACTTGGGCGACCTGTAAAAGATACAGTATTGTATCTTTTACAGAATCTGAACTGGAAAGTAATTTGTAAGACTCAAGTGAAATTATTTAAGCGGAAAGAAAACTGATGGAATAAAAACTTTTGTCAACTTAAAAGTAGATTCGCCTGTCTGAAGGAGTGTGGCTAGCTCAATGCCCATTACATGTAACAGCACAGTTTACCTCTTTCATGATGCCTGTTAATCAGTAAGATGTCTTACAGCGATCACTAATTGAGTTGTAGAACAATACACAGAATGGTAGCTTTCTTTTCCAAAGTTGTGTTAGAACCTCTATAAGCAGTTGTTTCAAGGAGAGCTCATCTTTTCATTGAACTGTTGGAAATTAGGACTATTATGATAGGCTGAGGAAGATGCTTATCTTTTTATCTGAAGATGAACTGCTTTTACTGTTGTTAGTAAATGAATATAATGCTTCTGAAGTCCAAGCAGATCTTTAAAATTTAGAGACTTAAACACCATGCCTTGATCCAGTCACCCCATTAAAATGTTATGTTGATTTCTTTGATGGCTCCAAACATTGGACATTGTACTGTATTTTAATAATCATTGGAAACCTGTGCATTGATGTTTTGTAATTGCTGTGTTAATTGTGTAGCCATTGCTCCTAGCTAATAACCCAGCAAGCAGAGGCAAGTGTTTATTTTCATTTTTGAAGTAGAGGAAGAAGGTTCATGATTTATTAGTTCTCCTTTTTCTTCCTCCATTACTGGTTTTGTAAACATTTCCCTAGGAATAATTTGTCCTCTTTCATTGTGTAAAAGACAGGGAAATGATTGAACATTGGAGATAGGAAAAAAGTGTATGCAAATAACTCAGTACTGTAGAACGCATTATAGTAAGTCATTTTTGGTGTTGTAGAATACATTATACTGGAATAAGTTTTATATTTGTTGCTCTGTAAATCTCAGTCAGATATTGGATTTTTCAACTGTCATTTTAAAAGTACCATGTTCTAAAAGTTCCTGTCAAATGCTATGTAGTTTAACAAACTAACAATCCCAACAGTTGTTAATCCTGTCAGTGTTTCTCAGTGAAGAGTTCAGAGAAGAAATTCCTGAATTTTCTCTCTTTTGCTAAAAGAGGTCTTTACCATGCCAGTCTGTGAATCTCTAAATTAATATCACGAGCAAATTTTCACAGTACTTTATGTAATGAAAGAATTTTAAAACCCGTAATCTAAGGCATGGAGTTTCAGAAATTTTGATGAGAAATTCACCTCCCTTATAAAAGAGTCTGGATAACTTTCACCAGATGGAAATTTTTTGTAGAGAAGCATGTGACGCTGGACCATCTACCCTCTCTATAAATAAGATTTGCTGGTGGCATTTGAAAGCACATTTTAGAAACTTTATGACATTTTATTGTCCTGCAGGATTTTTCATTGCAACACTACCTCAAGACAAATAGACTGCTTGTTAAAGTAAACCGGATTTCTAGTGTAAGAAAAATTTCTAGTCAGTACGGTTTGTGCCGACTTATAGACAGTGGTCATCGAATAATTCACCAGTTAAGACCATGCCGGACACAGATGTTGTCAGTTACTTCTTGACTCTGCTCTAACGTGGATATTCCAGCCACTCGTGGTGAATGACATCATTGGCACCCAGTGAGTTATCTGAAGGGATTTCAAGTTGCAAAATTTGAAATTAGTTCTTTTTGAGATTGTTTTTCTTAAGTAGGCCAATTCTATGTGCATTCACCTACAGCCACAAATACTTGCCCACTCTAAAGTGTTAAAGGATTAAAAGACCTAACTGCTATGCCGGAATGGCAGATTGAACATTCAAGTATTTTGGCATTTAATACCTGCTAAATTTTTGCCAGATTATATATACATTTGATGTATATTATTACCGAGTAAATTTTTTGGGGGGATTTTGTACACACTATGAAATATAGGATAAGATTTTGTAGGGTAAAAGTATTTCAAGTAGTTTTTAGACAAAACATACCCATGAGTGTGAAGAAGCTGTGTTGAAGAATAGATTGCATTACACATTTACCAGTAAGTTGGTAAAAAATAGTGCTTATTTACATAGTCTACATAATTTAATGTTCTAAAAATAATTTTTTCAGTCTGCCCAAAATCTAATGTATCATTTGAGATTTAAAACTTGCAGCCAGTCCTTTATGTAAACATTAAGGTATGCCTATGTTTCTTTAACTACACAAACTTCTTTACATTTCTTGACTTTTGTGCACAAAATAGTATTGCAACCTGCTATTTAGCCTTTGGTGCCTTAGAGTTATTATAAATATTTAACAATATGTATATAATGTAAATACTGCCAAGAGATCACTAAGGCCAAATATTTTCTCTATTCACTTTTTATTGCACTTGCTTTTTATTGCTACTTGAGCCTCTTTTATCCAGCTTTGTAATAGTTCTAACATTGTAGCCAATGTAAATGTTTACTTTCAATAAATCTGAATTTGTTCAACAAATATGGTATATGCGGGCACTAATTTGAAGACCTGGGTAGGCCTTCGATATTCCTTTTAATGAATCTAGTTTCTGGGGACTACATATTGGAAGGTCTCAACAAACTAAAAATGATGTCCCTTTTTATTGTGAAAATACTTTTAAATTGGGGGAGGGAGGCACCCTTACCAGTTTCCCCCATCTAGTTGCAATACTGTTAACTGGTTGTGAGAGTGACATTTTAATTTCAAATTCCATCAGGAAGTATAGGATTGAAACAAAAGATCTTTGAGTGTTTTGATTCATAGCATTTAGCTGAACTGTATTGAACTTTTGAAATGTTTCTGACCTGATTAATAGGAAATGACTTGTAAAACACCACTTTTTTTTTTTTTACAAATACATCTTATTAGTTGAATAAGATATAAGTCCCTAAACAAGGTTATCTAAACACATTAATAGTAACTATTTTTGAGGTACAAACTTTATAGTCTCACAATAAATAATTTTTACTTATACATTTGTAGCTGAGAAACCGTAAACAGCAAACTTCTTACCGGGTTGATTTTAGTTACCCAAAAAATACTTGTTAAGAACCTAGAATATGTCCTGACAGTCACTATAGAACTGGAGAGTGTTAGGTTTTGTGTTGTCCTTAGGGAGCCTTCGATCTGTGAACATAAACAGATTTGGAAATAATTCAAGAATAGCACAATGCCAATGACAGTGAATGGAAAAAAATAAATGCAAACAGTGCTGGGGAAGAAACATGTCATCTACGTCACAGCAATTGAGAAAATACTGTGGCGGATCCATGATGATAGTGGTGCCCTCGGGTGGGTGCTCTAATCTCTTAGGACGCTAAAGAAAGTTTGCAGATTAAGGAAAATAGGCTTACAGATGCAGTGAGCTTGAGTGAACAAATAGAAGCTCTATTTTTAGGTGTTTTTGCGTGTGTTGTGAAATCTGCCCTTTCAATGATGTTTTGAATTTTTATATGAGTAGTATGTTATTCTTTTACACTTACTTCTTTACCACTTTTTACTATTCCTACACAAAAGTGATGCCTTCCAGCCCTTACACTGACTGCCCTGGTGCATTCTAGACTTTTTAACATATTTTAGGATAATGGAAATCAAGGCACCTTTGCTGTTGATCATACTTGTATTGGAAGATGCTTAATTTTTTGTTGACTTTTTTGCATTTTTGATACGTTTTAATGTTATCGCTCCACCCCACTGGCTTCTGGAGTCCTCATTTCTCCTGACCCTTACCTATTTTTTGTAGAGAAGATGGCCAGATTGTAGCCCTAACTTCCCGATTAATTTACTTCTCCAGTCCCCTTCCCCACTTTTAACAGCCACTGGCCAGGTTAACAAAAGCATGTGTTTTTCTGTTTTTTAAAAAGTTACATGTGCTGCTTTAAAAAAGAAATCTGAATTTGTTCAAGATGTGGGCACTGTTTGGAAGACTTGGGTGTGCCATAGATATTCCCATTTTTTTATGTATGGTGCAGGGGATCAAATGCAGGGCCCCACACATGCTGGGCGAGCACTGCACCTCTGAGCCCCACCCTAGTCCGCAGGCTGCCTTGCTGTAAGGCCCAGACTAGGAATCACTGAGAATTCTGTTGAGAAGCTGGCCTCTAATTTTATGTCCAGCTGCTGAGTCCCTCTATAACTATTTCAAGTAGCAATGACTTGTAGTTTGTATATAAGTCTGATACTTTCAAAGGTGTCAAACATGCAATTTAAAACATGTTTTTATTATAATGATTAATGCACTGTACAAATGAATGGGCTTGCTGTGGCATTTCCATACATGCGTGTGTACAGCCTCAATCCTTTCTGCTTTTCCTCCTACCCATTCCCATCTCCTCTCTATTCACCTCCTAACCCCTTCCCAAACGCCTGTTTTCAGGCCCTCTTAAAAACTCATGTGTTCTTAAATTCATATAAGAAGGTTATTTTATTAGGATTTATTTTATGTAAGGCTTTAGAAACAGTCTTACATAGATTGTCTAATTTTCCTCTTAAAATAACTCAGAAACATGTTAGTCTTAGATCACTTTTCCAGACCTAGCGACTGAGCTTCTGAATCTCACCCTTGAGCTTTCTAACCAACCAGGTTTGTCACCTCTGAGGTCCCAGGTTGGCAAAACAGTAGACTGTGGGAGGAGTCCCTGAAGAGAGCTGATTGCTGTACCAGGCCCTGTGAGGGAGACTGGAGAGACTGTTGGCTTTGGTTTTGTTCTAGAGAGCTTAGAAAGAAAGGAGTTGCCCTTCATGGAACTGGCAACTGAAAACTCACTGTCAGTCCTCAGATGAGTGACATCATAAGAGTGGGATTTTGAAAACTTGCTGCCTACTGTATTCAGAAAGTACTTCTCAGAGGCAGAAATCAAGATGAAGTGTTAGACATCTGTTGTGAATCTGACAGGAATGAAATTACAGAAGAGGAGCTGAAGAAGAGTGGCTATCAGGACAAGAGGATTTAGGGAGAACCAATTAGTAAGTGAGAGACCTAATTTATACATTAAGGGATAGTATCAGGTAGGAACCATTCATTTCTCTCAAGTTTCTATGGGAGCTCCATGGGTTCTCCTGCGTCTTTGGGTATCCAGAAGACTAAAGATAAATGGCTTGAAGTTATCTCTGCACCAAGAAGTCTGTGAGTCCACATTCAGCATGTGCAAGGGCAGTGTGCAGCAGGGAAACCCGAGAGACCCTAAAACTCCCTGCCTGGGATGATGACTTCTGTCTGTACTCAGCTTGGGAGATGCAGTTCAGGTTGGATGGCTCTAGCTCCCACCAGATGATCCCTAAATGCACAACTCTAGTTTCTCTCCCCTGAATTTCAGAATCACACAACAAATAATAGCAAGCAAACGTCTTTCTCTGAATGCTCCAAGGATGCCTCTGATACACTCTTAGTAACCCTACCCCCACCCTCCCAGTTCTCTTCTACGATGCCTCGCAGTGACCCAGTGAATGGTCACATTTTCCATCTGTTGACTCAAAGCTGGAGACAGGTTATCTCCTTTTCTCCCCTTAAATCAATTCCACCATCTAATCAATAGCCACTCCCATTAATTTCTTTTGTATGTCTTGAGTATGTTCATTTATCGTAATATCTTAACCTCTGTAACTTCTTTTGTTAAGTTTTATGTGGACTATATTTTTATAGTGGCTCTGCTTCACTGAGTTCAGTGCTATGTACTTGGAACAGATTCAGCTAGCACACACTGATGATGCCTTAAAATTGATAAAGTACTTTACACTTCTACAGAGAGTACCTTGAGGCCCATATCAGGTCAACAGGAAACAGCACATGTTGCCCTACACCATGACCCCTGCTACATAGGTGACTAGATATTTTTCATGTGGAAGCTGGCTCTACCCCCTCTCTGACCCCACCCATTCATGATGTCCAAGCTGAAGTGATCTAAAATGTAAACCTGATTTTGCATCTCCCTTAGACATCTCCCAACTTCTCAACTTAATAAAAAGTTGTCCTGCCTTAGCCTTCACGATCTCACTGCTGTGTTCCTCTCTTCTCTTATTTTCCACAACCCTCTGTACATTCAGCATTGGGGTCACGGGAGTTATTGGCAGTTCTGAGAACAGCCCAGTGTTTTTCCGGTTTCCCCACATGTATTTTCCTCCTGTTCTGCTCCCCAACTTCTCCCTCTCTTGGCCCTCCATCTCTTTTCACTTCTGGACCTTGTAAGTCTTTCTAGAATCTCTAATTACGATGGCTTGAAGAGGAAGGTAAAGATTGTAAACACCTTCTTTCTGAAGTGGTACTTACAATGCTCACTTAACACAGTACTGAGAAGGTTTTTCAGTTCGCCTCCTCTTTCCCCCTGCTCAGCCCTTGTCCACACCACCAGGGACAGATTCTTTCCAGTACTTGGTGCTTGACACTCGGCTCCGCACACATGCAAGCCTCAAAAGGGTCAGTAAGTGGGACTAAAGCTCAGAATCTTCATGGTGTGTCTTCTAATTGGCACTCAGTGTATTCATAAATCTGACTCCCCATTGGAGGAAAATATAACAAGCCAAAGCTATGGCATCACCTTCATCACCGTCATCACCCTGAGCTCCAGCTCCAGCTGTCACCTGTGCAGAAAATACAAGAGTTCCCAGGTGTCAGGAGCAAGTGTCTCTGTCTAACTTGAAGTAAATATTTCCATCTTAACTTTGGATTAAGCAGTACTCGGACTGGAAGGTTGTTTCAAGGGCCAGAATGAAGAAAGTTGGATACTTAAAAATTTATAATTTAATGCCTATAATTTGCTTAAACGAAGGATCATTGCTTTGCTAAATAATTACCTTTAAATAATGAGCTTCTTTAGCATATTTAAGACTCCATTTACAGGTCATTAACTACTTGGCACACAAAAAAGTGAGATACTTTAAACTATAGTACTAATATTGCCAATAAAAATAAATCAATGATGGAATTAAACATACCTATAATTATAAATCAGTGAGCAAATGTTTCCTTCCAAAGGAATTACATTCTTCTAACATGGTGTAAAATGTAACAAACATGAATTTTATTGTGTATACTCCCCTGTGACATCTGCCTTAATTTTTGCAGCTCTGTAGTTGGGAACATTTCTTCTGTTCTTTGTGTGTTTCCTGGTTAACTTCTGGGACACATATTTCTTAATAGTTTAAGGTTATATAGCAAAGTCAATTTTCTGGTTCTACTATACAGAAGCCCTGGAGTGGGTTAGCTTTCTGCAGTTTATTATATGGAATCTTTTTCTGTAAGTTGCTGCCTCTCTCAAATGTAACTAACGTAAGCTCCAACCCACGTACCCTCAAGTATGTGAGCATTTCCTCAGCCACACAACCATAAAAGACGCCTCCGTGTTCCAAACATCAACAACACTTTGTAGGTCTCTTAAAGCTATGATGTAAGTTACCACTGTTTCTAGGGCTGTCCGTGTAAAACATTACATTCTAAAAACTACAGTCTACCATCGACCATAATCCTTGTTAACGTTGTGCTTCACTGTATAAATTTAACCTGCTAACCATTCAGTGTTTAATCTTTTAAAACCTTTCTGCAGTCTTTACATTTCATAAATATTGAAGAAAGTGACAAAAAATGATCCTGGCCACTTCAGAAAGAAGGTGTTTACAATCTTTACCTTCCTCTTTAATATGCTGTCCGTCTATCCCAACTTACCAGGAGCTGCTGGTGAGCTTCACACAGTAACACTTTCATGAATACCAGATCCACCACTTTCTTTCAAACCATATGGGAATTTTCTTAAGTTTGTTGAGGGTTGAAGAAACTACATTGGAGGTGAAGCAAGATACTAAGCTGTGTGGTAACATTCAGAAAACAGCTGACATTGTATAGTCCACTTTTTAACATACAGTTTTTAAACATACATGTAAACTGACATTAAATTTCATAATCATATTGTGTATCTCTTAACTAAGGTCAGATATGTTGTGTGAATCTGAGAATGAGTGCCTGGAAGAGTATCAGCACATTTTCCCATCAAAATAGCATGCTGGTCTCTTACCCAGCACCTCATTTCTCCACCCAGCAACCTCCACTATCAAAGTCACCATGTTTAGGGGCTGGGGATTTAGCTCAGCGGCAAAAGCGCCTGCCTGGCAAGCGCAAGGTCGTGAGTTCGGTTCCCGGTACAGGAGAAAAACCAAAAAAAAAAAACAAAGTCACCATGTTTAAAACCGTCTCTGGTGCCTACCGCATCCACTCAGTCCCCAAGAATGTCAAGCATCCTGCCACAGTAACCCTGACGCCCTGAATGGCGACGATATTTGTCATCTCAGGGGTTCTGTGCTAGTCAAAACATTATTTTTAAGTCTAAAAAATAAATCAACCTCTGGCAAGTGTTCTGTAGAAGCTCATCTTCCATCTTCAAGACATAGATTTGTATTAAAAGAATCTACAGTCTATAAAAATATGATGCATACCGTCATAGGTTGGGTACGTTCAGAGACAAAACTTTTTCCTGAGCCTTGAAGACTTTATCAAGATACCCTGTTCAGAAGATTCTGCGGTTTCTGTTACCGTACAGGCCATGCCTCCAAGAATAGCATTTGATCCTTCTATGGAGAAAGAAAAGTTTTCCCTCTTTATGTATGACAAAATCATTTACCTTTTAGTTCTAGGCAAACCAGAGTCTTTATTAATTCTGAATCCACCAAACACTGAACACTATCATTCTATGCCTTTCCTCACTCTGTTTTTGATTTGAATCATTCTACCCATTCTCCCTGTCAGATCAGTTGATTTTCATCTTCTTTCCTTAAGTCTCAGAGGAAATTTTATCTTTTCTCTGCAGCCTGTCGCCACCTGTATTCTCTGTTCTGTATAATCCCATGGTTACTAACTCAAACACTTCTAAGGGGCCACCACGTTCTCTAATAACAGTACCCAGTTTGTCTTATTTCTCCTACTAGACCGGAAGCTCCTTTGGGGAACAAACTATATTTTTAAAAAATTCTTGATATCTTCTAGTACCTCAAGTAAATTATCAGCAAATATTTGCTTCTTAATTTTTTTATTGGTACATTTTTAGATATACATAGTGATCACATTCATCACAGGGAATTTGTACCTGTATGTGATATATCTTCATTCTTCTTTTTTACCCAAGCCCCTCTCCTCCCTTCAATTCCACTTCTCCTCAATTACAAATGATTTGTTTCCATTTTTTTTCTTCTATTCCTTTTTTTTTTACTGCTATTGCCTCTAATCATCATCATTAGGGAGAAATTCACTGTTTGAGCTTCAGTTAAGCGACTCATTAAGACAGATTTTTTTTTTTTTTTTTTTTTTGAGACAGGGTCTTGATATGTAGGTAGTTCAGAGAATTCTCTAAGTAACTCAGGCTGGCCTCAAACTCGTGACAGTCCTGCCCTAGCCTACCAAGTGCTGGGATTGCAGGCATGCACCACTGTGCCCAGCTAGAAAAAGTTTTTTCTGAAGCTATTTGGTGAAAAATTATATGAAGTTCCTCAATTCTTTAGGTGTCCATATAGCCAGCTTGCTTGCTTCTCTCTTTCTTTCTCTCTTCTTTTTCTTTCTTTCTTTCTTTCTTTCTTTCTTTCTTTCTTTCTTTCTTTCTTTCTTTCTTTCTTTTCTTTCTTTCTTTCTCTTTCTTCTTTCTCTCTTTCTCTCTCTCTTTCTCTCTTTCTTTCTTCTTTCTTTTTCTTTCCCTTCTTTTGTTCCTCCCTCCCTCTCTCCCTTCCATCCTTCCTTTTGCTTTTTCTTTTCCTCCTCCCTCCTGCTTTCCTTTCTTTTTATGTACTTGCAAAAGGGGAAGGGGAGAGGCTCCTAATAGGTTGAAGTATTAATAAAAGAAAAAAACAGAGAAAACCAAGAGTACCCGTTGTTTTCCTCTGTTGACACAGGGAGAGGTGGGCCCCAGGAGAGAAGTTCAGAGGCTGTGTTTCATTCCATACACAGCCCGCAGAGGAACAGAGCTCAGAACAAAAGCAGTGGTGATGGCTGAGGGAGAACAAGGAGGCCCCTGGATAAGCCAGAGCCCTCTGACACCAGCTAGAGCATGAGGAGAAATGTACTTGTCTTCCCTCTCTGCACATGCTCCGTGCTGACCTTAACTGTGTCCTTCACTGCTCACGTTGTTTTTTATAAACAGTAGTGAGCTTTTCTTTCAGTGTTTAGTAGCTATTTGGTTTTTCTCCACAGCTCTGCTGCTATTTCTTTCAAATCACTTAGCTATTCAGGTAAAAAAAATACACGCACATTTGTCTACTGTTTTTCATTTTATCTGTATTCATAAGCATTTCCCTCAGCACGATGATAACCACAGTTCTACCCACACCGCCACCTCCACAACTGCACTCAAAACATGTGTTGACATGTTGTCAACAGCGTCAGTCTGGAGGGTGACAAGGTGAAAGGGTCCCTCTATTGGGTTGCCACACTGCTGACAGGGTGTCATCATCTTAGGAGATGCAGACAAAAGGCAAGCGAATGAGCACAACTTAGGAATCCAGGTAACCAGCATGATCGTCTGTGTGACCAGCAGACTTCACAGTAGCGGCACAGTCTAAGGGAAATGTTCAAAGGCAGTGATGGCGACTGACATTCGCTGAAGTTGGCAAAGAGAAGACATTAAATACTGAGTCCAGGCTACAACGTACCACTTCTCTTCACAACAGAACTATCCAGCGTTATCAGTTTGTCAAAGGAAACTTGTAATTAATGCCTTTGTTAGCCCGTTGTTTTCCTAGAAAGTGCAGGGCAGGGCAGTAGGTGCAGAGCAGGCATCAGATTCTATAATTGATTTCACTGGTCCCCCCACCCTGGTTTCTAGGCTCTGCATAATTAGACTTCTCCCCTCAGTCTAACTTCACTCCCACCATCTCCCTCTCTCACCATGCTGAGTTCAGGTCTCATGTCCAGTCAGCATGCCAGGAGCCCTGTCACTCTGGTAAGGAACCACGTTATCTCACGTGCTCAGAAGGTCCTCTTCTTCCTTCCTCTGTCTCTCATCTCCTGGCTGTATTTGCTACTGTGGCATTGAATGGCCATAGAGGTGAAGATGCCAGAGTCTTTGTCCTTTATCAATGTGAGGTCTCCGCAGTGCTTACTAATAAGAAAATGATGATAACACTACATACAGTATATCCCCTTCATCTCATAACTCACTTCACTTAATAACTTTGAAAAACCTTGGATATTTATTGCTCTCTCCAGTGTATGTATTAGAAGACTAAACGAGAAAAAAGCCAGGATTTGGCCAACGTAGCATCGTCAGTGGGTAGTGGAACCAGGCCTCTCTGACTAAAATTCTTCACTGCTCTGCAGTTTGCTCTCCACCCTCTCCTCAGAACTGTTCAAGATGCAGAAATAGTTTGTATGCAGTGTTCATGGACACTCTTCATCTATGCTTTTTGAACAAGAATGACCCAGAAAAGACCTTGGCTAGTGAGAGAATCCCTATAGAAATGAAAGGAACAGCTGCTCATATAAATGCTACTCACAACACTGACAGTGTTGCCAACAAGTTCAGCAGACTCTTGGAAACATCTGCTTCAGAAGAGCTGGAGACCAATTCTGAGGTCCAAGCAGTGCATGGGTTGCAAAAGGGAAATTGAGAATATTGAATGCAGTGTATACAAAGACTGTTGAAAGAGAGTGTGTCTTATAAAATACAACAGAATAAAGCCTGGAAGCTGTCACAGTAATTCACATCCACTGGAATACAGTAATATTGACAATGCTCAGTACTCAGCCTTGGGATGATAGCATACCTACATGGTCTAAGGCAAAACATCAAAGAAAATGCAGTATATATAAAGAAGGTAGAGAGCCACAAGTAAAGTGGGAGCCATACTCTGTTCACTTGGTACCCAGCTCTAAACCTGCCATCCAAAGTGTTCTCTCAGGGGCTGGGGATTTAGCTCAGTGGCAAAAGTGCCTGCCTGGCAAGTGCAAGGTCATGAGTTCGGTTCCCGGTACCGGAGAAAAACCAAAAAAAAAAAAAAAAAGTGTTCTCTCATTAACCAATTTGTCAGAGTTCTGGCGCTAACCACAAGGTCATAAAGATTGCTTATTTTGTATGATTTTATTCCTTTCATCAGTTCGGGCTATCAAGAGTATATTGCCCAACTATTATGTGGAATTATACAGCAATACAAAAATGAAACAATGGCATGCTCATACTGTTCATGAATTTAGAGAAATTTTTTTCTGATTTGTTCACCACTGTGCCAGTTCTGGGCATTTTGGCCTTCAGATCCTTTCTGCACTTTTCTGCCACTCGGCGCTGTACCTCTGAGGGCGATGCACCTACGGACAGGATTTCTCCTTCCTCTTATTAGCTGGCTTCCAAATGGACTTGAATCGTGGGTACTAACAACACACCGGAAAACAGGAGAAAGGAGAGACCGAGCATTTTTCCCTCGGTTTGTTTGCTCCTCCTGGCTCCAGCTGACCACAGGGAGCCATGGTTCTGGTTTCCAAAGGGCGACCCCAGCCCTGGGCCTCTTCTCACGCTGCCGCTTGCAGTCTCTCCTCTTCGGATGATGATGGTCTTCCAAAATTACACATTTCTGGGCTGCTCTTTGTGTTCTGTTTGATTCCAGTCTCCATCTCCTGAGTTACTGATGTCATGTGTTAAATGCCCTCTGTGGTAAACACTCAGTGTTTTCTATTTCTAGACCCTGATTAATACAACTGTCCTCTTCCTTGTGTCTAGACTAAAGACTACTGCATATGTATTTGTGAGCCTATCACATATTTAAACGAATTAATTAATGTGCAAATTATTGTAATCTATACATTATGAATGATAAAATGGATATTCTCTACTAGAAAATGGAAGAAAAAGTATTTCTTGCTATGTTTTGGGTGTTCAGAAAACAGGTTTTAAAGAAAATTGGTCAGAGCAGTAAGTTATGTACTTCCCACATAACAGAGACCATAAGAAAAAGAAGGATCTGAGAGTTCAGGAACTGCTCAGTATTTCTTCACGAGCATGGTATAAAGTTGCTGTCATGGAGCAATAAAGTTAAATTAGAAGCTGATCAGGTCTGGACCACAGGGGCCTCATGTTCCTACTAAGCAGTTTAGATTTATCCTGAAGAACCATTGGAAGATTACAAGCAAGGAAGTCACAGAAGCACACTTGCAGAGACCTACCTGATAGCCATTATATTCCCATTCTCCAAAAACAAGCATTTCATAGTCACTTAGTGCCTATTTAAAAATTGGATTTTGTCACAATTCCCTGTAACATTTCATCTGGTTAAAACGATGTGCAATAGCAATGGATGCTTCAGTTTGAGGGTGCTTTTGTGCAGACCCATTGGATGATCCCCTGAGGTTTTATGCTGCTTCATGACAGTAAACATCAACTGCCTTTTGTTTTCTTTTTACCCACTGATGCATCATCTTACAGTGTCAGGGCTGTGCTTCTTCACTGACTGCCAGAGGGCTGCACCGTGACAGCTGCCTAACACACTGCAGGACTGCCATCCACAGACGAGGTCTGTGTAGATGACAGAAAAGAAGACTGCAAGATTATCAGGAAACTGTACCTTTTTACAACTGTGTTAGTGGGGAGCATTTGCTCAATACACATTATAACTCCGGCTACCGGAAGGAAAGCCTGAGCATTCGTTGCCTGTGCTTGTAGAAGAGTACAAGCAAATGGGGATGACTTGGACCTGGGAGGTGCAGAGGTGCTGGTGCTGCCTGCTATGAAACGAGCTTTTAAAATA
This sequence comes from Chinchilla lanigera, assembly GCF_000276665.1. Taxonomy (NCBI): domain Eukaryota; kingdom Metazoa; phylum Chordata; class Mammalia; order Rodentia; family Chinchillidae; genus Chinchilla; species Chinchilla lanigera. Next base: position 16,317,122 of record NW_004955446.1, on the reverse strand, counting down.
TTTCATTTTTTTCTTACCCCTCAAACTTTAGAGATGACGGGTTAAAGGCTCAGTCCATGCCTTGGGAAAATCTAAAGTTGGACTCAAAGTCTTCACAGCTTGCTCATGTGAATGGCCACCTGTACCTCCTGGTTCCCAGGGCCTGCTCTTTCTCCTGTACAATGAATGGTTACCCACGTACATGGCTGTCAGTCACTTCCTCATTGTGCACACACGTGAGTCCAAGCACAGGGCTGAGTATGAGTGACTTCTACTCCCACGTTAACGAAGTCTTAGGTCCTTTCTACCATTTGTAGCTAGGCTTTCCTCATTGGCTTTTCAAGGATATCCATGTGGTGATATTTCAGCTCCTTCACTATGCAAGGAGTCTAAATGATACAATTTCCAGCTTCCTAAATGAGTACCTCTTTCTTTTAGCTCATCCTCCAAAGCCTCATTCATTTAAATGAGCAAGAAACTGGTCAAAGAAGTCAAGCCAGCACAAGTGGCCAACACAGTTGGTCTCACCACTGAGGTTACTGCTACGGTTTCAGTATCCTTGGGTCCTGGGATCCCTGAAAACCTGGTGAGAAGATTGGATGCTCATAGCAAGTTAATTCATCTAGGAATAGAGTTGTGCATACAATTTTGGGAGGTGCTGGAATTTTCTAGATTCATGGGGCTGGCCCAGCTTCGTGAGGTCCATGGACCCGTTTTGGATGGGAATCTTGTACCACTGGCCCAGCCACTCCTCGTTGTTACACGAGTTGAAAATGCATGTGCAAAAGCATGGCTGCAAAATGAAAGCTAAATCTTCTGGAGACAAATTCTTAGTTTTTTCTCACCTGAGTTGTCCTTTATCTTCATTTCCCTTTCATTCCTGAAGGATATTTTTATCAAATGTCCTAGAATTATAGATTAACATTTTTGTTTCATACTTGAAAATGTTTGGAACTTCTGTCTGGCCTTCATGGTTCATATGAAAAGACATCTTCTATCATTCAAATTGTTTATCTTTCATATGTAAGGCACTGATCTTTAGTTGCTTTCATTCTTCCTTCTCCCTCCTTCCCTCCCTCTTCCTCCCTTCCTCTTCCCCTTTTCCGTCTCCTTCCCTTTATTCCTCCCTCCTTCCCTCTCTCCCTTCTGTCCTTCCTTCCTTCCTTCCTTCCTTCCTTCCTTCCTTCCTTCCTTCCTTCCTTCCTTCCCTCCTTCCTTCCAAGACGAAGTCTCACTATGTTGCCCAGGCAGCCCTTACACTCCTGAGCTGAACAATCCTCTTGCCTCAGCCTCCTGAATATCTGGAACTAGTACAGGTGCACATCCCTGTGCTTGGCTTACTTTCAAGATTTAAAAAGATTTTTTTTTTTTTTTTTTGTCTTTACGTTTCAGAAATTTGACTGTGCTGTGACTTGGTATGGGTTTCTTTGCACTTGCCCTGTTTGGGGTTTGTTTTACTTCTCCAACCTGTAGGATTCTATCTGTTGCCAAATCTGAAAGATTTTCAGCCATCCACAGTAGCAAGTGGACACTTAGCTACTACTTAATGAGAAAGGATATTTCTGGCTCCCACGAGGCCTCTGTTGGTGTATCCTTTGCTGGAAAGGGTAGGGATGCCTTGTTACTGATCTCCATATAACCTCCACTGAAACCATAGAAGGGGTAATGATGGAAGCCCTGACTCCAATAGGCATCCCCTGCCTGACCCCAGCCGGGAGTGAAAGGGACACTTCATCACTGCCAAAGGGAGCACAGGTCTAGCTCTCCGCTAGGTCTTTTTTTTCTCCCTCCCTCTGGTTAGGGGAACCGAACTCACGACCTTGCGCTTGCCAGGCAGGTGCTTTGCCGCTGAGCTAAATCCCCAGACCCCTCTGCTAGGTCTTTGTGACATGGTTCTTGACTAGGACAGAGGAGAACTACAACTTCTCTCTCTAGGCTGCTCCTTTCCTTGTCCTGTGACTGCAGAGAGTGGGCTTTGGTGTGGATTTTTTCATGTCTGTTTATTGATGATTCCAGATTACTGGCCTCGTTGGCTGCTATGTCCGGAATACACAAGAAAAAGAAAATCCAGGAAAACTAAGTTTTGCTCCTTAGGTTCCCAAGTCTCCAGCTTTCCTCTTTCTACCGTTCATGGACTCAGGGTTTGTTTTTTGTATAATACCTGGTGTTTTTAGTTGGATTTGTGGAGGAATTAGGAAAATATGTCTACTTCATTCCCTGCCTTCTGGGACGATGCATTTATTTCCTACTTTTCTGAAATTTTAGTTCTTTTCCAAATGTTGTGTTTATGATCTTTTCATATTTACTTATTGAGCTGTCAGAGCTACTTTTACTATCTATTTATAGTTTCAGGTTATTAATCATGTCATATTGGTTGCAGATACTCTGTCAGCAACTTTCATTTTGTGTGATAGACTTTAATTTTGTTTGTACTACTGGTAAATGGGAGGATTAACATGTAGCCCAGTCCTTTGTGATTTTTTGCTTACATCAAGCTTAAACAGCCTTTCCTTATCCAAATATCAAATACACACTTGTCCTGATTTTCTTTTATATCTTAAAAATGACTATCAGTTTTTTCTACTTTTCACTTTTATCTATCCAAAATTAATTTTTGAGCATGATCTCAGAGGACAGAATTTTTTGAACTATGATTTAAGGAAAGGAATGTTACAGTATTAAAAACTTGAAAATATGTCCAAATGGCCTCAATCTAGTTCAGATTTTCTATGTAAAACTAGACTGTGACATTTACTTAGAACTTGAGTCAACAGCCAGCACCAGCCCCTCCTAACAATGTACCTGCATTGCTCTCAGGTCCTGCTGAAGTTGATGAGGATAGTACTTTGCATGAGCTTTTGGCTGTGTGCTTTGGTACCTCTAGGAAAATGGCTGGGCTGAAAAGCCTGTGTGGATGAGGAGAAGGTATAGAGCTGGACTGTCAGAAGACACTGGTTGAGGTATCTCATGAACTCTCCTATCATTCAACAACTATTGTATCATTCAATTCTCATTCAAGATCAGAAATTAGCTCTGGTAAAATATTAATGAAGTGATTTATTTCCAGTGTCTTGATTCAAATTTAGCCAAGATTTGAATGACAAACAAGCATGTATTATGGCTCCTATGACTTCCCTCAAAAATGGTAGTCTTTTCTAGGTACTCTAGAGTTGGCCAGAGTCATTCATTCTATTTTCTTGGAGGCCAGGGGATGCTGTCACTGTGTCAGAGATACTATGGCCCAGGATGGTGCAGCCACGTTGAGACACTGGAACGGATTCCATGGTAGTAGACATACCACTGAGAACATGTCACTTAGTGCTATCTGCCATGGCTCTTTGTCCCCACTACCTATGCTTCTAAGTTTTCATCAAAGCAATAGATTCAATTAAACAACAAAAAGAGAGAATTCATGATTTTATATCAACAAAGATAATTCAGAAATGAAATCACAAAAGAGAAGCTCATTGTGGAAGGAGGACAGTTAAGAGTTCATGGAATCCTGGGAGATATTTGTAGAGTACATTAAGTTTAAAAAAACCAAGACACAAAAGAACATGCTTAGTGTATTAGGAAACAAACACGAATTACTGCAGTAACCTTCAAGTTTCCTTTGTTTCTTCTAAATCTTATGGAATGTTGCAAATTTAGGAAATATCTGAAAATCACATTTAAAACTTTTTTATCAATTAAAGAAGGGTAATCATACAAAAGAAGAAACTACTTTCATGTCCTTTGTTGTTAATTCCCTGGAGTTACAGACCTGCTGATTTTAGAGTAGGGTTTATGTGGTCTAGTTCTACAGCAGTAAAATATAGCTTTATTGCAAGTTGCCTCATCATTGCCTGAACTTTTATTGCCACAACACCCCATGGTGGATTAAAAATAAGTCAAATGTTATATGCTTTATAAATTTCAGCATCATTTCTAAGCAATGCCCAGAGAGAGAAAAGCTCAGGATAAAAGGAGCTTCTGTTACTTCCCAGAATAGTCCTTTGCTTTCTCTATGCTGCTAGAGGGATGTTTACACCGAGAGAAATCAGAAAACACCAGCAGGGGAGGTCTGCTTCTTAGGGGAGTTCTTTTTACAGAAGCATTGTGCCAGAAAACTCAAGTGACAGGATTCTTTAGGGCCAGCGAGAGGCTTCAGTCATGCCAAGAAGTTGCTGGAAGAAAACCCAGAAGCATTCTGTTTCCAGGGAATAGGTTGGTACTGATGGAAGACAAAAAGGAGAAACTTCTTAAGTAATTCATGAAAAATAAAAATAAATGCCAAGGCTGCCCCTGAACACATATATATATATACAGCCCTCCGGGGTGGGGAGGCTGGAGTAAAAAAGGATATTAGGCAAACGAAGTAAGTAGTGCTCGGGAGTCAGAGGAGAGTTGAACACTAAAAAAGAACAAAAAGGAGGAGGGAGAAAATGTGTGATGCTAGGTCCCACTCATGCCCTCACGGCTCAGGGTAGAGAACATGAGTACATCGATCAGCTCTTTCTGACAGAGCTGATATTCTTATTAGCCTGTGAAAATTCCTTGCATGTACATGGTAGAAAGAATCTTAATAGGAAAGCCGTGTATATTTTATATTTATGAGGCAAACATCGCATTTGCTACAAGTCTTGGTTAAAGATTATAATAAAGATTTATAAAATTTGGGATACTGATGTGCAAACTCACATGACTGAACTGATGTCCAGAGAACACCAACCCACTCTCCAGGAGAAGGGAAGGAAAAAAATCAGGCACCCCAAAGACAGGCTTCATACTCCTATGCCTTGTTATGCTGCTTCTGAGAATATTATTACCACCAGCACACCTCACAGATAACATATGAAGGCTCACAGACTCCAACTTTACTAGTGGCCAACTTTGCTAGGAAATGGAGCACAAGTTCTCTACTTCCCTGACCTCCCATCAGGTTTAATATATTTATACTCACATTTTCTCAATTGCTTAACTACACTGAGAAAACCCACCCTAGTGCCACTGCTCCTGTCACTACCTTAGAAAGGGACAGTCTTCTGGTATTGATCAGTTGGCACCAGTGACAGAACACAGCAAGTTCTCACCCCTGTGTTATGTCAGCTTTCACTGAGGTCATGCGAACTCTATAGCGGGTCTTTTCTTCTTGTGTTCCCTGATGGGTAATTTACATGGCTAACTAGTTCCTCTATTAAAAACATGCACACAAATTTTTTCCAGTAAAACTACACTGTGTATTTTTAGTTTAGAAAAATGAAAGGGGTAATGTAAATTTTCCAGATCAGTGTTTCTCTAAGAAACATTTACCTACCATTTTTTTCCAGCTTGCTTCACTGTGTTTCCCTGTTGCTGTAATCCCTGAATACCATTAGTATGCGGAATCGTGTTGCTGTTCACCTGGCCTTCTTGCGGGAGTGTTCTGCTATGTGCAATTTTATCATTCCGCTGTTGATGTGCCCATTAGATTTCTCAAATGCTAACGCTGTATCTGTCACAGGAACATTTCAATCATAAAAATAAATATTGGAGGCTTGGAGCTTCAGAAGTAATCAAAGAGATACTTCTCTTAGGAACTTCTTTCAACTTCAAAAGTATTCATATTTCTATTGGATTGAACTGCTTTTCACAAAGAGAGGGTAGAAGCAAGAGTAAATTACGTTTAAAGAAGTTTTTGTCTTTTCTTCTTTTCTTTTTATTTCTGAAAGCAATTTTTTCCCTAACAAGGTTTTACTTATTATCCTTTGAAAATTTATTATTTGCTGTGCATTGAAGGACAAAGTTGACAAATATGTTTGGTTTCATATGATTGGATTTTTTTCTTACCTAAGGTTACACAAGTTGAATTTCTAATACAGCATCTTTTTTCTTTCTTTTAGTCTTTTGCTTTGAACAAAAACAAAAGCACGACAACAAAAAAAGGCAAGATTGTATCTTCAGGTTTTAAAGTGTACTGTGGTTATGCTCCTGCACCAAGTGGAACTTTCCACAAAATGTAAGAGTGCCTAAGGCCAAGTCTGGTGTGGCTTAAGGATGAGACCAGGGTTCCTGGGCTGAGACCTTTTATTCCTTTCTCTGCTTCATACCCTCTTGACCTCCTCAGGTTGTGTCGTGGGCCCATGGCTTTGTATACTTCTGAGAATTTTGATGTGGAGAGCACAGAAAAGTCTCAATATGTGAATGTGGATGGGTTTTACATGGGTTTAAGACACAACCATTGGGGCTGGGGATTTAGCTCAGCGACAAAGCGCCTGCCTGGCAAGCGCAAGGTCGTGAGTTCGGTTCCTGATACCGGAGAAAAACCAAAAAAAAGAAAAAAAAAAAAAAAAAAAAAAAAAGACACAACCATTTTTGAAGGGAAAAGAACCAGTTTGAAGGTTTATTGTCCAGTCTGATGTCCACACTGAAAGATCTGTAAGTCATTATAGAGATGACTCAAATTCTCCCTGCCTGACATTGGACACATAAAAATTACTGCACATTATAGCAAATCACAAACATCCTTAAACAGCTCAGCTTCTCCCTCAGTAAAATACGTTTCTTACAAAACTGAATTAAAAATTGGACTCTTGTCCTCACACTGCTGGTTCTTCTACCATGTGGTAACAATCCACCCTTTTGCAGGTGGAGCGGTGCCAGTAACCTTTTACTTCACTCATGTCTATTTAATTAAAGAGGTAACATAACTTTTCATTCTCTTTTCACAACTAAAAGTCAATGGACCAAATAGTTTTATTTTTCCTTTCCAGATCTAATCAATCAGATCACTTTGAGTTTTGACTCAACACCATTTTGGCTCTGTTATTGTCTGTTTTAATCTATTTATTTTTGCTTTAATTTCTTTTTTTATTTTAAAAATTAAAAAAACTCACAAAACTATAATTTATTTTTTATGTTTCCAAAAAAAGACTTGTGAAAGATGGACTCTGAAATGCTATCTTTGCCATCCTTGACTCCATTCCTATGGTGTTATATATACTTTTCCAAACTATTGGCAAATGGTTATCTGCCGAATGTTCTGGATCGCAGAGGCCCTCGCTGGGTATAACTTCCATACAACCACTAAGATGGCATTTGTCTATTCTCCTCATGCTCTTGTGAGCTTCTGATGGCATTTCCCAGAAACTGAACGCCGTGTAATGACACTGTATCTCAGCTGCCGAAGCAGACGTGAGGACCAACTATCTTCTCTTCAGCCATGCGTTAAAGATATTTGCACAGAGGTGCAACTTCATTCTTCTCATTTTCTCACTTGGAAAATATACTTATTTTTCTGAAATGTCACTTATTTTAATAAAATAACAATGGTTTGTTGATACTATTTTAAAGTGAATGAATTAATAAGTATTTACAAATTTCTGTGTTGTGTTTATTATTAGGGTAAATAGCGAGAAAGGAGTTTAAGGCATTTTGAGTCATTAATAATTTTGACTATGTTAAAGTGAAGCCAAAGTTTGGGAAATGTTGCTGTTGGTTTCCCCAGCCTTCATTTTTATTTCTTCTTGCTATAACGTGTTTCTTCACTGGGTGGCTGAATCTTATTTATAGGTACACATAAGTTCCTCTCTTCTATTTTGTCTATAAACTTAACATGCTCCCTTGTCCCCAGGCTCCCTTGGAGTGTGCTTACAGAGGTTTCATTGAGTAATTTGTGCTCATGGGGAATGAGAAACTGGAAGAAAATAAAGAAGGGTTCGTGTAATTGAATGAGTGCTAGATGTAGCCTCTGGTAGTGGCCTCTGGTTTTCCTGCCAAGAAAGAGGATAAATATCTGTTGATCATAGCATGAGAGAGATGAGTTCCTCCCAGTCTGCATCCTACAGAGCTCTGGGGTTCAAAAGATGTGACAGTAGTCCAAAGGGACACATGCAGAAGTGCAGTGGTTGGACTTCTTCCTCCCCTGGGTCAACCAAGCAGATCTAGCTGCAGCCTATCTTATAGATTAGAGTTTAGGGTAAGACCTCATTTGATAAAAAGATTTTGTATCAAAAATATTTTGAAACCACTGGGTTAGATGACTGCTGAAGGTCCTTCCAACCATAACCTGACAGAAGAACAATAGCTCTCCATGAGAAGTTGTGGCTGCCTCTATCTATTAAGTGAAGTGATTTTGTTTTCTGTTCTATACGTTGTGACTTAATGAGGGACATGAAATGAATTTGCAATGGAGGTTGGACACAGACTCCAAGTGAGACGTGGACAGAATTTTCCTGTCTTCTACTCATGATCTGTCCATCTTCAACATTAACACAACCTTCTGACTGGCTGGAATCCTACTCCAACACTTGGCTACTCTGTCTTTACTGGAGCTCCAAACTGTCAAGAAGCAATTTCACCTTGATCTAAATGGAATATGACTGAGTAGCAAATTCAAGAACCTGCGAGAGGAGATTTGTTTTCTCCTTTGGAATTTATGGAACATTTGCTTTGCTGTTGAGATGGGAAAAAGAAAATGAACTGCAAGTTCTAAAAATCTATTGAAGTGGAGGACATCTTTATGGACGAATCAGAGCAAGAAAATATCGCAATGAAGTAGGACTTTTTCTAAACTTTAAGGAGTCTTTTTATTCAGCATCTCGCTTTTCTTTTCCTCAACTCAATAAAATATCCAGACAAGATTTTCTCTCGATCTGACAGCATAACACTGAGGTGAGATGATGTGGGGCAACCTGTATGAACATTGCTGGGCAGTAAAGGAGCCCTGGCTACAGTGTGAGCATTTTGACCTATCCTCTGGGTTCTTTGTTTTACAATCACAACAGTTGATTTCTTTTTAATAATAGGAAGGCACTCAGGAATGTATTTTCATAATACAATTTTTTTTCTGAAGAAACAGTTCTCTTTTCAAGTCTGGTTTACCTTCCATCTTCTTCCCCCCAAATCTCACATCCATCCCCCTTTATGTAATAAGCATCCTATATGCTCTAAGTGAAGCAAGTCCAAGTAAATAGTAGTTACCATTTTTATAGAAGAAAGCTGGAGTTTTCCATTTCTAATTTATAGTTTTAATTACACTTTGAAGAGCTCTAGCATTTTCAAATGTTTGTAATCTTAATGTCAAGAAAATGCACGATCTTACTAGCAAGGGGAGGAGACAAAATACAGAATATTATATGCTGCTTTCAATTCCAGGTAAAACAATGTTTGAATTTTGCTTCTTGAATTTGATTTCCTCAATCCTCAGAGACACTCTTAAAAACAGTAGGACTTTTGTTGCAAACAAAATCACAGGTTTAAAAATCTTTAATGAAAAATAGTTTATAATAATTTAGAGAGATTTTCCTCATCAATCAAAGCTATGCCACCTTCAAGATCTGTTTTCCAGCACAGCTCTCTACAAATTTATGATCCTGCATAGTTTTATTTTCCCCTCACATAATGAGTGCTCGATTTTTCACTTGGATCATGAAAAAAAAAGAAAACTTGAAAGATAAACTGCATTATGCAATTCAGATTCCACACCATTTACTGTTCCACAGAAACTATGAATGGGTTAGTCATTTCCTGCAATTATTAATGACCTTTATGTGATTACTTGATGAAAGTCATGCTATCCCAGTGAATTATTTTTTGGGTCTTTTGGGAGTTTTTTCTTTTTGGTTTCTTTGGACCAGTTCTATAGTGAGTGCAATTAGTTAATTTATGTCTGCTATTTCAGCCCTAACTTACATGTAACCCATTTTCTGTGAGCTTATCTGGGAACAATCCATTATTGACTTAGTTTGGAGTAGACATAATGTACTAATCTTAGTCATCAGAAACATGCCCTACTTAGAGAAATTTTCCATTCGCTTTGTTTCTTAAATGCACAGACCACTTTGAAAAGTCCTTATCTACGAACAACAGAGAGTAGTTTCATCCTCTAAGAATTTATCATAACCCACTGGAGAATTTGACATCTCCTTGTGCATCTACCTTATCTGCCTGACGTAAATTTCAGCAGAAGTCCTTAGATGATTAAATGAAATTCACCCAACCATTTACTTGCATAACTTGAAGCTCTATACAAAACTGATGGTTCTATTTCGTGAGGAAAAAATATAACCTAAATTGCTGATCTGACATAAAACAAAACAAAACTGCTTCAAGTTTTGCAATTGTTTATAGACATCTAGTTTTGGGAAGGATATGAATTATGGTGTCCTTGTTGCAACCTTATTAATTTCTCAATTTTATTCTTTTCTCTCCTTTCACATAATCCCTATGTTCCTTTGGCCAATCTACTGCTATATGTCATGTGCATTTCTCAGCGTAACACTAAAACTTTTGGGGGCAGGGCTTTATCCCCTTCTTTGTATGCTGCTCTTCTTTCTTCTTGTTCTAAGGAAAGGTAGTACAGAGAATGAAAAGATGAACTACAGCTGACTGAATATTCTACCACCTGAAAAGTTTGTCAGGACATTACTTGAAGGTCATCTTAACTCTGCAGAGGAGAGAGGCAAAAAAAAGTATTTCTCTAGAGAAGTAAAGTTTTAAGTAGAGCTGTTGGTTTCCTACATTGTGGGTTGAATCTTTATCAGGTAGGCACGGTGAATCCGTGCTGGCATGGTTCACTTCTTTACCTAGACACTGAAAGGTTATCTCTTGGACATGGCAGGAATGGCATTATCACAGAAAATCAGATGCGCTTTTACATTTCTCCCAGGGTGGATTAACACTGAATACTCTAGAGGGCATCATGGATTCTGTTACTATTTTGGATTATTTTGATTGAAGTGCTACTAACAATATTTTGGAATGAAGTTAACCCAGGGGAAAAGACTGTTAAAGGCCATGTATTGAAGACTTTCTGGTCTCCTAGATAGTAGCAACAGGTCAATTTATAGGCTTGGATATTTGATAAGGAAAATTCATACTTAGCCAGAGAGAATAGCTAAATTGAAAGTAGCTATCTCCTAGTTGGTACTGTATCGATCAGGGCTCTCCAAAGAAACAGAATCAATAAGACGTGTGTGTGTGTGTGTGTGTGTGTGTGTGTGTGTGTGTGTGTGTAAGAGAGAGAGAGATAGACAAAGACAGAGACAGAGATTTCTTTTAAGGAAGTTTTAAGGAATTGGCTTACATGAATGTGGGGGTTAACAAGTTCACAGTCTGCAGGACAGGCTGGCAGACTGGAGACCCCAAGAAGAGTTAATATTGCATTCTTAAGTTCCAAAGTTGGTCTGAGGCAGAATCTCACCCTTCTTCAAAGGACCTCTGTATTTTCTCTTAAGGCTTTCAGCTGATGAGAAGATAATATGCTTTACTTAATATCTACTGATTGAAATGTTAATCATATCTAAAAAATCTCTTCATAACAATACTTACACTAGTGTTTGATCAAACAACTGGATAACACGGCCTCGACAAGTTGATACATAACATCAGCCACCATGATGGATTTTATAATATCATTGCGGCAGCTTATTGTGATGCCCCACGCAAGGGTACAGCTCATGTTCTTGCTGAGTTAAACCCCTCAGGCATTTGATGGTGTAGTAACCTTTGCTTATCTGTCGTACTATCATGTGAGTATATGGGATGAACATTCCTATGGTGATTTCTCCCATATGTAACAGCTGCTTAATGCACACAAGAAGGCTATACAAGTAATGGACACTCACTATGAATGAGTGTTTACTTTCCTTGAGGCACAGAACCATGCAACATGGTCTCGTGCATTTGTGTGATGTTTGAATCCATCGTCTGTCACTGGAGACATGACTGCTGCCTCATAGGTTTAAGGCAGTTGATTCATATTTTGGAGGTGTAGAGCTCTTTGATCCTTTTCTTCAACTGAAATATTTGGAGTATATTAGTGAGATGGAGCAGCAGCATTGCTCTCTGCAAGTGGGTTTTTCATTTGTGGATGTCACCCCAACCCTATCATTTTAAAACATGCACTATAAATACAAGGAAACGCTTTGCTTTTCTGTAGTTCACATACGTGTAACATCCTACCTTCAGAGCCAAGCCAAGGAAAACTTCTAAACCTTTGGTAATTTTGAATAGCTATTGCAAAGTCCTGCTTTGGGAAGCAGTGCTTCACCCTTTCAACCACTGTCTATGGCCTTTCTGGTTCTAAATTATTATTCTGTCCTTCACCAAGCCCAATTATGTACTTTCTTAGGAAGTAACACATTGTGGTGGTGAACAAGCTTCTTACTTGAAAAGTGAGGCTATAAACTTAATAGCCTTTTAGGCCTTTTTCCTGTGACTTATGGGAAGAGATAATTCCAGGGAAACACGACAAGAAGAGAACCAGCAGATGGAATGGAGGTGGGGGCAGCATGAGAGAGAGTTACTCCGTGGTGGTGGATGTTTGTGTTGATAGCAATGAGTCAAAACTAATTTAATTCATGTACAGTAAGTGGCTTCTTTTTAAGAGAATGGAGAATTATTGTAGAAGGCTTCTGAATGGATTTGTTAACATTTTCAAAAGTAAATTTTGGTCAAATCATATGGGTAAAAGTCATTTGGGCAAACTTCATTTACATAAAACAGAATACTGATTAAATAATGCCTTTATTTACATGGTTCTTTTACATTTGTCTATGGAAATGCTTTATTTTTCCAGTCAAACCAAATGTCAGAATTTGAAACGCAGTGGTACTTGTTTGTGAGGAGAAAATTTCACCTTAGTTTCAGAAAAACAAGCATATACAAATGGGACCACCTGTAATTAAAGTAAACACCCAACAACAACAACTGAAGTTAAACATTATTAAACACTTCCAGCAGATGGACAGTAATAAAGATTTCTATAGTAATTATTTAGTCTTCCCAATAACCTCTGGTGGTAGGTAATATTCTTCCTCTTTTGCGGCTAAGGAAGAACCATAGGAAATTTTATAATTTAAGATTATCCTGCTAGTAAGAAGATGCAGGCAGTCTGGTAGTAGCCTCATGCTCAGGTACTCAAAGGCCTGGACAGGCTGCATCGTTTACCCCCAAAACAGCAAGGGCATGCACAGACACTCAAAAGCTGCACAGCATTATGCAGTTGGAAATAGCAAAGCCCTTGTGAATTATGCAACAAAGGGCTGAGAATAGACTTCCAGGGCTGCTAGAGCAAGAGGTTGGTTCATGGGCAGGTGGAGCAAGGAGCTGGAGAACAAATGGAAGAGATAGTTGGTGGAGGAGCTCAAGTCTAGTCCAGATTTGGAACCTAAACCCAACAAGACTAATGGAACCCATTGTAAGTTCATGAGTATGGGCAGTTTATAATGGAAATGGCTTTGGAAAAATATACGGTCTTGGTAACTTGGTGCCTCACAGCAAGAAGAAGCATATTGCAGCAAAGAAACAGACTGTGTCAATGCCTGCCCTGAGTCCTTTTTGTTCTGAGAAAATGGGTTAAGGTTAACATGAAATTTCCTGCAGTCCACAAAGATGACATTTCACATTGTGTGCCAAGGGCCGGAAGGACACCTCAGGGAGCTCGCAGGGGCACAGCAAGATATTTTATATTTTCAAGGAAAACAAGGCAGTCCTTAATATCTGTGCAGCACCAGGAAATTGCTAGCTTGAGGACACTGACAGTTTCAATCTTAGGTCGTACCACATTCCTCTTAGTAATGCTATATCTATGAAGTTGAGTTTTCTGTGTTTGCTGAGTTTAAAAAACAAGCAGCATGCAGGGTTCCACGTGAAACAGAAATGGGTGGCAGTGTCCATTTTTCTCCGAGGCTTGAGAAGCTGTGTGGTGCACAGGAAGTGTGTACCACTAACCCACCAGTAAATGAATGTCCTTGCTGAAGGACAAAATAAAAGGTATTTCCTTGGTGTACATGCGTATGTACATTAGGAGTATGTGTGTGGTTGCACTCATTTGAAAAAAGTACTGTTTTAGTCTGGTTGAGATGCTATAAGAAAATGCCATAAACCAGGTGGTTTGTAAAGAACAGAAATTTATTTCTCACACTACCGAAGTCTGGGAAGTACGACAACAGTGCCACTTTCTGGCTCATAGATGGTGCCTTTTTGCTGAGTCCTCACACAGTGGAAGGGGAAATAAGCTCCTTTGGGTACACTTTGTAAGGGCACCATCATTCAGGATGGCATTGGCCTCCTAACCTAGGCCCCTCCCTCTTCTTAATACCCATACTTTGAGGGGTAGGACTTCAGCACATGAACGTTAGAAGGGTCACAGACATTTGGACTACAGCAGGCATCGGGAACTGAGAAAGTCTGCAAACCTCTGCAGACATCATGGCTTCACTGAGCACCTGCCACCCTTTGAAGAATGGGTTTCACAGCATTCTCAGTCTGTGGTTTTTCACAGGCCTGTGTGTATAAAAATGTACGTGATTGAAAGAAAGAGAGAAAAACAAAAGCTTGCAAGGACTTCAACTGCATAAAGCTTACAGGATTTTTCTGAAAAGGACTTTCAGGTTAAAGAACATAACGACGGGGGCTGGGGATTTAGCTCAGCGGCAAAGCGCCTGCCTGGCAAGCGCAAGGTCGTGAGTTCGGTTCCCGGTACTGGAGAAAAAAACCAAAAAAAAAAAAAAAAAAAAAAAAAGAACATAACGACGTTAAGTCTAACCTCAGAATCTCCTGCCTATTCCTTACTCAGGTTTGCCCCGTCTTGGTAAAAACGGCATCGCCATTACGCTAGCCAGCTGAGCGTCATCTCTCATCCTTTCCATCCCATCGCCTCCCTGTGAACCTGTCCCTGGGGCTGGCTGCTTGCACCTTCAGTACAAATCTCAAGCTCATCCACTTTTCTCTGGCCCCAGCTGTCCATGCGCTCAAGTCTCCCTCCTTCCTGCCCTCGACCTGCGGCAGCTTCTGTCTTCCGGGTGCATCCTTTCCCTATCTGTTCTTAGCAAAACAGCCTCAGTAATCTTTTGAAAATAGAAATGGAATCAAGTTATTTCCTTACTTATAATCTTCATTAACTTTTAATTTCACTTAATGTTTTCAAAAAAAAGCTATTATGGGGCCAGAGATATAGCTCAGTGCACAATGTCTGCCTGTCAAGCACAAGGTTCTGAGTTCGATTCCTGGTACCAAAAAAAAAAACCTAAAAAAAAAAATTAAAAAAAACAGAAACTTTGGGCTGGGGATGTAGCTCAGTGGCACAAGCTCCTGCCTAGCAAGCACAAGGTCCTGAGTTCGAATCACAATAACCCCCCTCAAAAGCTATTACCCTGTCAAATAAATTCCACATAACTTGTTATTCTTGACTTGTCTGACCCTGCCTGTATGTCTCTGAGCTCCAGGACACTGACTTCTTTCAGATTCCTGAAAACATTTACCACTTCTCCTACTCCAGCCTTTAGTACGCCGAACTGGAACAGTCCTCCCAACCACCACTGCCTGTGTGTCTGACTCCTTTCACCCTCAGGTAAAAATTTCACTGTAATTTCCTCAGCACAATTATTTTTGACCATCCCACCTTAGGACTTCTTCTACACAGTCTTAAGCAGAAGCACTCTTACGGCCCGTACTAGTCACGGTTTTTGTTTAGTTCCATGTTCGCATCTGTTCTGTTTGACTGGCCTTGCTAAATAAGAAAGCTCTACTGGGGCGGGCGGGGGAACCACGTGTTTATCAAAGTGTTCCCAGTGTCTAGTAGTGTCTCTCCATTAAGTGGATGCTCTCAGTAATCATGGAATAACTGACCGTGAACGGAAGAATGAAGAAGAGATTCTACGCCATTCATCCAACAGGTGTGTGATTGGATTGCTGGGTTGTAATTCACTAGATCGTTACTACTCTGGTGGCCATTCCAGCTGCATGGTCTCCTTGTCCTTGACCTCTCATCTTTGGAGTATAAAGAAATTAAGATTTCAAACTATTTTCTTTACACCTCTACACTTTCTTTTCCCTGTCCCACAAGCATTGCTATTTTAATACTTATTAAAGGACTTAATATTTACTACATATAAGAACTTTCCTTAGCAACCATTATTTTTGAACTAAAAATCCCATCTCGGATTTTCTCTTTATAGAAACCACCACAGTGGTTTCATGTGAATGACAAGAATAAGGCTCTTAGGATATCTGCTACATACAGCACAGAGGATGTTGCAAAGTGATTTTTCAGTTTTCTGAAAGTAAATCTTACCTCCATCTATTTTATTACATATGTCACTATCGTCTAAAATCTTAGGAAGAAGACTTATTTGGGCCCCGATAATTCTGAGAAATTGTGCAACTATGCACTGTAGCAGAAAGGCATTTTGAAGGAACCTGCATTTGCAGTGGAAGTTTTCAGTGTTTTAATTTCTCTTCATCTTAGTAGGATGCACGTGTACATTATCAATTTACTATTTATTTATCAATTTAGTGTATATTATCAATGTAATCTTTATTTTCTAAATACTCTGGGCCAGGCTTTATAGTAAACACCAAGGGAAAACAAAACCATGGATGATCTGACTCCTTCCCAGTGGCAAGTGCAGTAGTGCATAGTGGGGAAGGGAAGGCTTGCCTTTTATTCATTTTAACTAGTGAAAATTCCACAGAGGACATGGGATGCTTACTTATCTTTGAAGGGTAGATTTATTTTAAACAATTTTTTAAAAGTTCTATGAAGAAAGTATAGACTAAGAAACAGCCATCCTGGGAAGCTATTGCCAGTGGGTGAAAAGAAGGAGCTGAGTTCAGAGGTGTTAGCTGGTGCCCTAAGCTGGTCGTTTGCCCCCGTAGTGAGCAACTGCCAGTGACTGACACCACTTCAGGCATCAGGGTCACGTCCATAAGAAGATACACTTCTAGGCAGGTGCTCTCTTCTCTCCCACCGCGAGCACTGGGCACTTCCTTAGACCTCTTTCTGCCACTCACTAAAACAAGCGAATGCAGGTACATAAGAATGCATGCATGCATGAATGAAGTGAGCAGTTTTTTCAGTCCGAGGGATCCAATAGGAAAACACTGACTCTTTCCTCTGACTCCTGGTCATAGACCACTGCCCTCATTCAGGTTGTTCGAGATCTGCCTGAGTATATAACTAGACTTTCACAGACTTGCTTTCTACCATGTTTACCTTGGTGACATATACTGAGAATAATCTTGGATCAGTATCTCTCAGCAAGAGTTTCTCTTATCTTCTTAGAAGGTTGCTCTGATTAAGTATAAAAAGGTTTCAGGGGAAGGGATAAATTCAGGTGAGGCTGGCAGCAGTCTAAGACTGCTGACTGGAACTTTTACTTTTTGTGACCTAATTGTGTCTTTTATTTTATTTCAAATACCTTTGATTGAATAGAAAGCTGGAGGGTTTAGTATTTTATAAAGATCATTAAAATTCAAAATAGACTGTACAAAATAAAGAATGGTAAATAGCTTTGTGTTTATGTCCTTCAGTATTCAGTCAGAGAATTCAATTTAATCTTAAAAATGCAATTAAAATGTAAGTGCTTTGTGCCCAGTTTCAGTCAATAGGCAGGAGAGGGTACAATGCATAAGGTGCCATCAAAATAGCTGCGGAGGATTTGAAAACTTTAATGTTTGGTCTCTGCCATCACAAGAGGCGATATAATCACAAGAAATACAAAGCTTATAAGGCAATGTGTTAAGGGATTCGACAATTTAAATTTAAAGACCGAAAACCTCATTTTAATTGCAAATTATGTAATTGCATTTTCATGCTTTCCTATAAATGAGATGAGTTTCTTTCCCAATTGTTCTTCTCTTGGAAAGGCTACTTGGCCTGAGTAAGTTTTGGGCTGAAAGCCAGTGCCCAGGACCTCTGGCAAGAGCACTGTTATTCTGGGGCTGCGCAGCCCCACATGTACCTTCTGCGTTTGGTGGATTGAAAAAGTCTGTCTTGAATTAAACAACAGAATATACTCTTATTATGGATGACTAAATGTTGACATAGAGGTAAGATTTCACCTTTTCCAGCACCATGAAAACAAGTTATTATCTTTCCTTAGTAAATAAATGAGAATTAATTTTTAGGTGATTGTAGACTCGTGTTTAAAATTACACTTGGTATTTTAAGTATTTGGGGGGAGGAGCTGTAGCTCAGAGGCGTGGATGAAAGACAAGAATTTTAGTATAGATGCTGTGGAGTGGGGAAGGGGAGAATAATTTTTGTTACCTAATATCTAATTGGTATTGGCTTTGGGTATTTTCTGTGACAATCAAGAGTGCCAAACCATGCAGGTTAATCCTGTGTTTAAAATCATTTTAATGGATGACCTCTTTCTGGGTGAACTGTTATTTATTTCAGCCATTATTTTAAATATTGGGAGCCTAATTTATTCAGTGAAGTATAAACTCAAGCTGAAGTGTAGTTCATTGCTGATATTTAGATATGTTCAGGAATGTCCAACAAGTTGGGAAAATAGTGGCTTCCACTCAATCACATTCCTTGATTCTCACAGGGGAAAATATTTGTGTAGAAAAGGGAAGGGGGGGGGACTAGAATGGGCATCTGGATATCTGACTTAGATGTAGTTCCTACTGTTAATCCATTTACATCACTGCTCAGCCCATTGGCCATTTCTTCTTCTTCTGTCCCCTCCCATCCTCTCCCCTCCCCTGCCCTCCATTCTCTCCTCTCCTCCTCCTCTTCCTCCTCCTCCTCCTTCTTCTTCAAATTTTCTTCTTCAAATTTTCTTTCAATTTATTACAGGCTGACACTCTGTAGACATCTTCACATTATACACACCCTTACCCCTGAAGTGGCCAACCTAGTCAGAATGAGTCATTCTGATTTTCCTTCCTGAGATTCTGGAATTGAAGAAGTTCCAGGACAGTCAGGAAGTCACTCCCTGGGAGTAAATCACATAAACACTGGAGTTGTAGTCGTAGCAATATAGTCTGTCATGTAAAACAAAAGCAGAAAGAAGAAGAGTGAACTATACATACCAGAAACAAGGCCACAAGTTTTACACCCATGGTTGCTGGTGACAAAGGGTAGCTCACAGAGGAAAGGGGCAGGTTTGTACTTCATGAGGAACCACTTGATGGAGAGAGCAATACTCCAGCAGAGGGCAGGGCAAGCAGTGGCAGTGTTCAAGAGGACTTGGAAGTGACTTTGAGTACAAGGTTAATCAATGCCAAAGGAACATGGTGCTGAAGATTGACTCATGAATATCACCTGACTTCAAGCTTTAAGTGTGTATGATTTTTTTCCATGAGAGTAGTGAGCCACTGAAGTTTGGATAACTAGTATGGTACGGTAGAGATCCCTTTAGTGCTGGCTAGACTCGCAGCCTTATCAGAGCAAGGAGTTACATTTGCTAGGTAATCGCTTCGAGAGTGGGCAGCAAAGAATTAAGCCCAGTGATTGCTTTTCATTCAGGTGTAGCTGTGTTATGGAATTAACGTTACTCAGTTGTTCAGTGCCTTCGGTAGATATGGCTAAATCTATTACCTTCTCAACGTTCATTTGTTGATTTGTAAAATGAAGAATTTAGTCAAGATGGTTTATGTGGTGTTTCTGGGTCTGAAATCTTTATTTCCACGAAGCCATGAGAATATTAGATCTTTTTCCTCCAAAAGCATTCACAAAAAATATTTTGTGGTAGCTAATTCATTTATTTTGTGTTTTCCCTAAGTTTGCCATTTATTGTCTATGTATTTTATTACAAATCAGCGTATGTTACAGTCCCTCTTATAAGCTGAAGCACAAAGGGATAATTTCCGAAGAGATAATTTCAAAGGAGTAGGTTCTTTACTATGGATGTTTAAAAAAAGCGGTGGGCAGAAATGAATCTTTGCTCTATGAGGTGTGGGCCCTGAAAGCTATTATAAACATTCCTCTGGTGCCTGCCAGGGGCTCAGTGTTGGAGAGAAGTCGTTTGGCTGCACTGAAAATCTGATTTGTGTTTGCTGAAATATTCCAGGAGCCCCTTTATGGAAACCTTCCTGAAGCTCTTACCGGCAAAGGAAGTGCTCCAATAGAGGCCCGAAAAATGGAAGGCTGGTGAGAGGATAATAAATACACCTCAATCTTTGCGAGGCTGCAAAGCATTATGCCCTTCATAAATCCTAGTTTGCCAGAGGAGTCAAAAGAAAACAGAAGTGGAGACACAAGGGTGCAGAAAAAATGATTTCCACTGAAGAAACAAAATGAATCAGAAATGGTGTAAAAGGCTATCGCACATGGAATCAGCAGGATGGATTAAAACTAGCCTTAGGAAAACTGTGAGGGGGCACAGTGTGCTCAGAACTGTCTCCCTTCTGCTCTATCTATTCCAGGCCTTCTTTTCGGAGATATAATTTGTGTGTGTGTTAAAGCACTGTCTCAGACGCATGGATGTGGCTTGAAAATGAATGTCGAAGGCACAGCCCATACTGCAGAATGAGACTTCTTCAGTATTTTGAATTACTCTCTTTGCTTAAGCCAGAATTCACATATAGTCTGCAAAGTATGTAGATGTATGTAGTTTAAAAGCTAGACACGTTAGGTTAGTGAGTGAAGGACGGGAGAGAGAGAGCTAAAGGAAATGAGGGAATGCTGAGAAGTTACCAAAACAGCCGGTAGAAACATTCCTAAGAGTGACCTTTTTTTTACTTTTAAAGAGATTATAGTGAATGCTGAGAATCACGTGGAATGAATGGCCATCCTCTGGGTGAAGAGTGGAGTTTTTTAGTGCGTTGAGTGTCTAGGGGGACAATATTACTTAGCAGTTACAGATATGCGTGTAGGAGTAAGGGGGTGTGGTTTTAAACCAGAGTCGTCATACCCGCATGGTGTGCTGAGCGTCAGTCTCTTTCTCTCCACAGCGATCCCATGCATGTCACAGGGTTGCACTGACAAGTAGCAATGAAATGTTTTCGGATTCTGCATGTGACCTTCGTCCTTGTCCTTGTCTTTCATTCTTTGTCTCTCTCTTTTTTTTTTTTTTTTTTTCTTTTTGAGGCAGGGTCTCTCTATGCAGTTCAGGCTGGCCTCGAGCTCACTTTGAAGCCCAGGCTGGTCTCAAACTCCCAACAACCCTCCTGCCTCAGCCTCTCAAGCACTGGGATTGCAGGCCTGCACCACCACGCCTGGGGGTCCTTGTCTTTCTGTGCCTAGCTCATTTCACTTAGCATAATGATCTCCACTACAACCACGTTGTAGAAAAAGACAGGATTTCATTTTTTGTAATGGTTGAGCAGTGTTCTGTCATGTATAGGTGCCATAGGTTCGCAGACTTTTATTAGCTGATGGACACTTTGGTTATTTTTGGCCACTATGAACAGTGTTACAATAAACGCAGGAGTACAGCTAACTCCTTGACATACTAACTTCATTTCCTTCCAATATATATACTCAGTAGTGGGGTTTCTAGATCCTATGATAGTTCTAGTTCTGGAACTTAGTTTTTTGAGGAACTTCTATATTGCTTTCCATGTCATAGAAAGTTGCATATCCACCAACAGTGTGCAAGGGTTTCCTTTCCTCCGTGTCTTCTCCACCACTTGTTGTTGTTAGTCTTGATAAGCAGCATTTTAACTAGTGGGAAGTGATGTCTCACTGTGGCTTTGCTTTGCCTCTCCCTGATAGTGATGTTCAGCACTTTTTCATGTATCTATTGGTCACTTGTATATCTCTTTTTGAGAAATGTTTGTTTAGGTCCATTGCCCATTTTTTAAAACAAATGGATTATATGGTTTTTGTTATTGAATTTTTGGAGTTCCACATATGTTTTGAATATCACCTCTATCAGACATATATTGTTTTTTTTCCCCTTCTGGTACCAGGAATCAAACTCACGACCTTGCACTTGCGAGGCAGACGCTGTGCTGCTGTGCTAAATCCCCAGCCCTCTATCAGCCATATAGTTTGCAATTTTCTCTCCCATTCTGTGGGTTATTTCTTCACTTTGTTCATTATTTCCTTTACTGTGGAGAAGCTTTTTACTTTGATAGAACCCCATGTCTGACATTTGTTTTGCTTTCTTTTCTTTGGGGGTTTTCTCCAGTTTTTTTTTTTTTTTTTTTTTTTTCCCGTTCTAGTGGCCTGAAGCATTTCCTCTAATTTTCTTCTGTAGGTTCACAGTTTGAGGTTATCACTTTGAGTTGATTTGTGTAGCTGGTGAGAGATAGGGTTCTGGTTTCATTCTTCTGCATGTGTAAAACCAATTTCTTGAAAGTACTGTCCTTCTGTCATATGTATTCTTATCATCTTTGCTAAAGTCGATTGGCTCTACATGCATGGCTTTACTTCTAGTTCTTTATTCTGTTCCACTGGTCTTACACTATCGATCCCAGAGTAAGCATTTTTTGCTCATTTTCTCATTTAATCCTTCAAAGTAACACCTGATATAGATATTATTCACACTCTTTTATAGACGAGGCACCTGATGAACAGAAAGATTAAGTCCTTTGTCAAAAGTCATCACTGGCCAGCAGCAGTAAACCCCAGTTATACGACTCTGAGTTATGAGCACTTTGACATGGTTGGGGTTTTGCTCAGAGGAAACAGAGAAAAATCATTGAGAACGTAGACAGCATGCTGCTGCTGGGAGTTGTCTTCACCAGCCCTTCCGAGGCCAGGTGTCTCTGACATTGGAAACACGTTATTGGGAATGGCCTCTGTGGAGTGGCCTCGACTGCAGTCTCTTGTTCCTCCAGCTTCATTTGAACTGAGCCATGAGTTAGGCCCTGAGTCGATGCCATCTATCATGGTAAACTTGAGGTGAAACTTCATCTTGGGGTATGCTCCAGTGATGATGATTAGAAATACCTTTATCCCCACCTCATCTGGGGTATTTCAGTGATTCAAAATCAATTCTGAAGTTGTGGAATGCTCCCAAGCTTTGCATCCTCATAATATACCTTTATCTCCACCTGCAGATGTATTCCCAAACCACACTGTCCCCAGGAGGAATGATGAACTGCCTTCGTGTCTGTCACTTTTGTTGCCAGCTTGCAGCTCAGACCCTTGGAGAGCAGCCCTTTGTGCCAGGTTTGACTCCTGTTTACGATGGTGATTTTCACAGCTGGGTTTTGTAAGGTGGTTTTCTCCTTCTCAGTGAATCAGCTAGTGTTTTTCAGTGTCTCCTATAAATTCACCACTAAGGTATACCAAGTCAAGGTCTTGAGCTCAGGGACTTCATAGACTTCCCAAAGGAAGGTCAGGGAAGGCCAATTCATCTGTAACCATCTATAACAGCTTGCTGTTTCATTTCATCTATTTTTTTAATCTGTATGACTGGAGAAAGCAAATCACATTAAAGGAATGATAGAGTTTGTTGGTTTGTGTTCGGTATTACAGCAACATTGAATGCTGCTAGATTGACAGAAATTGAAGGTATCAGTAAAGAATGACTCTGAAGTCCTTTTCTGGCTTTTCAAACCTCCTAAAAGATAGAATAGGAAAATTGAAAAGGCCTATCAATGAAACATAACTTAAGGCATAAATTCTTAATCGTATTCTTGGATCTGGTAGTGAATAGCTGTGTAATCTTACACAAGTCACTTAATCTCCTTGCATCTTAGTACAGTATTTTCTATAAAACAAAGGAACTATAATGTGTGAAGAATTATATGCCCATTATATTTCTTTCAGCTATTACTAAGAGCTTCTGGGAACATAGGCCTAGAGATACATGAATTTAATAGCTGGGGCAACCTTTGGTCATTTTGAAATTTCAGTTCTCTGTAAGAGGAGGCAGCAAGTTTGAGCTCTGCAGTGGGGAAGGACAGGAGGTGCCACTGACCAGCAGCTATCTGGCCCCATCAGGGGCCTGTGATACTCCTTAAACTGATAGCCACCAGACCATGCAAGAGTTCAGATACACCTAACAACAATCATGGCTTAACAAAAAAAGATTCAAGAACTAGGGAGGATTTCTCCCAGTCTGATGTTAATGGCAAAACATTACCTTAGGCAAGCTACTTACACTGCCAATGTTACATTCTTCTCCCTGGACCAAAGCAAAATTCATATCAATTTTGATCACCTTATCAGATTGATGTGAGTGTTGTCTCCACACTCTTGGTACCGTCCCCACATATAAAACTACCTTTAATATCTATAGCGTTTATGAAGGTAAGATCTCTTCAGCTCAGAACTGATATGTCACTTACTGGCCTACCCACCTGATTAGTCTTGAAGGAAAACTCTTAGCTTGTTACTTCTCTACTCAAAAACCTTCTACCACTCCCACTACTTGGGGAGGAGTGGGTAATCTGAAAGACGTGAACCATCACAAGCCTGGGGACTAACAAGTCATAGAGGTGGTCTAGACTCAACATCTGCCAGCTCAGCAGTCCTCAAGCGTGTCACACAGGTCCTTGGAACTCCCATCTGTCTGCTCTTATTTCTTCAGACATTTCCACGAGAGGCTGTCCATGGAATCCCCTAATGCCTTTATCCTGGGTTCCCCATACCTTACTATTGCCATTCCATAACTGATGCTCACTGGAGAGCTGCCCACTACCTGGTCCACCGTAGCCTCCACTGTCAGTAGATACCTTCTTGGGCCTCCATTTCTGTTGCTTCTGCCTCTTCTGTCCAGCCCATATGACTACCAAGCACCTGATTCCACTTCTTATGAGAACCGCAGTCACAGTCCTGAAGCCCTGGGCTGTTACCTAAGGCCCTCAACAGTTTGATTCCAATCTACTCCAGACAGGTTGTCTACCTCTCCCCCTGGGAATATTTTGCTGTGACCAAAATTTCCTTTTCGAGACATTCTTCTTGCTTAGAAGAGCCTCTGCCTCTCTCCTTTATTGCATATGTCTAATCCTTGAATGTTCAATCAAAACCACATCTGTTCCAAGAAGCTTTCCTCATGGAAACCAAGAAGATTGGTTTTTCTCTCAACAGACAACTTTTACTGTTTTCACTCTCCTTCTGTCACTGAAATGGCTTCAGCTGACTTTAAAGGCAGGACTTCAGTTTTGCTATAGACTTTGTAAATCTCATAATTTAAATGAGTTTTTTTATTTGATTTATTTGTCTGAAAGTCCAAATAAAATATATATTACTTTGGATAAAAGCTGAGTATGAGCAAACATACAGCATAATTTTGTTTTAGCTGTTAATTTTAAAAATTAGACCCAGAGGTAATGAACTGATGCACTGAATATAATCAGAATCTATTTCCAATTGTTGACAACACTCTTCTTAATGACTTCAGAAGATTCTTGAAAAACCCACGTAAAGACAATGAGAAATGAGGCAAAAGCAGTATCAGCAGTAAACGATGGCCATTCTTCTGGTTCTTTTTTAAATGCCCTGGAGATCAGCATAGTTACTCAACTGTCTCTTCCCAAGAACAAGCCCAGGGTCTTACAAAATTATTTGAAATATCTCTTTCCTTCAGTGTAGGAGACCTTGATAGTTAAGGTAGATTGTGAACTTGATTGGGTTGGGATCATCCCAGAGGATTAATAAAACACACTTCTAGGTCTGTCTGAGTATATCATAGAGACATGATTTTAGGATCTCTACCAGGTCCCTGCCCTCTTCCTATCTGGCGCTGTTCCCTTACTCTCTTCCTGGCTGCCATGAACTAAGCATTTTTACTCTGCCATCCCTTCCATCAAGACATTTCTGACATGGAACCCACAAACTGTATACTGAATCCCCTAAAGCCATGAGCCAAATTTAATCTCTTCTCCTTTAAATTTTTGGCAACAGATATTTATCCAGCAATGGAAAAGCAGACTAATATAGGGATTCTGTGACCACTTTGACCAATAAAATACAGTAGGAGTGAAACTGTGTCATTTTTAAGGCCTGTGCTTTTAAAGACTGGCAGCTTCTACTTTCAGTTTTGTGCAACTTTTGCAGCTAAAATTGAGCCACCTTACTATGAAGAAGCCTAAACAGTCCAACAGAGAGACTCACATGGAGGGGAATAAAGCCCTGGCTGAGAAAACTGGCTGAGTCTCGGTGTAAACTTGATGCCTTGTGGATGAGCCTCAGGGAAGTAGAAACTCCAGTGCTTACAGTAGAAGTAAGATGTCCGCATAGAACCCTGTGTAGATTACATATTTATTCGCAAAATGAGTGACTGTTGTTTTAAACTATTAAACGTTGGATGGTTTGTTAGCTACTGAAACACAGCTGGAAATCTGTCTTTTTTACTGAAATCAGAATGGGTGAAGTTGACTTGAGAAGCTTTGCAGTTTTTATGTTGCACAAGGAAACCTACCAAAAATATAGATGTTCTTACACCTACGAGCAACATAAAAGGTACCAGCTGTAGTACTCAGTGAAGTGACTACAAACTATCCTTGCTTCGATTTCTCACATATCACCTCCAAGCTGGAAGAGGAGCATGAATGCCATTACATGATTCCTGCCCAGACTTACTCCTTCCCTGACACAACAGAGCATGACAGAGTAAATGGATAAGCCTGAGGAAGGGTTTGGGGAGGATGTAAAGGGAACCAAACACATCATTTAATAAAGAAGGATTCAGTGGAAGAGGAAGGTAGCAGTGAAGTTCTAAGTGACTCCAAGTCCAAGGTAGTTAAGATTCTCCTTCCCCTGCCCCAACTTTGCAGTGCACTGCTGCAGCCTACCCAGAAAGTCTCTCTGGTTCCTTGGTGGGGAAAAGAGTGTGAGGAGGGGCAGGTAGGAAGGACAGTGAATTGATTTTTGCTGCCACATGAGACTGGAAAAAGTAGCAGATCCCCTCTGCTCACCAATGAAGAAATAGAACTGATTATTCTGTAGGGGGCATTTTCTTTTTCAGTACCAAACCAATCAATGTCCTGCTGTGATGGTGAGAGATGCTAAACCGCAGAACCTGCTGCCTTTCAGATGAGGCAAAACTGAGCACCTGCACTTTGGTCCAGAAATAACTGAGCATTATTTTCACTGGGAACTGGGTCACTGATCCTAATGCTCTCACCAATGCTAACTTAGTGGTTACACCTTGTCTGACTAAATTACACTTATAATTTCAAGAGAAAAGCTTTCATTTGGCCAGAGCAAAAATGTATTTTCAGAAAGTATAAATTTATTGATGAACTAGGACTTTGGGCTGAACATTTGCAAAGGTGCAAAACCCACAGAAATACATATTCTGTATTCCTATAATCGCTTACTTTTTTGTACTTGAACATGCCTGAGTTCAGATCTGTTTTGGTGTTGGGAAAACAGGCATAGGTCATTATCATCAATTTAGCTTAGTAAAAATCAAACATTATGGGAGAGTAGCTATATCTCCAAAGTCATACCAGCAAGCAACCCTCTTATGCCAAGAATTAACCTATTTTTCTTGATCGTTTGTCCTCTCTCTCTGTAAGGTTCTTGTGCCCCCAGTTCTGGGCACCCTGCTTTGCATCTCCTGCCCTGATCCCATGCTGGTGCTCAGCCAGGATGCAAACTGTGAATCTGGAAGAAAAGTTTGATCTGGAAACAAAAATGCTGCTGAGACCACTGCAGATAGCATTCAAATATGTTCGGGACCCTAGTCCATGATGAAGATGCTTTTGGACCCAATAAGAAGCATCACAGTGACCAGTAATGGCAATGCTATTTTTCAAGAGATTGAAGTCCAGTGTCCAGAGGCCAAGTCCATGACTGAAATTAGCTGGACTTGGGATAAAGAGTTTGGAGATGGGATCACCTCAGTAAAGATGAGTCTGTGGCTGAGCACTACTAGGTCAGCAGATGTACTCAACAGTGGTGATGAGTGCTCACTATAGGCATTGGATGATATGATCAGCACTCTGAAGAAAACCAGTACCCCATTGACATCAATAACTATGATATGATGCTAAACACTATCAATAGCTCCATTACTATCAAAGCAATCAGTCAGTTTTCCTCTTTGGCTTGCAACATTGTACTGGACGCTGTCAAAGACCATGCAGTTTCAGAACTGTTGGAAGGAGACTGACATCAAGAACTATAGATGAGGGGCGGGGAGCGCCAGTCTTCCGGCTGGCTAGCTTCCTGCCTCGTAGGCCCCCCAGAGGGAGGGCCCCCGGCACATGGGGAGCCATGTGGTGGTGAGCGCTGTTGTGCGCCGGCCCTTAGGCAGGCTGCTGCCGCTCAATTGAGATCTATCATGACACAGAGAAACAATGACACAATTGGCCCATCATGCACCGACTGTAGATGCCCACCCATGTACGTGTGTGAATCATTCAAACTTTGAATAACCCCTGGGAATACATGCCATACAAAGGGCCACTCTTGCTCTTGCCATTGAGAACCAGAAAGGTCCAGAGTCAGCAGAGGAGCAGCTGCTGAACAAGGACTCGGAGAACATGAGAATGCAGACTAAGCCCACAGAGTCAGAGGTCCTGTGGACTGGGGTCATGAGAGCCACTTGGAAGCTGTAAACCAGGAAGACCTTGCACAATACCTGCAGAGACTCCCTGGAAGCCATTCTTCCCCTGACAGTACAGGCTGTCGTGGAGCTCTGGAGAAGTCTGCAGCAGGATTCCTTCTGCCTGTGCTGACAGTTGGGGAGAGGACACTAACTAGTTCTGGGGTCCCAATGCGATGGGAGGCTGGAGAGAAAACACTACAAAAAATGGCTTTTGCCCCAGATGGCTCACTTGATTTTTGACAAACCTTAGGCTGTAACTACTTGTTAGATCCTTCTTGTGTATCTCTGTCTTCCTGAGAAGCCACTTTGAAGATACCACCATGTATTACAGCAGTCATTGATATTTTCCTACTAATCTATCCATAATTCTGCAATGCTTGTATTGTTCCTATCCTATTTCATAAATGGATCCATGTTTATTATTATGTGTTTCCTACAACAACCATTGAGAATTATTGAATGATTATTCAGTAGGTCACTCATGTATAGTTCTATTTATATTCTTTAGAAGCCACATTGAAGATACCTAAGTATAGTACAACAACTATTGATAATCTCCTACCTCTTTTGTCTGTAACTCACTATCATTTGTCTATTTGTTTTCCTGAGAAACTATCTTGTAGATAACAATATGTAAAACAATAACCATTGATAATTTCCTACCACTTTGTCTGTAATTTGGTAAGCCCCCCCTATTATTATGTTATCCTTCTTTTACTCTTTAAAATAAAAAAAATTTAAAAAAAAAAGAACTATGGATGAGTGGAAATGATACCTGGGACACCACTGAAGACTCATATGTTTTACACAGAGTCGTAATTAACAAGGATGTGACCCATCCACAAACGTGTCGCTATTTAAAGGACCTTCCCACTGTGTGGCTGAATTCTTCTCTGGGATCCAAGAAAGGAGAAAGTCAGACTGTCATGGAGAGTACATGAGAGGGAGACTTCACCCGAACCCTTCAAATGGAAGAAGACCAGATCCAGCAACTCTGTGAGGACGTTATCTGACTGCAGCTTGACATGGCCATCATAGAAAAGGGTCTCTCAGACTTAGCCCTCCATCATCTCATGCAGGCCAATATCACAGCCATCCACAGAGTCTGGAAGATGAACCAACACCGCATTGCCAGAGCCTATGGGACTGCAGTAGTCAGCCACGCAGGGGAACTGAGAGAAGACAGTGTTGGAACAGAGCAGGCCTGCTGGAATCAAGAAGCTAGACATGAGTAATTACACTCATCACTGAATGCAAAGACCTGAAAGCCTGCACCATTCTCCTCAGGGAGGCAACACGGAGATTCTCTTGGAAGTAGAGCGCTACCTGCAGGGTGCTAGGCACGTGTGCCCCTCGGCCCTCAGCTGGTGCCCAAAGGTGAAGCCTCTGAGATGGCTGTGACCCACCCCTTGACAGAAAAGCCCAAGGCTAGGAGTGCTGTGGAACAACGGCCGGCTGTGAGGCTCTGCTGCCAGGCTTTGCAGGTCGTTTCCCAGACCCCAATCCATCATTCATCTATTTGCCTCCCTCTGGGCCAAACACGCCCAGGAAAACTGCCAGACTTGGGGTGGAAATGGTGAGGTGGAGGCTTTGGCAGACAGAACTGGGCATGTTGGAGCCGTGGTCTGTGAAGCTGCAAACATACAAGATGGTGTGGAAATAAAGACTGATGACATCGCCTCAGGCTATTAAGAAAGGGTAATGATTACAGCTGGCGAGGCAGGGCTCCTGATGTTGGCCAGGAGCAAACGGCAGGTAAGGTGACTTCGGTGCAGACCGAAGCCTACCCTTTTCCTGAGCCAGTGTGCCAGGAACACGTGGACATCTTTGGAAACTATCGGGCTGAGAGGCCGCTCAGCCCCTCTGTATCCCAGCTCAGTTTCCACACAGCACCGATGCGTGATTCTTTCCTATGGTAAGCTTTCTATTTAGTTTGCTTCCGATGAAGTCCAACTCATGTGAATAGAAGTGAAAGAATTAACCTTGCTTTCCCCAAACTTACTATTCTAATGAATATATTTGGGTAGTCTGTCTGCATGTGGAAGGCTTTTCTGTCCTAAAGCTGAGAGGTATTCTCTCTTCTGATGACCTTTCATATAAATATATGTTAATCTGTACCTACTTCAAATTCTATAGCTCAGCATTTACACTCCCAATTAACTTCCTCACACTGAACTGCCTTCCACAGTTCCTCAATCTATTTTTCATCAACTCTCTCATTACATCTGTCCTCTACACTCACAGCGTGTATGTATGACTCAGATTCCTGGATTTATTCATGGTATTTCTTTCCACGTGATATTTTCTTTTCCTTCATTACACTATTTCAAATCTTGAACTTAGTTCACATCCTTCTAAAAGCACACATCCTATATATGAAAGCTTATCAGATGTGTTAGAACTACGTAGGTGACAAAGAAAAACATACTGTGCTGTCTGCACAGAGGGATAACAGAGAAAGAAGCCAGTTCTTATCAGAGACTCAAGGAAAAGCTCAACAGTCTGGTGCTGCAGCAGGCTCCAGGCAGGAGGCGGAATGCTAGGCATTGTTTGAAAGTTTGCTGGAATTAAGGGGAGGGTCCCAGGCCATGCAGTCCAGTGATTGCTCCTTTACGTTGGGAAGATATTGGGGATTCTGTAGAAAAATCATGCTAGACAGTCTCCCCAGACCAGGGAACACTTAGCCAAGAAGAGTCCCCATCCTGAGAATGGAATTAAATTCTATGGGCAGAAATGCAGCTCTTCAGCTTCCCTACATTCCTGTTCCAAAACTATCCTCTGACACATCCCAGTCAGAGGAGCAGAAGCCTCCATTCTAGAGAAGCAAAATAATCTTAGAGAAGAAAAATTGGTTGCTACTGATAATTTGGAGGATCTCTGATGGACTGACCGGATTTCTGCCAAAGCCTTCTATGGTAAAGTCTGTCAGTTAAAAAGTGCAGACCAAGCACATAGGGTTTCTAGTCTGCATTCTACTGATTTTGGGAAAGCACTTCTTTGAGAGACAGAAATTAAGACCACTACAGAGAGGAGAAGGAGTTTTAAGGACAGAAAAACAGTGCTTTGTATAAAAAACCAGAACAATGTTTCTTTCTTTGGCAATAAAACGTATGCTATAAAAGAAGAAAAAAGTAAATTACATGAAAATACTTTTTAAAAAACCAGGGTATGATGCCTGATATTTAAAAATGAATGTAATTTTGGAATATAATATTGAAGCTATATGTTAAAGAGACAAAACCCAAAGCAGACTCTATGGCCTGTTTCTACATGGCCCCTCAAAGCTTCGTGCAGTCATAAGTGGGGCTCTCACAGGTGGTTGAATCTGGAGTGTGTCATTGATTCATGGTGCAGTGTTAGGATTAAGGGTGTGAGGATTACAACTGGGTAATTATTAAATCAATCCACTGATTAGTTTGGTACCACCCTAATCCTGGTAGACTGGGTAAGATAAAGGACAGAACATGCTGTTAAGACCCCCTTGTTGCTTTGTTACCTTCTGCCCCCCCAGAACTGTTTCTCTTCTAGCAAGTGTTATGGCTTGTGTCTAGATGTCCTCCCAACACCTCACGCAGTATTAGGTGGGGCTTTTTTAGAGGTGTCTGGATCTACAGTGTGTGACTTTGGGATTGATTCATGGTGCAATGCTAGGATCAAGGGCACTAGGATTGAGAGTGTGACTGCTACCTGCCCTAAGTAGCCAGGATAAGATATAAATGTTAGAATTATAAATGCCATTCTTTGGCATTTAGTGATAAGATATCATTTCCTAGTCTATACTCTTTGTCAAAGAGTAAGTGGCACATATGCATTATATATGGACACTTGAGAAAATTATTATATTTATGAAATAAATTTGCAACAACCTAGTTCCAAATTGTTTCTTTTGGAGTATCTTTGATTTATAAGCTTTCAGTCTTATAGTTCTTTATGGATATTATATTGAATATTTACTTATTTATAGACAGGATCTCTCTGTGCTGCCCAGGTTGGCCTTGAACTTGTGATCCTCCTGCCTCAACCTTCTAAATAGCAGGTGTTACAAGCACATGACACTATGCCCAGCAAGGGCTAATATTTGTGTAGTAACTAATTTCTTGACCTTCATTTATTATTTAATAATAAGAGTAATCATATATAGAGGGCTTCTTGTGAGCCACATATTTCTTATGAGCCTTTCCTGAACATTCTAACTTAGTTCTCACACTAACCATACTAACCACATGAGGTTAGTATTAGGATTACAAATGTGTTAAGCAATATCTTGAGGCACAGTAAGATCTGATCATCTTTAAGGTCATAAAATTAACAAATGACAGATTTTTTTAAACTTGAGGCCATCAGACTCCAAAGCCATCCTTTTAACCGCTGTGCCACTCTGCTTATGTTTCTTCATAAGTGTTTTAGTAAATGTGCTACCACATTTTTTTCCCATTTTCTAGTCACTTTGGGTTACAGACTATTTGTGCCCCCCTATCCCTCCCCAAGTTCAAGTGTTGAAATGCTACCTCTTGTTCTTATGGTGTGTGTGAGGGGCCTGTGGGAGGTCTTTATAGCTAGAGGAGGCCAAAAGCACAAAGTCTCCATGAATGGTAATCGTGCCTATATTTTTTTTAATTTTTAATTTTTTGGAGACAGGGTCTCCCTATGTAGTTCAGGCTAGCCTTGAACTCACTATGTAGCCCAGGCTGGTGTTGAACTCATAGCAATCTTCCTGCCACATCCTCCCCAGTGTTGGGATGACGAGCGTGCACCACCATACCTGGCCAGTGTCTTTAGAGAGTCCCACAAGAGCTTGCTTCTCTGGAGTAGCAACCTAGGAGAGGGTCCTCACCAACGAGCTCACCTCACCAGCACCCTGGTACCACTTCTAGCCCCCAGAACAGTGAAAATACATTTTTGTTGTTTATACTTTATTCTATGATAATTTGGTATAGTACCCTGAACTGACTAAAGTACTTGGTCAGTGGTTGGCAAACCTTTTCTTTTCCTCTGACAAGAGTCTCACCATTAAAATCTTTCCTGGTGCAATAAAATAAAAACTAAGTCATTGTATGGGGCCCTAACCCAATATGACTGAAACCTTTATAAAAGGGAGAATTTGGATACAGAGACAGCTACACACAGAGAGAAGATGTGGAGATACAGGGAGAAGGAGGCTATCTACCAGCCAAAGGTGGAGCCTTCATTCTAGTCTTCTAGACAGCAGAATTGTGAGACAGCTGTTAGTGTTGTCATTAACGTCACCACCTCATTTGTGATACTGTTTCAGTAACCCCAGCAAATGAATACACATCATCAGTGTGTTAAGAACCTTATGACGCAGTATTCATGTATGGCGTACAATTCATGCAGGCAAACAATATTCATGTGTTGCTGGCTGTATCCCTATTTTAGAAAGACTAGACTCCTTGATTTACTGACAAAGAAATATCAGTCCTACATGCTTTGAGGACTTTCACTTGTCTTTGTAGTCACCCTGTCCACTTGACATCCAGTCTTTGAAATTTCTGTTTTGCAAATCCTACTTTGGGCTCCTTTATTGCATTAGCAGAGACAAAGATGTGGACTGAAAAAAGAGAATGTGACAAGTTTATAAGGGAAGAAGAATGCCCAAGACTTGGACATGACCTAGCACAGCTCATGAGACTAGAGTGGAGTTGGATCCAAAGAATACTTGTTCTCGGGGCATTTTAGAGAGTGTGCATGCTGCCCTTGTACTCAAAGACCCTGGTTTTACACACTAGTTATAAGTACTGCCTTATGAAATTAATAATTAAATGGCGTTATACATTTGAGAAAAATTAACAAATATACTGAGGTAAAATATCTTGCACTCAGTATATGTTAATTGTCTAGTATAAAACTATGTGGTTAGGTGTTTAATAAATAGCTTTTTTCTATTTTAAAGAGAAAAAACCAATAACAAAATAACAACAACATAAACAAGGGGCTGGGGATTTAGCTCAGCGGCAGAGTGCCTGCCTGGCAAGCTCAAGGTCGTGAGTTCAGTTCCTGGTACTGGAGAAAAACCAAAAAAAAAAAAAACAAAAAACAAAAAAAACAACAACATAGACAAAAACAAAACAACACAAAAACAATAAAAATGATACAGAATTTCAAAACAAGATGATAGGAAATTAACAATGGTTGTCATATTATATATTGTTATCTTCAACAAAGTTACTCAGATTACCAGATGTAAGAATTCAAGATTGGTCAAACAATTAAAGAGAATAAAATATAATAAAAAACACGATAGAAACAATACAGAGCTTCACTAAACAAGGTGGTAGGAATTCAACAAAGTTATATTGCATATTGTTGTCTTCAAATTAATTATACTGCTGATATCTATTGGTTTATTGAAAGGAACAGTTAATGCTTAAATTTTTTAACCAATTTTGCATGCTTATATCTGGTGATAAATAGTTTTTGAAATGCTAAGGTACTTACTTATAAATTTATTCATTCAGCAAATATTTACTAATATTATGGGTTCCAGGTACCATATTTAAATCAGTTGTAAAATATCATGATTGTAGAAGTTTTCTGCTTTGTGATTTTGAGCAGTGCTTGCAGTCTTGTGGGCCTTATTTTTTCCATTTGTACCAAAGGTAATTTTACTAGATTACTTATAAAAGTTTCTAGCTCTAAATTTCTATGACTTTGTGTCATTCAATTCTTCTCATAATTGAATCATTTTCTGATTGTAATGTTTGATGTCTTAAAAGTGTTCAGATTCCATTGCATTGATTAAAGTGCCCAAATTTGTGGTTGATTGTTCTGTCTGCCATAATAAGTTTGCTCATAGGCATTGAGCCATTAACGTTTTCTAGGTCACAGACTAAATTTGGAAAATGCCAAGATTTTAAATAGTCACCACTTTAAGTTTAGTGCCATCCGTCCTATTACCCCAAAATAGTCCTTCTTAACATTTGCCTTCTACTTCTGAATATGTTATAAAGAGTTCACTTACCTTTTCAAAATTAACAGCTATCCTGAGTACCTTAAAAGGGCACCGTTGAGAAGTTTGTTTTATGTTTCTTTCCATTAAAATGTATTATTTTCAAGATCTTGCTGTTTTACTTCTTTTCCCTGGTGTTGAACACAATTACCACAATATTCTTATGACTTTGCTTTAAAGCTCTACGCCTAGCTGAAAGCCACACTATATTGTTAACTCCACAAGTCCAATAACATTTCCCCAAACATGTTGTGACTGTCACCACTGGAGAGCGACGCTTTTAGGGGAAAACGTGGAGTTGGTTTGCTGCACATTTCTTTCTTTCTTTTCTGCTTTCCTAATTTCAGATAATTATTGAGTTGAAGTTTATTAGCTAATTGTATACATGCTGTGATATTCAAGTACTTTCATTTATGTGGTTGACATTAACTAGAGTTTTCTTCAATGTAGGTATTTTCCTTCAGGTTTGGGAGGAGAAACTACTCTAATTGCGGTACTTGGAGGCCCAGTGTGGCTATAACTAGAATTTAGTCAGTTCTACTTATTAGAGAATTATTCCGTGCACCTTGGGGAACTACATTCATTTTTCTCAACCAAGCTATCACCCAATGGGAACTACACTGAGATATTCATGACCCATGGACATTGTTTTATCCGTAACACAGAACAAAGTCAAAGGCAGAGGTACAAACCACCCAAACAAAATTACCATATGGTGAGATTTGAACATTGGTAGTTCCGTTCCACTCTGTGGTTTCAGAAAACGTATAACTTTGACTTCAATTAAAATGAATTTGTTGGCCACATACTTGGGAAACCTTTAGCTTAGCTTGAATTTATTTATTGGTCACTATAAAATATGTTTTAAGGATTGAATCTTATTAGGCCACTACCATCAGCAAAACTTCATAGTGTACTTTTTTCCTTGATAATATTGAGAATTCACCCCAGGGCCTTGTATGTGCTGGGCAAGTACTCTATAGTGCTATGTCCTTGGCTTGTTTGTTTGATTGACTGATTTAAGACAGGGTCTCACTCTATTGCCCAGGCTGACCTGAAACCTAAAATTTTTCTGTCTCAGCTTCCTAAATAGTTGGGATTAAAAAATGTGTGACACTATTCTCAGTTAATATTCTATAATTTTGGTTCAATGTCATTTGGTCTAAAGGCTTATATTAAAATCTCTTTGGTTTTAATATCTGGGAATAAATATCTGGGAATGTAATATCTGTTTTTTTTTAATTGGGAAATGAAAGTTTTCCAGATATGTTTGAAACGTGTGCATCAATTCTCCAAATTGTCATCAGATTCCAGAACTGAGAGAACTAACTGAGATTTCATACACAGTGTGGTCATTTGGCAAAGCGTAACCCCAAGACCGTGTCCTGGGAGCTGAGAAAAACCAGATGTTCAAAAGAGGTTCAGGAGTTCTAATCAAGCAGAGGAGAAAGAGGGGAGTGATTTAAAACATATAAGACACTTTATGATTCTTCCTTTACTTTTTTTCCCACAGATTTCCTGAGGTGTAGTTGGTATATAATGAACTACACACATTTAAAAATCACAATTTTATCACTGACTCATCTGCTACTGCTAAACATTTCTCACATTTATCTGTGACTCTCCCTCACTTCCCCACCAGCCCCACTTCTAGGTAACCAGCAATCTTCTTTCTGTCATGTTAGACTGAATTTCCTAGTTGTTTTATCGATGGAGTTCAGGACACATTAACCTAAAATGTGAAACTTTGGCATCTGAAAAAACAGAAGAAGCAGAAAGATCGCTTACACCTTCCCCTCAGTCCTTCTTCCCTGAAGCAGGCCATAAAACCTCACTAAATTTCCTTCAAGGTGGGCCATAAGACCTGCCTTTCACACGTACCCTCCTGTACAGTGTATCTGAAGGGAAGGAATACGACTAAGTCCCTTCCTAATCTCTGGGATTGAATACTTGACACTGCCAGCCACAGAAGGAGAGGTTTCTTTTGGCTTGAAGACTCAAAAGTTTCAGTCTATGTTTGCCAGCCTTAAAAAAAGAAAATGCTATGATGGAAGGCCGGGGAGAGCAAAGATGCTCATATCACGGTGGCTGGGAATGAGAGCAAGGGGAAGGCTGGGGAGGGGCAGGTGTCCTTCCAGGTCCGGCCCAGTGCCCTGCCCTGTGTAGACACCACCTCCTCATAGCCTGTCACATCACCCATACCCGCTCACCTTCCCAAGGCACTGCCTGTGAATGCATGAGGCTTTGCGGGATAGTCTTGGTCTACATCACAGCAGACTAGCTTTATCTTTGAAAACACAAGGATGCCAAGAAGAATCTGAACACACAGTCCTGGCTACTTTCCCCCAATTTATTCTTGTTAGAGCATATCCTCTTTGTCTAATCATACTTCTGCATGACTAGCCAGTCATCACACAGATCTCCTTGTTTCTTTGGGCCTTTATTATTGAAGACTCCCCTTGTCAGATACAACTAAACAAATTTATATGCTTTACACTTATTTATCTATCCTTTGATAGAGGGGCCTCAGCAATGAGCCTTGTGATGGTTGAGAAAAAGATACTTTTTCCCTCATAATAGAAATGAAATAATACAGTATGTATTTCTGTCTGTCTTTTTTTCACTCAGCATGAATTTCAGTCTTATTGTGTACATAAGCATTCGTTGCGTTGATTGCTGAGTTGTGTTCAACTGTATGGGCACATCATAACTTGTTTGTTCCGTTCACCTATTGAAGATAGCCAGAGAGCCAACGAGCACCTCGGCCCTCCGGCCACAGGAAATGAATTCTGCTGACATCAATGAGCTTGAAATTGCACTTTGGCCTCAGATGAGACTGCACATGTCAACACCTTCATTTCTGCCTCATGGAACTTGGAGGGGAAAACTCATTTAACCTTTATCAAAACTCCTGATGTCTGGGGACTGTGAAATAATAAATTTATATGGTGTTAAGCTTCTGTGTTTGTAGCAATTTGCTCCCTATCATGGTCAAAACATGTCCCAAAGCAGAAGCAGTACACAAAAACATAGAGTTCTTTGAGGTGGTAGTCTGTGGTGCTAATGCCTGGTGATGAAAGGGAACAAAGAGTGCTTAAGGAACCTCAGGGATGCTATCTGCTGGAGCGCTTCTGCTCATGGAGAAAATGAGCAGAGGTGAGGTCGAGTAGGAAACCAGGCCCTGTAATTGTGCAGTTTGTTAGGACCACTGCAACCTCACCAAAGTTTTTTTTTTTTTTTTTTTAACGTATGTTGTGGGGTGCAGAAGAGGGTGTGGAAACTTTTGTTTTGATTTGTTAAAAAGATTGTTGTCACTGCGATTTGGAAGATGAGCTTGAAGACTGCAATAGTAAAAATGAAAGCCAGTTGGGAATCTTGCATGATAGCACTACACCAGCAGCACAGCGAAAGTCAGTTGGAAATGCAGTGCTACAGTCTTGGAGAAAAAAGTGGACAAGCACAGATTTATGTAAGAGCAGTGGAAGCTAGAAATGAACAAACCTGAGAAATATTTAGGAAATACCTTGGAAGATAATCAACTACCTGGGGATATCAGGTAGAATTGCACGGATTAATTAGAGTTAAAAAAATATATATCTACTTTGGAGAAAGACTCATTCACAGGTAGAAGATAATTGATGCAGTGAGCATGTATGAATAATCTAAGATATGGCATATTTCAACACTGGGTGTTTGTAAGGTCATCTTCCAAAGGCGTTAAGAAAATGTGTCAAGGAAGTCAAGAGAAGAATGTTTTGAAAAGAGAGTTTTGAAAAGAAGGAAAAGGTACAGTAAGAAGAAATGACAGCTAAAAAATAAGAGGCTTGAAGGTGTCAGTTGTATTCCCAAGCTATTAGAAAGAACTACTTTGGTGGGACAGTGACAGAGATGAGGAAATGGAAATGTGTCACAGACAGAATTACTGAAACTTTCTGAGAAAGTGGGTGGGGAGACACGAGGTTAAGGAAAAGGAAGTCATTGAGTTTTTTGTTCATTTGTTTGTTGTTTTTTCTGCTTAAAAACAAGAAAGATTTAAGTACCAAAGAAAAGATCCAATTAGAGGGTCAACTCTTAAGTGATTCATTATTGCTGTGCTTTATTACTTAGTATGACTGTTGTATGGGAAATGATATTTTTTTTTATTAAACAGTATAGCTTCTTAAGACATTAGAGCTATTCATTTTCTTTTACTTTGGTTTTTAGTATTCTGGCTTAAATTTGAATTACAAATCTCCCCAAAGAAAGTTTTTTGAAACAAATAAGTTAATACAGAAAGTCATTTAATGTGTGTATCGTATGGTTAGAATTGGTCAATTAACAAGGCAGTTAATAGCAACCTCTTTCTTCTGAGTTCTGTCCAAGCATTTGTGTTAATTATTCAGGCTCTAAAAGATGAAACTATTGTTCCCTAGGAGCTCAAAATCTGATGGAGGAGCAGGCAATTGAAAGTACTAGAAGGCTTACTGGGGAAGAGAAACTGGAGGAGATTTTGTTTTCCATGGTATCATCAGATCTTACTTGTAAAATTAAATCCTCATTTTAAGAACTCTAAACAATCTTTTTCTGATACATATATGTTAAAGCCAAAAAATTTCATAATAATTACCCTCAAAGTTAGGCTGTCCTATGCCATGAAACAGACTTTTAAGAAACTATGATGGTTAGACAATTAGAAAACTAGGTACAAAGTCAGGTTTAGCAGTAAAATATTTTGTTCCAGTGCGATAACCTCAGCGTTCATCCTCCCAAGCTTCTTATCTGCCTTGTCAAGTTCCTGTTACCATTCAGGGAGCAGTGAGAAGATTTCTCTGTGCCTTAGCCTTGGGGTACGCTGATATTGCAAAACCTGCTGAGTCATCACCACTTTGTGCTTCAGAATCAACTTGTGACAAGGGCAGCAAAATCTCTAGCTTTGAGAGAAGTGAACGTGGATATTTTGAGTGCTAAAATTCGAAAGTGTGCATCCTAGGGAAAAAATTGATGTGACTTCACAGTCCCTGATGGGTTCTGGGAGACTGCCTAACTGTTACCACATCAAGTACAATGCTCGACAATAGTAGGAAGCCAAGTGAGAGTCAAGCTAGCTTCTGGATCACTGGGCAACTATTCAGGAATGCAGGCACTGAGCATTGGTTTTGCAGGGGAAACCTGCTGGTAACTACACAAAAATTTGTCTCACCTTCAGCTCCTTACACACAATCTATTAATCATTTAACAGAGATGACAACAAAGTATAAAATTCAGTGATTTTTTCCAGTATTTTTGCAGAGTTGTGCAATAATCAACATAATGGAACTTTAGAACATTTCAATACCCGCTAAAAGATCTTGTACCCACTAATAGTCACTTTCCCCAGCTGTAGGTATCCACTGTCTACTTTTGGTTTCTATAGGTTTTTCTATCCTAGTGTCATATACTACATGGTCTTATGTGATTGGTTACCCTATACACACAAAATCTATTGATGCTTTGGCAGGTATCAGTACTTCATTTCCTTTTGTGGCCAAATAATATTTTTTAAGGATAACCACTTTGTCAGCTGATAGACAATTGGGTTGTTTCTATTATTCAAGTACTGCAAATATTAATGCTACAAATAGCTGTGTTTATATTTTTGAGTGGAAATATGGAGTTTATTGTGGGGAGGGAGGGGAACCTGTGTAACATATGACAGTTTTCAGCAGCTACTGCCAGGGTGTTTATATCTTTAAGAGATCTATTGGTCTGTAAAAGGTTTGTTTTTCTAGTCCCTGCCTTTGCATATTATCTGCACTTGGTATATTAGCCAACATTCTTCAAGGGAACAGAACCAATAAGATATTCATAAAGGAAGAGATTTATTATGAAGAATTTGGGATATGATTTTGAAGGCTAAGAAATACCACCATCTGCCATCTGCAAGCTGGTAACTCAGGAAAGCCAG
This sequence comes from Chinchilla lanigera, assembly GCF_000276665.1. Lineage (NCBI taxonomy): Eukaryota > Metazoa > Chordata > Mammalia > Rodentia > Chinchillidae > Chinchilla > Chinchilla lanigera. The sequence continues at coordinate 16,276,102 of NW_004955446.1, read as the reverse complement.
TGGCATAAATCTGGCTCAAGTCCAAAGGCCTGAGAACTAAGGGAACCAATGGCATAAACTCAGTCCAAGGGTAAGAGCAGACCAAAATTCCAGCCAAAGCAGGCAGAGAGGAAGTAGATAAGGTAAACTGGTCCTTCTTCTGCCTTTTTGTTCTATTCAGGCCCTGAGTGGGCTGGATGGTGACCACTCTCTGTGAGGAAGACTGTCAACTTTACTGATTTCACTGCTTCAAATGTTAATTTTATCTGGAAACTTTCTTCCAGACACATTCAGAAATGATTTTAATCTGGGCACTGATAGCACAGTCAAGATGGCTCATAAAATTAACCACTGTGAGTGGCTGGTACTAATTAGAGTTAGAGTTAGGTGTTCAAGCACTCAGATCTTGCACTCTTTTTGGTCTTTGCACAGATCCTTTATGTATTCTGGGAAAATTTCAATCTACTTTTACAATAGGACAGACATGTGGTCAGTGCGTAGGAAGCAGCAACAAGGTAATATATTCAACATAATTCTTAGAAGACTTTTAAGAAATTAGATTTAGTGTCTTATTTAATGAAAAATGCATGAGTGAATCTTCTGTGTTAGTTTTCTATCACTACACTTAAATGCCTAACATAGCCTAGTAATGAAGTAGAGAGAGATTTGTTCTGGCTGATGTTTCTGGAGGTTCATGTGCAAGATCCAGAGACCTCATTGGTTTGACACTTGGTTAAGGGAAACACTTCATGGTAGGGGTGTGTGTCAGAGTGAGTGGTCAAGACTCAAGCCAGGGAGAGAGGCAGTAAGATAGAGAGAAAAGTTTTGGAAGCAAAATACTATAGTTAAGAATTGGAAAAGGGGCTGGGGATTTAGCTCAGTGGCACAGTGCCTGCTTGGCAAGCCCAAGGTCTTGAGTTCAATTCCTGGCACCAGAAAAAAAAAAAAAAAAAAAAAAAAGAATTGGAAAAATACCCTAATGAAAAAACATGCTCCAGAATAGAAAGACTTGGTTTTGAGTCTCACTTTCTCCCTTACCTTTTGTTTTGCTTTGAACAAGTTTTTCAACCCCTGTAACCTTCTGTTTCATCATTCTGAAGGAAAGATTAAGAGCAATATTTATCTTTTAGGACTTTTAATGTTTAATGAGATGATATTTGTAAAGATTAAGTGCAGAGATTGGCTGCAGTAAGAACGCAAGAAATAGAGATCTTCTTATCTTGGAACACCAAACAAAGTGATCAGAGCATTGTCCAAAGAAAATAGAATTTATTTGGGTGTAAACCTCATCTTCTACCAAAATGTGCCATTTTTTGTTTTGTATATTTATTTATTTATTTTTTCCTTCCAGTATTGGGAATTGAACTTAGAATGTTGCGCTTGCCAAGCAGGTGCTGTGCTGCTGAGCTAAATCCCCAGCCCCTATTTTCTGTTATTAAAAGAGAAGTAGATGATATTATTGATCATCTAGAATTGATCATCAATATCTCCTTGCTTAGTAAGTTAAACTATCAATCTTTAAAACCAATCTGGTTTAGAAAATCAGTACCAAAATTATCTTAATTAAAATGCTCCATTTATGTTTTAAATAACATTATGTGAATATTTCTTTTGACAAGTGACAAAGTTATGTGTTTTTGACTACTGATGTCCTGAAACTATCAGGGCAAAAGGAGTTTCTCAGATGCTTTAAATGTACATTGCTATGCTATGTATGGCCTCTGGGTTTGCTGAAGTAATAAGCGTTTTGAATGGGATGTTGTGACATTCACTTATTTCATGGAATTCTTCCCTTGAAGATTTTGATGAATTTTGTTTATATAGAAATAAGGTATTTTTTGACAATTTGATTCTGATAGGTAACACTGTTTCACTACTGTCTTCTTTTGAAAAGTGATGCTAATAATATAAGTTGTTTAGCTGCCTGGTTGACTTGGTTTTTAAGATCTATCACTTTTGTTTTCAGTATAAGAAGTGCTTGGGAATAATTTTCATGTAAAACAGCATAAATTTGTTTACTAAGGAATATGTGAAATTTATACGTAGAGAAAGTGCTAGAAGAGTCCAAAAAGATAGATATTGCTCTTAATCTTGCTTTAGGAATGATGAAACAGAAGATTACTGAGGCTGAATAACTTGCTCAAAGCAAAAGTTTATGATAGTTCTAAAGAAGAACGTTGAACAGCAGGCATGGGTTTAGTTGCATAGGTTGAGAGAAGAGAATTTTAATTATCTCCATGTAATTGTTGCATTTGTCTTTAAACAATAGTCTGGTACTAACTTTGTAATTGAAAAATAATGTGTGTAGCATAAGAAGCTTACTGGTTTCCTTCTGCATGCTCTTCACCTTGCAGTTTAGGAGGCACTTTCCCTTTCTCTGGACCGGCACTGCTCCTAGCTTTTTGCATGCAAAGCACACTCAGAGAAAGATAACTCTCTGAATAGACAATAGAACGCTTTTGTTACTTTTCTCCTTTTTGTACAGAAAACATGTATAAAGCGAAAGTGCTAGAATACTGGAGTTAAATAAAAATTAGACATGGAGCTAAATTCTCCAAGAGAGAATTACATTAGCATCCATTAATCACAAATTATGTGTGCCTTACCTATATATAATCTCCAAATAAACTTATTTTGGTAGAGTGAGTATATTTGGTTTAATAATATTTAGAATGATATGTTTCTAGAAGAAGCATTTCAGCAATAGGTTATATTGTGCATTCATGTTTTAGATAGGAAATGACAAATCCAATCAAGGCTTATCTTACTTTTTATATTCCCATAATAGGAAATTCCATAAAATGGGATATGAAAGTTGTGATGCACTCACTGTTCTGTGTAAATAAATCTTTTAATTAAAGAATAAAAAGCATCTTTACTTTTTGTTAACTTAATCTTAGTTTTTGTTTCTGTATTCATTTTTTTAGTTTAAAATGAAAGAATGAAAATATACTAACAAACAGACATCTATTTACAAACTAGCACAAGAAAAATACAAGCAGTACTGAATTACAGACAAAGTGGTAGGAAATTAACAATGGTTGTTGTATTACATATTGATATCTTCAAAGTGGTTATTCAGGAGAACAAATATAGACATGCAAGACTGATCAAATAATTAATCATTAACTGTTCCTTTCCATAAAGCGATAGTAGTCAGTAGTACAACTATGTTAGGTCTCCTGTATATACATACATACATACTTTCCCCTTCTTTCTTTTCTCTTTTTCCTCACCCCAGTTGCTCTTTACTTTTGAGCATGTTCCTTTTGTTTCACAATGTCTGGCATATCTCCTAATTTTTATTCACTCTTTCAGGTTCTTACACTAGTGAGACAATATGTTGCTTACACATGGAGGTCTGATTTACTTCACTTATGAGCATGGTCTCTAGTTGTGACCATTTACCTATAAAAGCCTCACTTGTATTCCTTTAAATCAGCTGCTATTAATATATGTCTGAAATGACACTGTTTCTAGTTAATGTCTAGAAAGTATAAAGTGTGGAGAAGGGTGGAGAAATTGAGCTGTCAGGGACATTCTTGGGGGTAGTAGTCTCATTTAGTTGATGGTCTTGAAACCTCTCATTTTTCTCAGCAAAAATTTTATAGTTTTTTGTCTTAATGTCACATAATTCAGTTTCTAATGCCAAATGATTACTAATACAAAGACTTTAGCTTTTAGGATTGTGTTAACAGTTAAACTCTCTCAATGATTAGAAGAAGCAAATATCATCATTCCAATTTTGAACTTAAAATATCAAAATAATTGGAAAGAAACCTACCTAACATCATTTTTAAAGATATATAAACTTAATTTTTACCTAAATAATAAATTATTTAAATACATTTGAAAATTATTTTTTAAAAAGATCTTCTAAATATTCACTTAATAATCTTACAAATATTTATCAATAATTACTACTAACTACAATATAATACAATAGGTACTTTAGGATACTATTCATTCATTAGTTCACTCAAAAATATTTATTGGGCATCTAATATGTCTCAGACTCTATTTTAAATGTGAGGAATACAGCGGTGAATGAAATAAACCACTTAAAATCATTTTGATCACCATTATGTCCCCTATATTACTTTTGTCACTGGTAAAGAACCAAGAAGAAAAAATTCTCTATTCTCATAGAGTTTACTTTGTAGCTGTTAAAGAAGTATTAACTAACTAAATAAAATATAAAATATGTTAAATAATAAGTGATAAGAGGAAACAAAGTGAAAATGAATGTGTGTGTGTGTGTGTGTGTATTCTCATATCTGTGTGAAATTTTAGATAGGTAGCATGGTAAAAATAACTGACAGTACTTTTTAGTAAGTACCTCAAAGAAGTAGGCAGAGTTACATCTGGGGGATATCTGATATCTAAATGAAGATCCTCCACAAGGGCAATAGAAAACACAATGGCCTTGGCATAGCATTGTGTTCAAAGTGTTTCAGGAATAGCAAGGAAGTCAGTATGGTCGCTGTAGTGAGAATCATGGAATGGACAGGGAATGAGGTTACAGGAGCAATGGAGAATCGTTACCTTTGTACATGGTTGTAGATGGCTTTGTAGGTCACTGTAAGGATGTGGACTTTCACACTAAAAGAAATGGAAAGTCATCATAATTTTTTCCCAGTAGTGAATCTAGGGATGATACTGGCTTTGATCATGGTGGTGAAATTGTAGATACCTAAAAATATTTTGATGCTTGAATCAACTTCAACACTTATGTGGAGCCAACTACATCCAAATATTGTGATATTTTAATTTAGAGAATAAGACACAGGAATAAAAGTGAACCAATATTTTAGGCTGATTGTTTTGGAATGTTTGTCGTTTAACTCAAATGAGAACAGCTACAGCAGGAGAAGGTTCCCCTTTGTAGTCCGCCTACAAGAGTGACAGTAAATTCAGTAAGTCAGTTTTACATGTGTCAGATTTGAAATGTCTTTGCACAGTCAAGTGGTGCCACCAGGCTCTATGATGGGAGATTGAGGCTAGTAAAATAGTTCAATATCATTCCTGTGTACGTGGTGATGGAGGAATTGATTGGGTGGAGAGGAGAAGACCTCCAATGGCTGAACCTTGAGGTGCTCCAACATGTAGAGTATGGGAAGATAATGAAGAACTCACTAAAAGGGACCAAAAGAGTAGAAGTACACGGGGTAATTCAGGTGCATATGCTGTCTTGAAAGTGAAGAAAAGAAATTCTTTTAAGGAGACAAGAGTAGTCAACAATGCCAAGTAACGCTTGGACAAGTACTATGAGGACTGAGACATGACCTTAGGCTTGGAAAAATGTAGTTTATTAAAAGAATGACCTTCACAAGATCAGTTTTGCTGGGGTACTGGGGATAAAACTTGGAGAGTGTCCAAGGAGACAAATTTTAAGCATTGAGTAAAGCACTCCTCGAAGGACTTTTGTTTTGAAAGGGAGGAGAGAGAGGATGAAAACTGGAGGTGGAAACAAAGTGATGACATAAAATATAACTATAAATGTGTCTATGAGTAATATTTTAAAGACATGTTACAAGACATTATATTAGGTTCATTATAGCATCTCATACATTTCACATTATACTCAGTAATTAACAAAAGAAATGTCTCAGAGAGGCTCAAGCTGGCTGGGATGTAGGCAGTAGATGGGAAGTTACCAAAGAGACAGATCTAAGAGGCTCATTGACCACTGAGCATGATTTCTGTGCAAGTTATGAACTGAAAGAAAAGCACCAATTTGTGATGATCTAATAGTGCTCAGGAAGGGCGAAGGGATTCGTTAAACACATTATAATAAAATCAACTGCAACCGGCTGGTGTACATTAGAAGGGGCCTTGGCTCTGTGAAGGGGCAACAGACTGCAAAGTCACAGTGTGATTTGGACTTATGTGCAGCTAGGATATAGGGGAAATCACTTCAGGGAGGAAAGTCTCCCAGAAAGAACTGGACAGAGGGGTGTGTTTCTCATTAATCCTAACTCCCTGTGAACAAGCATGCAGGAAGGCAGAGATGGGCATCATAGAAAGCAAATATTTTATAAAGTGAGTTCATAACTATTTGTGAATCTCATAAAAGTCCTAACCCTCAGTAGCTCAAGATATGACCTCATTTGGAAAGGTCACTGCAGATTTAACCAGTTTAGAGGAAGTCACTGGTAGACTCTGAACCCAGTGTGACTGGTGTCGTTACAAAAGGAAGAGACAAAAAAACACACTAGGGATGGGAAGGGGACAATGACGTGTAACAGTGGAGCTCGAGGCTGAGCTGCCAGAGCTGTGTGCCAAGGGTCACCGTGGAATGCTGGCCACCACCAGAAGCCGGTGAGCGGCTAGCAAGGATCCTCCCCTGCAGATTTCAGAGGAAAAGTGGCCCTGGAAACACCTTGAGTTTGGACTTCTGCCCTCCAGAACTGTGAGAGAACAATTTTTGTCTTGATTTAAACCATGTAGTTTGTGGTACTTTGTACGGCAACCTTAGATCATGAATACACCATCATTTGCCAAATGAAAGTGTAGCCTTAAACTTTTTTCTGAATATTTGGGCTCCATTTTGGAAAAGAAACGTAGCAATGAGACAGACACAAGTAAATAATAATATAAACTGAGCAATCCTGGGATACCATTATATTACTGAATACAATTATTAACCATCAGCCATGTGGCTCTGTACCTACACTAGCCAAAATCTCCAAAGTAGCCTATCAGCCATGTACATATTATAGCCTTCATTTCTTAGATGAGATTGCAATTTAAAGGAGTAAAAATAATGAGACAGAATTATGTTAGAGCTGAGCTGTTTCCACTGCCATGTGCCTTTTCTCCATTAAGTTATAAAAGAAAAAAAAACATGCGGAAAAATTATCAAGGATAACAAAAATATGTGAATATATGTTTCTTGAACTTATCCAATAAGTTTTCTATTACTGATAAAAGATAGGTTTGTGATTTTCTAACAAATTTTTAATACAGAAGAACTTTTTTCTTGTGTTTTGCACAATTCAAGGTAAAGAGATTTCAACCAATAAAGCCATTCAACAAGTGTCCAAGTAGGACATGGCTTGCACAGAAGACACCGACATAAAAAGAAATCAGCAGAGCATGGTGGTGCATGCTTATAATCCCAGGATGTGGGAGGCTGAGGCAGGAAGATTACTGCAAGTTCAAAGCCATCCTGGACTACATAGTGAGTTCAAGGCCAGCCTGAACTGTGTAGTGAGATCCTGTCTCAAAAAAAGTCAGTAGTAATGTAGGAACAAAATGCATTTTTTTGCCAGATGTGGTGGTGCATGCCTGTAATCCCAGTATTCAGGAGGCTGAGGCAGGAAGATTGCTGTGGGTTCGAGGCTAGTGGGACTATGAAGTGAGTCCAAGGCTGCTGAACTGCATAGCAAAACCCTGTCTCAAACAAAGCAAAATAAAACAAAATCTCCATTATGTAGCTCTGTGAATAAGATTTTCTTAAAAACAGGTAGGATAATTTCTAGAAAGTTGCTCAAAGGTTTTACAAGTAGTTTTCCCCATCTCAAAACAATGGGAGAAAAGAAAACCCACAAAGATCTTTATTAACATGTATCACCTCAAATAAGAAAACGTACGATACGGCAAAATCAGAATAAAAAAGCACAACCATGAAAGATTATGAGCCATGCAGACTTTTTAATAGGCTTGCCCTAAAACATGAAGGGGAAATACAATGTAATTTTTGATTGCTAATGCAGAAATTTATGTTCTAAGAGAATGCAAAGAAATAAATGGAAATAATTATAAGAGAAAATATTTCATTAGAAGTTGAGTGGAAATATTAGTTTGGCAATTTGCAGGTTCCGCATATAAGTATATGTTTTCTACTTACCAGCTTACTGACTTTTTTTTTTTTTTTTGGTTTTTCTCCGGTACCAGGAACCGAACTCACAACCTTGCACTTGCCAGGCAGGCGCTTTTGCCGCTGAGCTAAATCCCCAGCCCCTTTACTGACTTTTAGCATCACCTTTTGTGTCTTTCATGTGTCAGTGCTTGGGAAGGAAAAGTATCCTTTTCATCAGCTTTGTTGGTAGCATTTATCCTTGTTCAGTATTTATAGTTGCCTCATATAATTGCATTCCTGGCCATGACCTCAGCTGAACTTCATTCCGTGTTTTCCAAGGCAGGTGGGGATTTTTATACTGTTGTTAAGAAGAAAATTAAGCATCAGGCAGCTGAGAGGACTGTGCATGTGGAGAGGAGGTGGTTAACTTTCCTTAATTCCTGCGCTCTTCTTCTGTAGCCACACTCTTCCCTTTACCTTTGCTATTTTATCCTAAAGCAAGCTGCTCACTGAGGCAGTTCGCACTTTGGGGAACACTGCAATGATATCCATAAAGCCTGTTACCTCGAGAAATAATGCGCTTCTGGGAACCATCCTGTCGTCATCTATGGGCCAAAAATAAGTCTGCATTTCCTATTCTTCTATTACCAAATTACTTGCAATCCTTTCATACACGATTGTGAGATTAGGATGACAAACTTAGGTAGCAGACAGACTGGTTTCTGGTTCCATCATTTTCACTTACCAGGTGATATGGGCAAATGAGCTGATCTGGCTAAGCTTCAGTTTCTTCTATTGACAGATGACAGAGTTTATGAAAGTAAAGGGCATGGTGCCCAAAAAGCATTAATTTTAGTGCATGTGGAAAGTAGATAGTAAAGTAAGAGATATATTAAATAACAAAATTTGCATTAAATTGTTGATTTTGGTAAGTTTTACTCAGCATCAAATTTATTTAGCAATTTGGGAAATCCAGATTTTATCCATAATGAATGTGAACATTTTAGAAAAAAACATTCTCCTCATGCAGATTTTTTGAAGACTAAATTTGGAAATCTTTTTGGCACAGGTACAAAATTATCCAGATTGACTTTCTGTGTATTCACATTCACCACATAATAAGCAATCAGGAGATAATTAAAGTCCTTGAATTTTCTAACTTTATAGACTGAGCCAAAGTAACAGACATTTCATTTTGCAGTGTTGTGGCCTGTGACAAAGTGACTGTAGGTGACATAATATGTAATCAAACTAGTATTCAGGTCAAAGCAGGGGAAATGCACATTATGGTGAATGTGCAGACAAAAGTAAAGGGGATTCCATATTAGAACATGAGAACCAGGCTGAGGCAAGGTCCAACAGTGGACTATCAAAGAGGAAAAACAAAGAAGGAAGAAGGGAGGGAAGAAAGTGGAAAGAAGAAAGGAGGGAGGAGAGAGAGAAGGAGGGAAAGCAAGGGGAAGAAAATGGTTTTGAGGGTTATCAAAGAGCTGCTTGGTTCCAAACTTGTTTTTTCTATCAGTGTTTGAAATTTCCATCACTGAATTCTCTTGTTTGAATTGATCTTTTGCCTGGTAGATCTGATTTATTTATTCAGAGATGAGTTAGCTAAATGGGAGGACAAAAAGGAACACATCTCCTTCTATGAGTTATCACATAAGTGTGCAGTCACTGAGTACAGAGGAAAGCCAGGAAATAAGGGACCCGTGGGAGAAGGAACCTGGAGTAGGGACCTGCCTGTGAGAATAGGTCCAGATGGATCTGCATGCAGTGCAAGAGTGCTCTTGGGGTGGTCTGAAAGGAAGCCTTGGAAATTTGTGGATAGAAAACCGAGCTAGCAAGGAGTGGATGCTGGAGAAAGCTCCATGGAATTGTCACTGACTTGACAACTTTGATAAACGTGGTTTTGCTAAAATATTTTGAGAAAAGATTTCACTAATGTAAGTAAGCTGGACTCAAAAATTATCAAAATTGCTTAACATTATCTTAGGGAATTTGGACACAATGTAATAAACCTTGTATGTAGTATTGAAACACAAAAAGTTAGACCCAAACTTTAAGTCCAGCAATTAATCATTAGCATCCTTAATTGTGTGAAAAAATAATATTTGAGCTCTGCTCCACATTTATATGTTAATTCAACATGGGCTATAGATCTTTACATATAATTCAGTATCATAATGAATTTAGGAGAAAACTTTGAGAAGGTAGTGATTTCTTGAATATAATGCGAAAAGCAAGAACTATAAAAGCTAAAAATAAAATAGAAGCTGAATTTATTGGAACTAAATTTGCTCATCAAAACAGGCAAGTTTTCTTTATAATAGAAAAAGTATTTGTAGCCTTTATGTAGTACAGCATTTATCTCCAGAATGTATAAATCCCACCTGCAAGTTAACAAAACAAATAAAAACAATTCAAAATGGAAATATAGATATTTTGAAAAAAGAACATATAAATAACTAATAAACACAGGAGGAAGCGCTTAATTTATTGCCAAGAAAGTACAAATTAAAATTACAATGAGATACTATTTTGTACCCCCTAGAATGACAAAATTAGTATATGTTATGGTTTGGATCTAGATGTCCCCCTAAAGCCTCATGTAGTCATGGGGAGATGGCTTTTCAGAGGCGGCTGAATCTAGAGTTTGCAATTGCCTCATGGTCCAGTGCTGGGATTAAAGGTGTGATTGCTACACCTGCACAACGGCCAATAGGTTGGACACTTATCTCCTCCTCTCTTGCTGCTTTTGCTGTTGTCTTCCGTGGCCATGAACTGTTGCCCTCTGCCGTGTGCAACCCTGCCTTGGAGCTGGGTGATTATGGAGTGAGAACTCTATGAACTGTGAGCTAAATAAACCTTTCCTCTTGTAACTTTGGATGTCAGGTATTTTGTCTCAGCAGCGAAGAAAAGGAACTAAGGCAATATAAAAATAAAATAACTGTAATATTAGCAAGGCTCTACAGCAACTAAAACTGTCACACCTTACTGATAGGAATCTAAATATCTAATCACTTTAGAGAGCTGTTCATAATTTATTATGAACTTAAATACATACATCTACTCTGACTCAGCAATTGTACATTTAGGTATTGACTAAATAGAATTGAAAACATAAGTCTGCAAAACCTTGTACAAAACGATTCAGTGAAGCCTATTTGTATTGTATATAATAACCCAAACTGATAAACAATTCACTTTCTATTGTCACTTTAGAGGGATAAATAATTGAGGCATAATAACACTGTGAAATATTAGACAACAAAATACGAATGATTGTGTGTAACAATATGAATAAATCTCAAAATCAAACATTATGTTAAGCAAAAGAAACACATGTACTCTGTGATTCCATTTGCCAAAGACAGGCAAATGTCTGATAGAAATTGGAAAGGGGCTGCCTAAGCAGTGAGGGTTTGAGGCAGCAGGAAGGAGAGATGGAACTGGCTAGAAAGGAGTTTGAAAAAATGACTTAGAAGAATGGAAGAGTTCTACATCAAGTTTTGGGTGGTGGTTTCATGGATGTATGGAATTGTCAAAATCTTAAAACATATGTGTTTTATTCATTAATTATAGATTAAGAAAAATATTCTCAAATGGAATTTCATACATTACTTTCATATGCCAGGCACTCTGCTAGTCCCTTTGCAAGTGATATCCTTATAGGATAGCTATCCTATTCCTTATTTTGCTATATAAGGAAATAAAAACTGTTTAGGTGAACTCCATGAAACTTACATGGCTAGTGAATGACAAGAAAAAAAGATGTTTAAACCAAGGTCTCACATCAGAACCCAAACCCCTTCCTAAAATGTGATACTTTCATAGTCAGTGTCTCTTACAGTCCATTAAGACAAAATAAACAGACTTGGGATTGTATAAATGCAAAAGCTGGAGTGATGGAGCATATAATTCAAAAGGCTGTGGAACCTGATGTCTGAAATTCTGTATATAAGAACTTTTGTGTCATAGAGAGAAGCACAAAGGACTCAGCATAATATCAAACTTGCACAGTGTATATCATTTGAGTTATGCCAATGTGAACTATTTTAAGAAGCCAAGTTATTTAGTGCATGTGCCTGTTTGAATAAGTCACTTTATAATCCTTCTTTTGATGGAATTACTACTGACAAAAGAGTTCAGAAAAAAGGGTATTTTTCTTTTTCTATTCTTCCCTGGTAAAATAGCACTTTACAAAGAGAAAAAAACTATAGAAATATGGAAAATAAATAGGACTTTTAAAAGGACAACCTAAATAAATGCTTGAGCAAATGATATGGCTACTGAGCTCTCACAAGGTGTCTTTCTGTAGGTGAATTTTCTTTCTTTCTTTCTTTCTTTCTTTCTTTCTTTCTTTCTTTCT